>NC_091828.1:131672500-132272500 GCF_038994185.2 Dermacentor albipictus
GGGCGTGTGCAGCGTGGTCACCATTCCCCGGTCGGGTGGGGCGAAATTATCTCGTAAACTAAGGTATACAGTTTGTAAACAGGCACCTCAGAAGGGCTGGCCAACGTTTCGATAGGAGGACCTATCTTCGTCAAAGGCGGCTTCGTCATCCTCGGTCGCCCTTGACGAAGATAGGGCTCCCTATCGAAACGTTGGCCAGCCTTTCTGAGGCACCTTATGCCTGTTTACAAACTTTATACCACAGTGTGCTATTCCATCTGTCAGCCCCTTTCTTGATTTTGGACTATTTTCTTTGCACGAAACAAGAGCTGCGAGGATTCGAGAATGGTATTGATTTCAGTAAATTACTAAAAGGTAACTAAATTGCCGAATCGCTGAAGTGGATAAATTTCTGAAAGTCAATTAAATTACTGAATATAAACTAAGTCACTTCTATCGTTGTTAAAACAGGGTCATTGTAGTACCTTTCGTGCACTTTTTAGTCCTTTATTTGTTCCAAACAAGCGCTACACCTGGAACAGGAGATGGCTAAGGATACGGGGGCAAAGGCCACTGTATCGCAGAATGACAGAGCCTTATCGCTCGAATGTACGCCAGGTAGTGGCATGCAGACAGATAGCCAACTCGACAAGCCTATAGCAAACGGTAGCTTCAGCTAATACAGTAACAGACTGACAAATAAAACTAAACATAACTCGAGCAAGTTATGGTCCTGCAGAAAGAACTCACAAAAATATGTTCTTGTGGTTTTTACAAGAAAGCTGTTGAATAGGCAAATCATTTGAACGATGAATATATGGATCATAGACTTAGGCAGAGCAAACTAACACACATAGAGGGGAAGAAAGCGCATACAGATGTTTTCCCTCCGTCCGTGCGGGGAAGCAGCCGCGGCACTCGGTGGCCCACCTCGACACGGACGACGAGGTGCGCTCCGTGCTTGTCCATCCCGTCTCCTCAGCTGGCCGTCTGGCTCCACTGCCCCGACTCCACATTATGTGGAAAGCTATTGAATTATATTCGTGGGGATTATCCCGTGGAAGGCCTTGGAGAAGTCTACATAAATTACCGGTGCAAAGCTTTTGTTTTCTGCGCTGTTTCTTTATTCCTTTAGTCTGTTTTCCCCGCCGAGACCCCACAATTCTTCCTCTTAAAGGGAGTCAACCAGCTATTTGTATCATCGAGTTGAACTGTCTCGGCACTGGTGTGTCACTGACGTTTATTTTCATTTTTCTTTTTATAATATATGTGTCACGTTTCGCTTCCAATTAATTCGATTCGCACCACCGACCTGTAGTTCGGGGATCGGAATTTCGTGTTTCATAACTTCATAAATTCATAATTTACTTGTTGAGAAAAATACAGAAAATTGCATGTGCGTAGTATACATAAGGAGGTCCCATAGTCGAAGACTGTATCGGGACCTCGTGTTGAAGATACTTACGATGGTATACAATGTTTAAAGCAACTGTAGCACAGATGAGAGCTAAGAGTAATATCAAAACATGTTTACAGCACATGAAATAATAACAGCGCTTGTTAATAGCAGGACAGTATAGAAAACAGAACAAAATGAGAAAGAACGATTAATATGAGTAAGTATTTATTATGGACGCTCTTAGTTCTCTTTTAAATTTGTTGCATTTTTGATTATAGGTCGTAGAGTATTTCAAAGCGATATCGAGAAAAATTCCGCAGTCTGTTTACCATAGTTAGTACGCACTTTAGGTAGACGGAAATTATTATTGAGGGCAAATCTAGTGTGACTAGGAGCTATGGGGTCACCCGCAAGGTAACAAGCAGATCGATGGTAACTCCTTAGTCATATATTTGTAGGATAAAATCCCTACATTATACTTGGTCAGCTTTGAAATAGTTAGGATGTTTTCATGTAGTAGTGATTTTCCATTTGAAAAGCGTGAACTGCTTGTAATAATTCTTATGGATTGGTTCTGGATGACCTGCAGGAATGCCAGGTGAGTGTTATAAGTGTTACCCCAGCATATTATGCCGTAGTTAATATGAGAGTGAATGAATGAGTAGTACAGCGATATTAATGTACCACGTGTAAAGTAGGGACGAGTTTTAATTAGAACGCGAATGACGTACGCTATTTTCTTTTTTTTATGAGAGAAGTGTGACCTTTATATTTCAAGTTGCAGTCAAGAGAAATCCAAAGGAACGATGAGCATGGACTGGCAGAGATGGAGTGTGAGCCAAAAGTTAAAGAAGGGAAGGATGCCGAATGTTCTTGATGTGAGGAAAATACAACAAATTCAGTGTTGGTGACATGATTACATAATAGGTTAGCATTACACCAACTTAAAACATATTATAGATCAGTATTTAGCTTGTTAATAAGTGGCATGTTTTTATCAGATACAAATATGGTAGTATCATCAGCGTACAGAATGCACTTAGTAGACGACAAACAGTTAGGTAGATCATTAATATAAATAAAAAAAGCACCAGCGGCCATAAGATTGATCCTTGAGGGACAGCAATGTTAGTGGTTTGTTGTCTGGAACAGACATTAGACACAGACACAACCTGAGCTCTGTTAGATAAGTAACTTTTTAATAGTGAGAGCGCAGTATCACGTACACCGATCGCCTCAAGCTTAGCAAAAAGGATACTATGGTTTAAGCAGTCGAATGCTTTTGTTAGATCGATGAAGGCTGAACCTGCTAATAGGCATTCGTCAATTATTTTTTTAATTGGTTAATTAGATGTATGAGTGCCAGATCTGCGCAGTATCCATTACGAAAGCCAAATTCGCATGAAAAGAGACTAGTAAATTTAATGAGGTATTTGGTTAGACGCAATTCGATCAATTGCTCGAGGACTTTGCCAGCATAATACGGTGTGCTGCTTTCGACGTCTGCTACTTTCTTGGCAGGCTTCACACTGGAGGCTCATGAAATGCATAAAAGAGATTTATAAAAACGAAAAGGGCCTGAACATAAGTTTGGTCTTGCAGGACGACCTTGGGTTTATATGCGCCCTCCCCGCGCCCTTCGCGACCAGACACGGTAGACGCGCTTTGTGCCTGGACGGCGTCTGCGTTGAGTGCATCTGGCTTTCGCATACCTGCGCGCATAAAAGTGTGCAGACGCATCGCAACGCCGGGGACGGTAAGGTGAGTGGTGTGAGGTGGCGGTGCAGGGGACGCTGTTGTTGGGGCGGAATGAACTTGCGTTTGCAGGCGCCCGAGTTAACAGTCCCATAATTAACCGACCAGACAGACCGCGTGCCAGCGAGGCTGGCTAGGAGAATGTGCGCAGAAAGAGCCGGTGAAACAGCCGCGAAGCAAGTGAGAGAGGTGACGGAGCAGAAAGAGGGATGCGAACGCCGGTGCTGCTGCGGGGCATTGGCCGACAGGTGTCGCCCCCTTTCCAGAAGAGATCGCAGCCACCGCGCTCTGTCCCAGCTTAGATGCGTGCAGTGGAAAGCGAGCTGCCCAAGCGATGCTGCGGCCCTGCACCGTGGCGAGGCTGGAAAAGTGCGCCGCCCAATTTCAGCGGCCACCAGGGTGACAAGCTGAGTCCGCGTCAACGAGCGGTAGCTCTCTGAAAACAGTCCCGAATAAGCGGGGTTTTTTCGAAAACAACCCAGAACAAGCGGAGCACCTTCTCAAAAGAAACTGTTCGAAAGTCTGATACATTTTCAAGAATAACGAATTACGTTTGTACTTTTTAAGTTTAAACTTTAAGTCGCCTACATGTAGACCGTAATTTGTAATCGTTTTGGGCCCTTAGATATAGCTACGCAAGATAGCTGCTTTATTGAAGGGAAGAAGGAGTAACTGGTGCCAATCAATGTGGCTGTCATTCTGAAGATTTTTAGGAAGAAAATGGTGCCTCTGGCCACAATTAAACCGGTATAACGGTGCATGTTATCCTTGAGCTGTGCCTTAATAACTTGTAAGTCAATTGATTTCGTTTATGATGGCAGGTGCGCATAGTAGTGAATGTGCCAGGTGGAGCCACCTCAACGTTTCTTCGTGCTTCATACTGTAAATGTCCACCTTGTTGATATGTCAACTTCGTCTGCTGTTGAAGCGCTGATTGGCTGGAGTGCCTGTCTCCTTCTGACGTGTACCCCAGCCCGTGGACATGTCCACTAGCTAGACACTCACAGTATACCCTCGCCTCCCCTCCCCTCACCCTCCCCCCTGAAGAGCGGTTTAAGCATACAGCGCGTAGAAATGCTGTGAACGTTAGCATATGCGATCGTTGTCTGTCGATTAGTTGACGCCAGTTCTGAAACTTCTGCCGTAATTGCTGATGTCTAGTTAAGCGCTGGTTCTTTTGGAGACGATCTCATAGAACGCCGTCGAAGATCATGGTCACTATCTGGCCCACAACTTACACAGAAGAAAAAAAATATGAATAAAAAGTTGCAAGAATGAATCAGGGGACGATTGTCCAATTAAAGTGATAGCTTTATGGCGTGAGACTGCCGAGATATCCACGTGCGTCATGCAAGCGTGCGTGTAAAGAGGTCGACAAAACGACTGTGGCAACGACGGAATGATAGCTACGGTTTGGCGACCACAGTTCTGACGGCGACATCTTGACGACGACGGGGCGAAGACGATGGCACGACGGCAACGGAAGGACGACGACGGGAAGACGACGGTGCGCGAGGACGGCTTCACGGCGGACGCAGCATGCCTGTGCGGAAGGGGCGGGAAGAGGGGAGAGGCCGAGATACTGCGACCACGGAAACCAGGGAAAAAAGCGAGAGAAAGCTACAACTTGAAAAGTGAAGCGTGATGTGCATTCAGCCGGTTCCGAACTACGGAGTCGGTGCAGAAAGGACAGAGAGCCACGATACGTTAGCCAATAAAGCAATGACAGCCAAGTACTCTTGAAGGGCTGGTGGGACGCCGAGCTTGTATTTTGTGAAATTGCACTAGTCGGTGCATGTTCTAGACTCACACTGGATCCAAACAGCAAGCTGGGCGAGTTCGTAGGCTAACATCTTCGCAAGCCTACAGAGCGAAGGACGGCAGACAAGGATGGAGTCCGACGTCCATTTCGCGCTGTTCGTTTACGAAAAGGCACACGCGCTACATCGACACACCGTGCTCAACACCGTGAATTTCTATCCAGCGCGTGCCGTAGTGAGAGAGAGTAGCGAATCCTTGTTAAAAATTATGGTGTTTTACGTGCCAAAACCACTTTCTGATTATGAGGCACGCCGTAGTGGAGTGCTCCGGAAATTTCGACCACCTGGGGCTCTTTAACGTGCACTTAAATCTAAGTACACGGGTGTTTTGGCATTTCGCCCCCATCGAAATTGCGGCCGCCGTCGCCGGGATTCGATCCCACGACCTCGTGCTCAGCAGCCCAACACCATAGCCATTGAGCAACCACGGCGGGTGCGAATCATTGTTGAAGCCATGATTCCTTATTTAATAATATCATGAATGCCTGAAGATGAGAACAGTCATAAATTTATGAAAATAATTCGTTCTTTAATGATCCCAACGGCCTAACACGGGACGTCGGCTACCTTTAGACAGGAAAACAGCCGAAATGTATAAGCTTGAAGTTGGCCACCATCACGGCATTATCAGCTGATCCCAGTGTGCACTTCCAATCCACGTACGAGTTCATGCAAGTTAATGTATGCAAGGACATGGCTATTGGGTCCTGATGAAAATCGCGTTGCGCACTGCAGACGGCGGCCCCCGCCTCCTCAGTACTGCACAGTTATTCAGAACGCAGCTGCCACGGTTGACGTCGTCTGCTTCGGCGGCGTCTGCGACGTCGCGGATTTACGGCCTCATTTATATCAGGACGTCATTCGATCATCCGCCTCCAGGTGGCGCGGTGCGCGCCACTTCGAGCCTTTTCATGCGCCGCTCTCATGTCTCTATAGCTTACATCATAGCTGTCGGTCCAGCAATGCGGCGTCGCAGACATCCCTTAGTCTGCGTGAGCTAGTCGTAACCAGCATTTGTGTGTTTGACCTGTAACGACCTCGCGTGAGTGTTTGTTAGCCGCACGGGCGTCTCTTCAAGCATCCTGTCACGGCCTGCGTGGTCGCTCGAAAAAAGAGAGAGAAAAAGAAACGATTCAAGGTGCCGCCGCTTTGTTCTTTCTGACCCTGGCGCGTACTGTCCGACACCCACCAACTTCAGCAGAATAGGCCGTCGAACGCTGTACGAACGTTCAATGGAACGCGTGTCGGGGGGGCAAGGCCTATCGTCGGAAGCTGCAGAGTACAGATCAATGACCGCCTGCGCGAAAGAGGTCAAGTTAGGGTTACTCTCAACTGCTTGCGACTTTGTGCTTTATCGAGAAAAAAGAAATAATAACTGCCGCAGCGTGCTTATTGAACATCCTGAGTTTGGAAGCAATACGCCTCCAGCTAATCCATTTTCTTATTTGGAAAACATAAATTTGCTCTACAAGATGAATAAATTCGAAAGAAAAAAGAAAACAAGGCATACGAAGAAAATTACACTTTAGCGCGCGCAAGCACTAACGCTTACAAAAGACGGGAAGAGACGAAACGTCAACAAACACGATCAGTGCATAAAATCGTCCCCAGTATTTTGAACACATGATCGACCGTACAAATGAAAAAAAAAGTATTTCACTGCCCTGAAAGCTGCTATTTCAAAGCCACTAACTGGCCGTTGTCCAAACATCGTCTTCAGTTACAAAGGGTGATTGCAAAGTGCCCCAAATTTGTAGCGTATAGCTGTTCTGGGCTGGCATGGGGCAGTGCAGCATAACGTGGGCTATGAAGCGACTCTTCTTGTACAAGACGTGGAGGTTGCGCGACGGACTTAAAAAAAAGAAAAGGAAAGTGCTTAGCGTTGGGCCACATCAAGACGAAAGCGGTGAAACAAAGTGGCCACTCTTCGCGGTTACCTCACATATATACGCAGAATTTCAGTCCATGGTATGCAAAACTGATCATTTGGGCTCTTCATCGAGCCATGTTGCAGATGATCTCAGTGAGAGCGGGAGGGTGAATTATTCATGTTTTATGGTCATGTGGCAGTTTGTCTGCTCGTTCATATCTGATTATGAAGGTATGACAGGGAACCCGATGAAGTGCAGATTCGTGAACGCGAGTTCCCGCAACGTGTGTCAGCTACGCAATTTTAGGACATCCCTTGTTTAATCCATCCCTCGTTGTAACGTAACATGTGTAATATAAGCAAGCACGCGGTTGACAATATTCTAACGGGTGCCACGTTGAACCTCGCCTATTGTGAACTACACTGGTCCGGCTTTGCCGAAGGATGACGATAATGGCCGTGGTTCTCTAATTGATTGATTGGATTTAACGTCCGAAAGCATCACACAGACCTTGAGCGGCGCTGTAGTGTAGGGGGTAATTTTAATCCCTGCAGCCAACAGGAATGAGGCCCTAGTGAGCAGGAGTTGAACCCGCGACCTCCTGCTCAAGCCTCCGCGTCCACTGAAGCAGCGCGGTGAGTCTCAACGTTGTCTCAATGCTATACACACTGCACAGGCTGTCCCAACTAACTTGCACCAAATTTAAAAACCTGCAAATGTCTCGTAGCTGGAAAGAACCAAGGTAATGTTGTCTGCCGTTGTTTGGAGATACTCAGATTATTATATTTTTTGCATTTCGGCTAACTATAGATTAGATTTCGTTTTTATTCGGACATTTCAAGAAATGCCCACTAATAGAGGCAAAAGGAGATAATCTGTCTCCTGACTGGGCCTACTATTCGTGGTGCACTTCGGACCAGCTACAGCAAACCAGAACACAAAAACAAACAATACTATATGTACAGAGAAGATTAGGTACGTCGTCATCAACAAAATAAATAATCATGCTCACAAATCATCAGTCATACACAATGCATGTGTCAGTTATGCAACGATGTGTGTCTAACATATGACAAATTTACATAAAAGCAAGGAATTATCAAAATACAACGAAATATTCACAAATATGGCAATACGGATTCGTACTTAATTTGACACACATTTGGTATGTGACAACGCATTGTAGTGTCGGTTCTATGTACATGCAGGTAGTTAATTTTTTAACACGTGGGTTATCTTTTTCTTGAATTGCTGTATATTAGTGGTTTCTTTTGCATATTCCATGATTTCAGGATGTTTATTAAACAGTGCAATAATTTGGTTATTGACTGTATTCCATAGTTGGTGCGACATATTGGCCCGGTAAGTGCTACAACACGCAGGTTATGTGATATATATTTCTATTCAAGAACATATGAGTAAACAGTTCGGAATATTGTTTTATTTTGCGAAATACTAGCGCTGATAGTTGATATTTGTAGCAATCCAAAAGCGGCATCACATTATGCGCATGAAATAATGACACATAATTTTGGGTTGCGTAACTTATTAGACCTAGAGCACGCTTTTGTAGGGAAAACAGCTTGTCGGCATTCGTTTCGTTACACGTTCCCCAGGCCAAAATGCAATACATAAGTTGGGAATGAATAAGGGAAAATATAGCTACCTCTTAGCCCTGCCCGGAATAAGGGTGATGTAAGCGCCGAATTAGGCCGACAGACCTTTACATTTTAACTCGAACGTTATCTGCATGGTCAGAACAACTCAGGCCATTTCGGAAACACACCCCAAGAAACTGACGCGAGTGCGTGTGTGTGCTGCTTTCATTACTAAATTGCAAAGAAACATAGTAATCTATTGGCTTATTTTTCGGCCGGAAGAGCATAAATTTGGTTTCCTTTACGTTTAATTCTAACTGATGTGTTATAAGCCATGTTTTTAGTTCACGTAGCCAGCAGTTTGATTATTGCTCAATGTCTTGTAAATTTACACTAGAGAAAAAGAACTTTGTATCGTCTGCATACATCACAAGGTGAGGAGTGAAATGAATATATACTATGTCCTTTACGTATACTAGAAAGAGCAAAGGGGCCGAGGATTGACGCTTGCGGTACACCATACTTGATAATATGTAAGTCAGATAATATGTCAGTCAGGCCAAAAAACTAGATGCCCTCGAAAACAGAAGCCGTCGTTCTAATCTGATCGTATATGGTGTCGAGGAACGAGAAAACGAGTCGACTCAAGTACTTGAAACAACTGTAGTTAAGGAAATTTTCGAGGATGTACTTGGCGTAACAATATCGGGAGTCGAACGCATTCACCGTCTTGGTAGGCCAAAGCAGGGCGATGAGCAAAAATCCAGGCCTATCATAATGAAGCTTGTTGATTACCAAGATAAAACCAACATTATGAAAAACTGCCCAAAACTGAAAGGCTCCAAAATTTCCATCGGTGAGGATTTTTCCCAGCCTATCCGAGAAATTAGAAGGAAGCTGTGGGCTCACACGAAAGAAAATCGTGATCGACAGGAAAAAGTACGCCTTGTGTATGATAAGGTTAACGTAGAGGGAAGGCTCTTTTCTTGGGACGAAAACAGCAATAAAATGATGGCGGTAACAAAAAACGCCCAGCAGAAGGCAATGAAAAAAGATCTTCCAAGCGAGCCACGTATCACGAGAAGCCGAAGTCAGCAACAATAATCAGCATAAACGCTCGCAGTCTCATTAATAAGGTAGATCAGCTAGAAGCAATACTCCTTGCACATGCGCCTGATATCGTCAGTATCACAGAAACATGGCTGCATTCCGGTATTTCCGATAAGGAAGTTGTACCCCCAGGATATGCGATAGTGCGCAAAGACAGGGAATCACGCGGTGGGGGTGTCGCGCTTCTTTTTAAAGAAGGGATCCACTTTTCTACTATGCCCGACGTAAAAGATATTGAAGCTTTGTGGTGCAACGTGCATCTTCAAGACACGATCGCTAAAGTGGGCGTGTTCTACAGGCCCCCGAATGCCGAAAGCATGTGCCTTGAATCTTTACTTGACTATATGCAATCACACGTGCACGGAGGCTCGATTGTACTTGCTGGTGATTTTAACCTTCCCGAGATAGAGTGGTGTTCCCTTGTCCCTGAAACAAAAGCTCAAAGCATACTACTGGACATTATGCTTGGCTTTAACCTTGATCAGCTTGTTGCCGCCCCAACTCGTGTACAGGGAACGTCATCCTCCATCTTGGACCTTGTATTTGTGAGTAACAGTCTACCTTTAAATGAGTCGCAAGTAGACATACTTGATGGACTATCCGACCACAAAATGGTCTTATGCTCATTGCCACTCACTAGCCCACCTACAATACGTGGCCAATTAAAGCAAATACCTGCCTTTAACAGAGCCAATGATGACGCTATAATGAGGTACCTTGCACACGAGTACCCTGAATTTCAAGATTTTTGTACCGATGAACGTTATAGTATCGATGCGGTTTGGTTAAAATTCAAGTTTCATGTCATGCACTGTATGCGAAATTTCGTCCCAACTGTGTACAAATCAACTCGCAAACGCAATCCGTGGATCACGCGTGAAATAATTCATACTAAACGTAAAATCAAGAGGTTACGAAAAACAAGCAAGCAACGGAATGTTGCAGGCAACCATTCTCAAGTAAATTCCCTTACTAGGTTACTTAAGGAACAAGTGCGTAATGCTAAACAGAAATTCTGTGGCTCTACATTGCACGAGTTTATTAAGAACGCGCCTCACAAATTCTGGCAATATATGAATGCAAAGCGGACTAATCCAACTTCACCTGATGCGCTTGATCAGGCTAGAGCTCATGATTTTAACGACTATTTTTGTTCTGTGTTCACAACTGATAATGGTACTGCGAAAATGAATCCTTCCTTTTACAATTGGGATAATCGATTGCTAGGCACGCCTACTTTATCGGAGGCAGGTATTCTTTCACTCCTATTAGGCATCAATGAAAAGAAAAGTAGCGGTCCAGACGCAATTCCCAACAGCTTTTTGAAACGGTACGCGGAGCCAGTCAGCAGATATCTTTATCTCATATATTCCAAATCTTTGAAAGACTGTTGCCTTCCGGGTGAATGGAAAATCGCAAAAATTACTCCCGTACTTAAATCGGGTATTGCAGCGTCTCCTTCTAATTACCGGCCTATTTCTATCACTTGCACTTGCAGTAAAATTCTAGAGCACATTGTATTAAAATATCTCATAAGTTTTATTGAGTCGAACAATATCCTCCACATGAATCAGCATGGCTTTAGATCTGGATTATCCACTGTTACACAGCTTGTCGAAACACTGCATGACCTGGCCCTCGGCATTAACGAGCGCATTCAAACTGACGTCATTTTTCTCGACTTCTCGAAGGCGTTTGACCGCGTTTCGCACACTAAACTACTCCTTAAACTCAATTATATATTAGGTGATGGCCCAATTTACCAATGGATTACTAATTACTTAACTGGCCGCTACCAATTTGTACAGTTCGGCTCTCACTCCTCCGACCTTGCTCCAGTGTTATCAGGCGTTCCCCAGGGATCTGTATTAGCTCCAGTTTTGTTTTTACTCTTTATAAATGACATAACTAACTATGCTGACGTGAAACTTAGGCTCTTTGCTGATGACTGCATGCTCTATAACGAAGTACGACACCGCGATGACCAGGTGAAATTAAATATTGCCTTGAACAAAATAGCTCAATGGTGCATAGACTGGCAAATGACAATAAACATTGATAAAACCGTATTCATGTCCATTACAAATAAAGCGACTAAGCTGGATTTTCCATATCACTTTAACGATGTACCACTTCGAAGTGTAAACCAGTATAAATATCTAGGTCTCATAATATCGTCTAATCTCAGCTGGGCAGAGCACGTGCGTCAAGTGTCAAATAAAGCATTAAATAAACTGTTCTTCATTAAACGGGCCTTGTCATATTCTACACACGAAACAAAGCTTCTTGCATACGTCACTTTTGTCCGCCCAGTCTTGGAATACGCCAGTATTGTCTGGTTCCCTCACACTGCGAATGATATCGCTATTTTGGAAAGGGTGCAGCGGAAAGCGGTGCGTTTTATCTTTAACAGATACGGACGCCTTGATTCACCTACTACTCTGTTACAGCGTGCTGGTCTAGCTACCCTTGAAAGTCGCGCAAAGCTTTTTCGGCTCAAATTTGTATACCAACTATTGCATAGATCATTCCGTATAAACCCCGACTCTTACTTTAAATTTCGTGATACCAGACCGACCAGAAGACGGCACGCATGGGAACTTGTAGAATATCCGTTTATTAATAATACGTTTCGCTATTCTTTCTTCCCACGCTCAATTCGTGAATGGAATGCACTGGCTGTAGTCACAAAACAGCAGCCAACACTAGCAAAGTTTATGGACTTAATTGAGCATGCTGCATGAGCCTAAAAGTTGTTAATACAAGTAACCAAATTGCTGCTCGTCATGCAATCCATCCTGATTCAGTTTGTGCTAGGATAGCACTTGCCTACCATGTTTGTTCTGTGCTTTCTGTATTTGAATGATGCCTTCTACCCTGCTTTTTTTAATTTTTTTATTTTTTATTTTTTTATTTTTTTAATTATTTTTTTTCCTGCTGGTTGATGTACATTGGTTTCGTTGTGTGTATTATTATGTATGAATGTACTACCGCTATTCTTGAATAGTCACCAATCATTATGTACTCACTTATTGAATGTTTCAGTAGTGTTAATTGATGTCACTTGTTGCTCACCCCTGTAAAAATCCCCATGGGGGATTGACAGTATTCTGTAAATAAATAAATAAATAAAAAAATAAATATCAGGAATCCTTGTATACTGTTTTCTATTGATAAGGTAACTTTTCATTAGATCAAGCGCAGTTCAACGTATACCATACATTTCGAGTTTCCTAATCAAAATATTCTGCTTTAGGGAATCAAACGCTTTGCTGAAATCAAGAAAGATCCCCGCAGTGTAAAGCTTTTCTTCAATGTTATTAAGTATGTGGTCCTTAATGTGCACTAGTGCTGTCTGCGTCCATCTACCGACTGGAATCCGTGCTGTTGTTCACAAATGACATAGTTTCTTTAAAATAAAGGAATATAATCTCTGATATATTAGGCGTTCAGCAACTTTAGAAAACATAAGCGGTACGGATATTGGATGATAATTATTAAATTCATTTTTATTTCGTCCTTTAAAAATTACGGTTACACGGGCTATTTTTGTGTCATCTGGAAAAATACCCGCCAGAAAAATCTGATTACAAATGTCAGTAAATTGCTTCGTAATAGAATCAATAACAGTCTTAATAGGAGCAGCAGTAATACCATCATCGCCTGGAGAACTTTTCTTCTTCAGTGAGCCTATAACGGATGCCACTTTAAGTTAAGTAACATGAGATAAAAAGACAGAGTTAGAAAGTGAACTGTGAATATATGACTCGGAAAGTTTAAAATCAACCGCTTTTGCCATATTATCTAATTAACCGGCATCCAGAAAATGTACGCTAAACTTATCTGCAAGTGACTTGCCACTGTAGTGAACATCACTTATATGTAACTCCGCGGTGATGGTAGCTTTCTTCCGACCTATGAAATCGTTAACTGACTCCAGAAGTAATCTTGAGTTATCCATCATTTTGGAAAACTTGTAGGCATAAAAATCTGTATTTGCCTTCTTTAGGTCTTCGTTCAATTTGTTTCTAAATGTTTTATATTCTGCAAGGTCTCCTGGTTGCTTAGTGCACAAGAAATGCGCGAACAGTTTATTTTTCATCTTTATTCGCTAAGAAGCGCTGCTGTGACCCACTCTTTAGCTTTCTTATGTTTCTTTACTATTACGTATGGAAACGCAATGTTGTAATTGCAAACGATTTTTTATAAGCAAATTGTATGCCCTCGAGGAGTCAAATTCCCGGATCATCGTCATCATCATCAGCCTGGTTACGCCCACTGCAGGGCAAAGGCCTCTCCCATATTTCTCCAACAACCCCGGTCATGTACTAATTGTGGCCATGCCGTCCCTGCAAACTTCTTAATCTCATCCGCCCACCTAACTTTCTGCCGTCCCCTGCTACGCTTCCCTTCCCTTGGAATCCAGTCCGTAACCCTTAATGACCATCGGTTATCTTCCCTCCTCATTACATGTCCTGAACGTACCCATTTCTTTTTCTTGATTTCAACTAAGATGTCATTAACTCGCGTTTGTTCCCTCACCCAATCTGCTCTTTTCTTATCCCTTAACGTTACACCTATCATTCTTCTTTCCATAGCTCGTTGCGTCGTCCTCAATTTGAGTAGAACCCTTTTCGTAAGCCTCCAGGTTTCTGCCCCGTAGGTGAGGTGAGTAATTCCCGGATATGTAATCCCAGTTGCAGTCGAACATTAACGAATTGGTCTTAATTAAGAGAAATTTTTGGTTTTTATTAATTATTCAACTTCTAAAATATTATAATGAGATAAAAAGTGTCGATGAGAAACTTGTAGAGCAACACGAAAAACTCCCGGCACAGCTTTCCTATGCTCAATACGTGCTCCCTAAGAGCGCTTTTCCGAGCGTGAAAGAAGCCCGCGAATACACGCAAAATTGCCGGGCGACTGGCCTCTCGAGGCACTTACGGTGCATTCGTGGGCTTCTTTCACGGTCGGAAAAACACTTTTAGGGAGCACGTATTGAGCATAGGAAAGCTGTGCCGGGAGTTTTTCGTGTTGCTCTACAAGTTTCTCATCGACACTTTTTATCTCATTATAATATTTTAGAAGTTGATTAATTATTACTTATTATGTAATCGAGCGCACTGCAAGAAATACCTTGAGTATCTCTTAGCGACGGCAAACAACATTACCTTCGTTCTGTCCAGCTACGTGACATTTGCATATGTTTAAATCTTGGTGCATGATAGCCGGGACGCCCTGTGTGTGCAAATTTAACCCCGAAAGTGCGATTCTCCCGCGTTCACTTGCGTGGGAAAATGCGACTATTGCGCCTGCAGGCACGCTTGCTTTTCGAGGTGACCCGTTCACAACCTTCGTATACAACTCTGCTACGCTCAGACGGATGACGCATTTTCTTGCGTCTCCTGGACGTGCTTTCTGACCAAGTTCTTGATTTTCGTTGATCGGTTACCTGCCTATCTGATGAAGGCTCGTAGATCAGGCTACTAGGCTAAGGCACATCGCGAATGGCGGTCATTTGAATGTCATGCAAAAACAATCAGTATTTTTAGTGAGAAACTGTATGTACCCTTGCCCTTGCTGCGCGTGTATGATAGTGTACGCATTCATTAACTTTGCAGAAAAATAAGACCCCTTTTGTTTCTTTTGCGCTCAAGGCGTCCGCGGAAGTGCGATGATGTCTGCCGGGTGAGATAGCAAAGCGGCGTTTAAGGGACGACGTCACTTCGATTGCGTACGACCAGCAATTCGAGCACGTGAACTGCTGTTTTCTTACCTCCTTTATTGTGGCTTTCATCTATCTGTCCGCAAAGGAAATGGCGGTGCGTGTTAGACGACGCCGGCTACTCCTCTTAATCCAAAGACGAACTAAAAAAAAAAAACCACGTTGTTCCTTCAGATTACGTTCTCGCTAGGTGTTCTGAAACGTCAAAGCGCATCTTTGATGCCATAGTTTAGCAGGTCCAAATGGGTCTTCTTTAGTCTTAGCACGGAACAAAGCAGGCTCGCACCATGTGGTGTCTCAAAACGGTTTCATTTTTTCCCCCGTCGCGTATGACAAGGCTCAGAAGAAAATTCACATTGAAAGAAAGTGTGATGCTGCTAGCCTTAGAGATTAAGTTCGCGCCCGTTACGATAACGATATCTAAACACCACACGGTAGATGACCATCGAAAAGCACTAATGACCTTTATCAACGCAGCTCAACTGACGAGCCTAACGGCGTTAACGGGGTGCTCGGCGAATGAAACGGATCGCATCTGTGCAAACTGCGCGAGCGTCCCCAACGGTTTTGTTCCCATTATACTCCTGGCGCGCGGTATACCGGTCCTCGCACTCACAAGTGGGAGAGGAGAGCAGTGAGGCGGTGGCAGCGAGGCGCTAGAGAGTGAGTGAGGAAGCGGTCAGGGCCCCGGGCTTTCTTCGAGCCCGGGGCCTCTCGAAATGCTGGCGTCGGCGACTGCGAAGCTGTGGAAAAAAGAAAAAAGAAAAGGTAGGAAGTGGAGCGCGGGGTCGTCTGGTTCAAGGACCCCGAGCTGCGAGCGCGCGCAGCGCCGCGTTGCGGCAACAGGGCAGAACTGGCGAGCGAGCGAGCGCAAAGCGCCTTCGAGATCTGGAAACGCGTGGTTTCGCGGCGTGAACTTGGACAATTTAAGAACATGCACGAGCGTTCAGATAAGCGTCACATGTGACGGTGTGACGCTTTAACGAACGCGCTCCCGTTCTATGCTCGTTTTCTCCGACCCAAGACATCCATCATTAGGGTACTAAAATTGTCGCCGGTAGGTGTTCAGACACTTGGATCTCGGAGGTCGTAGTAAAAGTGTGGCTGTGGAGGGGAAACAGAACCGATGGCGAGCACCCGCAGGCTGCCACCCGCGGGATTGTTGAAGCGACGGGGCTGGGTTGTGTGGCTTCTCGCCCGAGAGGTGCGAAGCGACCGTTTCTGTTTGGGGAAACCGCATAAAGTCACGGAGGCTGAGCGCTATAGCGATGAATGGATGCATGGATGGATGGATGGATGTTATGAGCATCCCCTTTGGAACGGGGTGGTGCGTTGTGCATGCTCTTGTTATTCTCTGTGTAATGTCCTACCTATGTTAAAAAAAAAGGAAAAAAAAAACACGATGATTTCTCGTAAGCAAGTTTTCTGACCCCCTATTGTGAACTTTGTTTTCGTAGGTCTCCGTTTTTTGTCGCTTCCATACTTCCACCAATCTTCCAATCGCCTCTTACTGATGTCTATTGCGGATATGTTTACTTTCCCCCAGCTTTCGAACCCAAGGGCTTCAGGAGGCCAGTGGTGCCTAAATCGACCGCTGCATAGATATCTTCGCATTCAAATAAAACACGCTCCATCGTTTCTCTAGCTTTACCGCAGCAAGCACATGCTCCTTCTTCCTTCTTATATCTCGCTTTATGGGTGCGTGTTCTAAGGCTTCCTGATCTCGCTTCGAAAAGTAACGAGCTTCCCATTGAGTTTTCATAAATTGTTTCTTTCCTGATTTCGTTTTTTCGTCTTAAGTAGTTACTCATGGCAGGTTTCTTTTTTATTCCCGCCAACCATTAGATTATTTCAGCCTCTCTGACTTTCCGCTTGACGTTCTTTGTTGCTGTGTTGTTCACCCTACAGGCCGCATACATGCTGGTAAGCTTCCTAGTTATTTTCCTCCACTGTGATTTAATGTTTTTCCTGTACAAATACAGCACTCTCCCAGCCCATTTATTTTCTTCCGCATTCCTTAGTCGTTCTTCATAATCTATTTTATTGTGAGCTTCTCTCACTTCAAAACTAGTCCAACCCATATCACCCTGCACAGCTTCAGTGGTACTCTTCCCGTGAGCGCTCAATGCAAGGCGACCCACTGACCTTTGGTTCCCATCGAGTCCTGATTGTACCCCTGATTTCAAACAAACAACCGCATTTCCAAAAGTAAGTCCTGGAACCATTACACCTTTCCACATACCTCGGAGGACCTCGTACCTATTGTATCCCCATGCGCCCTGTGCTTCATTACGGCTGCATTTCTCTTCAGCTTCACTGTTATTGTTTTTTCCTGTGTTTCCCTATATCTATTTCTTTCGTTTATTTATATACCAAGGTGTTTAAATTGTTACCCGAGGTATTTCCTGGCCCTGTATCGCCACTGTCTGCCCACTGTTTTCATTCAATACCATAACACCTGATTTTCTAACACTAAATTTCAAACCTGAATTGTTGCCTTCCTGTCCACAGATATTAGCCATACGTTGCAAACCACTTTGCTTGTTAGCTAGCAACACAATATCGTCCGCATAAAATAAACCTGGAAGCTGCTGCTCTACTACTGTGCCCGCCTGTTTGTGTGAGATATTAAATCGGATATTACTCCCTTCTAGCGCCCTCTCCATCCTCACCATGTGCATTATAAACAGCAGAGGGGATAAAGGGCGCCCCTGCCTCAGCCCCTTGTTGATATCAACTTTCTCCTCGCTCCTAATCTCTTCCCACTCAACAAAAACGGTATTTTCTAGTTAAATATCTCTGAAAAGCTGCAGACAATCGTCGCCTAAACCATCCCCTTCCAGAATATCTCACAAAATGTTGTGGTCTACGTTGTCATAGGCTCCTGTAATGTTTAAAAAGGCCACATATAACGGTCTCCTTTCTACTCTTGATATTTCAATACACTGAGTAAGAACAAATAAGTTATCGTTCAAACGCCTACCTATCCTGAAGACATTCTGAAGTTCTCCCGAAATGTCATTATTCTTTGCCATGCTTGCAGCTTTAGTCTGATTGCCTGCATTGCTAACCTGTATATTACCGATGTAATAGTAAACGATGTAGTCGTACGAGTGAATTCTATCTTTCTCCCTCTTACCTTTATTAATTAAATTCATTCTACTTTGTCGCCAACTGTCTGGTATTCATCTATATTTTAAAGTTTCTTCCACTGCTTTTACCAGAGCTTCCTTACTTTTTGGTCCCAGTTCACTAATCAGTCTAACGGGAGCCTCGTCTAGCCCCGTGCTCTAATAGTTTGCTCTTCGGCTTTCTTCCAGTTGAAATTTGTCAGCACCAGCTCCTTTTCCATCCGGCTCTCTTTCATGCTCTTTTTTTCTTCAAATACAACCTCGCCATTTGATTGGAAAGATTCAGCCGTTATTTTTCGGATGTAATTTAATGCCGCTTCCCCTTCCAGTTTGCCTCCATCTTCGTCTAGGATATGTTGTTGTATCGGTGTTGACTTACTGCCTAATAATTGCGCGCAGAGTAGCGCTGTCTCTCGGGAGGCTCTCGTATTCTATCTGTACCCTCATATATGTTTAAGAGTACGATAGCCATATCCACCGATTGCTTCGGACGTTATGTGAGGCGGCAGGTGGAGATACGACATACTCGTTGTCTGCCTGCAAGCGTTGATACCATGCTCTACCTATTCACTGCACTCTTCTACTCGGCTCCACATATTTGCATTTCATGCGGAACGCATTATTAAATCAGCACACGTGTCTTAGAACTAGAATGAGAGTCAGGGTTGAGAGGAATAAGAGAACAGCGCCGATAACTTGCTTGTTTGACGTGCCGACAGCAAATACCATTGTTAGCGATACCAATAGCGTCATTAATAATTTAATTGCTTATAACTGTACGCACAGTTTACTGAGTGGTTTGATAAATTCTGCAGGACATACAAAACGTCAAGAGAATACAATGGTGACGGGTTTCCTTAACTACAGGCAGAAGTAGATGTAATGAACAACACGTACACAAAAACTAATTGTTCTTTTGTAAAGTTATACGTTCGTACAGGCGTTTTAATTGGTCGTCAGCCGTATTACCATTTATTTCTATACTTCTTTATGAGATGTATTTTATAGTTTATGTCTTACCTGTCAGTTCAGAGCACACACGAGTCAGTTGTGGTTGCGCGCGCGTGTGTGTTTCTATTTATTTATTTATTTATTCATTTATTCATTTATTCATTTATTCATTTATTCATTCATTTATTCATTCATTACGCACTTCTGTCGCGATTTTGTCAAATGGCCACTTCGCTCAGCGTCGTCTGCTCCCTTTTGCCCCCCGCAGACGACGCGGGCGTGGATGCTGACACCTCGCGGAGAAGAAATGCCGTACCGCGGACGCGGCGCCCACTCTGTCGATTGAGTGACGCCAGCTCTTAGCTTCCACATGGCCGCGTGGCTATAGCGAGAAAAAAGTAGCAGGCGCAGCTTCGAAGACGGAAATGGACGGCGCGGGAAAACGCGGAGCGATTTTTTTTCTTTCTCCTCGGCGCTCCGACACGCGGTCAATGCTCGGGCCCTTCGAGGCCGGGGTCCGGTCAATGATCGCGCCGAGACTCGTTAAGCGGCCTCGACCGGGGGCGGGAGCCGGAATGGCGACGCATGGGCGTGGCAAGATACACATCTGGAAGGTTACAGAGCACCTACGCAAACTACTCCTTAAGCTAATCTTTGAAAATTAGCCTAATTGATTATCGGACGCGCTATACGTTATTGCGGCGGCTTCGGTTTCACGACTCCTGTGTGCGTCTTCCATTAGTGGGCTTGCTTAACTCTCATTTCAGCAGCGAACCTAATGCGCATACTTAATTGCAGTATTCGCATAGTCGCTTCGCCGTAGTCGTTGAGACTCGCGTGCATGTTACCGTACTTTTGACGCACCTATAGAGCATTTCACGTGTCAATTACTTCCTGTTGCGTCAGGGCAGCTTCTGTTAGCATGTCTTGGCCTCTTCTGCTGAGCTTTGGCTTTGCTGTGGTGCACTTGATGATAGTAAGATAACATTAAGGACCGTGTCACCTACCCAATTAAACGGGATGGGTGCCCTCCTTGTTGTTTCCTTGAACACGTGGTACGTACCCATGCACGAGCGAAGATTGGCCAAGTTTCGCAATGAAAACTTGTATAACGAACCTTACTTTTTTGTTCTTCCATATATCTTTGTTCTCTTACGCCATTGTTTGCTGCCGCTTGTAGTCACCCCGCTGCACTGCAATATTTTCCTAAACACAGAGCAAACTACGCGCGCCTTGCGGCCTTAATGAACAATGCCACTGCACTGTCGTGCATTGTCCTTGCAGCACACTGCAAACACTACCGCTCCTACTAAGCAATTTTTTCACGTCGAACGAAAATAGAATGGCATCCGACCGTGATCAATCCTGAGAATATCGACATTGCCTGTTAAGAAAATTTCATTATTGCATTTGTTATCCGGTCATACTTTGCGCTTTAGAATACAATGCGAGGGGTATGCGAATATTTGAAAACTTCTGATAAAAAGTCACAATTGTCTCTACTCGATTCTGTCCTCGAATAGAGTATGCGAAGCGCAGGTTCAGATCCCGGCAGCGGATGCCGCAAAATGCAGAAACGCCCCGGTCTATAGCGTGCATTGGGAACACGTTAAATAACCTCAGTGATTCAAAGTTTACCCGGAGTCCCCCACTACCGCGTGCCTTGTAATCAGATCTTGGTTCCGGCTCGTTAAACCCAGGAATTAATTAAACTGTCATCCTATCTACAGTGGGCACAGCGTGCTAGACCATGCTGCGCCAATGTGCAATTTCGAGGGACGAAGAAAGTAATATAGTTGAAAAGTGAGACGAAGTGTAAATTAGCAAAACTGCATTGAGAATCCTACAGTTATGCTAGGCACCTGAGCGTTCACGAAGAAGCAACGAATAAGCATTACGGACTACTCGACGAGAAAGCTGAAGGGAAGAGAGCATTTAATACAATTATAACGTAGGAGCGACATGCTTGATAGGAAACAACCAGGGGCGTAGGGGGGGGGGTGCTTATGGGGCTCAAGCCCCCGCACCCCCCCCCCCCCCCTTCCCCGAAATTTTTTCGTGCTCTCATGCACCGCCGACCAAAACAGCCCCCGGCACCGGAAATCGTGCTGGATTTTGTCTAGAATGGGCTTTTCATGCTCGAAAAGACATTTCAGTGAGAACATGGCGAAATCGGGCTTGATTTCGCGGCAACACCCATGCACCAGGAGTCACTTAACGCAAGGAAACTTGCTTCCCGTTCTCGTCGCGGCTTCTCGGGGAGGCCCTGGATTCTACGGAGCACATAGATTTCAATTCTGAAACTTTATGGGTATAAAGTTCTCATAAACTTTTGATGCGAAAGGTACATTGACATTCCCAAAGTCGTGCTTTAAATTTTCAATTTCGAAACTTTGTGGGTTTAATGTTGCTATAAACATCTGACGCCAAAGGTGCATTGACTTTTCTAAAGTACATCGGACCATACAACGAGACAAGAAAAAGTCAACACACTATCAGACAAGTTGACAAAGCACGCAGCGAGGTCTGATGAGACGAAGCGTTGTGGTGGTTCATTTGTGCTGTCATGTCACAGAAAAGAATATCAACATTTTTTTTTACCTGCGCCAAAACATTCGTGCCAAGACATTAAAGCCAGCAAAGGTAACTAAGTTCTTATTTACTTTTCTACTTTGAGTTTTATTCGCGAGGACACATTGAGCCTCTTCAATTTTCTTTTGTTCTCGCTACCCGTGGGCTGCCGTAACCATCCAGAGCACATGCGTTTTTCACGTGTTGCCGCTACCACCACGCAGCTCACTTCGATACGCGTTTGTTTTTCTCTGGCCGAGTGGATTTTCGCCTGGCAGAGATTTGGACGCTTTTTGGCTAGCAGGCGAGAAAAAGGAACAATGCATTGTCGCTTGTCGCCCTCATTGTGGGAACTCGCGGATTGCAACGCGTTGGCTTGAGCGCAACCTCTCCGGAAAGTCTTGTGTCGCCGGTGTAGGATACCGAGCAGTATGCGTATGGTTCTCTGTGGACCAAGCGTCTCCCGTTTTCTTCGACATCCCTTCGGTAGCCACATCAAGTGCCCAATGTGGGCATTTGATTGTGGCCAGCATGCTTTCCTTTGCGTCTTTTTTTTCCTTTCGGTGCCTACCCCCCCCCCCCCCCCCACACACACACACACACACAAAAGAAAGAAAAAAGACGTAGCGGCGAAGCGAATTGTCGCATGGTCAAGGTTCTTTTTCGTCACTTCTTTTTTTGCGGAAAGTACTGGGTCACGGGACGCTTCAGTTTCCGGATACTCTTATTATATTATTGCGATAGCATTATATGGACGCTTCAGGCGCATTCCTGCCGTCGCCCTCCTGTTCCGTACAAAGTCCAAGGTCAAAAACATCGTGAGAGCGCGCCGCAAGTTCTATGTGCGAGTGAAAAGCGTAGGGGGGTGGGGGCGTGGCATGGGTGAGCCGACGATGGTGGCTCAGCCTTGTGAGAGCAAGGGAGAAAAGCGAGGAGAAAGCGTGCCGACTACTGTCGCGCGAGATACATCGGCTGAAGTGGAGGGAGGGGTAGCTGTGATCTGTGAATCTGTGTTCGCGCAACATTTTTATCTGCCTTGTTTGACGCATTATATACAGTGACTTTTTCTTAGATAGGTAGATTTAGTGGATGCTTATACGTATATTTAAATATCTTATTGCAAAGTTTTGTGTATACGTGCAGTGAACTTCGTTTCCAGTGACACTTCTTTACCCTTTATCAAGCTGTATTTTCGCATTTGTAGATTTCATTGTATATGCGCATTTCTAATGCACGAGGGCGAGTCAAATGAAAGTGAGCCTACCCATCCTACGCAATAATGGGTCCGTTCGTTATCTGCGAGGCATGCGCGTAGCACACAGGCATTTGCAAAGGTGACATGCAGCTGTGAGGATAAATGTCCTTTAATGCTCTCGTACACTGGGTTGAACATGGTTAGCTGTCTCGTGGTGTCGTGAAGTTTTTGATGGTTGAAGATGTTTCCCCAAAAGAAATTAGTCGCCGTATGGCTGCCGTGTACATTGGGCATTGCATTTCATTGGCCACTGCGAAGCGCTAGAGAAAACGGTTCAAAGGATGTGAAAGTTGCAAAGACGATCCACGACCGGGCCAAAGCCACCGTGTAATCACCCCCAGCTCAATTGCAGAGGCTGATTAGACAAGAACGGAGGATAAGCATCGATAAATTGGCAGGGCGTGTGAACATCAGTCATGGTTCGGGTCACACCATAGTTCATGAACATCGCGGTTATCGGCTGTTGTGTGTGCAATGAATGCTCAAGATTTTCAAACACCGCCAGAAGACCGTGGAGAGGTTCGGCGCTGCCTTGACTCATCTAATCCGGTATCACAATGAGGTTGACGACTTTTTCTCTGCAATTGTGGCCGGCTGATGAATCATGGTGCCGCTTCTACGGGCCTTAAACACGACTGGAAAGCGTACAGTGGAAACATTTGAATTCACCACCCCAAGTAAGCAAAGGCCGTTATTCCGGGCGGAAAGGTGCTGTTGACTCTTTTTTTTATGCGAAGCATATTACGAGGGCTCAACCCAGCTCCTCAGGCGCGGCGGTGTCGCCTTGAAACCACGTGACACCGTGACGTCACGACAGAGGAGAAGTGGCTTTGGCTCAACTCTTGCAAGATGGGCTGGGTGGGAATCGAACCAGGGTCTCCAGAGTGTGAGACGGAGACGTTACCACTGAGCCACGAGTACGATGCTTCAAAGCGGTACAAAAGCGCCTCTAGTGAATGCGGTGTTGCCTTAGAAACGAGCTGTTTCTAAGGCTCAGGCGTGCGTCGCTTGCTCAGGCGCACATTTCGTTGCCGCGCCGAACGCTGCGTTGCTCGACGCTCACCGCGTCCAATGCGGGGCGTCCAAGGCGAAGCAGAGTAACGCATGAGTTGTTTCTTCGTCTAGCCGAACCAAATATAGCCAAGCAACAGCAGTTCGCCAAGCTAAACAGTGGTTCAACAACTAAAATAAAGGCTAGTATGCTTCGCATCCTGGGCTTAACCTTACCTAAGCCACAGCCATTTTTTTGATCCACAGGGTCCATTATTGATCAAATTTGTTAAACCTGGAGAAACTACCAATCGTGTCCGATAATGTCATATCGGCTGCATATGACATATGGGGGGTCATCTTGCTCCACGACAATGCCCGTCCCCACTTCGCTGATGGGGTTAATACAAAACTGGCAAAGTTCAAGTGGGAAACGCTGCAACATCCGCCATACAGCCGAGACCTGTCGCCTTACAACTTCCATATTTTGAGGCATTTGAAAAAAAAAATAGCTAAAGGGAACCAGATTCGTGTCGGACGATGAGGTGAAAGAATGAGTTACATACTTTTTGAAGCAGCAACCCAAGGAGATTTATGAGATGGGAATCACGCGACCAGTTAGTCAGTGGGACGAATGTATAAATGCTCATGGAGATTACTTTTAAATAAAGTACCCCATTTGTTATATATTCGCATTGGCTCACTTTCATTTGACTCGCCCTCGTAAATTTTCCAGAATTCCTGCTCTTTATACGTGCTCTCTGTTGCGACTATAATTTAGACTCAATTACTCACAATACATGACTGGTGACATCTGCTCCTGCGCAATACATTGGAACAAAGGACGGCATCATTGAGATTTTCCCTGGTTGTTGCACATGTACAAAAATGTGAACAAGGTTCTTGAATGACACAGAGAGAGATGCAAATCACAGAAAGACGGGGAGGTTAACAAAGTTTCATTAAAATATTTCTCCTCAACTTGCTCATTTCATGGCCTTTACAATTTTCATATCACTTACATGCACTGCTCTGCTGGTTTCAAACTGATGTAGCTCTAAAGCTCGTGCGATACTTTGTTTACTTATTGAATAGACAGAAAGCACAGACGCATTGATACCAGTTATTTCGGGCACAATTTTTGAGACATATGTATACTAGCATATTCGTTTATGGAAAAATACATATTTTACTTGTATTGACAATGCGTAGCGTTCAAGAGTACGTTTGCAGCATCTTTGGCAGTGGCAATGCAGTTATTATTAATGTATTTGATCCCTCGACAAATTCTATAAGGAGTAGGCAGAGCTGCAACGTGAGCCCCCCCCCCCCCCCCCCCCCCCGAACGAAATTTCTGGCTACGCCACTGGAAACAACAAATACTTATTACGTAATTGGCATACAAAATAATAAAAAATAATATCGGGTTTTACATGTTAAAACCAGGATCTAATTATGAGGCACGCTGCAATGTGGGAATTAGGAAGGAACAGCGTCAACTAAGACGATCACGAGAGGGAGAACGACACAGGACAAGCGCCAACTTCATCTATCTTTATTCACCGAAAAATCAGCAAACATAAGGAAAATCACAGACATGCCCACAATGACCATAATGCATCATCTGCCAAACCGTTCTAGATAGGACATTTTGCTTTTGAAGAGGGTCCCGGAAGTATCACTAACAGTATGCATGCTTCCATACGTATGGAAGCATGCACCATCTAGCCCAAATGGATGTTGTCCTGAACCATGTAATGTGGGGCTCCGGAATAATTTGGACCACCCGGGGTTTTTGAACCTGTAGCTAAATACACGGCTGTTTTCGCATTTCGCCCCCATTGAAACGCGGCCGCCGTGGCCGGGATTCGATCCCGTGACCTGGCATATTAAAGTCATGTGTTGTCTGTAGGAGTGTGTGAAGATTCGAAACTTTCGAATAACGAATCTAATATTATCTTATTCGTTCTTCGAATCGAAGTAACTATTTGTAAAAACGGTATTCGTACTTATATGTACGAATATTTTTTTGAATAGACTTCGAATATTTCAGAATCGTCAGCTGTGCTTAATCGAACATAAAGTTTCAGTAAAATCACGATAGATTGAACCCCCCGGCCATAGAGTTGGCTTAAAACACGAGAAGTTGCGTACAGTGAAAGCAGTCTCTATGCAGTAAAGCGGAAAGTTGGGCTAGTTGGTGAGTGATCATCATACCTTGCTGGTGAAGCAGCGTATTTTCCTGTTTGTCTTCACTGTGTCCGTGTCAGTGCGCTGCTTCACCAGCAAGACATGATGATCAGTCTCTATACGTGTACGCGTCGCTCAGGCAGCGACCGCAGACTTTACCGGCTCATTCGCTCTTTCCGAATATTACTGGGTATGCGATACTAACAGTATACTTGTCCCTAATGCTGAGTTTGTGCTTTTAATAAGCAAGGCTTCGTAACCTGCAGTGAAATGACGCAAACTTGATAGCGTTATGACCGCTGGGATGCGAACATTGTTTTATCATAGTAGCGAAGCAGCTGTTCAGTATTTGAAAGCTATTCGAAAAGTACTGGGCATTCGTTTAGATTTTATTCGCTTCTGGTACTAGTTGATTCGTGCTCGATTCGGTCTCAAACATTACCAATCGCATACCCGAAGTTGTCTGAAAGCAGCAGTGAAGCGAAGGCAATCGCGGCCTTTTGCGAGAGTTTGTTGATATTTCTTTTTTCAGGTAAGTCAAGCACAGATACCCTTGCCTGCTGGAACCACTCTTATTGAAAGAGTATGAGGACTATGTAAAACACAGCCAGTCGCAAGCTCGCACATACACTGGAGTGGTAAATGGGTCGAACGAGGAAGTCTGCGCACACAGCTCGGCCTGACTGTAAAGATCGACGCAGTAATAACCACCGTTTCGGCCGCTGGAAGTGAGCAGCGGATGGTGCCCCCCTTTTTGTGTGCCACCGGATTGGCCGAGATCGTCTGCTTGCGGCAATTTTTTTTCCTTCCTTGGTTGCGCAAGCAGGAAGCTTCGATCTATGTTTCCCTACGTTATTTTTCATAACGTTATCTTTATTAGTTTTTTTCCCCTTCTCTTCCCTCGGCTGTCCCTTCTTAGCTACGGAAGCCGTGCGGGGGGGCCTTGCTTGAAGCATCGATTAATTCTTCCTCTCTTGTCAGGAAGTCCAGTGTTCTGACAGCGATCTTCCTTACAAGGCGGTTGAATCTACGCAAGGCGCCTGTGGTAAAGGAAACCGAAGCGCAGGAAACAGCACTGAAAACAGAGAACTCCAGTGAAGATTGACCGGGAAGATATCTACGCAATCAATATTTCCTCCTAGTCGAACGCGTGTGCTGAGTACTTGATAATCTATGTTTGTTCCTCATTAATCACGGGGCTCAACATAGAATAACAATGGTAAAGAACCAGCTACACTGCGTACTTCAATGCCGGCTGTTTACTTTGCAGTATGTGACATACTCGCACTATGCAGCGCCATGCTCGTCCTTTCTTTGTCTAGTGCTCTGTCATTTTGCGCTGTCCCCCTACTTTCGCACCATCAACCAACTGGCCCAAGCCACAACCCTAGCAAGCGCTACTTTCAGCGTTTACAATAGATAAATATAATAACGCGTCAGATGCGAAATTGGGTCCACCCTTTGCAAAGAAGACCTCAAGAAATATAAGAGCAGGACGAGCACTGCATCGGTACCAACAGGCTCACACCCTTTTAATGCAAAAACAGTATTCTTTCCTTCCCTTTTTTAAGCGAATAAAATTGGAATGGCGGTCTTTTTAGGGCCGGTTATCCCGAAATTCCAAACACTACGCAGCAAAAAAGAAATTCACACACACACACACACACACACACACACACACACACACACACACACACACACACACACACACACACACACACACACACACACACACACACACACACACACACACACACACACACACACACACACACACACACACACACACACACACACACACACACACACGCGCGCGCGCGCGCGCACGCACGCACGCACGCACGCACACCATATATATATATATATGACTACATGCAATCGGGACTTCGTATCTGATGTACGGGCGAGAACGGCGTCAGAGAACACGATAGACATGCAAGACAACCGAGACGAGCACTTTTACAAATCAAGTAGGAGTTATTAGAGGGTCCTTTGGGTTTAGTGCGAGTTGGAAAGTGCCCCACATTGGAAAAAATAACACAAAATAATAACAATAATTGCACACGTCACTATAACGCCAGTCAATGTCAACACGCAAGTATTGTGAGCACAGGAATCGGCACTGGAAGCACAGTCTATATTTATGTGGTGCAGTAGGTCACATCACATTGGGAGACTCGAACACAGCTCTTAGCAAATAGAATAGCCAAACTTGAGCATAACCTTAATAACTGGGAGGAATAACGCAATCGGCATTCAAAGATCCACTCTTGCATCTGAACTTAATAAACGTAATGTATAATGTTCAACTGACACTCAAACAACAGGAAACTTACACTCAGAGGCCTTCTCATCAATGACCTTTGATTCAATATATTGCTTCTTGTGGTTTGCTTCTTTGTTACTGCCGTTTGATTTTGTTCAGCAGCTAAGACGCACAGCAGATGGGTCGCAGGAACACGCAGACTTGAGGTGGTCAAGAGTGCGCGAACTAGAAAAAGCAGCGGGGTACAAAGAGGCGACGGGATCGAAGTGGCACAGTTGAAGATAAAAACTGGCCCAAGTCGTGCGTGTTCTAGGATTGAGACGTACTATGAACTAGTTTCTTTTTCTAGCAACTTCTAGCAACTTCTAGCAACTTCTTCTAGCAAACTAGAAGTTTGCAGGGATGGCATGGCCACAATTAGTACATGGCCGGGGTTGTTGGAGAAATATGGGAGAGGCCTTTGCCCTGCAGTGGGCGTAACCAGGCTGATGATGATGATGATGATGATGATGATGATGATGATGAACTAGTAGCGACCAGAGGAGGCAGGACCTGAACGAAAAACGCAAACGACGCTTTTGTCCTGCCTGTCCTGTGCCCGTCCACTGCTGTTTAAAGAACGTGCGAATCCTGGGTACAACATGCTCGCCTTCTTCACCGCCGACTACGTCGACACGCACGGCAACCCCTGGTCCATGCAGCCCCCTTTTCTATAGGCGTCAATCGGAAAGACATCGGCCGAGACAATGGTAGCGGCTGTGGCAGAGCTGCGTGATAAGGACATTGGTATATATTAAGTAGCGTGCTAAAGACATGCGCATCAGACAGAAACGAGTGACAGGATTTGAGGCCATATCGTGGAGATGAAACTGCGAGGAGTTGGATAGAGTTTCGAAGAGAACAAAAAACAAGCTGGGAGCAACGCCTCGAGACATTGATGATAAATAAAAACGCAGTCCAGTCGTGAGTGAAAACATTGCCACTTTTATTTGCGGAGGTCTATTAATAACCATAAAAGAAAGTGAACTGGAATGATAGGGAAAGAATCGGAAGAGAAGCCAGGCACGCTTGCGTACTAGATACTGTTTGCGGCACATTTAGGGAACCTATACGTAAAGTCTCGTTATAGAAGAAGAAGGGGTTAAATGTTCTAAACGGATTCACCATATGTCTCTATAGCGAAGGCGTAAGCTTAAAGTAGACCTCTAGCCTCTTCCCTGTCAACGCAGGTCAAGTCGCCGTCCCATTTTTGAAGCAAAGCTTTCTTTGCCCTGCTGCTTTCCTGCCGATTATACAACTTTGGGTGACTACGCATGTGCTCGAGTAAACGACTGGGTTCAGTGAATGAATGAAACGGCGCAAGTGCCACCGGTGAGGTGTCAGAATAGGCAGCTTGGACAGCCTGAGCATGAGCTGGGGTCACGTGGCATTGCGTGTGCGAACGTTTTCGGCCAATCATCCCGAATTAGTATGCGCCACTTGCTCGAACAGAACGAGAGGGAAAAAAGGAAAAGAGCGAAGACCGCAATAGAAGAAGTGGAGGCAACAGTCTTATTCACGACTGCACCCATTTGTTAAGGGCCTTGTGGCAAAGAGTGGCATTTAAGGAAAAAAAAAACCTTAAAAGTCGGGATTAAGAGCAGCCGAATGCGATGAAAGAATTGAAGTGAACAGAATGGGACTAGTAGGTGCACTGAGCGAGGAGCGTTGACAAGATGAAAGAAGGAGATCAGTAATCGTAGGTGCCTCCTCTCTTGGATGATATATCGCAGGGATGTTTGCTCAACCATGGAGGAATTTATAAAAAATACGAGTACATCATTAATTTTAGTTAGCATTTTTGGTGGCTTCAATCACCCTGCGGTATGATATCCGCCGTGAAACCTCTTTCACGCCAACCGGTCACGCAGTAGGCGCCACTGGTCCAAGCTTGGACCAGTGGGCATGTGTGCCACTCGACATGTGTCCATTCTTGCTTAATGCCGCATGTCCACAAGTTATCCCACAACCTTAAAAAAAGTCGAAATTAGGTACAATGTGCCAGTTGTTTTCTAGGCGCCATGCAAGTTAGCCGGGCTGTCTCCGCGCATCAGCCGCGTCGACAACAAGCTCGGATGCCAGAGGAAGCACACAGTACCTCACGGGAAAATGTGCGAAAGACGTTGCTTATGAAATACCGCTTTCGTGTGGGAAGAACTATGTAGGTCAAGCTTTACGCTATGTCCACGACTGAGCACGGGAGTATGAGCTGTCATTAAAGAACAAAGGCAATGCGCGCAATTAACTGCGGACTGCATTGCCTGCAAGTGTGAGCCACGCCTTCGTGACATAAAAATACTGGGCAAAAATAGTGACACGATGGAACCAGAATGGTTGGAGGCTTTCTATATTAAGAGAAAAAGGCAGGAAATGCATTAGCGATACGTCTGTTTCTCTCTTGGGAAACGAATTCTAACTGTTCGACAAAATGCTGCGAGTTTTCACCGTGACTGCTGCACGCATGCACTGTATTCCTGTGACTTCGCTCTACGAATAAAATTAGCAGTGGCTTAGCTCGTCTATGCCAGGATATACATAGCGAAAGCTAAGGCATAGCATGGTTGGCCTTGGTTAATCTTGATTAGGTTAGTCTGGTTGTCTAGCTATGTTGCGGCGTTTAGCCAGTCGTTCTGCGCGCTGTTTGTCTGTTTCCTGGGCGATTCGTTTCCTCTTTATCTCGTTCAGATGTCGATTCCAGTCCTCCTCCTGCTTATTGGAATTGTCGCCGTCCGTCCATACTACCGCCTCAACTGTGGTTGCGGCGCACGCGAGCTCCCCTTTTCAATCCTCCGACATGTTATCAGGCATGCGACGCAGCTGGCGAAGCGAGCGGAGGCGAGCGCAACGACGAGGAACAGGTGTGACGTAATACCAAATGGTGGCATCGGAAAGGCGCGGCGCTGCGGCTCGGTGCTACTAGTGGCGCCTGCGCACTAGTGAGGGAGCGAGAGAGAGATATCCGCGGCGATGGCCCGCGTTGTGACGTCTTGTACTTCCTGGGAGCAGCACCACGGTGAAACCGCAAGTTCGCGGCCAGTAAAGCTTTCGCTTTAAAACTGTTCAATTTTAGCGCTCGCTTTGTTCTTTCTTACCCCCTCCTACTATACTCGCGGTTAACTTTTTGTGATTGTGAAGGAAAAGCTACGGAGGCAAAGCGCGCACAAGTGAAAGCGCTTCTGAATAGAGTCCCGCGTTTTCAAGACTCACCACGGAATGTAAAGGTTGACTTTTTTTGCGGCTTTTCCCTTCCGCTTCTGGGCAAACGCGCAACCGTCGCACGTGAAAGCTGCGCCGATTCAGCGTCCGAGCAACCATAAAGCAATGTCAAACGCTGTCGGACTACTCGGCGCGGTCACACTTGTGCAGAAGCTCCGCCCCCGTAGCATTGCCTTCATAGCCAGAGAAAGTTGTCCGCGAGTATAGTCCTTATTTCCACGTCGTGCTATGTGTTCCTTAGATTTACATAGTCTCCGGAAAGTCCGTGAAGTATTCGAAGAACGCGAACGCATTAAAATGTTTAAGCTTTCTCCGGTGCTGGACGAAACGAAAACCACTTTACATAGGTTCAAGTCCAGCAGCTCGAGGCCTTAGCGAGCTGCGCAACGAATGCTTTTAGAGCGCAGCTCTTAAGTCGAGACCATACGTAAGCTTGCAGACGCGCCCAAGCTCGCGCCTGCGCGTCTTGTGTCTGCCGCGTCTCGCGAGGATTGGTAGCTTGCATCCACAAATACGCGCAGAGCGTGTGCTCACTGCATGGACTCATTCACAGACGCCCTGGAAGACGATACTTCGTACTTTGTTATTGACAGTGTTTCAAAGGGCTTCGATACCTATAAGAGTAATTATTATATTTTTAGAGCTCTTAGATCAGCCCAAATAGGAAAGCTTAAGCACATTCTTGCATAATATGAATCTGCTTCGCTGAGAGTTGTATGTACCGCGCCGTGGCTGTGTAGCCAGGTACGCCGACGCGAGGCAGCTCAAGCGCGCGATAACAGGGAGCAGCTGTTCACCGAGATCGCGCCGCGTTTCGACGCGTACGAGCCATGCTGCCCTGTCTGCGCATGCGTGGTCGTGCGGAAGCGAGTTTGCGCACGTCCGCAAGCGTACAGTCGCCCAAATCTTTAGCTGGTGTGCGGGAGCGGCGACTTTTCCGGGCGTCAGCGCCGTATGACGCGGCGAGGCTGGAAACAGCCTAGTAGACGATGGGCCCAGCTGAGCGCGCTTTGTCCGCATGCGCTTAGCCTCAGACTGTTTCCAGCCTCGCCCCGTCAAACGGCGCTGACGCACGGAAAAGTCGTCGCTCCCGCACACCAGCTAAAGATTTGGGCGACTGTACGTGTGGTGTGGGCTTCTTATGCCCCAACCACTGGCACGCGCCGAAAGCTTCGCCGCGCGCTGGCAAGCGAACGCGTTGCTTCGCTTCGGCTGGAGGGAAAGGGCGCGCAACCACTGGAGACGCGCGCCGAAGCTCGCTCCTCGGCTGCGGCGCACTGTTGCTGGACTATTCCGTCTTCATCCGTCAAAGTTCGGCCTAAAACAGCCTGCTGTAAACTAAGCTTGAAACAATAAGTTAGTGATCTGTATGTGCTTTTAGATATAAAAAACACGTTTGAATAATGAATATACACCTGCCGCAAGTTTGTTTTTATTTTTGAAGTAACAATAGTGTACAAAATATCGACATCAGCGCACGCGCGTCGTCTGTCTGCAAGATCGCTTTGCAAACACCTGCACGACGATGCCATATATCAAAAACTGTTGTACCATTTCATTTTTTGGTAGCTTATTGCACAGCAAACTGTGTAAGAATTAGGCGTGCAATGTATAACTGAAAAAAATCTGTGTTGGAAATATTGCCACGTAGTAGTGATGGTAAATAAATAGCGTCGGCGTTTTCCCTCGTAACCGAGCGAACGAGCGCAGCAGGAGACGGAAGACGGCGACAGCGAAGAGAGCGCGAGGAAGCAAGCGGGGGAGGAGAGTGCAGTGGAACCATGAGGCGGAAAGCGGAGGAGGAGCGCATGGCGGCGTACGCGGAACATTCTTCCTGCCGCTGGCGTCGCGATTACGTGACCTTTCTGGGTGAAGGCAACTGGTCGATAAACCCACACATGCTGCCTGCAGGCATCAGTGTTGCCGGATTCGAGACCCTCGTTTTGTAATGAACGAGAAGAAAGGGGGTTAACCGAGGGGCCGGATTTTTTATTAGTCATATAATGAGAAGCCAACAAACAATGACACCAAGAGCAACATAGGGAAAATTACTTGTGCTTACTGCTTGTATTTAGGCTTGTGAGTGGTGGCGCTGGCTAACACTCTCGAGGTTAGTTGTAGTAGTAAAACATAAATACCCAAGACAATGGATGGGAAACGGCGCTGCGGTAGCTCAAATGGTTTGAGCATCGCACGCGTATTGCGAAGACACAGGATCGTTCCCCACCTGCGGCAAGTTGTTTTTCCATCCACTTTCATTGCCATCAGTTTATAATTTCTTTAATTCAATTAGGAAGTACAAGTAATTTGCCCTGTGTTGTCCTTGGTGTCTGTTTGCTGGCGTCTCATGATATGATTAATAAAATCGGCCCCTCGGTTAACCGCCTTCCCTCTGGTTTATATATATATATATATATATCCCAGGGTTCTACTAGGACACATAAATACCCAAGAAAGTGGGTGGGAAAACGACGCCGCGGTAGCGCGCGCATTTGGTAGAGCATCGCACGCGAAATGCGAAGGTTGTGGGTTCGGTTCCCACCTGCGGCAAGTTGTTTTTTCATCCACTTTAATTTCCATTAATTTATCATTACTTTATTTCATTTATTAAGCACATGCAATTTCCCTTATGTTGTACTTGGTGTCAGTGTTTGTTGGCTTCTCATTATATGACTAATAATTATCGGGTCCCTCGGTTAACCCCCTTTCTTCTCGTTTATATATATATATATATATATATATATATATATATATATATATATATATATATATATATATATATATATATATATATATATATATATATATATATATATACACACACACGTCGCAATGCTTTCGAATTCATCCGCATAGGTTTACCTAAGTGCCCTTCAATTTGTTTTTATGGCTGTCTCTCGCTCGTAAGTATTACGGTGGTGTTATTATTACACCTGTTAGATTGCATGTAGTTTATTTGTTGAATTGCCCACGCAGAATTTGTACGTATACATTTGTTTTGATGCATTTCTTCACTATGGTTACCACAATCCACTTTACTGGGTCCTTCTTTCCTCTTACTAGCTTGTATATTTGTGTCTTTCTTCAAGTCTGAATCTCGGCATATGTGATGTATAGTGGGCTGAGCTCTTTCAAACGGGAAGAGCCAACGGACCGCGCGAGCTCGTGATCACAGTGTCTCGTGCTTCTGGCGTTCTAAGCAGTCGGTATAGCCAGCCGCTTGGAACTATTCGCGTTCGACGTTTCCTCTGAACAGGTAAGGCCCTTGGCAATATTAATCGGTGGCTGGTAACACAGCGCCGGCACTCGTCGACTGCGAAGCGAAAAGACGACGCAGCAGCACCGCTTTACAGTGTTCGGTCGATTTCCAGGATTTCCACGTTGTGCGGATCAATGCGCTTCTCATAAATGTGAGGTGACGTTGATCAGCTTTACCTGTATACAGCCGCGTCCCTGAACTTTTGCTGCTATCGGTCCAGCTTCTCGATAGGAACTTTTACAATCCCAGGTCGAAATTTATGGAGTCCTCCACTACGGCGTGCCTCATAATCAGAAAGCGGTTTTGGCACGTTAAAGCCCATAATATAATATTTTACTTTTACAAAATTTTACAAAACGTTACCAATGTACCGCTGCCGATGGGGGTGGCTGGTGGCTGCGCATGCGCAGTTAGAACCGGTAGCAGTAACGCTATTGTGGTGGCAGTTGCGGACGCCATGCCAAAATATGTGACCTCTGCTTCTTCCGCAATCAAGAGAAGTTTGCTTGCCGTCGTTTCTCCGGTTTGCACTGGTCTTCGCTCGCACAGCCGGCCTTCCGACCAGCCGCCGCCGTGGTCCCCTGTGGCTGTGCAGCGGCGGCTGCGCTGCTGACTGAGCTCGCGGGTTCGATGCGATGAGCATTGCCAGCCCATGCCAAGCAGCGCTTCGCGTTCACCGCGACGGATATGTTTCGGTTTGATAGCGATGGAATGCTTACGTGTGTGTGTCAGCTCGTGTCCGAATGACGTCATCTTCGGAAATTTGCTTCCGTTGCAACGATGCGCCTGCTAAAGCCGAATGTCAATTGTTGTAGCCATTAACGCGATGGCATCTTCAAGTTGGTTATTCATTTTCAGACGGGAATTGTACTAACGACGAAGGGAGAAAAACGAAACGTTGCGCGCTCACAGACACCTGATTTTTCGCTGCAAAGCTGCGACAAGGCACATTCTTGCGCGCTTGCACCACTGTGTATGAGGCACCCTGCATATTTTTTTTTTATGCTTCGTGCCTTTGTCGCGGCGTTAGAGCTGTGTTAGTTTCTCTGCGCAAAAGTAAATCGGTTGTCAATCAGCGCTGTGTTTAAGCTGGAGAAGAGAGGAGCTAAACATCTTAACTACCGTGGCAAAATAAGGCATAATACAGCAGAGAGCGTTAAATTTGGCTTATTGTCCTACGCTTTTCTCCCGCATCTGGGCAAATGCGGACCCGTCGCGTGTGGAAGCTGCGCTGATGCAGCATCCGTTCCGAGAAACCAGAAGTTCTGTCAAACGCTTCCTGAATACTGGGAGCAGTACCGCATGCGCAGAAGCTCCGCCCCTGTAGCATACCCTTCATAGCCGCAGGTTCGCGAGTAGTTCATCACCCGTTGTAGAGTTGGCTTTCTACCATTTCTCAGATGCCTTGTGGCCGAGTCAAATGCAGAGAGGGGACTAAAAAAATGCGCCTTGTACTTGTCGTACTGGCATAAAGGCGTGTACCCTGGAATTAAAGAAGTGTTTTTAACTCTGCTTCACCATATCGTCTTCTATGCATTGCAGGCAAGCTACGGCTCGCATCAACCACACTCAGTAATGAGAGCCGGAAAAAAGGCCCCCCTAATGTATACATCACTGGTGCCTTCGCGGTGAACGCTCTGAGAATTGTAGGATCCTGGAAGGATTGGCCGCTTACTCTGTGGCACGCAGCTGGCTCTCGCTCCTGATTGGCTGACACGTTCCGTCGCTGTATCTGTACTGTACGTGCAGTGATTTGGCTTTCGTTGTTTGAAAGGTTAGGTTAGTGCTTTTGCTCACCTCGGTTTCATCCACGCCTACTTTTTCGAACCATTTACTCCCTACGAGCTCGCACAGTTTTCTGTCGTTCAAAGAGTTCAACGTTCCTCTTTGCTCACACTTTGTTTTCATGCTATGTTTCAGCAAACATGCAATACAACCAAGGTAGGTGCCAACGTGTCTCGTGTTTCAAAAGACACAGGTTTTCCTGCTAGAACTACAACTCTGCCGGCGCTGCCATCTTTCGGCAACCACATGAATGGTGGCTTATTAGTATACGTGCATGCTTGTATGGCGTAAGACGTCTTTGTGAGGCTGTCTCACCTTAAATTTCAAAGCAGTCGTAGTTTTACAGCGACAGTTTAACACAGCGAGACAATAAATTTATGCACACGTGGTATTCATTAGAAATTGTGGCGCTCTAACGCAGTATAACGTTGAGTATGATCTGTTTGTAGAGCCACAAAGTCGTTTGGAGCCAGGCGGAAAAGTTTAGTCAAATCGATGCCACCATTCCCATGCTGGGTGAACCACCATGCTTGCAGCATCTCGCGGACAGTAGTGTCAGAGTTTCCTTTAGCAGCTTTTGTGGCTCATTGTATCCCGGAAGGAGATCATGCAGTCGCTTTCCTTTGCCAGCGACAGCGCAGATGTTTGCGGCGCCGACACATACTTTCAAGCATCCACAATTTCTTACACTGCAGGTCATGGCCCACAAATGGGTCGTGAAGGGTCCAGCTACGTGTACGTTCTGCTTGGCGGAATAGAGGTGAACTTTCAGTCTCAGTGCTCGTACTCTTACTACGCCGCTTTCTTTATCACCCCCGAAATGATAGGTATTATTCATAGTCTCATATTAGTTTTAGCTACAAGATGGACAATGAAAGGGTCAGACAAATGGCGATTTCAACCTTCGGTCGCCACAAAGAAATCTTCACCGAACCCGGTCTCCCAAACGCAGCCAGTTTTCGCTCACCGAAACTGTGCTGTTGAGGTTCAACAGATACGGTTGTATTGCCAAAAAGGAAACCCATCTTTATCGTTCAAATAAATGATTATTTCAATCGTTGGTAAACGCATTAACAAGTATTTATGGTAGCTCTTTCTGCTGCAGTTAATGTACTATAAATAAAAAAAATGCATATGTATCAGCATCATTGAAAAAAAAAGACATTTTCAGATGGCTTATGGAAATGAAATTAGCCACGAAGTTTCATTGTGAATATGCCGTACAAGTCGCATGTCGGTAGTAAGCCGAAAGCGAAAAAAATAGTATCCTCTAAAATTGTAACGAGGTCCCCAAGTAGCGACCCAAAACACTCTATATTTTGCTAAATGTCGCTGATGATGACTCGCTTTAAATGCTGATTTTTTTCATGTTTTAATTGTTCGTTGCTTTTGGGCTGTGGCTTTAAACTACCTCCTGATAAGGCGAGTCAACGTTCGGAGTGTGAACAGGGGAAACAGCTACGATTTTCTAAAACGGCATCGCATTTCAAGATTCCACTTGGACTAGAAACGCTGCATATCCGATGCACCTGCATGGCTCACCGGGAAGCTGTGTCCGGTACGTTCCTTCATCGGATGCTGTGGCTGAACGAAGACGCGCGTATTCTCCTCGGAATAATATGACGAAAGTTGACAAGACTCCAAAAGGGTCGTTGAGGTGTCGTAAAACCTTTCTAAATTTTCCTTAAGTTACGAACACTCACTCGAACCTTCTAATTAGATAGATAGATAGATAGATAGATAGATAGATAGATAGATAGATAGATAGATAGATAGATAGATAGATAGATAGATAGATAGATAGATAGATAGATAGATAGATAGATAGATAGATAAATAAATAAATAAATAAATAAATAAGTAAATGACCACGGGAACTCCGAGGAACTTCTAGCATATATTCACGAAGCCAATAGCGGGCACATACCGAAGAGCTGCTATCGCTACAACGCCAGACCGTCTCTTTCCGAGTGGATGACGCTCGGTGAGCGCGCGCTTTGCCGCAGCCTGTCTGGTTTCGCGTCGGTGATTCTCCGTCGGTGCGGAAGGGGGGCCCGCGCACGGCGCGACCAGTTTCGTCACACCAGTGCCTTACAATTGCGCCACACGTCAGGCCTTTACTGGAACGCCTATGATATTGCGAGCATTGAAGTATCGCCATAATGTGACACTTTTTGAACGTGGTCAGAAGTGACCTCGTTTAAGCATCTCTTTTCACCATATCTCCCGGACAGTCGTCCTGCCTCAACCAAGTCTGGCGCAGCCTATAGGTCGCAGTGTGGGAATACACAATAAATCACTTCTTACCACGCACTTCCAAGAGAGTCGAACCACCTCCAATCACCAGTATGCAACTACTGTAGATCGTCAAACATTATTGACCACTATGGCTAAGATACCTCAGAAAGAAAATAGTTGCTCTGTATTTTCCCATTGTATTGAGAGGCCGACGCTCAGACGTAGGAAAATGTTTACGCAGGAAATGCTCAACAATAGCAATGTGCTCAAGCCAGCTGCGGCTATCCATCAGGCGGCACGGTGTGAAAATGTTCGCTGTCCGTGGTTCGTCTGTCTATTCTCGGGGGGTGCAACGAAAGCGGGCCGGGCGGTCGCAATCCTGGCCGTCAGACAGTTCGTGGGACAGTTCCGACAGTTCGTGGGAGAGCAGCGTAGTGGGTTAAGAAGCGATTTCATTATCTAAAGGTTGCTTATGCAGGCCTACCGCAATTTTTGTCTCGCTTAAAGGCAGCGAAACATTTTACCACGTGAGAGGTTGCAGATGGCGTACATATACTTCTTGCGATGTTGTGAGTGTCAGTGAATGGTTCACGAAAAAAGGTTCCAGAAATTAAGAGTCTTCATAACTGCAACTAAAAGGAATGAGTCTCCGTTGCTGCTCGCTGTAAATGGCGCAGAATCCAGAATGGCGAAAGCCGACTCGGCGACTAGGTTACGAGATCGGGCGCGGCCCACGGCGCGCCCAGACTCTCGGAGGCCATGTGCCAGGACCTCAGTCATATCCGCCAACCATCAGGTGCCCACGTCACTTGCTTAAGGGTTATTTGTTAAATGCTATTAATAACAAAATTGAGCTTGATCAACTTTACAGCTGTGCCAAGTTGGCTTTGATCATATTCGCCTAATTGCAGTTAGCCCCTAACGAAACCGTAACTGGCGTCCGTCACACCGCTCTACGCAAGAAAAGGGCGAATCCGACTGGATCTCTGGAATGAATACGCGGTAAGCATTCATGCGAAATGACAGTGCAGTTGAGTATTTAGGGACGACGTGGAACAACACCGTGCGCTCGCTGTAAAAAAAAAAAGAAAAAAAAACACCAGCACATGACTGTGCCACGGCCACTGCATGTGTAAAACACACAAGGTGTGTGTTCGTGGAGCAGCCGGGACTTTGCCACCCACCGCTGGCTCGCTCATTTTTCAGGTCATGTACTCGCAACGATGCCCGTTAAAAGGACAGCAGCTGTTAGACGCGAGAAGGGACCGTTTTATTCAATCGTCAATGCCTTTGTCAACTTGCGTGCGCGTTGCAATATTCAGCCATATTCGAGTTTCTTTTTTTGCACAATGCTTGTAATATAGCGGACTCTAGCGGCAGCCGTTGGTTTAGATTGAAAATAAAAATACAGCTTAGCCGAAACATACAGATCCTGCATGTTGAAAAATCGAAATACACGAACAGCGAGTTCTCATGTAATTAAAAAAAGAAAGATAACATAACCACCGCAAGAACAAAGCGAGAGATAGTCTAAAAAGAGTTGCATAACAAATATTCAATACCCGCCCCAAACTTTTTTCCAAGAAAAGAAACGTAGAACGTAAAAGAGTTAAAATAATTTCAAGAATATTAGTAGCTTTTGCGACTGTGTTTAACAAGCAGAAAGCTTGTGACATTTGTTCCAAAAGGACTTCTTCTTGGGCAAGTTGGTGCTTAGATTTCCTAGGTATACTTTGTGGCGCAAAATACATTTCTGGAAAAGGGACAGAAGAAAGGGAGACAGTGAAGCGCCGAGTTGAGTTGGCGCTTCACTGTCTCCCTTTCTTCTGTCCCTTTTCCAGAAATGTATTTTGCGCCACAAAGTATACCTTGTGACATTTGTTGTGCATGTATCTAGACATTTCTTGTATGTATGTATGTATGTATGTATGTATGTATGTATGTATGTATGTATGTATGTATGTATGTATGTATGTATGTATGTATGTATGTATGTATGTATGTATGTATGTATGTATGTATGTATGTATGTATGTATGTATGTATGTATGTATGTATGTATGTATGTATGTATGCATGTATGTATGTATGTATGTATGTATGTATGTATGTATGTATGTATGTATGTATGTATGTATGTATGTATGTATGTATGTATGTATGTATGTATGTATGTATGTATGTATGTATGTATGTATGTATGTATGTATGTATGTATGTATGTATGTATGTATGTATGTATGTATGTATGTATGTATGTATGTATGTATGTATGTATGTATGCATGCATGCATGCATGCATGCACGTATGTATGTACGTTGAACTCCTCGGGTGATGTTCTAACTGTACGCGGCTGCGACCTGCTACGGGGACGTAGCACGCAAAGCAACTAACTGCTGCTGCTGCCGGGCACAAGGAACCGTTCCACGGGTTGTCTCACAACAACGCTGGCGTGTGTGAGGCAGGCGAGGGGTACGTGTCGTAGCAGGCGATGAAGCTGCGCGAGACGGGAAACCGTGGGCGTAGTCAGCGCTCAGGAATAAATGGGGTAACGTTTGCTTGACGTTTATTGTTCGTTCCGCCACTGTACACACACAGCGGGTCAGAATTGATGCCAGCGTGTTATGACTGGCGTGCGCATTGCGAAAATGTTATTTGTGCTAGAAGACGCGTGCAAAGAAAGGGGGTGCCGGGCAACAATTTGCGCACAGTGCTCGTGCCAGCAGGGCCAGCAGAGTCATACTGGCACACGAACGGGATGGGTCCTCATGCGATAGCTACTCAAGGGGCTCTTTTTCTCTCTCATTCAGGCTACGGTGGTGGTTACGGCGCCAAGACACCTCAAGCCTTCAGCCCACATGACGCTTACGGCGTGCCTCAGCATCCGGGAGCCTACGGTGGGCAGGCTCGTAAGTGGCTATTGCGTTTCAACTTCACACACCGTTCGGCAAACATCGCCACTCTATTTAGCCCAACCAAAACTAACCGAACCTGATGGCTCACTGCTTGACCAAACTCACCCTCCTATATAGCGACACAGTATGTTTGCCACACTGGTATGTATGAAATTGTAATAAACCGAATGTAAATCGTTCCTCTAACACTAATAATTTGAAATGATAATAGGTTTTAGTCTATTACTTTACTTTGTTACCCCAAATTCACGTTATATGTGTGCTGCTACGAACTCTAGCGCTGTGTTGTAGACACCTTTTTTTACTGTCTTGTACAAGGAGTGTCCACTACCTTGGCAGTGAACAGTTAGCTGCCAGGAAGCTTCCACTTAGCACCAACTTCTAGATTCCTATTCAAATACACATGAAACACATAAATGCAATAATTAAGGAACCGCTTACGATATCTGAAATTCCGGCATTTAGGAGGAGGTCAACTTCGATTTCCCCCGTGAAAGGCAGGAATTCTGTCACTCGACAATTATTGAACTGATTGAAATGAGATTTTGTTGCAATTAGTAGAGGAAGCTGAATTCTGTCGACGCTGGAGGCAACGTTTTTTAAAAATTGCCCGAATTCTGTGAATCAAAGTATAACATAACTGAAGCACAAAGTTTACAACTTAGCCAGAAAGACAGCATTTAGAGCTGGCAAGTTTGATTTAACTTTATAGCCTACGTGAAATTGTCGCCATATTTTGTGAGGCGCTTACAAAAGTCCCACTCACAAATCAGCGGCACATTTCAATGCGGCGTACAATTTGCATAAATTTTATCTACTTTAGATGTCACAACAGATGCAATTCACAGAATTCTGATATCGTTTCGTATTCATAATTCGGGTTGTAAACTTGATGCTTGTCTTATAAATTTTGAGATTTCCAACATTGTTAAAAGAGTGTCCACTAAAATAATAAGAAATATATAAATATAGTTGCTAAAGTCGGTATACTTTTTCTTTCATTTATGCGCAACAAGCATAATCAAATTCAAGGTAGTGGGGTCGGAGCTAAACGATTTCTTGCGTTGTCACGCATTTAGATAATATCTTGCAAACCTAGAGAGCCCAATTGCGCGAACATTTAGACCCAGAATATATATATATATATATATATATATATATATATATATATATATATATATATATATATATATATATATATATATAATCAATTTCCTTACAAAAGGTACCGAGAATTAGTAAATAGAAACAACATTGCAGCAAGAAATTTACAATTCCGTAACACTGCACCAAAAGCAGACACAATATTGCGTGAACTGTGAGACTGACACACGAGCGCTCGTGTGTCTGTCTTCTTTCACCGTCCTCCTCTGGTTGTGCGCTTGAAGTTTTTGTCATGTATCGGTTGGTTAGCATAAAAACAGCAGTTATTATACGCTTTGGATCCTGCGTGAAACTACTGCATTTTTTTACGTGAGTTCTGCTAAATTCATAACAGTGTCACTATACCCCTTAGCTGCAACCTTTAACTTAACAAACTTGTCTGCTTGTTTGGCCGTGGTTGTAGGAAAATTTTGCTGCTTCGAATAAAAAATTTAGAGAGAGGCAAGCCGATGTATGAGACTGTCGCCGGCTGCTTGACCACCCGGCACGGTCGGCACCTACGAGAACACTGATAGTCTCGACATTGCCCTTCATTTCTTTCCCTAGCAGAGTACGGCGGATACCAAGGATACCCAGGATACCCAGGATACCAAGGATACCAACCGCGTAAGTGTTGCCGCTTTGTTAGCTTTCTTGAAGTTCTTCAAACTATTCCCGAAGAAACGATGCGTCTGGCGCTTTTGTAACTCACTCTAAATCTTCCGACTTGCAGCTAGACTCCGAAGTAATCTTAAAACGATGCAACAGGACGACAGGCACCTAGGACTATCATTCACAGGCATTGTTTATTTCCCTTAAAGCAGTACTGTAACATACTTTCGAAGTTGAAAGTTTGCGTTTCTCGCGCGCAGCAAGATCATCAGGTACGACGACTGGAAAATGCATATAGGATTCCTGAATTTACTGCTAACGTTCTCTCGAAATTCCTGGCCCGGCATCATATACATTGTCGTGACATCATGACAGAGAACAAAAATTTGCGGCAGTGTTTTAGGAATAAGGCTATAGCTATAATCTTATTGCCGATTGGAAAAAGAAGTCAGAAGTCAGAAATAGACATCAGTACGTCTTCAATCTCTAATCAATGCAACGTCAAGCATGGCTTGTATAGATAGATAGCCGGATCTGTTTTACGAGGTGCCTTCGTAGATACCCTCGGCAAAGCATTCAAATGAACTTCTCGCGCTGGTTGATCGCGAAAGCGATTTCTTTTTCCACCACCCGAAAGATCAGACCGGTCTATATTTGGTCGTAATTGAGAATAAACGAAAATTACAAATTGTTTAAAACAGATTTGAGTTTACGTATTATAAATGTTCTGCCAAGCTGACAAAGATTACAACGTTTTTGAAAAGGAAACCTAAGTTAGTGCTTTGTAATGCAGTAAAAAAAAGGACATCAAGATCCTGGAAATGAAATATGGACGTTGTCATATACTAAGCGACCCTCGACGATAGCAGTTGTATTCTCAACACGATTTTCACGAAGGTCAGTAAAAACGAAGTAAGAACGTCGCATAAATTGTAAATTATTACATCGGATTTCTCCATACTTACAATGACTGAGATGCAGCCTGTCAAATGAAGTGATAGAAATCACCCCAAGAAATTGCTGTTTCCGTTAATATTTAAATTAAGCATATCGGATATACATAGCACAAATTTGGTTGTACTTTGTCGTTGCGTCGCAACTGCTTTCCTTTCTGTATTCGAACGAATGCTGTTGCACTTGATTCAGCAGCTTGCTCAGTCGAAGTACTTGTGCAGTCTACTCGAACAGTAGGCGTTAGGTCAGAGTTAGTTTCGTAAATGATGAGTCACCATATGAATAGGCGTGACTAAGTACACCTATTCATTCTTACAACAAAGTTGCTTTATTCGAAATATCGCTTTATTCGAAGTTTTTGTGCTCCTGATTCGCAGTTACATCAAACTTCGGGTAGTACGAAGCGCGCAGCGGAAAATCTTCGTGGGACTTTTTGTTGTGCTTTTCTTTGTGATATCCTAAATAGCGCTGTGAATGCCACTCCGTCACGTGATGAAATTAATTCTGTCACGTGACGTATACCGACAGCCGAGGCAGCTGCTCGTGGGGGACAGCAGAATTTTGGCATCGCGTCGCAACTGTCTAGAGTGGCGCTGTCTCGTATACCTTTTACGAGTTTCTTGCTGTTGGTACGCGGGTCCCGCTTTGTCACGTCATTTTCCGAGCCTCTTCTTTTTAACAAAGTACCAGTTATAACGAGGTCCATTTATGATTCCAATGAATTCGTTAAAAGGAGGGTTTGTTGTGGGTTGTACTGTTTGTTATCAGCGTAAAAAACATCGCATACAACAAGATCAAAGGCGAAATTTGCGGTCCATATCGTTTTACCGTTACGTCGTTTGCTGTCTGCTTGCTACGTGTCGCACGTCGATGACAGGAGAGCTTCCCTTTCATTCCAGCTTCCTCCGACCTCGATGATTCGGGTAAGCGCAACTCACTTGTATTCTCCAAGGGCAGATGCAATTCATAGTCCACTGTGATACGTGCAGGCTTTCAGTTAAAGGGCGGAACACGCTTGCTTAGCATTCCCCTCGAATTTTTCTTAGCTGCCCATGCAGCTCTGTCTATCGTCCTGAATTTAGGTAACCTTTGATTGTTTATGGGCGGTTAAAACGATATGCGCGAGTTCTTGGCTGCAACAAGTTTGGTAGGGAGTCGCGTATTATGTTTTTTCAGCTGCTCCGAATTCCTGCGTTTATTTATTTTGTTATTTACGGGATGATATATAGTACAGTGTAGCAAATTTTCGCATTTGCATTGCTCGTTTTGTTCATTATACCAGTCTTCCTGTTACATTGAAGTTTTGCACTCTTGAAAAATGTGTGTCGTGAGTGCTTTACTTATAAATCAGTTTCCTACGCACGTCTGCATTTTCAGTTGGAATGAGATCATTTGTTTTCTTCACATTTGCGTTTTCCCCTTTTGCAGTGCGTGGACCTGTTCTCAAATGTAATGCTCAGATTGCTGTCGGGGCCTCTTTGAAAAAAAAAAAAAGCGCACGAGATGCATGAGTAAAAATGAAGCTTGGGGCCAGCGGCAGCGAGCTGGAAGCACTCGCGCAAGCGCCGCAACGAATTGCACATTTGACTGGTGCCTTTAAAGCGTAGATTGACGGTTGGAGAGATCAGTGCAACGGGAGTGGCAGTGATAGGCCTACGCAGTCCGAAGTTATTGAGCCCGGAAATTTAGAAATACAAGAAATGCATCCCCTCAACTCGGAGAGCGCGGTCTCCTGTCCCGCTTTCTCTCGCCCGCTGACGTAACTCATCGCTGCCACTGGTAAGAGCTCGACGCACCCACGTGGCGGAAGCTGGCACGCAGCGGTTGCCTACATATTCGACGTTCCCACGGACTCGGTTACTCCGATGTTCTGGGGCCGAATCTTATACGTGTTCGGAATACGAACCGTTCGCTTCACCGCTTACGCCACTTGATGTGCCACTCCCAAGCCGGTGGTGGAAGAACCGGAGGACGCGACCAATAGATGAGAGGGTGCCACCTCTGAAGTGTACGTCATTATATGACGAGCTAATCGAGGAATTGCAGAATGTTTCAGCTTGCTAAGTAACTGTAAAATATAAATTGAATATTATATGCCAAGTTCTGAAGTATAAACGTGTGGTACCGGGCGTTTACGCAATGTAGAAGTAATTTATTACTGTCATTCTTTTTTCATTCTCAGCCGACAGGTGGTCTCGCAAGCGTAAATGAGTTGGCAGAGCGCAGCGCTATGTCGTCTGCTACCATCTGCAGGAGCTCGCACGATGCACGCAACAGGAACGCACTGCCAGCACTTAAGTAGCAAGCGCGACGAAACCGTGAACTGGTTCTTAGGGACACCTTTACTAGCCGACTATATCAATTTTCCCTCTTTTTTCGCCCTTCGTCATCGGCTCGGACATGACTCGCTCGCCGCCACGCTACCGCTATCCCTGCTATCTGCCCACGGCACGTCGCGTGATAGAAGCAATGGAACTTGAAATGGAACATTGCGATATATGGGCCCTGCATTGCCTGCGCGAAGTAAAATCGAAGAGCGTGGTGCTGAAGGTGCGCGCTGTGCCGTGAAATTGAGGAACAAAGTGCGGCACTCCCGAACTAGAGAAAAAAGGGCAACCAAACAAGAGATCTCCACAATATCTTCCCATCCTGACTGTATAGTTTTATCAGCCGAACGAAGGAAGCGCTGAACCAGCCTAGGTTGAACACTTCTGATTGCTGAACGGCGATCTGCGAGCTATTCACGCTGGCGATAGCACTGGGAATTCGATCTCACCATGCAAATATCTCTTTGACATTGGCTTTGAAGCGGAGGTCACGGGAAAGCTGACCCAGCCATTCTACCGGCCAACACAGTAATTGCGAGAGCAACTTTGTGAACCGTGTCGGCAGCAGAGATGTAGAACGTTCCGATGAATGCTTCGCTTCCGACCCACCTTTGGGAGCTGCAGACCAGTGGCGATGAACTGCAGTGTGCAATATTCCTTCCTATGCATGGAATGACCACTGGTACGCTTGCACCCGAGTCTCCTCTATTTGATAGCCTGATAGTATAAGGTCTACTTAGAAAGCTGGCAAGGGCAGTGCAACTCATTATCCGTCACTTCGAACGCGTATCGCACTTCCAGCCGTGGTACCGAGAGAGCAACGCCAAGCAGACGACGAAGTAATAGCCCGCGTGTCTCCGGGGTCGCGCGACCGGCGTGCGCGGCCGAGGTCGCAAGCCAACAGCCAAGCCACAGCAACGGAACCCAAAGCGGACTACCCCTTCGCCGGTTCATACGACCGGTTCGCTTTGAAGATGATGGACAGATACATGACGTAGTCATAAATTGCGATACCGCCCCGCTGCCTCTGACGACCTGTGACGTAACCAAAATTTTGGCCTATCAGGTGAGGCCAAACGAACGGTTCCCCAACCGAACCGTTATAAGATTCGGCCCCTGATGGCGCAGTTACCGTGGTGAAAGATACCTTTGCGCATTCTAGCACATGTCGTGTTTCTCGCACTACCGGTCGAGCAATTTGGGACTGCGCAACGTCTCTTTTCCTCAGTTCCGTTGGTTCGGTTCAGCGTAGAACCACGAACGACAAAAGGAGTGCGCCAACAACGGTGCACCGAGGTGAGGAACGTGCACCACGCGAACACGCACGCGCAAAACGAGGTAGTGAGCCGACAAGGCTGCTCACAAGCGTACACGTTCGGCGAGAGGGCTCGTAGGTGTGCCGTCTTGCTGCAGGGGGGACAGAACGGCCAGCGCCCTTAGCGTGTTTTGGGATTGTAGCGACATTTTTTTTTTATGGCTGTTCGCGTTAATATCAAAAGTAGGCCAAAGAAAATCTCCATTTATCGCGTTTTCGATGCCGTGCAATGGCTACGTGCAACGTTGTTTTTAAATTAACATGGTGTGAATGCGAGCTGGTTGGTACGAATTTACTAAGGGGGATTTCAATATCTTCCCAGCACGTGTGCTAATCTTAAGTAGTGTCTTTTTGTTGTTTGCTTTCTGGTTTCCCTATCTCTTGATATGTATACCTGATCTCTTTAGACCTTGTCATGTTCATACGCTGCGGTATTTGCAATCACCTATATATGTTGTTAGTTTCAATAAAAATTTCGTTGAGCGTTAGCGCTCATCCTGTCTGCTTCTATAGTCTGTATATGTCACTTCGCGCTACAATTCAAGATCATGTTTCCACACACTTTTGTACAGTTATTTTTCCTAAATAAATGATGATGGCTTTTCCTTGAAAAAGAAATAGCTCTATCATTCAACAAGTTTTTTTTTCAAAGTGCTTTTTCCAGGCCGTGTTCTTCAATGTCCAATTCATTTGCCCAAGTACGCCAAGATAATGAGAACAATAGTGTTAGTATATCTATTGATGGCGTTACTAAGCCTACCTTGCGCTTAGACATTTAAATATCGCCAGGACCGGACAACATTCAAAATGCTTTCCTGAAAAGATATTCAGTACAGGTGGCTCGCCAATAATTTTCCACAAGTCTGTCGATACAGCCATGCTTCCTGATGACTTGCACATAGCAAGAGTTACCACTGTTTTTAAGAAAGCTCCTCGTTACAGATAGATAGTTATCGCCCCATATCTTCTTGTTCATGTAAAATGTTTGAGCATATCCTAGCAAAATACATAAATGACTTTTTATCGCGAAAGAATAAACAATGACTGATGCACAACACACTCTCCTGCATGAATACTTCACAGTAGCTCAACTAATCACAACAGTTCATGAGTTTTCGAAGGTTCTTGAGCAAAGCGACCAGATTGATATTACTTTACTAGATTTCTCGGAAGCATTTCATAAGGTTATGCATTCAAATTTAATATAAAAGTGGAAGAAATTGGTTTGTTCTCGCATATTATTAACTGGGTTAAAAAGCATATCTGTCCAACCACAATCAGTACGTTAGCGTTGACGGATACTGTTCGCGGTTTATATGTATGCTCAGGCGTTCCGCAGGTGTGTGGTTTGGGACCACTCGTGTTTAATTTAAATTAAATACTGACGTTGTGGACGTGGCGGACTCGTCTGTTTATTTAACGTTATTTGCAGATGACTGTGTCGTATTTACTCCTGTAAATTCCCTCTCTGACCAAATCACCCTGAATAACACTTCAAATATACTGGCAGAATGGTGTCCTAAATGGGAAATGGCAATTAACCTTAAGAAAACTATGCACATGTGCATCAATAATAAACGCAATAAACTTCCCTTTGCCTACCATATAAAAAAAAAACCCCTTGAAGAGGTTCAGGAATGCAAATATTTAGTACTGACATTAACTTACAGTTTCAACTGGTCGACCCACATAAATAACATATTCTCTAGAGCCCGAAAAAGTTCGGCCTTTTGACACATAAGTTGGGCGAATTTTCGCCCTCCCTAAGATTGATGACATACAAAACTTTTATCAGACCCTCTTTAGAATACGGCAGTGCTGTTTGGGACCCCTTTAATCGGGCGAACGCAGGAAGACTTGAAAAGGTCCAAAGATTAGCCGTCCACTACGTTTACAAACGTTTCAAGCGTCTTGACTCCCCTTCGGCGATGCCGCAATGGGCCGAACTTGAACCACTTGCTCGAAGGAGAAAAACAGCACGCTTGAATTTCTTAGCTTATCTTTATTGTGGTAAAGTGGCAATAAAACCTTACGACTACTTGGACAAACACGCTGGTCGAGCCTCACGTCACGAAGTCATCACATCAAGTCTGTATTCGCAAGAACTAACTTGTATAAATGTTCATTCTTCCAGCGTGCAGTTACAGAGTGGAATTCACACCATAGACTTCACCCTTGCTACGTAATATTTTGTGGTTTGCTGATATGTATATTTCCTTCTTTTTGTTTTGATCTTCTCCTGTTTGGACTGTTGTCCGTGGTATTGCACAAAAAAAATGATGATTGCGATGATGACGATGGCTTCTAAAGTGGATCGGCTCTCTTTTCAGGCACACCTTACACCACGGACCAGTTTTCGCCGCAAGGTGAGCAATGCGCCGTAACCGCGACTCGCACTTTTCAGCCGACTGTTTATGCCCAGCAGACACACGAACGCACTGTTCAACTCCTTCAGAAACTAACTGCGACAGACCGAAAATAAGTGAAGTGGTGGAATTTATAAAATATCACTTTTTCAGAACGAGAGCTTCGCAGCTGAAGAAAAATTCGTCCCCGTTCGGAAACGTATTCTGCTGCAACTGCGAAGCCTGCTGAGAAACCCGTTTCCTGTTAGCTTCATGTCAGGTGGATGGCAGTCTTTTTCTTTCATGATCGTTCATCCATCTTGCGGGCTTCCGCAGGACGGATTTGCCCCTGTCGATAAACCACTTACTCTTTACGTGATATCATCAGCTCAACGCACACCAAAAGGCTGGTCATTGGCTGGAAGCGTTATGAGAAAGGCTTTCTTCCTTGCTGACGTCCGGTCAAACGGGGCATCAATACTTGGCGCACCGAATCAAATGAATTGCCACTGCGTTCATACTGAATATTGAAGTGGAGGGGGGACTGTGCAAGGTGTAGTGCAGGTGGTTCAATTTACCTGTCGTTTCCTCCTCATAACCACTGGACAAAACTGACAGGAACTATTCGCGTACGCAAGCGTTTGCGGTGGGACCAAGGCGCTTAAAGGTACTGCCGAAAAAAGTTATGAATATCGATATATCCGTTAACGGCAGATGCTGCTTACCCGCCTGTTTCTATCGCTTGTTTGTGCAATGTTGCTTTTTTTCCCCTGCCTTTAGGTTACGCCGCCCAAGGCTATGGTGCAATGCCCGGATATAGTAAGTGAAAGAACTTTTTTTGCGTGCCCAATGGCTTGATCACACTTTCGCACCTACGGCACACCAAGTTGTTGAGCTAAGAGCGTTGACCTTATGACAAGACAAGAATTAAGCTCTGAATTCACTCCGATTTCCCTAATCAAATATAGGCACGGCAGCAGGCAAAAAAAAAAGCAAAGAAGGAAAGGAAAAAGAACTGGACAAAAAAGGGTAGCTTACAGTAGGGCAAACGCACACTTCCAATGGTATTAAAAGACTTTCAAAACCCAGTGAGTGTTTTCGTCGCTCCAACAGTGAACGTTGTGGATATTCACTTGGGCATTACGTGAGAAGGTAGCTTCATCGGTCCACAGTATTTTGTTGAAAAAGCCTGGGTCCTCTTCCGTCTTGATTATGATCAAGTTTTCAAAGTCCTTTCAATATTGGAAATCGCGAGGATCCAACCTCCGGTGCACCTGCACGTGGTACGGAAGAAGTTGCCTGCTCTTAAGTGCTCTCCACACTGAAGACTTTGACACTCCAGCTTCAGCCCCCACACTACGAACACTTGCGATTGGGTCTAGAAAAAACTTTGACAAAATATCTGTCTCCACGTCCTCGCCCCGGATTGAAGATTCATGTCGTTTCTTCGTAGAAGTCCCAGTCTGTCTCAGCGTTTCATATATGCACGCACAATCGTCATTGAGCTCGGACGCGTACCTCGATTCCAGCGTTGAAATAGCTCAACTGCGCGCCTTCTGTGTCCACTTGACTCACCTGAGCCAAAACCATACCTGCTCTTTCTTCATTGGAGTAAGCCATATCTGCTGCTCAATGTTGGTCACAGCCAAATAGCGTTGCTGTGGAGAACACTCAGGGATACGGACGTCTGTAGAGCACTGGATATATTGCAGTTGGCTGGCATTGGTTCAAACGAGGTACATAAGGTGTGATCTAGATTCGGTAAATTGGGGAAGCCTGCGGGCACACTATCTCAGGGACTGATACACCGGTCACGGTGGTAGAACGCCTGGTAGACTGCAAGTGTGAGAAGGAGAGCAGACGGGGCCAGTGCGAAAAGAGTCTTCGTCTGAAGAAGACATGCGTAATCTTCCTTGAACGTAGCCAAAGTGTTTTTTACCATTAGTTAGTTTTGCCCCCGTGTGATTTATCCGCTGCTGTTCGAGCCCTAAGGTTTAAAGTTGTAGCACCATCGTTCAGTTCGAAAACTACTACAAGGTCATTTGTGTACAAAGGCAAAATTGTAGCAGCCGTCATCGTCTTCCATCATCCCCACGCGCTTCGCCCTTTCCTTCTTTCAAGCTGAATCAAAATGCGCTTTCGTCTTTTTTTTTTCGTGGCCTTAGACGCTTTATTGCTTTGGCAACGCTCGGCCAGCAGCATGCATTTGCACCGTCATGCGACTAGAGCCGTATGCCAAGATAACTGCACCAGACATAACTCCCTGTCGCGGGCTAGTCTCGCTGCAGCCGACCTTGTTCATCCATCGCACGCTTGAGAGCAGCACAATGACAGTGCGCAAGCGTCCCGTCACGTGGTATATTTTTAATATTTCGCGGGCTTTCTTTGGAACGCGGAAAAAAGGACCACGTGAGACATATCGTGTTGGAAACAATTCATTGAGAGGTTTCTCAAGGTGCTCTACAACTTTGCGTATCACTCTTACGGTCTGCAGCCAAAACCTAAAAAGTTGATTAACATAACTAGTCTGTTAATTAAGGGGAAAATAAAAGATAGCCTGAGTAACTCTAGGCCAGTGCCAACATTATGCATTCGGTTCAACTCGCGTCCGGCGTGCCTTTAATATTTGAAAGTTTTCACCTACGCCATTTTTTTCACCTACGCCAAAGCATCATTGTCAAGACACTAAAGTCAGCAAAGGTAACTACGTTCTTATTTATTTTTTCTACTTAGACTTTTATTCGCGAGGAGACATTGAGCCTCTTCAATTTTTTTGTCCTTGCAACCCTACCCACGGGCTGCCAGAGGCAGCCAGAGCGCATGCATTTTTCTCGTGTTGCTCCGACCACCGCGCGGCGCACTTCAGTGCGCGCTCGCTTTTCTCTGGCCGAGTGGATTTTCGTCTGGCAGAGTTTTGGGCACTTTCTGGCTAGCAGACGAGAAAAAGAAACTATCGTCGCTCGCCGCCATCACTGTGGGGACTCGACGAATTGCACCGCGTTCGCTTGAGCGCAACCTCTCCGGAAAGTCTTGTCTCGCCAGTGTAGGATACCGAGCAGTATGCGTATGGTTCTCGGTGGACCAAGCGTCTCATGTTTTCTTCGATATTCTTTCGGTACCTACATTAGGTGCCCAAAGTAGGCATTCGATTGAGGCCAACATACCTTTCGCTTTTTCATTTCGGTGCCCCGGCCCCACAAAGGAAAAAAAAAAGAGAGACTGCTGTGGCGCTACGAATTTTCGTATGGTGAAAGTTCGATTTTGTTACTTCTTTTGCGGACAGTAATGGGCCACAGGACGCTTCAGTTGCCGGATAGTCTTATGATATAGTATTGCGATAGCAATTATATGGACACTCCAGGCGCATTCCTGCCGTCGCCGTCGCCCTCATGTTCAAAGGCGATAACATCGTGACCGCGCACCGCATGCTGTATGTGCGAGTGAAAGCGTAGGGAGGGGGATGGGGAGCTGGAATGGGTGAGACGACGATGGTGGCTCAGTCTTCTGGGCGCAAAAGAGAAAAGCGGGGAGCAAGCGCGCCGCCTCCCGTCGCGCGCGATACATCGGGGGGAGTGGATGGAATGGGGGTGGGATCTAGGATTCTGGGAATCTGTGTTTGTGCAACATGTTTATTTGCCTTGTTTGATGCATTGTATACAGTTACTTTTTTTTAGATACGTAGATTTATAGGAGACTTATATGTATATTTCAATATCTTGTTGTGGGGTATTGTATATACGTGCAATGAACTTTGTTTCCAGTGACACTTTTCTGCCTTTTATCAAGCTGTATCTTCGCATTTGTATATTCCATTGTATCTTCGCATTTCTAATGTACGAAGGCGAGTAAAATGAAAGTGAGACAACCCACCCCGCGCAGTAATTGTTCGGCCCATTATCTGCGAGGCATGCACGTGACACAGGCATCTCTCTATTACAAAAGTGACACGCAGGTGTGAGTATAAAGGTTGTTTAATGCTCTCATACACTGGGTTGAACATGGTTGCGCGACATAATGGATGCTCTAGAAGCTGAGCAGCGTAGTGGCCTGATGTTTTTGACAGCTGAAGATATTTCGCAAAAAGAAACTAGTCGCCTTATGGCTGCCGTGTACGTTGAACATTGCATTTCATTGGCCACTGTGAAGCGTTCGAGCAAACGGTTCAAAGAATGACGTGAAAGTTGCAAAGGCGATCCAAGGCCGGGCCAAGGCCATCGTGCGATCGCCCCTAACAAAATTGCAAAGGTTGATGAAATGATGAGACAAGAATGGAGGATAAGCATCGATGATCTGGCAGAGCGTGTGGACATCAGTCACGGCTCGGTTAACGCCATAATTCATGAGCATCTCGGTTATCCGCTCTTGTGTGCCCAATGGTGGCCCAAGATTTTGAACTACCGCCAGAAGACGGAGAAGTTGAGCGTTGCCTTGACTCATCTGATCCGATATCACAAGAAGGGTGACGACTTCTTGTCTCCAATTGTGATCGCGGACGAACCATGGTGCCACTTCTACGAGCCTGAAACACCATAGCAAAGCTTACAGTGGAAACATTCGAATTCACCACCACCAATAAAGGAAAAGCCGTCATTTCCGCCGGAAAGGTGTTGTTGACTTTTTTTTTTCTATCGCCAGGGGCCATTACTGATAAAATTTGCTAAATTTTGAGAGACTATCAGTTTGTTTCGTTATTGTAAAACGCCAGATCGGCTGCGTGTCACAATCAAGAACAAAGTACGTGGAAAACTGACAAATGGGATCATCTTGTTCCACGACAATGCCGTCCCCACGTGGCTGATGTGGTTAATACAAAACTGGCAATGTTAAAGTGGTAAACGCTGCAACATCCGCCATACAGCCCAGACCTGTCGCCTTGCGACTTCCACTTTTTGGAGCATTTGAAAAAAAAAAAAACTGTTCAAGCGAACCAGATTCGTGTCGGACGATGACGTGAAAGAGTCAGTTGCAGACTTTTCGAAGCAGCAACCCAAGGAATTTAATGAGACGGGAATCAGGCGACTCGTTAGACAACGGCACAAATGTCTAAATGATCATGGAGACTACTCTTAAATAAGGTACCCAGTTTGTCATATATTCGCATTGGCTGACTTTCATTTGACTCGCCCTCGTTTATTTTGCAGAACTCCTGCTCTTTATACGAGCTCTCTGTTGCGGCTATAATTTCGGTGCAATTACTCACCATACACGACCGGTGACAGCTGCTCCTGCGTAATACATTGGAATAAATGACAGCGTCATTGAAATTTTTCACTGGCCGTCGCATATGTACAAGAATCTAAACAAGGCTCTTGAATGACAAAGTTTCATTACAATATTTCTCCTCAGCTTGTTAATTTCATGGTCTTTACATTTTTCGTATCAGCGGCATGCACTGCCTTGCTGGTTTGGAACTGATGTAGTTCTAACGTTCGTGTGACATTTATTTACTTATTAAATAGAGAAAAACATGGAAGCATTGATATCGGTTATTTTGGGCACAGTTTTTGGCCCATACAAGTATATTCTTTTATGAAAAAATACATATTTTACTTGTTTTGACAGTGCGTAGCGTTCAAGAATTGGTTTGCAGCATCTTTAGCAATGACAATGGAGTTAGTATTCATGTATTTGATCCCCAGACAAATTGTTTGAGAGGAAGCTTTAGCTCGCGCCAAACTCCGACGCGGCCTATTCAAATACATGTAAAACGCAGAAACGCTTTTCTGTGATAACCCCCGGATCGCGTTTAATGAAATTCGTTGCATTTGATAGAGAAAGTTAAATGCTAGTGTCTGTTGGAAGCGGAATTTCGATTTAGAACCTGAACATTGTTTAAATATTTCGAAACACTCGAAAGCTAAAAAAAAAAAAATAGAAGCACGACGATTACAAACTAATAGCTCTGAATCAAGCACACATGTCGCTGTTCAGTAAACGGCATCTATTATAACAGTCAAAGCGGACAAATTTGGTTTGTCAATCCGTATCTCAGGTTAATTGGTTACGTAGTGTACAAGGATTCAGCGAAAGCCGTATTTCCATAAGGCTATTTTTCTGGAGATTCACGTGTAACATAGAAATTTTGTTCGCTGAAGATGTACTATTAGGTGCAATTCGCAGAATTGTGATATCATTTTTCATTGCTGAGTTACATAGCTTTAAACTTGATAGTTTAGATTTCTGAAAATTTACGATTTTGGTGAATTTTCAATAAAAAATGGACAACCTAAATGAAAAATTCCAAACCAACAGTCCCTAGAATTTAAGTTTTTCTTTTAAATGCAACAAACATTGTCAAATTTGGTGCATTGGTTGCCGAGAAAAACGAATTCTCCTTCTACGTGTATTTAAATACGAGCACCCGAGCTAAAGCTTCCTCTTAAGGTGAGACCGAGCTGCAATGTGAGCCCCCCCCCCCCCCTCCCCCCCCCCGGACGAAATTTCTGGCTACGCCACTGATTGAGAGCTACAGAGCATTCGCGAGCAACTGTAGACGAAAATTTTTTTTCGTGTCGGCGCGACGCGTAAGCGCGGACAGACATCGACCATCGCCGGAGGGTAGCTATATATACAGCTTCACTGTAAAACTTCCGATACAGCTTTCTGTTTCTCAATACGTGCCACACAAAAGTGTTTTTCTGAGCGTGAAAGAAGCCCCCGAATACATGCAAAATTGCCGCGCGACTGGCAGCTTGGGGCACTTTGCATGTATTCGCGGTCTACTTTCACGCTTGGAAAAACACTTCTATGTAGCACGTTTTGAGAAACAGAAAGCTGTATCGGAATATTATCGTGTTGCTCTGCAATTTTCTCGTTAACACTTTTCGTCTAATTACAACATTTTAGAAGTTGATTAATAAAGTAAGACTAATTATTACGCGGAATGCAAAAAATAATACGAGTATCTCCAAGCGACCGCACACAACAATACCTTGGTTCTGTCCTGCTGCGTGGAAGTTTGGCTGAGGTTAAGAGGAAGCTTTAGCTCGGGTGGTCCTGTCTAAATGCATGTGAAAAGAGAATTCGTTTTTCTCGGCAACCACTGCACTAATTTTGACGAGGTTTGTTGTAGTTAAAAGAAAAACTTAAAATCTAGTGACTGTTGGTTTCGAATTTACGAGTTAGGTCGTCAATCTTTTATTAAACACTGGCGAAAATCCAAAATTTTCGAAAGACAACATTATCAAGTTCACAACTCCGTAACTCCTAAACGAAAAACGATAATACAATTCTGTGAAATGCATCTAATAGTACGTCCAAAGCGGACAAAATTGATATATTACACATGAATCTCAAAAAATGTATTAACATGGAAATACAGCTTTTGCAGAACCCTTGTAAACAACGTTACAAATTCACGTAAGATGTAAAATGACATATCGAATTTGTCCGCTTTCAGTGATCTAATGGATGCCGTTCACAGAACCGCGATATCTGTTTTTGATGCAGAGCTATCAATTCTTAAAATTCTGCTTCTATTTTATTCAAACTTCCGAATTTTGAAAATCCTTCCAACAAAATTCAGGCCCTAAATCGAAATTTCGCTTCCAAAAGTCTCAAGAACTAAACTTTCTATCGCAAATGCAACAAATTTCGTTAAAATCGGTCCAGGGGTTATCTCAGAAAAACGTTTTTTGCGTTTTACATGTATTTGAATAGGCCGCGTCGGAGTTGGGCCCGAGCTAAAGCTTCCTCTTAAGGGAAACACCCTTTATACGCCGCTTGGTTTTTACATAGATTGAGTAAATAGTATGGCAGTCATTGTGTATATATAATTATTCAAGCCCGTGTATAGGCTTCTTGTCTGCGCCCCTCGACACCCCTGATGTTTTCAATGAACGTGATTTCATATGACGCGATTTGATGTGCAGTTATCTTACTACAAGTACGTTTTCTGTTGCAGTGCCGCAAGGAGGCGGAGAGTACGAGCAGTCGTGTAAGTTTTGCTGTGTTACGGATACGCTGGTGCAACAAGAGTACTTCTGCTCCTTGTGGCACCTGCTGCAAATATGAAGATCCGAACTGTTCATATTAGAAAGTGCGAAGTGAACGTGTCTTCTCCGTGACGAAATATTCATGGTGGGCGTCAGTAAATGTGTCGTTAAAACTAGGTTCTATTTAGACTGTACTGATTAGGTTCCTAATTATCTGCTTCATAGCACACCATGCTGCAACTATGAAACTGAAGCCAGTCAGGCCTCAAGGCAAGCGAGTGATTAACAGCCTTGCCACTCTTCGCTCGCAATTCCCATCCAAGAGGGAGGGGAGGTGTACAGGGAAAAGAGGACGTGAGAAGACAGAGACGCCGCTACTGTAGACACGACAGCGCTTGCGGGCAAAGGGGATACATTTCAGTTCAAAGTCCGGTGTGGTACGTTTCCGCTATTTCTGAAAAATAAACACAATACAACTGCATCAATCGGACAACTTATGCAAGGCGTGAATAATCAGAGCCGCATTAAAGAGCTCCGTAGGATCTAGGCGACACTACGAGAGCGGTCACGTATCAAATCAACAGTTATGTGCCCGCCGCGGTAGCTTTGCGGCTGTGGCATTGATCAAGGTCGTGGGTTCGATCCCAAACTGCAGCAGCCGCATATCGACGGGGGCGAAATAAAGAATAACTAGAAAAAAAAAACGCTCGTGCACTTAGATTTAACGAACACCCCGGTGTCAAAATTAATACGGAGTCTTCCACTACGGCGTGTCTCATAATGCGATTGTGGTTTTGGCAGGTATAGCCCCATAATTCATTTAAAATTTAACTCTTCAGCCATGATGTGATGTACCATTGAGGCAATGAATATACTCAATCCTCTCGGAGATTACGAAGTGTGGCGCACAACAACGCCTCAAGCAAACACGTCTGCCCTGTGTGTTCTGTGCATTACGCAGACAAACAGCAGTGGTGCACGCAAGGTAACGTTTAACATCAACTCGCCACTCCCGTGTAGCACTAAACGTTGAAGAAACTAAGTATTCACCGTCAACGTCACCGCTAATTATCGTTAATCAAAGCAAACAGCACGGAAAGCTTCGCTTACATAGATTTCCACAGTGTGTGGGATCTGCGTACCCGCGCCCTCCAGCGCATACCGGAGTCACTCCTGGTTGCCAGACGCCGGATGCGAAACCGAAACTCGCTGAGCCGGAACTGTATGCTCCCACTACTTTATGCAATGTTAGCATTGAGGAATTAAACTTGATGATCGGAGATGGCGACTTCAGATATGAGAAAGTCGGTTCCAGTCAAGGGATGTTCTGGGGATGAAAATATTGACTATATGTTTTGTTGAGACATAACCCCGACTTTATTACAATAATTAATCCTAGCTGACCCGTATGAAGGGGGAGAGGAATGAGCGTGTCGTAAATGGTAAGGATATGATCATAAATTTTAGGAATATTCAAAGGCGGAAATATGTACGATGAGAAGCAAGACAAGCTCGAATGAGTTTTTCATGACGCACATGCTAGTGATTAATCGGAGGCGATAATGACTCCGGTGGTGCGGTGACAACCGTACGGCCGCAGTCGTATTTTGGTTTTTCAGGAGTAAATATATGCTGAAAGATTGACTGAAACATTGATAAGAGAGCGATAAGCTAGTTAGGGCGAAAAAAATATACGTGTTGCACCTTGTTGCGTACTCTAGGGTAGCGTATCGTACTACTGCCGAGTAGTAGCGGCGCCTGCCTATCGAAGCTCGACCGACGTTACTTAATTGGGTAGCGTGGCGTTGTCGGCGGGCTGCAGGCATCCGGTAGACCATGGCGACCGAGCAAGGGCGAGACGATTTTTGGTGCGAAACTTGCACGGTTTATTCAAATGTAGATGAAAGAAAATGAGAAGAGCATGAAGTCATCAAAAGTACATTGCGGAGCCCCTTAAATATCCTCTCTACAATCGTGGGCGGGATCTTGCTTCCGTCGACGTCACGTCACCGGCACAGAATGGGGGCCCCTCCTCCTCTGATTATACCGAGCCTGCTGAAAGGAGGAAGTAGTCACGCCTCCTGGAATTGTAGACGCCTGTCCGTCTCTTCTGCGCGTTGCGGAAGTTCTCTCTAGGTCCAATTCGAGGAAAGGGCCTCTCTAAACTCGCGCGCGCGCACGCACACGCACACGCACACGCACAAACACACACACACACACACACACACACACACGCACACACACACAAACACACACACACACACACACACGCACGCACGCACGCACGCACACACACATACACACACACACACACACACACACACACACGCACGCACGCACACACAAAAAAGAGGCCTGTACACTGCGGGGCTTCCGGCAGACAGGTAGACACTCGAAACGGTCATGGCGAATTAGGAAGTCACGCTTCATTTCGACGAGGCCTGGTGGGTGAAGGTCGGGTGAGAGAAAGTCCTTTGTGCACGAGGTGCGGGGCGCCAACAATAGCAGGTGAAATCACGCCTCATATCGAGAATGCAGGGTGAGAGATGGTCGGTTGAAATTCCTTTCAACACGTGGTGCCAAACGCCAACCCTAACAACCTGTGGTAGAGGATGTGGTAAAAAAAAATTTTGGAATCGAATGCAAATATTCGAAAAAGAAAAGCGACCTTCCAATATAAAATTGAACAATGAATATTTTCAGTTAAAACTAACTGAAATATAAAGGTTATGTGGAATCTGAGTCTGTTTGAGATGTTACTTGATATACGGGGTTTGATTTTACTTTTAAGAGAATTTTTAAAAATCACCCGTGATATGTAGTAAAATTCCGCTTTCTGAGCTATAGATATATCAGAGCCGCACATAATTTACGCAGTAAATGAATGAATATTTGAATAAATAGCTAATTTTGCTAATTAAATTTTAAGCCGATTACTTAGCATATTTCAATTTGCGAATTGTAGCCGGTAACCTTTAAATTCATATCCACGTGTTAACTTTAAAGTCATATCCAAAGTCATGTCCAGTCAAACTGAAGTTTAGTTAGTGTTATGTAATGGGCGTGGTTGCTGAGTTGTTTGTAATGTTCTATAGGCCAGATTACAAATCTGGCATATAGGAAAATACAGCCAACTGCTGCAGCTACTACTATGTGACTACTAATTAACAATGACAATGGTGTTTATTTTCGCACCAATCCAGTGTAGTGATACGAAGGGGGCGTACAGAAAACACTGTCATTTCACAGCTTGACAAAGCCGCAGGCCCCCGCATTGGCGATCACAGCAATGACAAACATAATTAGCCTATAACTTTCGACAAATTATACACAACATTACATAAATAACAAAAGAAAGTTGTGTACAAGAAATGCGAGCTTACATGATCTTACAGGAATGCATAAAATATAAGCATATATTCCTACACAGACAAATGCAATCTTCTACAGAGACGCAAACAAACAAAAAAGCACAAGGTGTACATTATTATATAAATATTTTATATAAATATATTATACTTATTATTATTACTTAATATATTATACTTAAAATATTATTATATAAATATAAGTCTAAAACTTAAGTTTTAGACTCTTATAAATTTATAAGATCTACACAGTCGGTAAGTTTACATTGTTGCGAGTGGCATCACCCTATATTAAAAAAAAAAATAAAGTGTATGAAAATAACTGGGCACAGGTTCAATTACGCGTAGGAAGTTTTTTTGCAAGACACGTTCTGCAGATTTTCTTGAGTGATGGTAGCCCAAGCCAAATGACAATAAATGAAATTGAAATTTATTGCATATATAATATAAGTACATTTAGGCATGAAATATATACAGAAGGAGGTCTCATATAGTCAAAGACTGTAAGGGCAAGACCTCCTGTTAATACTTCTAACAGGAAAATAAGATATGTTATTACAGCAAACGGGTGGCGCATACATGATTGAAGTAAGAGCATAAATACATAATAAATAATGAAACATAGGTATGAAAGAAAAGAAAGATAAATAAAATACATAAAAACTAAACTTTCTACACATTGCAAGAACGCGCGCAACTCGAAGTTACATGAACTAAGGGCAGAATATTCTCTTAAGTTTAGTGGGTAGGGTATTCCATAGTTGAGGCAAGATTAGCGGTGAATTTTCCATTATTAGTTCTTGGTTTAGGCAACAAGAAGTTATTCTGTGAAGCGAATCTCGTAGAAGTGACATGGGGCAAGTGATCTGGGTTAATAAGCTCTATTGGGAGCTTTCCATTGACGAATTTGTAAAATAAAATGCCGAAGGCGTATTTGTTTAAGTTATCCAGTGGTAGTATGATGTGATCACGAAGTAACAACGAAGCATTAGCTGTGGGTTTGTTAAATGTAGTGGTACGTGTAGTCTGACTTTGAATGTGCTGCAATGGGGACAAATGCTAGGAGCACAAGTGTTGCCCCATGTAGAGATATGATAATTAAAATGACCGTGAATAAATGCGTAATAAAGCGGTAGCAGGGTTTTAACATCAAAGTATGTTAGTATTTAGTAATTTAGAATTTAGTAGAATTTAGAAGAATTTAGAAGAATTTAGTAGAATTCTAATGCCGCATCTGATTTCTTCTTTAGTGAGTTGATGTGCGTAGTAAATTTCAGATGCCTATCCAATTTTACCCCCAGGAAGGTAGTATTGTGAAAACCAAATATGTCATTAGCAATGAGAATAGATCGAGTGGCAGAAATGTACCTGTTGTGGGAAGAAAATAAAATAAAATTAGACTTCTTAGTGTTCATTTAGTCCATTACTCTGGCACCTGTTCAATACATTGGCGGCGTCTTTGTTAATTTTAGATAAGAGAAAGTCTATACCTGCACTTATGGTAGTGTCATCAGCATAGAGTATACATTTAGATGAGCTTAGGCATAATTGAACGTCATTGATATAGATTATGAATAAGAGAGGACCAAAAACAGAGCCTTGCGGCGCACCAGCGTTGGTTGCTTTAGGTAATGAATAAGTGCCACATATGTATACTGATTGATTTCGATTTTGTAAGTAACCGCGGAGTAAAGTTAAAGCGGGGTCGGTTATTCCAATCGATTCTAGCTTCTGAAACAATATTCAACGAACAATGCAATCGAATTCCTTTGAAAGGTAAATGAGAAACGCAGAAAGCCGAGATTGAAACAAACTAGCTGTTAAAAATAATCATCATAACTTTTTGTGGCAGTATATGGTGATTACGATAAGCAATATCAATAACCTGTGATAGTTTTACTGCAACTAATTGCTGCTGCTGCTGCTACAACTATTATTACTACTATTACTATTACTACTACTACTACGACGACTACTGTGTACTACTGCTGTTACTATTACTAGCTAGTGTATCGTTTGCTGTAAATGTTGAAATGTAGTTCTGATTCATTACTGAAGTTGTGTTTGTCTTTGTTTACTATGTCAATCTCTCCTAACGGGTAATACTACAAACCATTCTTCTGAAAGTTGAAAAAAATGTGTTATTATGTAAATGTCTACCTTTTTGCGCCTATTATGTAATATGTAACAACATCGCTGTACTGACTCTGCCGGACCTAGCTGCACAAGTGCTCGTGGACTTAGACAGGCCCGTTTCTTCGTTTTGCTTTTAGATGTGTGTAAATAAATTATTATTATTATTATTATTATTATTATTATTATTATTATTATTATTATTATTATTATTATTATTATTATTATTATTATTATTATTATTATTAATGCTACTGATACTGCTACTGTTTCTCCTGCTATTGTGCTCCCTATACTGCTACTACTATTATACAGTAAAAAGCTTCTATAGCGAGGTGGCCCATAGATAAAGATCCTTTGTTAGACAGGCTACTTCACTGTAGAGGCCGTGCACCGCACCGCCGACAATAGAGCTGACCAAGCACGTCCAACATAAGAAAACATTTAACATTAATTCAAAAGAGACTTAGTAAATAGCTAATCTTATTGTGCACACTTTGTCGGACCGACTGTGTTATTGAAGCGAGATTTTCAACTCCACGTTGATACGCAGGAGCTATGCATCAAGCTGCAGATCGTTGATTTCCTCTGTCGGGTCCCTTTACATCGAGGTTCTCGGTTCGTTTGAAGAATCCTCACTGTTGGCTTCGTTGACGTTCGCGTTCTTTGCAATTGAGATGGCTTTGGAGACGTCGTCGGTCGTCAATTACGATTACATAATCTCTTCGTCATCAACTGTGACGTACTCATCAGCCGTCGAACCCGCTGATGTGTTGCAATCAGCAGCTCAGCTCGAGTTGAGCGATTGCTGGAGCAGTGCAGCAGCACTGATGGGTTGAGTGTCGGTGCCGCTAGCGCAGAGCTCAACTCTGCGGAGGGCACTGGCACTACGCGGCATTCGACGTAAAGCAATAATTAGGCCGCAGGTGATGCTTAAGGCCCAGACAATGAAACGTTCCTTTCCTTGGAGCGCTTCCTAACCTTACGTGAGGCCTCCTTACAGCGAAGGACCGATGGAGGAAGCACGCGTACTCTGAAAGCTCCCTTCACCCGTCCTCACGTAAGGAGCGGTTGCCGCATGCCTGGGTTCGAGATTATCTCTTAAAATCTTTATGCGAACACCATTATTCTATAAAAAAAAAATGTTGTATCGTGGCACAATCTTTAAATTGAAGAACTAATATAGAGAAGCGTGGACACTTTCTTCTAGTTTTGTTTACAAAAGTAAAAAAAAGTAGCGCATTACAGTGCAAAACTTGATGTGCTCCAGGAACGCCTAGCAAAGCCTAGCAACGCTTTCATGCCGCACGCGTGACTGAAACGAACATGCCTGGCAAGACGTACCGTGCTCGCGCTTCTGCGCAGGTGGGCGACAGCGCGCATGCGCAAGAAAACGTCACGTGGTTAAGCAGTGAGGCGAAGCGCTCGTTCAGGGCCAGGTGCGGCGTAAGGGCGCATGAAGGTAGCTTTGGAGCTACCTTATGCTGAGGAAGCACCAAGGAAGCCTTCACCGAGGGCCCCTCAGTAAGGAAGCTTTCAGAGTGACATAAGGTAGCCTTACCGCAATGAAGGCTTCCTTACTGAGGTAAGGAAGATTTCAATGTGTGGCCCTTAATTCCTTCATTGCACGGGCTCATTCGTTGTAGTGGTCTTCGCTGTAGAGCCGTTTGCAATACAATGCGAAAGGATAGAGATTCCGTGGGGACAATCTATCCTTCGTTATACATGTCATTTCGCTGTAGAGGCTTTATACAGTACTATTAATCTGCTGCTACTGCTATTATACTGCTACTACTCGTACTACTACTACTACTACTGCTACTGCTAGCTACAGCGGTCATTTCTGCTACTCCCTGCTACAACTACTACTGCTTCTGCTTCTACTACTATTGTGCTACTGTACTGCTACTACTACTATACTACTACACTGCTGCTACTATTATACTACTATATTGCTACTACTATTATATTACTACAACTCGTGCTACTACTAGGACTACTACTACTGCTGCTGCTACTACTACTAGGGCTTAGTAGTGTGCGTTGAGGGCCTAGTTGGTGCATCATGACAGTATAGGCGGCTACGGTTCCCATCTGTACTTGTTGGAACCCCCTGTACTGTCATCACTGCTAGAGCTGCCGCCCGCTTGCTCCGAAATCTTCTTGGTGTCCTCGCGTGGCTTTTCTGGCAATTTACAGCGCGTGCTTTCTTTCCCGTTTCTTGTTTTCAGCTGCTCTTCAGACCACGCGCGGCGCCACTGGGGGTGAGTTCTTATTTTTCAAGGGGGTACAGCTCGAAATGAACTCTGATTTTACTTTTTTGAATAAACGCAGCTCTGATGCTTCCGCTGAAGGGAGGGGGGGGGGGTAAAGCACTATAATTTGTAACTACTTGGACTAATTATGCTTACAGGCTCGGAAATGGGAATTTATATACATATGCATGTACAGAAATGTAGGGCCGACACATACACAAAAATATAAAACCCCTTTAATTGTAACACAGCTATTGAGAAAGAAGAGCGAAATGTACACGTTGAACAATAAAACTGTATAATTAAAAGGCAGACTTGCATAACAAATTACAGGTTAATAGGCGTGTAATGCTTTTGTGAAATAAGTTAGAAAATAATAATCGAAACATGGTTTGCTGGTGTCGCATGGAATAATAACAAAAAAAACGAAACATCGAAACTATATGCGATAGAAGACAATACAATGCACAGGTTGGGTGTCAGTATATAAAGACGAACTAGCAAAAAAAAACAAACATAAACGTTGCACTGCGCTTGACAGGTTAAGGCGATATTACATTGTGTTAGCGCGATATGTCCAGATGACATGGAAAGTATGCCCTGGCTGGTCGAGGAAGCGATTGTGTCCGGAACAGGTCGTTCCACATCCGTACTTGTCGGCGAAGAGCCGAGTGGTGGTGGTTCGATGGTGGTGTGTCCCACCATAGATGCGCATGAAACTGAGCAAGCGATGCCGAGGAATATCTGTCTTGAATGTAGTATGCACGGTATTTGAGAGCATTTTCTATCCGTATACTAATCTACTAGGCCCCGAAATGTTTTGTACTTGCAATACTTGCTTGTGTTCTATGTTTGCTGTGTATTGTGTTGCAATTGAATGTAAATTTCTGGTGTTGTAAACCAAGAACCAAGGTGGCTCGGCCGCTTTCAAGTGACATGTGTTCAATTTTAGCTCTGGTCTGCACACATCATTGCGATGTAAATAAACTAAACTTGTACTAGAGCTCCCACGACTCCTCGTGAAAAAAGTTGGCAGAGCAGTAATTCTGCCGACTGCTTCCGGTGGCGGTGTTTCTCGGCTGTGATCGTTCTTCATCGCCGGTGCCTGTCACTGTAGTTGTTGGTTTGAGAGGACACTGAATCGCGGTTTGCGCATCTGCGTGCGAGATTTTCCCCGTGTTTAATGCGCGACACCTTTACTTTTCCTCCTTTCCCCTTCTTGTTCCAGTGAGAGACATTTCGTCAGGTGAGTGCACTGCGCAAGGCGACGTGTACCGAGCGGCCACCGACGCCTGTAGGGCGCAGTGACGCACGAGCAGCACCCGGCCGTGCAGGCGAAGAAGTTCGGTGACGGGGGCGCCGACAACTTGTCGCTGGAGGCGCTCGACGCGTACTGGAGGGAGTTGGTTTGCTTGAAACGAAAACGCAGGATAACAAACTCGAAGGGGTGCTAAGTAAACAAACAGGAAGAGTTGTTATTGGGAAACTGCCTTTCTTGAATAGTACAGAGAGAGCAGCCGCTTTCATGGTTTGGCCAACTGAATTAAACTGCGACGTTTAACATCCCGTAGCTGCGCTGTGGGTCATGAGGGACGCCGCCTAGCGACGGGTTCCGGATTCATTTTGGCCGCCCGAGCTGTGTGCGAGCGTTTTTGCGTTTTGCCTCCATCGGAAAGCGGCCACTTCGGCCGACGTCAAAGCCTCTACCTCGTGCTCATTAGCGCAGCGCCATAGCAACGGGGCTACCGCGGTTTCGACGAGGCCTGTTACACGTGAGCGAAAACGAAATACGAGCAGCGAGGCCGCCCTCTCTTGTGTTTTGACGGCATCTGCATGGATAATTTTTCATTGGAGTGCATTCGACGAGTACAAAACGGAACTGTTACGAGAAACCGTCCTTCGAAATGCGTGACGCCACACTGACGCAGCGGCGGTGGGCTTAATTCGGCGCGAAGTTCGAGAAACGGAAGTCTGGCTATCATTTTCTTTTCTAGTAAACGACGACTGACTAAAACATTGAGGCAGATATGTATAAAGAGTGTTTTTTTTTCACTGGAACTCGATACAGTCTCCTTTTATCTAGACAAGGAGGAGCGCAAAAAAGGCGGTGAAAGTTGTAACACGTGAGCCGCCTGCTGCGCTGGTCTTCCGAAACGTCTCTACTCTCCCCTTTGATAAGGAGCTCGGCAGTGTTCATTGAAGGGACATTAGAGACAAATTTATTTAGTTCACAGTGGAATCCTTTCACAAGGCTATTTTCATTTGTCTGGAAAAAAAATAAAACATCGCAGGATCTAGTGATGAAATTTAAGCCCTTGTGCGTCGTTGTGACGTCGCAACTTTCCAAGTATTTGCAGATATTTTGGTGGGCCATTTTAGCGCAGGCAAGGTTGAGCCCTCGATTGCTTTGGTAGGCAACGCCTTTGCTGACAAAAATTCCCTAGACCCCAGCTGACGTGGTGCTAAAGTCAGGGCGGTTAGGTGTCGCCACCCGCCTTTCTAGGTCCCTTCCGGGGTCACCTTTTCGCGATTGGAGTCGGCCTTAGCGCAATCGTTTGTTTGCCGATACAACTCAATTTGGTATACGTGTTCTGAGTCATTTCCAGAGGGGACGCTCCATGGATGACGTGCTCTGCCTGCAATATATCACTTTATTCAGTCGCCTTATGAAAAAAAAAAATGAAGAGTGTAAGGAGCGTGTGACCTCTTCGTTTGTGAGCGCTGTTCGCCACTGGGTTTTGGTAACGATATGTCCAGCATCGGGATTGGCTGGCTTTAACGAACCGTTCTAGCTTAAGAACGTTTCTGCGAATAATTTTGATTCCCCCTCCTCTCCCCTCCCCTGCACCCTCTTGAGCGCACCACATTAGCCTTGCACCCCATTTCACCATCCCTCTGGCTCGGTGAAATAACATATTCCACGGGTAGCATGCGCTGCTGTGAACATCTCAGCCAAGTTTTGATGTCGAACGCGGTGCGTAGAGCTCGCAAGCGGATCGGGAAGTCACTTCTCACTCAAACGCTCTTTTCAACAAAAAACCCAGACCTCACTCACATCTAGACGCATTATTTCGTCATTCCCTTAGATGGCTGCTATTGGCCTGGCGTCAAGCTGCCCGGTAGCTCCCGCATATAGAGGAACACTAGTCGTGCTGCAGGGCGTAGATACAGCGGCCGCCGCGGGGTGCTGCCACGAGTCCGCTGCCCATAAAACCCCTTGAACTTCGTAAAGCAGTGACACTCTCCTCCTCCGCCTTCGCTCTTCCTCGTATCTCCTCTCTTTCACGGTCCCTCCTCGACCGTGGCGCCGCCTACACTGCTCGAGCGTAGCAACGGAGCCAACATGCGCTGCTCGCCACTCCGTAGACGCTTCTCGAGCAGAAATGGCGCTGATGCACGGCGCGAGGGCCCACGTGATGCTATTAGGCCAATAGCGACGCGGCGTCGGCCTCGACCAGAGTGCGCGAGGAGGAGGCGGCATTCTTCAAAGCGTGGCACTGCTTTACGAAGTTTAAAGGGATTTATCTGGCCAATCGCACTGCGGCTCGCTGAGGACAACCGCGTTTGGAGTCGTGGCGACTCCAAAAGGAAATTTGAACTGCGCGCCATGGTGACATTCAGAAGGCGGAGCGTTGGGGGCGCGCCCCACCGCGCCGTAGCTTTCGCAGTGCAATGCATTGAAGAACGAACGGGAGCAGAGCAGAGGTCGTGTTTGATTGCCAATAACTCCGCTTCTGCTGAACGCGCTGAAGTGCTTTTGCGGCAAAGTATTTCAGAAATAGCCTATTTTAACTTCAAATGCATTTCTCCACTTCGATAAAAAGTTGTTCAGGGCCCCTTTAAATGCCACTTTTGTCTCTTGCGTATAAGTAATATCGTACATTAAAAAATAGCAGCTGATATCTGCAAGGGTAGACACATGGAGCCTCGAGTGTGTGCTGTTGCCATCGCTTGTTCTGTGCTCCGCATTACGGCGCCAAGCGTTGTTTGGGTTTTGCTTTTCTAATGATGTTTTTATACTTGCAGCTACGCACCCGTCTTATACATCACGGACTGGAGTGACCTCATCAGGTACACTGTCCGCAGGAGGGTCGGAAATTGAGCTTCGTATATTTTGAAACTTATTTGGAGGAGCGCTAAACGACGGGAGAAGGAGAAAAACAACGCATGGGCATTGACTGACCGTTCGTTACGTGGAGGAACGTGTGCTGCGAAAAGAAGTGTTTTCAGTATATACGTTTCTTCAAACAAAAACTAGTATGGTATGCCCCCTCGTCTTGTTTTTCCATGTCCTTCAATTTAGCGCTCCTCCAAACAAGTTTCAAAACTGGCCGCCTTCGCAGATGCTATTTCAGCAGTGCAAGAGAGCAAGAAGTGCGCTGAAAACATTTTTTTCTTATGTAACGGATGTTTTATTTGACAAGTATTCAACCAGGGGGATATTTGCTTGAATCCAATTATCACAACCTCGGCAGTTCCCGCCCAAATACGGGAAAACGGAAAACTTTTATTTCTCAGCGTGGACGATATTCATGAGATTTCAGACTTTTAAAAGAAGGCAGGGCTGCGCCTCCGGGTCAGAGTCGTTATGGAGTTGGAGTGGTAACATAATTTCAATAACTTATGCAATATGGGCTAATAACGTGATATATATATCACGTTATATATCACGTTATATATATAAATGTAGTCATATCATAAGAAGCCAACAAACACTGACACCAAGGACAACATAGGGTAATTTCCCCTATGTTGTCGTTGGTGTCAGTGTTTGTTGGCTTCTTATGATATGACAAATAATAATTGGGCACCTCGGCTGACACCCTTTTTTCTCGTTTATATATAAATATATAAACGAGAAAAAAGGGTGTCAGCCGAGGTGCCCAATTATTATTGGGCACCTCGTCTGAGGTGCTTGTCAAATAAAACATCCGTTACATAAGAAAAAAAATGTTTTCAGCGCACTTCTTGCTCTCTTGCACACACACACACAAACACACACAAACACACACACACACACACACACACACATATATATATATATATATATATATATATATATATATATATATATATATATATATATATATATATATATATATATATATATATAAGCGTGACGGTAAATTTTGTTTAGTCAACATGTCCTCCTCTGTGCGCGTTAGCTAGTGACCTCAACAATGCTATACAATCCTCTGCTTTGTTTATAGCCATGTACAGAGGCTGCATGTATTTAAGCTACCTAGTTATTGCTATCTTCTAACCCTCTCTAGTTTTGACTCTGGTACCTCCCTCTGTACGTAGGTGTAAATCGCATTTGTAACGTTATTTGTAACATGACGCAATAGCAAAGTTATCCTAGCCGATATGTGTACGAGAATGATGAGCGCGTCACGGAGGGCAGGAATGAAATGATAGATCTTATGGAATTAAGTCAGGCTGAAAGAAATTACGACGAGATGCCTTGTTTATTCCTAATGCTTGTGTTTCACAATTATTTATTTTGTCATGCAAAAGGGAGATTTATTTGCAAGATTGCCAACGCACGACGTTTCTGACGCGGTGGGCATGCGGCCGAGTGTTTGCGTAGTGACGCGTACGCTCGGCAGTTTTTTTTTTATTCTTAAGTATGGCGCAGGTATTGTTTTCACTAATATCCTGTTTTTTCTTACCTTCTTTCAGAGAGCACACCTCGGAGTAAGCATCTGCTCTGTAGCTTTAAATATTTCGGCATTTTATTCTTTTGAAAATTTGAACGTTTTCAGTCGTTGAAGGTGCGATGAAGCATTGACCACGATGATGACGATGATGATGTTTATTGCCATCCTCTGCCATCCTCTGCCATACAGCTGACAGGGATTTACAATAGAGTATATGGAACCTGGCAGTACACGTTACGGGAGGAGTTATTCCTATTACGTTGCACATAATACTGGTTAGTTAACTATATAGGAAGGGGCAACATTAACACGAGCAAAATACCGCAGTAATAGTAAAATTAGTACACCAGCACAGTGAACACAAGTATGAATTTAGTGATGTACAAAAAGAAAGGAACAGTTTTGACATTTACAGCAGTCAAAATAAGGTAGCTTATATTTCGTCTGTGGTTATACATGTTATATTTACAGCGCTACTCAGTCGTTGTAGATTATTCTCTTTTCAATATTGTTATTAAATATTTACTTCGAAAGGTGACTATTACTCTTGATACTAGTGTTTAGAATTGCAGAATCTATGCAACCAATATTCCATGTGTCTGTAATGGGTATATTGTGGTGAGATGATATGGATTTGTAACATTTAATTGATTTTTGTGCATGTTCTGTAGTAAACGAAAGGTGAACACCTGGTTGGCTGTCAGAAGTTGGTGAATAACGGTTGTCCCTTGAGATGGTGTAGCACGCAGAGGTTTTTTGCTAACTGTTCGAGCAGGCATGCCTGCGCCACCCGAAACGGGAATACGAGAGTATAATGCAAGGTCACTTACAAGTGTACCGCTATTAGATTGACAATTTTGTACACGCTTTTGCTCAAGTCAGCCGAAACCTTAGGGACATGTGCATTCCAGGATAAATTCTCATGATACCAAATACCCAGAAATGTTTGGCAAGAAAGGACATTTATTGACTATTGTGCGATTGTATTTATTGGCCCCAAAACAAGGTAACTGGTCTCGGTAATATTAAGGCTAAATTTGTTTACTTGAAGCCAAGCGCGAACCACTAAATATACCGTATTTTCGCGATTCTAAGCACCCCCTCTACTTTCGCGAAAGGATTTGGAAAAAAAGTTTGCATGCGAATCTAAGCACCCCCTATTTGTTAGGAAGAGCGCGTAGCCAAGACCGCCAAGCGCGCGTGCTCGCTCTGTCATCGAGCCGGAGCCGTCAGAGTCCCGAGGTGGAACGGCGTCCGCGGCGCGATCTTGCCGCACAGCCGGCCTGCAGAGCCGCGCTGACTCGTGAGTGGCAGTGATAGTGACTAAGCATCCGACACAAGCGGTGGGCTCAGTGTCTGCATCGATTTTTCTTTTGGATGTTTGCAAAATAAAATGTTGTTTCTCGCACCCGTCTCGTCATGATGTCGCAGCGAAAAGGGGGAGGGAGGGTCATTCCAGATTTTTCGAATCTAAGCACCCCCCCCTCACTTTGGGCATCGCAATCATGAAAAAAGGGGGTGCTTAGAATCGAGTAAATACGGTACATTTACTTTATGCCCGCTAAAATGACAGTCGCATCCCCCGTTGTCCACAATCATATTCAACGATTGCGTTAGCACGCCGCCTATACTTTTATCAAAGAAATTTAGAGCTTGAATTTTTGGGTATAGTAGTCACATGACTGTTTTTCCTCCTTCCCTCCTGTGTGTCTATTGCAGTGGCGGCTCAGTGAGTATATATATATGCTCACTAGCTGCAATAAATCGATTGTTGAAAGTTAGCGCCCGTCCCGTGTACCTGCTTGTCCCTGTGTCTTTCTTGCGCTATGTATCCCAGTTCGTATGCTTCTTTCAAGCAAATAGGAATGTTCTGTTCAGTTCGTGCGAAACATTTGGCATTGGAGGGCTATACGATCAGTTCACTTTAAGCAGGGTGTTTCCTTACTGAGTACTCGTTAGAAAATCTGGACAAATGGTTCACAGTGAAGGTCTCCGGCCGCGCGCGCCCTATCTTGGAGGTAGTCTCTTGTGGGTTCGAAGACTAGCCGACACAAGACAGCTAATGGATTCGTGCTCGCTGTGTTCGCTCACCGCTGCTGTCGCACATCACCACGCCAGCGTTCTCACAGCGAGCGACCGAGTGAGATGTGTTCGTCTTTGCTTGTGCGCGCGTGACAGCGTGCTTGTTCACTTAGTTGATAAGCGAACGTTTTCTGCAGTTCATGCGGCTGATAAAACTACTGACCTTCCTACGTGTACCGGTCCATTATTTTCTATCGCAATCGATGCTTCGCTTTTGGAGCGAAACTACAACTTTTTGCTTATAGCGTCGTCTTTGTCCAGCCTAACGTTCATTTTCCTGCGTACGCTAGCAGCGTGGCGTGGGTGCTATGAGCTTTGCAGCCCGCCAGTGGTTGACGCTCGCTGACTGACTATCGCCTGCTTTTGTTTGTTTTCAGCGCCAAGGGGTGCAAGTAAGAAACTCACTCGGCGCTAAAACTTCCTATCATGCTTTTCTTTTGTGCGAAAAAGAAACATACAGCATGATTGCATGCATGTATGAACGCGCGTGAGAGCGTGCGCGCGCATTTTATTTCGAGCAACCTTGGAAAAAGAAGCCACTCCGTTTCTTCGAGTGGATTTCTTGGAGACGCCAACGTTTCTTGAAAAAAAAAGAAAGGAAAATCATGAATGAATGTGCTAAAGGTAAAACAGTTGGTTAACCGGCCAATTAAGTTGCACAAATGACCTTCCCGTATAAAGCTGTAGCTCAAGGACATGTGTTTAGTTGGAGAGGAGGCGTGGCATTAAGGCAGCCGAGTATATTTGGAAGGGATGATATTTAGACCACTACCTTTAGGTTCTGCAGCGACAGACTAATGTTATTTAATATATGAGATTCGAATCAAAATGATAAGTTTTGTTGAACAAGGTTCGTGCAGTAAGGATACGTGAGTCTGCATGATAATTGTCGGAGAATTGTTAATACAATTTACAGAATGAATTTCTAATGACCTGCAGGCGGCACATTGTAATTGCAGACTTCAAGTCAACGAGCACCCAAAGTACAACTTTTTGGAGTCTTTGTGGGATATTACATATGGGAACATACGTGTTTTCATGCGGGGCCGGCACATGTGCATATGGACAGGCAGCCTTCGACGAGCGGCGGCGACAACTCGCTCGTGAAAGGGCTCGCCGTCGCCGCGCCGATCCAGTCGTTAGAGCCACACTATAGTCCCCCTGTATGACCCACATCCATTAAATGTGGGGCATACAGATCTGTTTGGAGGAGTAGCAGCAGTTTCGAGAAATCGGGGCTTAAGAGTTAGCTGTGAAATGTATTGCTGTTTCTGTTAAGCTTTATGTATTGTATACATCTGCAGTTCTGAGACATTGCAACTATATATAAAAGATATAAGCATTTTAAGCACGCGGTAGTATGCATAAGATTTCTGCCATGGTACTGGTACCACCACTATGGCGGCACCTCCGCTAGACATGAACATTGTAATTTTTCTCTGGAGCTCTCCTATGTAAATGCACGGAAATGGAAATATTGTTTCGTTTGGAATTTGCTGCATCAAATTCGATTAGGTTTCCTGCATTTAAGAGAAGACAGTTAACATCGAACGAGTATTACAGCAAGCAAATTTTTTATTTAAATATACTGCAAATAATAATTGGAGCATAACGGTGGTGTTTGCGTAGCGCACGAGAGTAGGAAAGGAAGGACAGAGACGAGTAAAGAGCGCTATTATAGGCGCCAAGCAAAATCCGATGCATACACTTTCTTGTATGTAGTTATTGCCATTACATGACACAAATGTGGCCTTTAAATAATAACTGAGCAATTCCAGCAAGCTGCTATTGTGAATACCTATGCATGTTTGGAACGCGGAAGACGCGAATGTTTCCATGCATTCTTCTACACACAAGAGTAACTGGTCATGCGGCAGAGAGTAATATAAATATTTAATCTCAATAGACAACGCCTTGAGTATTGTGTTACTTTGTTTAAGAATGTTCATAACAGCGGCTGAGTTCTTTACCACAAAAGGGTCGTCAATGGTTAGATGCTTAAGCTTCCATGCACTTACGCAAGCACCGCCATTATGAACCACGACCAACTCGCCCAAATGCAGTAATTGGAGATCGCAGGGAGAGGCCTTCGTCTTGCAGTGGACATAAAATAGGCTGATGATGATGATGACTGCAAATAGTAAAAAAAAAGTGTAGGCATGCAGTTTGCAATTCTGTAACACGGCAATATAGAAATTCGATATCAATTTTATAAAACGGAGCTATTTGGACATCTAAATCGAATAAAATTGATGTACTTACACAGCTATGAACAGAGCTCGTAAACGTTACAATTTCACGGAAGTTGTAAACTTGTATAGAAAATTTACGCACTTAAATACTATAAAAATGCGGTTTGCAGAGTTGCAGTAGCGGCTGTTCCAGCAGAGTGACAGATTTGTAAACTTTGTGCTTCGAATTCATTGAAATTTAGCAATTTCCGACAACTTTTGTAGATAATGTGAGGCTCAAAATTGAATATTATGTTGGTCAAATACAGCTTTCTTTCCTAAATGAAACACATTTCACTTAAATTAGTTCAAAAGAATACCTACATTTCACACGCAACTAAATGGGCCAATTGCAGTGAGGCCAGATGTAGAACATCCCCTTAGCATTATTTTTGACGATCAAGATGTCTTGCTGAGATTTTTAGAACTTAACAGATGGGGTGTTTCTTGGGCTACTCTCGATGCTCTACGATGGTGCATGGCGAAAACGAGAGAGAGAGAGAGAGAGAGTGAACTTTAATAAGCACCAGCAGTTTTGTCGGCTGGGCCTAGGCCTCCCACGATGGGACGTCGAGGTCTTGCCTCTTCGCCGCTTCGTAGGCCTGCTGGGTCGCCCAGAGTTGGTCGTCGAGGTGGGAGCTGCGCAGGGCGGCGTACCATCTCGACGAGAGGGTCACGGGATTAAGGTCTTGGTATTGGTGTTTGCACTCCCACAGCATGTGGGGGAGTGTTGCCGATTCAGTTTTACAGACCTTGCACGTCTGGCTCGGGTAGATGTCGGGGTATATAGTGTGATAGCGTGTGAGGGAGGGGTATGTATTCGTCTGTAACAGGCGAAGGGTGGTTGCCTGTGCCCTGTTTAACTTGCAGTGAGGGGTGGGGAAGGTTCTTCTTGCGAGGTAAAATGACTTTACAAGGTCGTTGTATCTTGTAAGGCGGTCGCGTCCTGTGGGTGCACCTGCACCGTCTCCGGCACGGTTGACTAGTCCTCGTGCTACGGAGTGTGTAACCTCGTTGAGGTTGGTGAGGTGCGGGTGGACAACGCCGGCGTGTGCTGGGATCCAGACGAGCGTGATCTGATTTTCAGACGAATGCGGGGCTTGTCGTAAGATGCGGAGTGATTGATGAGAAATGCGACCTTTGATGTAGTTGTTGACTGCTGCGCGAGAATCGCTCACAATTGTGTGACAGGCTGGGTCAAGAGTGGCCAGGGCGATGGCCACTTCCTCGGCCGTCTCGGCATTTTTGGTAATGATGCTGGCAGCATGTCGGAGCAAGCCGCCTGCTGTGGTAACCGCCGCAAAGCGCCGTCCATCTTGGTACTCAGCTGCGTCGACGAAGGTGACGCCCGCGGTGTTGGCGTAAGCTTTGATGAGGGAAGTAGCTCGTGCCTTCCTGCGTTCTTTGTTGTAGTCTGGGTGCATGTTTCTCGGAATAGGGTCGGCGTGTATCCATTGCTGAATGTCGCGTGGTATTGGGTGTTTATCTCCATGTTGACGGTGGTAGGTTATATTAAGCTTGTTTAGAATGCTGCGGCCCGTTTCCGTGAGAGTAAGCCTCTCTAGTTGAGATCGACGTTGGGCCTCGATTAACTCGTCTAGCGTGTTGTGGATACCTAATTGTAGTAGAAGTTCCGTGCTGGTGTGGTTGGGTAGTCCTAAGGCCTGCTTATAGGCTCCTCTAATGATGATGTCCAGTTTAGACTTCTCAGCTTTGTACCAGTTGAGAAAGGGCGCAACATAAGTAATCTGACAGACGATAAAAGATTGGACAAGGCGGATGAGGCTGTCTTCCTTCATACCCCCTCGCCGGTTGGTCACTCGTTTCAGCAGTCTGGATGTATTGGCGGTCTGTCGAAGGATCTTTGAGATAGCCGTAGAGTTAGCTCCGTTGGCTTCTATGGTCATACCAAGAACGCGGATGCAAGGGACCACGGGTATAGGTCTGCCATCGCTCAGGTTGAGCTCTATTTCCTCGTATTGACGTTTAGTTGTGGAGCCCCGCGGGGGGCGTCCACGGAGTGTGGGGCGGTATAGGAGAAGCTCCGACTTTTCAGGGGAACAGCGGAGTCCCGTGCCTTCAAGATAATTTTCTACGACGTCAATGGCGTCTTGTAGGGCAGTTTCGATTTGGCCGTCACTGCCCTTTGCAGCCCAGATTGTAATGTCATCGGCGTATATGGTGTGTTCAATGCCGTCGAGTTTTTGTAGTTCTTGGGCTAATCCAATCATAACCAGATTAAACAGTATTGGGGAAATGACAGAGCCTTGTGGTGTGCCCGTGCTGCCGAGGGAGAGTTCCTCCGATCGAATGTCTCCGACCGACAGGAAGGCCTTCCGATTGGATAGAAAGTCACTTACGTAGTTGTAAGTGCGTTCTCCAAGGTTGAGCAAGGAGATGCGCTGAAGGATGGTGGAGTGCCTTATATTATCGAAGGCGCGCTCGAGGTCGAGGCCCAAGATCGCCTTCGTGTGACGGGATTTGCCATCTAGGATCTGATGCTGAAGTTGGAGCATAGCGTCTTGGGTGGAAAGATGCTGTCGAAAGCCAATTATCGAGTGGGGATAAGCACATGTGTCTTCGAGGTGAGTGTTTACACGGGTTAGATGTGCGTGCTCCATGACCTTGCCTACACATGAAGTTAGTGATATGGGCCGGAGATTTGCGAGGCTAGATGGCTTACCGGGTTTGGGGATGAGAATTACTTTGGCTGTTTTCCATGTCGGGGGAATGGATCCCTGGCGCCAGCAGGTGTTCATGTATTCGGTGAGTTGTTGCACCGATGGGTCATCTAGATTTCTTAGTGTTTTATTCGTAACACCATCTGGGCCTGGCGCCGAACGGCTGTTCAGCTTATGTAGGGCAGCATGAATCTCTGCCAAGCTGAAATCTTCATCAAGGGCAGGGTTGGAGGTCCCTGTGTATGGGCCGTGAGGTTGAGTGGGCCCAGATGGGATGTACTTTTGACATAAGCTATTCTTAACGTGGTCCTGGCCATGCGTCTTGCTCTCTGTGAATAAAAGCTTGGCGAGGCGATCTTGTTGATATGAGCGGGTGGTGGTGCTGTCAATCAAATGTCTGAGGATTTTCCACGAGCGGGGTTGGTGGAGTTGCCCGTCTAGAGAGTGACATAGCTCTGTCCATTGCTGTCGACTTAGAACTCGGCAGTGTGCTTCAATTTCCTTGTTGAGAAGTGCGACCTTCCGTCTGAGTCTTCTATTGAGCCGTTGTCCCTTCCATCTAGAGAGGATGGATGATTTGGCCTCGATAAGGTGAGCGAGTCTACTGTCCATGCGCTCAGTCGGGGCGTCTGTTGTGATAATGCGGGTGGCCGATTTAGTATCAGACAGTAGATCGCATGACCATGATTCTATGTCGGTTATGGGACTGTCCGTCGTTGCTGTTACACGGCGTTTACGGAACGCATCCCAGTCCGTCCAAGTAAAGTCCTTCGTTCTTCCCATAACGGCTGTTAGGTGTGGGAGAGTGATTTCGATGATGCAGTGATCACTCCCGAGGTCGTGTTGGGTGTTGCGCCAATGGGCGTTGTCTGCGTTTTTGGTGAACGTGAGGTCTGGCGTCGTGTCTCGTTCAGTATAAGTGCCGAGGCGAGTGGGGAAGGCTGGGTCAGTAATGAGTAAGCCCGAGATCATGGGAGTCTTGCCATAAGTTACGACCTGCAGCAGAGCTGTGTCTGTAACCCCATCCTGTGTGCGGGAGATTGAAGTCACCTCCGATGATAAGGGGGCTGCTGCCTGCGATATTAAGGGCCTTTTTGAAGAGGGTTAGAAATCGGCTATGGCGTTGAGATGGAGTATTGTAGATGTTGAGGATAAATATTCCTTCCTTTCGTTTTCTGTGCGGGATGAGCTCAATGAAGAGGTGTTCGGTGCGCCGATCGTTGAGATTGTGTTCGATTGCCGTAATTCTTTTTCGAACGAGTGTGGAGACTCCGTGTGGAGCGTTGTTCGCAGTGAAAGAGTGATATCCTGGAAGGCTGACCGGAGTATTGTGCGTTTCCTGGAGCAAGATTACGTCGGGTTGACATGAAGTAGTACGGAGGTGTTGACGGAGAACGGGCTGTTTATGGAGGTAGCCTCGGCAGTTCCACTGCCACAATGTTGTGTCAGTTTTAGTGTGGGCCATGATGAAGGATGGGGGATGCCACAGGTGGCAGGGTGGCGGCGACGGCTCCTGTGGTGTCCATGGCTACGGTTTGAGCGGTGGAAGCGGTTTGTGTGAAAAGGGTTTGAATATTAGCTTCCATGGCGGTGACTCTGTGCATAAGGGCGATTAGAGAATTCTGTAAAGCTTCCACCGTGCTTTGGAGTGTTACGAGCATATCCTTGACCTCGGAGCGTACTTGGCCCTGAGCTCCTTCTTGGAGGGCACGCTTTTTGGGGGCTGGTCTTGAGAGTACTTCAGTTTGGCTGTTGTTAGCGGGTTCTGGGGTGTTAGGTGTAGGTTGGGTTTTGGGTTGTTTGAGGCTGTGAACCTCCTGGGTAAGCTTTTGGATTAAATCACGCATAACTGCGTTTTCTTTCTTAAGATGTTCGACGTCGGTGTTGTCTGTGTTCGGTTTAGGCAGCGGGGGGGATTTTACGTGACCCTCTCGCGAGACGCCCGTCAGGGCCTCTGCGAAGCTCACCTTTTCTGAGGTATGTCTGGCTCCTGGAGTCGACGTGGATCTTGATCTGGACCGACCTCGATCCGACCTCGGTCTGGAGAGGGAGCGGGACCGGGACCGGTGCTTGGTCTCCATGGACGGGAAATCTTCTGATTGAAGGGCTGAATTCTGTGCTACTCGGCGTTCTCCGAGGCGTCTTCGTATAACATACGGCGTTTTGTATCTGGCAGTACAAGATTTGTCCGCTGTGAGGTGGGGTCCACCACACAACATGCACTTGGGTGTACACTGATGCTCTTGATCTGGGTTGCGAGCTCCGCAGCCCCGGCAGATCTTGTTATTAGGGAACGGGCAAACGTCCATGCGGTGCCCGAGACGGCCGCAGTGGTAACAGATATCGATCTGCTTGCGGTACAGGGAGCATGGGATTAGTGTTGCGCCATACCGAACCATGTATGGTACGTCAGGTCCGTCGAAGGCAATGACGATGGTCGTGGTGGAACCGATTCGCTTTGCGGCCAGGGCTAGAGGATTGCGATCATTTATGATGTTAGCATCGACTTGTCTGGCGTCATCGGTGAGAGGGATGCCTCTGATGACCCCTTTGGTGGTATTATCTGGGGCGGCTTCGTACGCGCTGACCTCGTGGGTTACCCCGTTGACTTGGATGGACTTGATTCTTGCGTACCGGTCTGCATTTTGCGGGCTGGGCGTGCTGATCACCATGATGTTTTGCTGGTTGTTCGAGCATATTGTGTCGTGTTGACTGTCTTCTGAGCTAAGTTGCGCTGCTTGAAGAATAGCTGCAGTCACTGTAGGGCTGCCGACCTTGGAAATATTGAGTGCTCCTTTGGGTCTGACGATGATCTTGATCTCATTTGCTGGTAGTGGGAGCATGCGCCCGGCCTTGAGAACCTGAGTTTTAACTTGCTGCCTGGGTCTATAGCGAGAGCGAGAGTCTTGCGTCCTAGGTTGTTGTTCTTGGGATAGTTTTCGGCACCGCTGCTCGTCTGGGCGACGGGCGGTACACCGACGGGAACGGGCCGTACACCAGCCCATCTCGGTGGTTAACTCTTCTGGGGAAATATCTTTGCCACATACTTGGACTTCCATGCTTCGCAGATTTGGCCAGGGGCTTGTGCGTCGTAGCAGAGCTCGCACGGACACGCGCGGGAACGTGCCAGGTAGCCTATGTAGGCCGAGCACCTGGCGCACGCGCTTAGCCTTAGCGCGGCGACGGCGTGATCGTAACACAAAAGTGGTCGCGGTCCCGGAAAAATAAATGTCCCGCCTGATAACTTGGTATCTACAGAGTCCTGGTGGTCTCACAGTTCGAATGGTACAAAATTAGGGCTGGTGTGCACAGAAAATCGCGGCGAAAACATTTCGAGAAGACGGAGCCGATGAAAACACAAGCTATGGGCGCTGCACTTCTTCTTCCTCCTGGCGAAAACGAGATAAACAAAATATAATCATGTCGTTCTGATTTCATTTCAGGTGGTCAAGCACCAGCAATAGTTGTCGGTAAGCTGTACATTGACTTTCTACATTGTTATTGCTTACGGAAGCCTGTTCAGCTGATATGCTTACATGATCTGCTACGTGTAACTATACGCTTACATTATTAAATTATGTTGGTCTTCCGATAAAGAGCGCACGCACGCACGCACGCACGCACACACACTCACACACACACACACACACACACACACACACACACACACACCTCTCTCTCTTTATATATATATATATATATATATATATATATATATATATATATATATATATATATATATAATGACGAAAGCAAACGACCAAAAGTATAACTATAGTCATGCTCCGAAAACACGCGTTGAGACCTTGATGAGTCACTGTGACAATAATTCGCATTTGAGGGCAAATTTTATCGTTAAATGTTCGTCGATAGCGAAAAACACAAGTGAAATGTGCCGCTTTCATTTGTTTGGTTCGATTCGAGCTCAGCGACACAAAACGGGCCATGTGTCGGGAAGCAAAGCCAATAAAATCTCACCGCCTCTTGCCCTTCGCAAGGATGCGCGGGATCGATCCGGCGATGCGTACACCTTCAAACCTAACGGAGTCGCGCCACGATCCGATTGCGAGGCACGCCGCCGCCCCCGGGAGGCTCCGTGTTAGTTTTCCGAGGTTCTTTGACGGGCAGCGATCGTTGACGAGCGTGTCTTGCATTCCGCCCCGCGGAACGGTAGCCGCCACCGAGGTGTCAAAGCCGAGACGTCGAGCTGAGCGGCGCGACGCCATAGTCAGCGCTGTAAACGCCAGTAATAATAACACACAGTACACCCGCTTATTTGCAAGATAGCCCCGCCATCCGAGCTAAATATTATTTTGGGATTAGAGGCAGGAAATATGCAATGTTGCCCAAGACTTTCTGCTCTTTTCTTGATCCTTCTTTGCTCTTTTTGTTCCTTGCTCTTTTCTTGTTCCTGGAACATATTGGTGCTTGTAAAAGCTCTCTGACGAACACCATGGCTAATGGCAAATTTCTATAGATGTTACGAGTGAGGACATGAATGTAACAACTAAAAGGGAGCGCGAGACCATAACACTGAAGCCATGAAACCTCGGTTTTAACACGCGATCGTGTTCCACAGCCTCGCTGGCCACTCCTCGACGCACGCCACTGCGAAGAGGCAAGGGGGTGCGACACGCAACGTTACAACGAAGCAACATTGCGCCGAAAATGATGAATGCATACGTCGCAAGCAATGTCTGTAATACTGTTCGGTACTCTTGCCGAGACTAGGAAAATAGGATTTTCCACTAGTGGTCATATATGATCAATCACTGAAATGAAATCGAATGAAGGTGTACGAGGGGGCAAAGCCTGTGCTGGCGGCGATTTATTCTCAAATGCGGTCGTGTTTTTATTTGTGCACACGTATGCTCTCAATGCATATTACGTGGTCATGTATTGAAGTGGTTAATCTCTGCAAGAGTTCTTCACGAGGCGAGTAGGATGTATGAACAGCCACCGACTAGCCCTGCCCCCTTGAACCATGTGCCTATATAGCGCCGGCTTTGCTAGCGAAGGAACAAACCCAACTCGCAGGAATAAGTGTGCCAGTTCAAGGGCAAACATTCAAGGTGAAGCGTCAGTGAACGTGCGAATACACAACGAATGTTTCAGCTCAGGCACAGCAAGCTTTAAGGAATGTTCCATTGCGGATTAAAGAAATTTCGTGCGTTCTGCGGTGTGTGCTTGGCGGCTGAGTAACGCAGTTTCAAGTTGGATGGAGCGAGAAATGGTGCGCGAAGCGTGAAATGATGAATTATGTACTAATTGACGCGTTTATGAGTAAATTATATTTCTCACCCATTAAGGCATTTTTATAATTATGAACAGTATGATCAAAATGTTACTTACACCCAACACGAGATACCAGTCACTTTTCCTCGGGTCTGCACACGGCGTACTTATTTTATTTTATGAAAGTATACTTATAATATCTTACAGGCTTTTAGGAATGCATTGGGTAAGGGGAAAACTACGGTGACATCAACGTAAAACAAGCGTTATTAAACGAGGCAGAAAATAAAAGCATCAACGTAACAAGAGCTTTATTCGCACAGCGTATGGGCGTACAAGATATATACACTCAATAGAAAAAGTACAATTGAAATCAAAAGCTAACTAGTGTCTTATGCACGTCAAGATACCAGTAAATGTTACACGAATATCATCGCACTACAGAGTAGGTGTAGAAACATGACAAATGCTATATCAATTGCTGAATCACCACACTGCAAAGATGAAAAAAAAGAAAAGGAAAATTAAAGAAAGTAATACAAGGCAGCAACAAATAAACTCTAGCGTATATGATAATCTACAAGTTCAGAGACACAATATGATATGTGAAACCACAAATCATTTGTTGAGAAAAATAATTTATTAAGCATATCGTAAGTAATTCATTACCAATTGATAAGAATGTAGAAATGTAGCAAAAAAGTTCGGCGGCATGTTACACTCCTGCAGCACGTGAAGCCTGCTGCACACTTGTCAATGCGCCGTCTCTCATCGTCGCGTTGCTGCTTTCGCAGTTCGGCTTCTTCGGTTCCATTACTCGACGCACAGCTGCGGCTTCGCGCGCTCGGTCAGACTCGCGGCGCCGACGACGTTTCTCTTCGACATTGCGGTGCGTCCTCTCAGCAGGGGAGGGAAACGTATGCTGTTCTGTGTGTTGCATGGGTGACATCAGTGAATGTGCGCAGCGTTCGCTGCACTTTGCCGAACACTTGTAGCCTCTGCATTGCGAGAGGAATGAGCCATTGCATCTTTTGCTTGCTTTGGGGGGTATGGGCCATTGCTGCTGTGGATAGTTTTCGTACCATTGGATCGGACGACGCGTTTTTTTTTTCTCAAGGCCATTGGGGGTATGGGCCATTTAAGGCTTTCAGCTGAAAAGAAATAACGCCCCTAGAGAACTAAATGGTTGAAACTGTCAAAGTGGTTGAGGCTGAGCTGAAAAATTGCCTGTGACATATCCTACTAAAATATTCCGAAGCGCGCGAAGAGAGAAGCAGTGCGCACGTCGAGGTCTCGCGCAATGTGCCCTCTGCGGCCGTGTGCGTCAGCGCCATCCAGGGGCGGTCGGCGCGCGCGCCGCACCTATTTTGCAGGGGCAACACTTGCCGATCTCGGAGGCCTGTAACAGTCTCGTTGACGATTGTATCTGCCCGATGTGGTTCTTTACTGCTTAGATTATGCAGGCAAAGTTGATGAAAAATATTGACGATGAACACGATTGTTGGCCATTAATGGGAAGGTGTCGATGATTTCGCAGGACAAGAACACAAGGGACGACGGTGCGTTTCAGAAAAAAAATAAAATAAATTGTGATGTTTGAGCTCTGTATCTGGGGGATCTTGTAAAGCAATTTCAATTTTCAGCTTGTCTCCAAAAACGCACAGCCGAGATTCAAAAGATGGAGAAAGTTTCAACATGAGTTAGAAAATTATATCCAAGTGACTGTCTGCTACAAAGGACGTCGTGCACTCAGAGAAGCTACAACTGCAGCTTACGATACGATCCGCCTGGTCCACCGATCGAGCACAGGACTGCTGCGTGCTCGGCCCTTCTCACATCCCAGCTTAAAAGCGGATCCCGCTAAACTTGATTACTTTTTTTCATGGCTCTTTAGAGAAGGGGCTACTTCGTACAGCCGATGCGCTTAACGCATTATTTAAAGAAACTGACACAAAATTACCTATATTAAAGACCTGCAGCACCGTGAAGGCAATATTGCAGGGGTGAATATTAGAGCTCACAAGAATAAAAGTCACATACGAGGCGCGCCAATAAGCAGATGGAGGTCTCTTTCCGCGTACGCGACTCGTGGCTTTTTGGCTGAGCGAGGCGAACCACACCGCGATATTTTCTTCCCCGCTGATTTCAAGTGCTGTTCAAGTTATTTGAAAATGTCGAGTGTACCTAGCCCCTTACATGCGGTTGGAAACCACGATGTTAGAACCATTTGGAAATAGTGCTACACATTGCTACGTGCGACCCATTAAGTCGCACTCCGTTAGCTTTGCACTGCTTTATAGTATAAATTAGTTATAGCTTTGTCCTTCCAGTCCACTTAGGGCACGGCCGATGGCTCGGTCCTCGATAGCACACGACTTCTGGTAATCGTTTTTCGCGTGGTTGTCCCCCTGCGCGAAGTGTACAAACCATGTTTGAAGAATGATACCTTCTAGGTGACAGAGGCGTTTGACGTAGCTGATTGAGGGGCGTAACATTTCCGATTCGATAGCGACTGCGACAGGGGCAGCTACACGCGCCAGTAAGCAGATGGAGGTGTCCCCGTGCTTACGTAGCTCGTTGCTTTTCGGTTGAGTGAGGCGAACCGCGCCACCATATATTTTCCCCCTGCTCGTTTTAAGCGCTGTTCAAGCTTGTAAATGTCGAGTGTACCTGTATAGCTGCTTACGTGTACCTAGGCGCCCGTTTCTGCGGCGAGCGTCGGCATCCCTCACAATCGAGCGAACAAGCACAGCGAAGGATGAAAGAGCGAACGCGGAGTGCAGCGGGAGATGAAAGACGGTGGTAGCGAAGGGAGGGTGGAAAGGAAAGCGGAGGAGGAGGGTATGGCGAAAGCGGGAGAAGAGCGTAGTTCCGCGCAAGACGGACTCTGCGGCGACGATGGCTACGAGATGGCGCGAGAATAGCGCGCATCGCCTGTTCACCGATGACGCCACCGATACCACATATGGAAACAAAGCGCTGCATGAGCCGAGGCCTGTCTGCGGTGGCTGCTGCGAATCGCGCCCTCACGTCACCCACGCGCTGTCTCTCGCTTTCTCCCGATTAGCGAAGCATTTGCGTTAGACTTCGATCCGTTTGCAATAAGCCACACGAAACGGATTGTCCTTGCGAGTCAATATATCGTCAAATGAAAACATGTATAGAGCTGCGCTCAAATTCCGCATTATTTCTCCAACTAATAGCTCGCATAGAATTGCTGATTCGCTACTGAAGGGACCTCTGCAGCTGGAGGTGCCTGATCAGCCCGCCACACGTGGCGGGCTGATCGGGCACATCTCGCCGGCTGGATAAAACAAAACAAAAGCAAGAGGCTTATGCGGTGCCTGGTGCAGCAGGATGCGACATTAGGCTGCTAGGTGGGTCCCTTTGCATGCGTGGCAGGAGGTCCTCGGCTTGACCGCGGAGATCCACTATGCTATGTTTCGTTACATTTTTTTCTTTAGTAAATTTTAAACTGGTTATCTAGTTTTTTTAGCTAGGACGGTACCGAGTGCAGAGGAATAACCTGTGGTAAACTGGGAATGCACCGCGAGGCGGCCGTGGCGCGGCCAGCGCGAGGATCGAGGGAAAGGGAAACTAGCGTCTCGAGAAAGCGCCAGCAAAAGGAGAATGGTCAGTTGCTTTAATGCGGTTTTGCGGATGCAGGCTGGGCGTTAGTTGTCCGGTTGACAAATTTGCATTTGTTAATTTTTCGGAAATATCAGAAACGTACCGTACTTCGAACTTAAGTATATCTAGTTTGTCCGACACCGCTGTCGTGTCTAGTAGTGGCTAGGGTGCCTTGGGATCGTGGCGCGCATCGAGGCACCCTATATATAGCAGTGGTGTTTCCTCGACTTCTGACGTCGCCTTTTACCTCTCTCGCCGTCTCCCCATGTGTGCTAGTTGTGAACGAAGAGTACCAAGGCTGTTATTCACTCGTTTTGAGGCTGCGTCTGTTTTTCCCATTCTCTGCCCCCTCTCCCCCTAATCCCAATCATTCCATATATTCCCCTCTGGATGGTTGCACATTAGTGGAAAGGTAGGCAGATGAACTCATTGACCATACAAACGTGTGTATGATATGATTCATTTCAATTTTCGTGTGTATGATAATGAAGGAATGATGTACCTGATGCGCAGAGCATAAATAGATGACCGTTTGTAGTAAACGCCAGTTTGAAGCAGCGCCATTCCTGTCGTATGTGTTCCTTCGTCTTCGTCTTTAGCGCGTTTTTATGAAAACTATCAAGTTGAAACAACTCGCCAAATCAAGGTATTGTTGCAACAAAATTATTCTACAATGGGGCTCTTATCCTCTCATCGCCGACTGCAATTGACCCTGCCATCACCTGCATCAACGTTATTGTCATATGCACCTGTTAGTGAAGAACGTTGTCTTACTACCTCAAGAAAGAACTCGTGCATCCGGAAGTTCAGGCCATCTTCGAGCTTGTCGAGCCATCCTGGGGTCACGTCAGAAGAATGTGCAAGCTCTTAATATCGGAGAAGTGGCGCCAAATCCGAATCTACAATGACTGGTTCATGAGGATAACGACCCGAACAAAGACAAGAGAAAGCTGATATACTACAAAAAGTTAGCACGACAGACTACGAATTTGATTTGGTAACGTACAAGGCTCACATTACCTAAACAGCCGGCAAGAAGTTCCAAAGCAAACACGGTCACTATATTGGGAAACGTTAGTATATACCTGTCACCGTAAGCAAGATACCCGAGAAAGGCCCGAGATACAGTTTTGAGCCGCACCTCAGCGGGCAGCAGCTCTTGGCTCTAGCAAGAAACGTAGGCGTCAAAGCAGAAGAAAGTGAGCGTGATCGAGGCATCGGTGAAGCTGTGGACTGCGTCCTTGTACATTGGCGTCCCGATCTCCGCTCAAGAGGATAGTGACTTGCCTGAAGGACAAAAAATTGGCCATTCTACAAGCATATAAAGAATGACGACTTGGGATGTGGCCAGAAAACCTGATGGAAGAGAAGGCTAATGAAGCTATGAACAAGAACTTCAAGGTGAACGACTTTAACACGGAGAAACAAAAGAAAGCAGCACTAAAACTTTCGAAAGACGAAATAATTACATGGAAGCCTCATTTACATGCAAGACCCATAAGCCTGAATATCCTTTGCCATGATCGTCTCAGAGAAGGCATCGTGGCAGTTCGAAGTAGGATGGTTCCTGAAAGGGCACCTGAAGCGACTACCAATCAAAGATCCCTTTATGGTGGGGTGTTCTGATTACGTTATCTTAGAGCTGCAAGATGGTACCGGATCTATAGCCACGGCTTTCTCCCTAGGCGTTGAATACTTGTATTATTCTGTGACGCGTGAAGGCATTCTACGTGCTGTTCGTGAAAAAGATTGATGAAATGAGTAAACTAAATTTGCTGAACTTAGTGTACGACTAAGTTTTCAGACTTAGTTTGAACTGCGACAATTTTTTAACCTTGTTAGAATTTTACTTGGATTCTACTGCCGTTAGTAGAAATGCCCGTTATTACATTCAAAGCACATGAATCTATATTGGACCGTCAATAGCCACGATATTATGTGATATTGTTTAGCGTCCTGTGACAAACGCGTTAATGCGGAACTAACTGGGAAATCAATCATTCGTGTATTTAGTATGTCGACGACTATCTAATAGTCCTTAACAATTCATCCATTTTGTGTCTTGACGATGCTGTAGCAGATTGTCTAAAATTTTGACCAAGTATTCCCAAGGGCTCAAGTTTACTTTTGAACTGCCTAATGACAACTGTATTCAGTTTCTAGATCTTCAAATTTTATTTTCGTCAGATGACCACGTATGCTGTAAATACAACCCAAGATCAAAGAAAAGTGTTATGCCTATCGATAGCACACATTCTAAATTGATTAAGGGCACAGCCACCACATGCCTTCAGAGGGTTTTGCAAAAGTAATGTGTTCAACAAATTGAGCATAGTATGTCTAGCCAAGTAGACAGATTGAAACATGCTGGTTTTCCAGTCTCTGTGATTTCATCTGTCTGTGAAAGGTTGCTTCAAAAATTAAAACGGTGAAGGAAGTGCCCAACTAAAGATCGTGACAAAACACCTGTACATGTAATCCCATACCTCCATAAAGTTTCACATAATTTGAAAAAGGTGGCAAAACGACACAATGTCAATCTAGTTTTGTCAGCGCCTTGTAAATTGTCAGCAGTGTATAACCCTTTAACATAAGAAACAGCAGAAACGCATGCAATGTCGTACTAATCACCGGACCAATTACACCGAATGCACTTTAGATGTTGTGTATCAGATACCCTTAGATTGTGGACGCGTTTATATAAGACAAACCGGCCAGTGCTTCAATGAAAAGGCTAGACAGCACAATAATGACGTTAGAAAAGGATACGGCAGTCACTTGGCCGAGCACTGCAATAAGTGTGCATGCACACCCATGTTTGGTGACACAACTTTCTTGAGGAAAGAAAACACAAAAATAGAATGCGAAATAGTTCAAGCATATTTCATAAGGAAAGAAGGCGACAAGTGCGTCAGCACTTGTCGTCAGTCTGTCTTTGGTTTTGCAAGAAAAAGAAGTGACGTTTCTTTCGAGATATTTAGGTACATTAACTGTCTGATCATACAATCGTGTGTATGATCTGATTCATTTACAATCTTTTGTGTATATGATGATGAGTGCATGATGTACATGATGCGCAGAGCATAAATAGATGACCGTTTGTAATAAAAACCAGTTGGAAGTAGCGCCAGTACTGTCCTATGTGTTCCTTCGTCTTCGTCTTTAGTGCGTTTTACAGCGAAGCTGCATACCTATACCGTAAAGGAAATTTTCGTGTCGTTGTTGTAAGCAAAAACTCCCCTGATCCCGAAGCTGGTGAAATGCCGGGCCGACCACGGCGGAGGTGAAGCAGGCGTTAAGCCCTCCTCACACCTGCGCCGATCCCAAAGCTGGTGCAATGCTGGGCCGACCTGCGGTGGAGCTGAAGCAGGCGTTACGCACTCCCCATAGGTGGGCCTATCACGAAGATAGTGCAATACTGGCCCAACCCACGGCGGAGGTGAAGCAGGCGTTAAGCACTCCCCCTACGTGAGCCGATCACGAAAATAGCGCAATAGCGGGCCCGACCCGCAGCGGAGGTGAAGCAGGCGTTAAGCAGAATTCCCATACGTGCGCTCATCACGAAGATAGTGCAATGCCGGGCCGACCACGGCGGATGTGAAGCAGGCGTTAGGCACTTCTTATACGTGGGCCGATCACGAAGATAGTGCAATGCCGGGCTGACCGTGGTGGAGGTGAAGCAGGCGTTAAGCACTCCTACACCTGCGCCGTTCCCGAAGACGTTGCAATGCCGAGGCGACCCGCGGCGGAAGTGAAGCAGGCGTTAAGCAGAATTTCCATACGTGCGCTGATCCCGAAGATAGTGCAATGCCGGGCCGACTGCGGCGTAGGTGAAGCAGGCGTTAAGCACTCCCCCTATGTGGGCCGATCACGAAAATAGTGCAATGCCGGGCCGACGGCGGCAGAAGTGAAGCAGGCGTTAAGCGCTCCTCACACCTGCGCCGAACCCGAATATGGTGCAATGCCGGCGCGACCCGCGGCGGAGGTATATTTCGCCATGAAGGGTCCCACATGCACAGCCTCGCTTGTCATCCTTCTTCATAGAGTTGAAGGGCACTGAGTTTTTTTTATGAAAACTGCCAAGATAAACCAACTCGCTCCCCCCCCCCCCCCTTACTTACACTCACGCCGTCATCGTCTGCGCAGTGGCTTAATCGCTGTTGTGTCGTGAGCACGACGTCGCGGATTTGATTCTCAGACTGCGCGATGGCTCGGAATGCATTCCTACGGGAGCAGAGTGTGAGGGCTCATTCACACCGGCTACTCGCAGAGGTCCCGTGAACAAATATTTTAGTATACTGATGTCGCATATGCTCGCTTTTGGTCGTAAAGCCCTCGATGCTCATCTGGCAAATCGAGCAGGGAGCGACTGACCCAAAACAGTCGCTTTTTCGATCAAAATGCGACTATTTGCGACTTGAGTATACTCGAATAAGTATACTCGAATATTTGCGGCCAACTTTTTCGCGTGACCTCTGCGAGTCAGTGGTGTGAATGAGCCCTGAGAACTATCGTTTGCCAAATTTCAGGTGCAAGAGAACAGTGTGAAGCCTGTCATAGCCCGCTTTGGCACACCAACAATAAATAAATGCTCTGTTTCTCTTATTTTTTCAGTGCCAAGAGCTTCCGGGCAAGTTGCAATTGTTAACACTTATAATTATTTGTTTACCGTATTAGGAGACTGCTGAGTCGATTTGAATAAAGTTGCATTTAGGAAAAATAAAAGGGAAATAAAACTTATTTAACGCTTCGGTTTCTTTTCGGAATTAGGTGACAAAAGAGAAGCACAAACTTTGCAAATCCATAGCTCTGCACCAGAGACGGATGTCGCGTGAGCCTGCAGTTTGCGTAAACTTTTTACATCGTTTAGGTCAGTTTTGCAGAGATCCTATTCGCAAATTAGCGGTTAACTTTAAGGCGCTGTGTCCTGAAGTACACCCCTAATTTTGTCCGCTTTAGAAGACTCAATAGGGCCAGTTCATACTTATCTCTGCTATCATTTTCTATAGTTGTGTTAGGGTTGCAAACTTCATTCTTCAGCGCACCTAGTTGGGCGAGTTGATTTAGCATGACGATTATGTAAATGCGCTCAAAAGCCGTGGACGATATGCGAAGACGAAGGTCACCGCTAGCGCTTATGCGTGTCTCGTTTTCCCCTATCGCCCTCTTATTTTCAGAGCACTTACATAATCATCATTTTTAAGTTTTTAAAGTTTTCGATTTTCAAGAACTTTCGCACAGAAAGAAAGAGTCACCTGCATAATACATCTGCTGTTTACAGTAGGTAGAGGTTAACTTTTGCTTGTAAAGGCGACAAGCTCGTCAAACTCTGTGCAATAAATGCTAAGGAAAACGACTTCTTCATTGCGGTGTGTTTAGAGGAGAGCATCTTTTTATATTTTTTCCCGATGTCTGGTACCTCTTGCCATGCCGCACCAACAATATTGCGCCGGGAATGCTGTCGCCCGTAGGCGCCCACACGACCGGCGCTGTATGCAGATCTCGCGAAAGTTGCGCCGCCGGAAAGCTTCGGCGTTTGTCGGTGCATACTTTTGCGCGAAGCGAGCGTCGTGTTGCGGTATCGGCTCTTGGCTTGAGAAGCTGGAGACGAAGGCTATCGGCTCGTACAGCTGCAGTGTTCGCGTCGAACTAGCGTCTCGACCGTGTTTTCGTGGACGCAGTGCGAAGCGAGCCTTCACCCTCGTGCTGGGCATCTCTGCGGTTGTCTTCATCGGCACCGTTCTGGTCATCGCCGCTAGGCTTATGCGTGAGTTCCTTTCTCTGCGCCTGCTTATACCGAGCCGGCTAACTACAATGGAAATTTGGGATCGTGTAATGAAGCATAATTTCTGATGGTGAACATATAAAGGAGCTTCCGCGCATACGTGTATATATATATATATATATATATATATATATATATATATATATATATATATATATATATATATATATATATATATATATATATATATATATATATATATATATATATGTGTGTGTGTGTGTGTGTGTGTGTGTGTGTATATATACACACACGTGGGAGCTATTATGAAACAAAACTTGGCCTCAACTGCTGTTTTGTTTGATTTGCCTGGATTTGGATTTGGATTTTGTTGGAAGCCTGTGGAGCCGACATTGCCCGCTTAAAATAGTAGTGGGGCTAATGACGTACTTTGTCCCCCACCCCTCACTTTCGACAGCAAGGGGGGGGGGGGGCAAGTGCCCGCCCCCTGCCCCCTGGTAGATACACCTATGTAAAAGCCACTGATGAGATTGAAATCCCACAAGTACAAGTTGTACAGCTTTGTCAAAATCACTCTATGACGGTATATATATACTCCCTCGTCTATAACCAATTTAGCCAAATAAAAATTTTGCTCCACTTGGCCTTTAGGCATCGTGTGTCTAAATAATAAAAAATAGGGGATTCAAAGGCAGAATAATACCTTCTGCAGGACAAGGCTCGCAACATCAATTTGGCGTTGATAATAGCAAAATTAGCGAACTTTGCTGATTAAGTAGCCCGCTAAATGAAACAATATGGAGTTATGCCCCCTTGTTGCGATTTTTTTGCTATGGAATGTGTTATTTTGCCTGGAATCAAATGTATTCAATATTTAGAAGCTGCCGTCGCTGAAACACCGGGAATATTTTGGCGCCATGCAAATACGTCAATGTCTGGGGACACATTCGTACAATTGGCTTGACAAGTGCCCCCTATAAGCAGAACATGGGCGTGATTAATGGATCATAGAAGTTGTGGAATACAATTTCATCAGTCGACAAGAAGAAGGCGCAGTGTTTTTGTGCTCGCTCTTGCGAAATCCAACACCCAGTAGCTCACATACAGCGCACAGATTCGGGCTCGCGACCTGAACAAGCGTTAGATTGCAATTTTCTCAAATGGCGTTAACGAAAAACTGTGTGCTTAATCTTTTTTCTTGCCAATTTGCCGAATAAGTAAACTATCACGCTGGAATGAAACACAAGCCAAAATAGAGAACCTCTTTTGACTGATTACGCGAAAGATATGTATTCGTGGTCTAAACGGGCGAAGGTTGTGGGATCGTTCCCCACCTACGGCAAGTTTTATTTTCACCCACTTTCATTTCCATTATGTTTGTCCTTTCTTTATTTCATTTATTAGGCACAAGTAATTTCCCCTATGTTGTCCTTGGTGCCGATGTTTCTTGGCTTCTTGTGATATGACTAATAAAAATCGGGCCGCTCGGTTAGCCCCCTTTCGTCTCGTTTATGTGATTGACAGTTTCACACATAGCGGTCCACGAGGAATGAGAAATTTGGGTTGACTGAGTGCTGGCGTTTTATTCCAGCGTGACAATTAGCTACTGTTAAAGGAACGCTGCTGCATTCTTGTTCATAGACGGAACCATACCAAAGTTTATAGTTAGTCGTTGATTCGCCATAAACTATAATATTTATATAAATGGCACAAAGAAAAGACGACACAAAAACCTAAATGGCGGGACAGGTACCGACTAGGCCAACAAGAAGTGCTACTCACAATTAGCTAGTCCCAGGTGGATGCTGTCAAAATCTGTGACGTCACTTACAGTAATTAGTGCGCGAGCTTCTAGGCAGCGTCGCTCACCAAGGCCCTGAGTCTGGGCATTCGGTGCCCTGCCCACGCAGCTTGGTCGGCGCAGTGCCATAGACTCGCGCGGTGGCGCGCAGTGCCGCTCGCAGCACCCGTTCGCGCAAAGAACGCCGTCGGCACAGCGCCGCGTCCTTCTGCTTGGCGTTCGCCTTGGTCAGGCTTTATTACAGCCTCGTGCGCCACAGCGCGCACCGCCTCGTGAATAATAAAAATGAGGAAGGCAGCGTATGTTGCGTAGGGCGTTGCTTGAGAAAGTGCGATTTCTAGAAACGAGTGACAATCAGATCGTGGTTTTGGCACTTGAAACCCCATAATGAAATTTTTTTTAACGTTGAACGTGGGATATATACTTGCGATACGTGAGTACGTTTAATGAAATGCGGAAGGGGAAAACAGCATTAGCGATAGATTGTTTATCGATGATCGGTCAAGCAAGGCTTGTCGCTGGAAAGATCAGAGAAACCCCGACGAACAGTTGGTCGAAACGCTCCAGCAATGGTGACCACTTCAGTTGCGCTCCGTCCATGTGAGCTTTGTCTCAATGTATGGCAATGGTTTCAATGTGTGTGAGTATGTTGTGCTTGCGAAAATAAGTGTTCGCCGTATAACTTTGAAATCAATACATAGCTAAATGACACTCGGCGAACGCCTGTCTCATCTCTCTCTCTCTTTTTTCCTCCCGTCGTGGTCGCGTGTTTACACGCTGATATAACGCGTATTTTATCGTTGTACCCATCCGTGCGATTGGTTGGCACAAAAGTAGTTCGTCATTGCCATTGACGTAGCTATGACGAACGAAACACTCCGTAAGTGCACTACTTTGTCTGCTGACAATCTCCCAACACTGAGCGCCAGGTCCTTGCGATTTCCTTGACTGTTGTGTCTGTCACGTGACCGCTCAGTCTTGGGAATACCAGACCTGGGTAATCGTTTCTCGCTCTCTCTCTTCTTCGCCTCCAGTTCTCAAGAGTTCAGAGCGTGGTAAGTGGATGAAGCTGCGCACCAGCGATTCCCGTCATCTGCGCATAATTTGCCACTATAGGGCAAACCCGTGGGCTCGGGAGCCCAAACATTATCCTCGGATACCGCGAGTGTAAATATCTTGAAATAGATATAGTGTACAAATCACAGCGGGGGGGTTTTGCCAGCTGCATGCACCGGAAGCGATTGCAGAAGTCGGAATAAACGCGTCATTGTCGCCATGATTTGTGTTCCACTTAGATTTAAAAGCTCCGCAAGAGTCGACCAAGTGCGAAGGCAGCTCCACGTATCGCTTATTCCTAGACGTGTTCGATACAGTGATTCAGGTTCACAAAGGTTTCACAATTATTAAATTCTGATGAAGTGCAGAATTTATGAATTGCGAAAGTGTTAGGGCTGCAGTTGATGGGTTTGTTCCCTCCAGATCGACATCAACTGCAGTCCTAACACTTTCGCAATTCATAAATTCTGCCCTTCATCATAATAAATTAATTATAGGAATATTTTTGTATATAAATAAGGCATTTGATACCGTTTCTCACTCTATACTATTGCAAATACTTGAAAGTTATGGCGTCACAAAGGACTCCCTAAAATTTTTTCCAGCTATTTATCCTCACGGAAACAAATGGTAGTAATGGGTGATTATTATTCTGCATACAACACAGGCACCAGCAGAGTCCCACAAGGTTCAGTGCACGGTCCTGTGTTATTCTCGTTGTACATTAATTACCTCCCTAATGCTCTTCAGAACTCGAACGTTCTAATGTATGCAGATGACACAGCTTTATTATTCACAGGAGACACTTTCTGCGCTGCAAACGCATGTGACATTCGAGTTATCAAGAATTTCTTCCTGGTTCTTAGAAAACAAATTAACTTTAAATACCAATAAGACAAAATATGTAATTCTTCGATCGAGGAGAAACAATGTTCACACCAGTAAAATAAATATCACGTTAAATAAAAGCCCCATCCGAGAAGTTGATTCGTTTAAATATCTGAGCATCATATTTGACAAGCATATACATTGGGAAGAACATATTCATAATATGTGCAAGAAGCTCGCATACGGTTGTTACTCCCTAATTAAAGCAAAGCAATATTTCCCTCGCGAAGTACTCAAATCCCTTTACTATGCGTTTTGCCATAGCTATATTAGTTATTGTTTTCAATCATGGGGCGTGACTTATATGACATACTTACAACTTTAAGAAAACTGCAGAAAAGGGCGCTGAAAATAATTAGCACTTCAAATTATACCAGTGATACGTTTAATGATATTTTACAAACAGAACATGTGTTATCCGTTAATGCACTACGTAATCACAAGATCTCAACTTCAGTTAATAATATTCTAAGCACTAACTTTCCTATTCCTCGAAAGGTCTTCGCTTTTCCAACTCGCAGTACTAGACATGCTTTAAAAGGTAACTTAAACTTACCAAAGTGTTACAATGTATACGGCGAAAGGTTAATTGAATTAGTGGCACAAAAATCTGGAATATTTTACCCCTAGAAGTTAAAACTGCACGTAATTTCAAGCAGTGTCACAAATTCTTTTTTCTTGATAACCAGAATTTCTAACTTACCTAAATTGATTATGTGGGAGTATTTTCAGAATGTTTGTTTGTATAACTCATGACGTGTTCCGGAATACTTTGCTGTTAAAATCTGCGGCTGACTTGTCTTTTATAATTTGTCACTGCACCGCAAACTAGCCTTCCCTGGCTATCGGTCCAGATATCTGTATAGCCATGATTGTGTGAAGAAAAATAAAACACATAAACAAAGGGTTAAACGTGAACGGAGTCGTTTATAGTAATATTTATAAAGCAAACAGTGGCAAATCAAACATTGGATGAAGTCACTTAACTTAGCGTCCAAGGTTGATCTTAAATATAGATAGTAAATAAGTGAACATATTAAGGTACTGTAACTGATGACTTTGTTCGGGGAGTACATGCTTTTGAAATTTGTTCACCAGCGTTTCAATTTTTTTGAGCGTGCTAAATCCGCTTAACGTTAGAGAGACATCTTCCATCTAAATACATTGAAACGCACATATCGTTTTCTTCTTAATTCACTGCACCTGATGATTTTGTTGCATTTAAAAGAAGAGGTTAAAGATTTAACAAATGTGGAAAGTATTTTTGCTTAGGTCATCACTTCTTAATAAATTTAGGCAGAACCCATCCTTTGGCTATGGCTGTCGTCGTTAGGGTATTGCTGCATTTGAAAGAAAAAGTTAAAGATCTACCAACCGTGGGGAGCAGATATTTTATTTAGGTCGTCACTTTTTTGTATATACAAAAGTCATGCACAACCTATACTGCGGGGATGTTTATCACCATACGTGCGATTGGTATTGAAGTGGTGGTGCGCATGCAATTAGGTGGTGGCAGATTGGCACCCCCACTGAAACGCCTCGTGTGTGAGCTGCGCACTACAGCCGGGTTCCTGCCTCGCGCTTCGATGGATGGATGGATGGATGTTATGAGCGTCCCCTTTGGAACGGGGCGGTGGCTTGCGCCACCAAGCTCTTGCTACTATGCTGCCTAATATCCTACCTAGGTTAACCCATGAGAAAAAAAAAACACACTATGAACTACCACGTCCAAATTTTCTGATACCCTATTGCGAACTGTGCTTTTGTACGTCTCCGTCCTTTGTCGTTTCCCTACTTTTCTTCCACCAATCCTCCAATCGCCTCTTACTGATGTCTATTGCGGACCTGTTTGCTTTACCACTGCTCCCGCTGAACCCAAGGGCTTCAAGGAGGCCAGTGGTGCCTAAATCGACCGCTGGATAGATGTCTTCACATTCTAATAAAATATGCTCCGTCGTTTCCCTAGCTTTACCGCAGCAAGCACATGCTTCTTCTTCCTTCTTATGTCTCGCTTTATACGTGCGTGTTCTAAGGCATCCCGATCTCGCTTCGAAAAGTAATGAGCTTCCCTTTGAGTTATCATAAATGGTTTCTTTCCTAATTTCGTTTTTTCCCCTTAAGTAGTTACTCATGGCAGGTTTCTTTTCCATTGCCGCCACCCATGAGATTAATTCAGCCTCTCTGACTTTACGCTTGACCTTCTTTGTTGCTGTGTTGCCCACCCCACAGGCCGCATACTTGCTGGTAAGCTTCCTAGTTCTTTTCCTCCACTGTGAATCAATGTTTTGCCTGTACAGATACCTGAACACTCTCCCAGCCCATTTACTTTCCTCCATATTCCTCAGCCGTTCTTCATACTCAATTTTACTGCGAGCTTCCCTCACTTCAAAACTAGTCCAGCCCATATCCCCTTGCACAGCTTCATTTGTAGTCTTCCCGTGAGCGCCCAATGCGAGGCGACCCACTGACCTTTGGTTCCCGTCGAGTCCTGATTGTACCCCTGATTTAAAGCAAACAACCGCATTTGCAAAAGTAAGTCCTGGAACCATTACCCCTTTCCACATACCTCGGAGGACCTCGTACCTATTGTATCCCCATAGCGCTCTGTGCTTCATTATGGCTGCATTTCTCTTCCCCTTGACTGTTATGGTTTTTTCCTGTGTTTCCATATATCCGTTGCCTTCGTTTATCCATATACCAAGGTATTTATATTCTGTTACCCGAGGTATTTCTTGGCCCTGCATCTCCACTGTCTGTTCACTGTTTTCATTGAATACAATAACACCTGATTTTCTAACACTAAATTTCAAACCTAAATTGTTGCCTTCCTGTCCACAGATATTAGCCAGACGTTGCAAATCACTTTGCTTGTTTGCGAGCAACACAATGTCGTCCGCATAAAATAAACCTGGGAGTTGCTGCTCTATTACTGTACCTGCCTGTTTGTATGAGAGATTAAACCCGATATTACTTCCTTCTAGCGCCCTCTCCATCCTCACCATGTACATCATAAACAGCAGCGGGGATAAAGGGCACCCCTGCCTCAGTCCCTTGTTGATATGAACTTTCTCCGCGCTCCTCATCCCTTCCCATTCAACGCAAACAGTATTTTCTAGGTAAATCTCTCTCAAAAGCTGTATACAATCGTTACCTAAGCCTTCCCCTTCCAGAATATCCCACAAAATGCTGCGGTCTACGTTGTCGTATGCTCCTGTAATGTCCAAAAAGGCCACATACAACGGTCTGCTTTCTGCTTTTGATATTTCAATACACTGAGTAAGAACAAACAAGTTATCATCCAAACGCCTACCTATTCTAAAGCCATTCTGAAGCTCTCCCAAAATGTCATTATTTTCTGCCCATGCTTGAAGCTTTAATTTGATTGCCTGCATTGCTAGCCTGTATATTACCGATGTAATGGTCAACGGTCTATACGAGTGAATTCTGTCTTTCTCCCCCTTACCTTTATAAATTAAATTCATTCTACTTTGTCGCCAACTGTCTGGTATTCGTCTATCTTTTAAAGTTTTTTCAACTGCTTTCACGAGAGCTTCCTTACTTTTTGGTCCCAGTTCATTTATCAGCCTAACGGGAACCTCGTCTAGCCCTGTGGCTGTGCGCTTAGGAATTTTCTCTTCCGCTTTCTTCCAGTTTAAATTTGTAAGCACTAGCTCCTTTCCCCCTTGGGTCTCTTTCATGCTCTTTTTTTCTTCAAATACAACCTCGTCCTTGCCTTGGAAAGATTCGGCTGTTACTTTTTGGATGTAATTTATTGCTGCTTCTCCTTCCAGTCTGTTTTCATCTTCGTCTAGGATATGTTGTTGTATTGTTGTTGATTTCCTGCCTAATAATTTTATGTGATTCCAAAATATTCTATGTGCGGCCTTCTTTTTCTCACGTATTTCTGACAACCAACCTCTGAAGGAGCTGCGCCATCTAGCGGTGAGCGTGCGAAGGCGTCTTGGCGTGGCTTCCGAGATCGCACCGGTGGCTAGCCGGCGCGAAATCCTTCGTAAACATTGTGACAATTTCACGGGAACTGCAACTTACACGTTCAATTGCTTTTAACGATGCACTTTGCCGAACTACGATGTTTGTTTGGCGCACAGTTACGAACTCTTCTTTGTAACCGAGACAATTTGTGCCAATTAAAGAAATATGGTAGGCCCTATATGTGAACCCGCCGTGGTTACTTAGCCCATTGTCGCGGGACCAAATCCCGGACACGGCGGCCGCGATTCGATGGGGGGCATAATGCGAAAAATGCCCGTGTAATTAGATTTAGGTGGACGTTAAAGAACACCATGTTGTAAAAATTAAGCGGGAGTCCCTCAGTACGGCCTGCCTCAAAATCAGATAGTAGTTTTGGTACATAAAACCCTATAATTTCGATTCCAGCAGGCCCCCTGTATTCGCCCTGCAGTGCAGTTTGCGCGCGACCTGTGCGCCATAGACAAGTGAAACTGTGGCCTTTTCAGAGCGGGCAGTAGCGCCGGAACATGCAGCCTATAGCGAGCGGCGGAAGAGAAACGGGAGAGACGCTGTATGCGTTCTTCGTGACGCTACGGATCGCTTATCACGAGGCAAGACTGCCCGAGTTGGGAAAATTTCGAAATGCGCATGCTCTTGTGGCGCGTCTTGCTTCTTATTTTGGCGCGGCCCTGGTCAACGACGTGAGCGAAGATAGTTGGGTTCCTCGAAACCGCTGAAGTCGCGAAGTTTTTAACTGTGGTTAGTAGCCCACAGTTACTGGTGACGCAGCCGGACGAGACCTGCAATGGTTCGACGGGGGACCACAGACGCCCACCCGTAGCACCTCTGAAACCTTCTGGACCTTCCGTGAGTGATATGAGCTACAGCTTGCACCACACTACGGCAGGGAATTGTGGAGCACCCATCCAGCTTGGTGATTCACACAAGCTGAGAACAGGCTCCGCATGAGCCGTCTCACCTCGTAAGTTCGCATGCTACTTGAAGCGCTGCCACCACAGGCAAAGGCCCAATTACGGGAGGCCCCACTCTTCTGCCACTGGGTGAATCTCCGTACACGAAAATCAAAGGGGCCCTTCTTCGCCGCCGCCTGCACATGGCCGTATGCATCAGCTCCTGAGGAGCTCGGTGACCAATGTCCAACCAAGTTTACTCGTCAGCGCTCGCTCGGCGACACCGCAGATTTCATTCCACACGGCCGTACTATACCAGAGTTATTCCTGCAGCATCTTCCGGCTAACGTGCGATTGACTATCGCCTCAGCTCATAAAAGTTTGTTGTTGGAACTGGCCCACGACATGATGGACGTTGCCCCGGCCGCCATTTACGCTGCCTGTAGATCTCCGGTGTCCGAGATCGATTCCTTGCGGCAAACAGTAGAAAATCTCGGTGTCTCAAGTACCTGAATTGCACCAAGACACTCGCATGTATAAACACCAATTCTATCCACGTCACCAGTCCCTTCCGCACTTTGGTCGCTTTCGCAAGTCTTTCACCGCAGAACCTGCGCAACTATATACCACCGCCGTTTTGGTGCTGCTGCTCGTGCTCCTGTTCGTGCCACGCGAGAAACGCTGCGGCCGGCCGTCAGTAACAACGGCGGATGACCATGGCCATTCCGTAAGCCGCCTTTTTTAATGCAATAAGGTAAAATGCGCCAGAAAATTTGTAGACTACGACTTTTTACACATAACCTACAGACACGATAGCGTTGGATTGTAATTTGAATAAACGACAAAACATAATTCTGTTACGCAGAAACTTAAACTAATGCTTTAACTTAAAACCCTCTTCCAGCTTCCGTTCGAGGTCTGTCTAAGTTGGAGCGGCGCGCCCCATGCACTCGGTTCTTTGCAACACCATCCAGATGGCGCAGGCGTCCGCGCATCCGCGGCAGCGGCGGCGCCCGCAGTGGAGGGGAAAGAAAAAAGAACAACCACAAAGTTCGCTTGCGTGCATAGCCCTCGCCGCTTACGGTTACATTACGGTTACATGAGCTGAAGTTATTGGGAAGCGTAAGAAGCAGTCAGGGACCTTTGAATACTATCACGTCCCACTCTTAAAGGCGAAGCGTAAGCGTCCTCCATATTTTTTTGTTTACATATTGCACACCCGGTACTTTCAAGCTGTCAACAGCATGCGCGAGTGCATCAGCGTGACGCAGCGTTTCTGAGAGGAAAATAGCCAGCACAGAGTGTTAAATAACGGAAGTGTTCGTAAAACTAGTGACCATAATCAGCGTTGAAGGACAAGGTTCCTGCAGTTTAATTGGTGATGAGTCTCGTTCCTTGATTTCTCTGTGACGTATGCCTTCTACCACTGTTGATGGTCTGATCAGCGGTACTGAACTATAGCAGACTGTCTTGCCACGTAGAGCCATATAAATTAATGTAAAGCCGTAATTAAACGCTTTCACATATTCGCTGCAGCAAACTGTTGATTTCACATGACATCAATATTTGTGAAAACATAGCTATTTGTATTTTCTTGAGCTGTAAAATGTTTGAATGCACAGTCACGAAAAGGAGTCTAAAAGCCACGGCACCATCGATAATTTTTAAATTTCTTATAGTACAGCCGTATAACGTGAATTGTTTCAATGCATTCCTTTGGTCGAATAGTCACACATGACATGTACCACTGATTACAGCCTGTGAGCTAGACTGCGGAGAAAAAGAACTGTTTTTTTTTCACGGCATCCTTACTCTCCATACATTTGGTGCGTGTTTTCTTCGAATCATCTCCGCGCACTTTCGGCGCGCAGGACTCCGTACGCAGATTATTTTCATCGTGTGTTGCACCACCCACCGTATACTGCGTGTACCTCTGCGCAACGTTAGGGAGTGCACTGACTTTTTAACTGGGACCATGATATATTCGAAGATAGACTTCGTGAAGGCTTATTACCCGATCCCTGTTGAACCATCTGATGTGCCCCAAAGCTGCTATCACTACCCCGTTTGGTCTCTTCGAGCTTTTGCGTATGCCTTGTGGTTGGCGTACTGCGGCCCAAACATTCCAGCATGTTATAGATGAAGTCACCAGGCGTTTATCCTTTTGCTTTGCCTGCAATGATGATCTCCTTGTCGCTAGTAAGGATGCGGAGACGAATGTGCACGTGGATGAAGATGTGGATGCCAACGTTTGCTCACACGAGTCCATCTGACGCGCTCCTGCCCTCGAGACTGCAATGTTCTGTCACGTTTTCGTCCGTATTGACGCGCCCCGTTGTCCTCTCCAACTTTGCTGTGACGGCCCCTTGCCAGTCATCAAGCGTCCAGAACACCGCTTCACTGTATTGCGCAGTGAGCGAGAGGACACAGTCACTCTCGAGAGAATCAAACCTGCCCCCAATCGTCAGCGCTTTTCAAGTGATCGCGGCCACTTGTCTGCAGGGGGGACGACACCTGTGGCATGTCCTTTTTCAGGCGCGGCCCTGGTCAGCCACGCGAGCTGGTGTTAAGATAGGCAAAGAAAGAAGAGGATGAATGGACAGTGTGTGTGTCCGCTTCGGGGTCTCTCGCAACCGTTGAAATAAAGTCGCCAAGTTTTATGCGAAGCATATTACTAGAGCTCTACCCAGCTCCTCAGGCGCGGCGGTGTCGCCTTCAATACCACGTGACACCGTGACGTCACGACAGAGGAGAAACGGGGCTCCAACTCGCGCCGCCGCTCGCGGCGTCGCCTTCAAGGCTGACCACGTGACACCGTGACGTCACGACAGAGTAGAAACGGGTCTCCAACTCGCGCCGTCGCTCGCGGCGTCGCGGCGGTATATAAGCAGCTGCGCTTGCCTCTGCTAGACACTCACGAGGTGATATGCCTCCTGGAGGCAGAGCTGCTCGTTGGAATGAGAAGCGAAGGTTGCGGCGTGCTACAGAGGCTGTTTCTAGGTGGCTTTGCTACGGCGCAGCGACTACGCGCCCCGCATCGGACGCGGTGAGCGTCGAGCAACGCAGCGTTCGGCGCGACAACGAAATGTGCGCCTGAGCAAGCGCCGCACGCCTGAGCCGACGCCGACGACACCGGCTTTTCTGCGACACGAGCTCCTTAACGCTGTCGCGTTAAAATAAAGGCTAGTATGCTTCGCATCCTGGGCTTAACCTTAGCTGAGCCACAGCCAGTTCTTTAACTTTGCTTAGTAGCCCACACTCTGCGCATGACTGCGCACGTTCGATATAAGAAGCGCGAACAGTTGGGAGCTTGATCTTGTCAAAGCGCAGTGCATTACTTTCATACTAGCGACGAAAAGTGGGCCATTGTCTTTTGGAATGGCGCATCGGTTTCATCGCATTTCTAGCGGCCGGCGTCGACGATGTTGGGGGCGGAAAATGAAAACGTCATAGTGCCCTCTGAACAGTGCACGGTGCCTATAGTTGGTACAGAATTTAGCTGGGTCTTAAAGGCAATTCGAATTGGTTCAGCGGTTGACTACGAATGAGAGCATTTATGCATTTCATATGTTTTGAAAAGAGGAATCAAAGACGGCCTCGAAGTGAAGCTTCCCTTTGAACTTCAACCTTATAACGCACTTATTAGGTCAAAATTTCAGCACAACTCAGTTGCAAAGTAACTCACTAAAGGACCTTTATACAGGACCCTTTATTAAAGCAGACATTCGCTGCTTAGAATTAACGCAGGAAAATGCAATTCGGTACATTTCTAACCTATACTAAAGGCCAGGTTCTAAAAATGAACTGACAGCAGATCGAGTAACTGGGCGAGTTGGTTGGGGACCTTAAGGGACGCATATTATCGCGATGAGGGAACAAGGCTTACGATAAAAAGTAGGCTAAACTTTCAACAGCGATAAAATACTGGGCAGAAGTAAAAATCTAAATTCTGCAGTTTTAAGTGCCAAAATGAAATTATTGAGGCGCGCCATATGCGGGGGGGGGGGGCGGCGTTAAATTAGTTTTTCGCCACCCGTGGTTCCTTACAGTGCTCGCAGTGCTTGGTACACGGATGTTTCTGGATTTCGTCGCCATCGAAATGCGGCCGCCACGGCCGGGATTCGATCCCGTGACCTCGCGAGCTTAGCAGCGCTACAACAAATTGTTTGCTTCAGTATACGGCGGGTATAGCTGCAGGCAGAAGTGGGATAGCTGTCACAGCTTTTCGTATTAAGAGGCACGGAAAACTGCCTGTTTAACACATCTGTTTGTCTCATTCCCAGCCGATTGATTGCCACGTAGCTGCGAATTTTTGGCGTGACCGCTGCACGCATGCTCTTCTGGTGTATTCTTCGACTTCGCACTCCGAATAAACAGTTGAAAGTTAAGCTTCCTACTCCCTTATTTGTAAGCTTTTATTTCCTAGTCGCGCTAACGTGCATGCACGCTTACCTGCATTATGGGTTGGGTATAAAAAAAAATGCCACGTCAAGTTCTTGCGATGCATTTTGTTCCTATCAATAGGCACATTTTCGTCTCCAATTCCCTGACTACACTAAAAACTCGTCATATTCTTATGCGCAGTCGCTGTCACCAACTTTTGTGAAAAAGCAGAGGTTAGAGTTTTTTCCCACGTTCAATCTTAGACTTGAACTCTCTTCCCGAGCATGTACTTGAGGGGCTAACCTTGATGACCTTCACTAATCTTCCTAAACTTTCTGTAACGTCCTTCTTGCAGCATAAGTTACTGATGTACTGCAGAGTATTGTAGAATACATTGACTTTGGCACTGTGCTAAGCCAGAAAGCGCAGGTTGAAATCCTGGCGGCGGGAGGCGCATTTCGATGGGGGAGAAATGCAAAAACGCCCGCTTACCATGCATTGAGTGCACGTTGAAAAATCTTAGGTGGTTGAACGTAATCTGAATCCCCCACTACGGCGTGCCTCATAGTGATGCCATGGTTTTGGCACGTAACACCGCACAATAAAATAAAATGAAAAAACTTTCTTCTTTTTCCAAGTGTGTGCGTGTTGTGCTTATTGCATGTATATTTAAATAGTTGTTGAACTGTTGCTTGGGTCATGCGAGGCTTACAGTATCGTGAAATAAATAACTAAATACAAATGTTTGCAGTCAAACCCTCTACAAAGAACAGGCTCATCCCCTAAATAATAGCTTGATAAATCCGGCAGAACCCATCTCACGATTAATATCGACGTTAATGCGATTAGCATTGAATAATCTTATTGACACCGTATCGCAAACGCCCGAACGCGTCAGGTATAAGGCGCGTATGCAGTCGGTCTGAACGCTTCCCTTCGCACACGGTGCGCCATCTAGCGTCACCGCAGCGAAGTATCCGCTTGGCGCCTGTGTGAATATACACAACCAGACACGATTGTCTGAATATATATATATGACCTGTGTTTGATTCTTCCCTGCACACGAGAAATTTAAATGATTTTAATGTGTTTGCATTCTTAGGCTACTTCAAGCACTATTTTGGATCTATCTATCTATCTATCTATCTATCTATCTATCTATCTATCTATCTATCTATCTATCTATCTATCTATCTATCTATCTATCTATCTATCTATCTATCTATCTATCTATCTATCTATCTATCTATCTATCTATCTATCTATCTATCTATCTATCTATCTATCTATCTATCTATCTATCTATCTATCTATCTATCTATCTATCTATCTATCTATCTATCTAAACTGGTTTCCCGGCTACCTGGGTCACTGGGTAGTCCTTAGCAGAATGGGTTGCCCTACGGTTTGCGGTGCTGGGGTAAGAGGGATCATCCAACTATCGGTCACTGAGTATGTGGAAGTGTGTACGTATGAGCCTCTCTTCAATGAACCTGTTTCACTCCGATATGGGTCACTGTAGATGCGCGGCTGCATAAGGCACCTCTGTTCGAAGAAACGATGATTGCCGACGGCAATGCATCGACATTCAGTCAACATAGCGACGCAAGGTATTGCCGCCATCGAAAGCAGTTGTGTGAGGCGCGCACGGCAGCGGGACTCCTCTTTCGTGCTTCCCGAACACTTGGCGCCATCTGGCGCCGCCGCGGCGAAGCCCGCGCGTTGCCTGCGAAATGCATGGCGCGTCGGTCCATGCGAACGCACGCGTCATTCCGCAGCCCGTCTGACGCATCTTTCCGGACACTCTGCGCCATCTAGTGGCACTGCGGAGAAGTCAGCCTCTGGCCTCCGACAAGGATAACTGTTGAAAAAAGGAGTCTAGTCGACGGACGTTTTACAAGTATGATGTCTAATAACATTCTCTATGGTGTACTCTCCTATGACATCAGCGATCGTTTGCCTATTTCTTGCTTGCTGCCTACCATGCACGACATGGATACGAAAGTCGTACGGTTATACAAAGTAATTAATGCCAATACGATGAGCAGGTTCAAAACATTAGTTAGATGTACTCATTGGGATAATGAGTACTGATACAAGTGACGTAGACGAAGCATATTCTGCATTTAATGAACAGTTTCTTGGGTTCTACGATAATGCCTTTCCGCTAAAGGAAATTGCAATTTGCAAGAAGTTTAAAATACCTTGGATGAATCGGTGAGCAAAACGAGAAGGTGAAAGCCGGAGCCAGCGTTTGATAAGTGAACTTGTCTTTTTCAAGGCAATCGGAAATTTTCCAAGAGATTAAGGCGAAAAACCATTTGTATCGCACATTTAGTAAGAACCATGATGCTAGTATTTGTATTGAACTTAAAAAATTGTAGAGAAACAAACTCAACCATGATTTAATAGTAGCTAAATCTACTTACATTGATCGGTTTACAAAAATACAGCCTGATTATAGAAGAGATTGGTGTTAATTAACTCTTCATCTAATAAACGTAATTCAGGCTCGCCTCTATTGTAACATACAATTGTGAACTTGCAGGCGCTGACCGCACAACCACTCTCAATTACTTTTACATGCGTAAGCATATGTATGCTTACGCAAAGGGAAACACCGTCCGTCCCGTAAGACGATCGCTTTCAAGGCAACGTCCGCAGCAGCGAGCTAATTCAGCTTCGTGCTGCCTATCGCTTCAACGTGAAGCTGTCAGCACTCGCAGCACTGAGCCCCCATCGCAGATCGCTTTCAAGTTTGAGGCCCGTGCGTCTATCTTCAACGCGAAGTTGCGCGTCGGCAGCGGCCTCTCTCTCCACCAACTCTGCATTCCCAGAACGTCTGCGTGGCACTGGGGCCGTATGTTGCCCTCGTCGGGCCGCTACCGCTGCTTCACCCATAGCCGCTTCGTCCATAACGGCGGTTACGACCAGCGGCATTTCGAACTGCTCTGGCCTCTTCCGCCGTGGCGTACTTTCTCCCCGCCCGCGGCTAGGAGCTAACGCGCGCTGTCGCCCCACAGCGATGTGCAGAGAAGCTCTGAACCCACGCAGCGACGAGTTGCCGTTGCTTTCATGAGGAGTCGTGCTAGATGCGTCGGTTTTTGCTTGAGCTGGAATGGCTGGGTTTGTGCTCGTACTCGAGCTGTTGGTTATGGTTCGGCTAGCGTAGGTGGGGGCTCATTGGTTGCTCAATGGGACAGGCGGTTCTGCGGGGCAGGCGAAGCGACTTTGAAGCAAATTCTCGAATGTGCCTGGCAACGAAAGCTACGCCCTCAAAACTAAGGCGTAGGCAATCGACGGCGAGAACTCGCATTGGGGGCAACCACTCACTGCCATGGTCAATGTATGAAGCCTCACTGGAGTGATGTCAGAAGTATCTCAGTAGTGTACTGGAAGTGGCCTGCCACCTTGTTGCAGTGGCGAACAAAAGCTTCATTCTGACTGCTAAGCGGGCGGTTAGTAGATTGTGGTAGAATCAAGCTATAGCATAAATCCACTAGATGCCGGAGTGCTCACGGGCTTAGTTGAGAAGCGGACGGTAACGCTCGAAGGTGAGTCGGCTAGTACTGGAGGCTAAGTCGTTGGTCCCAAAACTCAGGATCATGGTGGAGCTAGCCAGCATATCGTGGTACGAAGTCCACGATATTTAAATATGTATATATATATATATATATATATATATATATATATATATATATATATATATATATATATATATATATATATATATATATATATATATATATATATATATATATATATATATATATATATATATATATATATATATATATATATATATATATATATAAATCTTAATGAAAACGGCGAGCACAGTTGGTGATCGTTGAAATCTGATCTGCGGATCAAGCGCGTCGGCTAATTTTCATGACTCGGCCTAGGTTCCAACGTAATGGCTGGTGCTCGCATGCTTTCCAAGAAGAACAACACTACTCGTGTCGCGCGCACAATCCGATTTACACAAGGTTCGGCGAGAACATAGAACGGATAGAATAAACGATAATTCGAGTAAATTCCAAATCAAGCAGTCGCGTCTTGAGCTGAGCGATAAGTTGGTAGCGGCTGAAATGCGGTTAAACGGTTAATCAAGTACACGTGCCAGTTTAAATCTCTACCACGTGACTGTCTTGCCACACTTCACATACATTGTTTTCGTTTGGACACTCCTAATGCTAACGCGTTAATGAATAGCGCATGAAAGTTGCCCTTTAGTGCATGTGCTTTCAATACTGTGCTTTGCTGCAGCGGTGAAAATCACCACGACTCCTAAGCCGGTGCGAGTTGAACACCAGAACTTGCGGCCGCCTCTGCTGTTTTGCACCGTGGGCTACACCTTCGAGGACGATCAGGACTTGCTCGGCTCCGAACTGCCCTGCGACTACTTGATCTACTCGGACTTGATAGCCAACAACGGGACGTTCGCTCCCCTCTACGGTACACGGAGCTGGGATGCCTACAAGACCGTGAGTCAGGTGCTCGGGTAGTGTTAAAGTTATCCGAAGGAGTGAGGGGAAAGGGTACCTAGCCCATTTAGACCACCGCTGATTCCCTGCTGCTGCACCAGTGAATAGGAGACTGGCTGGAGCGCGTCTGAGAAATAGTTTAAGAAACCTATTATAGTAAGCAAGAAGCGTAGCGAAATCACGCATGAGATAAAAGAAGTCGCCGAGATTGCGCGCATGGGCAGCATGTGTGTGAGCATGCCTTCAGTTTTCACGAACCGTAAGGAAATGAGTTTCCTTGCGTGCTGATCTCAGAAGAAAAAAAAGTAGCAAGTTAGTTCGAAAGACGAAGCATCGATTGCGAGAGCAAATTAGTGGACAGCTCTGTGAAGCAAGGATAGTAGCTTCATCGGCCGTACAAACTTGTATATATAGGCGTAATAACTAAATTAGCACGCGCTAATGGTATCACGCGCGCACAAGCAAACGTGATCACATCTCACTCGATGACCGCGAAAACTCGCTGTCAAAGCGCTGAAGTGAGGAAGTGCGGCAGCAGCAGCGAGCGAATTGGCCTTCGTACTGCGTCTCGCATCAACGCGAACCAAGTCGCGAAAACAGCGCACGTCGGACTCTGTCCCCGTCGCCGATGGATTCCAAGGTACAGCGGCGCGCGCCGTTTCGCGTTAATTTCGCGCGTTAACTGACCCCTTGCTGGTGCCAACAATGGAGCAGTTTTGAAATAGCGAAACGCTCGTGGTACGTTCATCGTCGCTTGCGCTGCCACCGGAATGCCTACAGTGTCTGCAGTGCGGCCTCGAGGAGCGCATGCACCCCGCTTTTCCTTTACGTTGTAGCGGAGTTCCTTTAGACGCTCGCTGAGGCGCCTTCCGTTTTGTCCTTCACGAGTCTTACCACACATGTTAATGAAAGATTCAATTCAATTCAGTCTTTATTTTTCTCTTGGACAGAGAAGGAGACAGGACTAAAAGCTCGTAAGCTTGACAGAGGTCCTGCCCCCTTTATCAACTTGGCAGTACAGTACACAGACAGAGATTTTCAATTTTCCAAATAAACACTGAAACAAAATAACAAAACACTTTGTAAAAACAGCGCTATGAATTGCAGCACAAACATAGGTATTAGAAAAACAAATAAGTGCTCATGGGGAAACGAAAAAAAAATAATAATAACAGGTATAGGTTTAAACTGAGTGCAACATTACGTAATCTTGCTAAGAAAAAATCGCTTAATAACATCACTCGAATGCTGAAAGGGGTCAAACAATTCTTTGTTTAATTTATTTAATAATACTGGGACAGTATAAGAAAGAGACTGCTCTGTATAATATGCCCTAGGCGTCGGCACTAACCAAATTTCTTTATGTCTAGTCTGCAGGATTGCGTGTTTTTCTCAAGTTTTGCCAGGTAACTAATGTAATGTTCATCGCTATGTGAAGAGCGTTTATAGATCATTAAAAGTCTATAATTGTATAAACTATAGATTGGCAGGATTTCATACTTTAAAAACAAGTCATGTGTGGGGGAACAATAAGGAACACCAGCAATACATCTTACAGCTCTTTTTTGAAGAAGGTGAAGCTTGGATAAATTTGTGACACCCGTAGTGCCCCAAACGGTACAACAATATTGCAAAAGAGAAAGAACTAATGAGTTGTATAGCAATAGCCTAATTTTCACAGGAAGAATACCGCGCAGCCGCAACATGACACCGACAGCTGAAGACACTTTTGATCTGATATAGTCAACATGATCATTCCAAGTCAAATGCTTTGAAAATATAACACCAAGGATTTTAACAGAATCTACAATTTCAACAGTATCAGAGTTTAAGAACACGTTCAACGGCCTAGAAATTATCTTTCCTTTTGGAAAGTACAATATTATTTTTGTCTTTTTAGAATTAATCTTCAAACAATTTGAGTTTGCCCACGTATTTAATGCACTCAGTGTTTTGATTGCTTTCTCTTCAATGTCATTTTCTGATCTCCCGGTTATGAACACCGAAGTGTCATCAGCGTAGGATACAATCTTTCCATCGGTTACACATTGCACAATATCATTTATATAGATTAAAAATAAGAGCGGTCCCAATATGCTTCCTTGGGGGACTCCTGCATAAATATTTTGTATTGAAGACAACGAATTTTTAAAGTCAACATATTGTGTTCGGCTCGACAAATACGATTTCATAAGATCGTGAGCTTTTCCTCGAACACCATAGCTTGCCAGTTTATGTAGTAAAATTCTGTGGTTTATCAAGTCAAAAGCCTTAGTAAAATCTATATATATGCCTGCACCTATTTCCTTATTTTGAAACATATCTATAATGATTTCTTTTTGAGTCAGTAATGCTGTTTCAGTGGATCGATTCTTTCGAAACCCGTGCTGAAAGTCAAGGAGCAGGTTATGTTTTTCAAAGAAAGACAGTACCCTACCATGCATTAATTTTTCTATACCCTTCGAGAACACTGGCAGTATAGAAATTGGACGATAGTTACGAATGAAATTGTTGTCGCCGCTTTTAAAAACCGGTATTACTCGAGCCATTTGCAGTGCCTTTGGAAATACAGCGGTAGATAATATGAGATTGTAAATGTGAGTAACAGCGGGGCATATTAAGTGAAGAACATGTTTAATGGGCGCTATTTGGAGACCAGTTGCATCTACTGACTTGCTATTTTTAATATTACTTATGCACGAGAAAACTTCCGTGCAGTTCGTAGGAGCAATGAAGAGGGATGATGGACAGCTGCTTCCCTTCATGAATTCAATGTAATTTTGGCTGCACTCTACCTGACTCTGAGATGCCTGTAAAATAAAGAAATTGTTGAAAGCGTCAGCTAAACAGGTCCCATAAATTCGTTTTCCTTCATGCTGAAAGTTTTCGGAAGTATCACGGGTATTTTGTTGCAATAAACAATTCAGTTTTCGCCAGATTACATCCGATCGCTGTTCTTCATGGCTCCAAAATACATTTGTGAAATAGGCGTCTCGAGCCATTCTTAGTTTTGATGTTAGATTATTTCTGTACTTTTTGAATTGCCGCAGCAACTCTTCGTCTTTTGATTGTACAAACTGTTCGTACAATCGGTTTTTATGCTTGATCATTTGGAGCAAGTCGGACGTCATCCAGGGTTTCCGTGCTTTTGATGATGTGGCTGTCTTTCTTAGTGGAAAATGTGCATCGTATATAGCCTTGAATGTAGTGATGAAGTTAAGGTAAGCGGTATCACTACTATCTTCCTCGAAAACGTTGTTCCAGGTCTGTTGGCTAATCGCAGCAAGAAAGGATTCAAGATTTTTTTTCGTTATAGATTGTGTATAAATTACTTGCCTTTTGTAATTAACATGTAGAGCCTTATCAGCTATCATTACGATTCCAAGATGATCACTAATGTCGGTATAAACTACGTCTGCAGTTACTAAATTACTGTCTACATTTGTAATGAATACATCTAATAAAGATTCACTTTCTAAAGTCACTCGCGTCGGCTTTGTTATTACGCTAAAAAAAACCATTAGCAGCAATTAAATACTGGAGTTCTTTTTGGGATTGACTCAATGAAAGCATATTTATGTTAATATCGCCACCTAGAACCATATCTATGGACTGATCAGATGCGTAGCTAAAAATCTTTTCAAGAAATTCAAAGAAGTGATTAATGGCACCAGATGGTGGCCTGTAAATGACACAGAAAAGTTTGTTAGAACTTCGTAGAGTGAGCACTTCGTAATCAGCAGTTGTCGTCGTGTATTCTATGACTATTTCGCACGATAATGTTTCTCTAAGCAGAAGCGCGACGCCACCTCCCCTTTTATCTTCGCGGTTTTGATAGAAGCACTGATAGCCAGGACGGTGAAATACAATTGATGCTGATGTGTACCAGGTTTCAGTAAACATGATCGCTGTAAGTGACACTCCGATAGTATCGAGTAGAACAGCTAATTCATCTTCTTTGTTTGTTAAGGATCTGACGTTTAAATGAAAAACTGACAAAACAGATTTTTTTGGTTTCACTATATGCTTAATTTCGTGTGGCTGATAACCCATGTCGAGAAAGAAATTTTAGGTGTCTGCAAGTATAACTACACAATTTGACGCAAATCATCAAACTTGGTGATCGCTATGAGTGCTGAGGTATCCGTTCTGCGCACAAATATTTTGCCATTCCGAGTCCATGCATATTTCCACTTGCACTCCTTTTTCTTTGCATTTGCCGCACCGAACAGCTTTTTCATAGAAGGGCTCAAGTGCTCGTTAATGAAGATGGGGGTTTTGGGTTCAAGTTCAATGTCCTCTGACGTTATCCTCAGCTTTCGAGCTTTCTCAAGAAAGCGATCACGAACGGATCTGCGAACAAACTGAACCACGCCGTGACTGCTGCTGCCAAGTGCCAAAGATTGTACACGACTGCCTAGTTACAATCAACGAACCTGTTCTGATGCTTCTTTTTGCGCTTTTGCAAACAGGTCTTTCAGGTAGGCCAGGCCTGGTTTGTGTTTGTTTGCAAAAAGAAGCATGAGAACAGCTTCTTTGAGTGTGTTGAGGCTGTCGTGACAGACGTATATATATATATATATATATATATATATATATATTGTTACGGTGAAGTGAAGGAAGACGTTGAATTGGACTAGAGAAAGACGAAGTCTGGCGGTTGCCTGAACGCCATATCCATCATTTGTAAATATAAGTTATTTTACACTCGTGGGCCTGCTTTCTTCCCGCAACATTTTGGTGGAAGGTGCGGGGTACCACCACGGAACTTCGCAGCGGACGTCATCTACCTGCTGCCACAATGGCAAATCAACCGACACAAGCGACAACGCCTCGGCAGCCCGTGCCCACGGTCATCCTCACTCACCCACGGGACCCGGGAACATTTTGTGGCACGGACAACGTCGACGTCGAGGACTGGCTTACGATGTACGAGCGAGTGTGCGACAACAACAGGTGGGATCCTACAATGATGCTTGCAAACGTAATATTTTATCTGAAGGGAACTGCGAAGCAATGGTATGACACACATGAAGCCGACCTAACGAGCTGGGATGTTTGCAAAGAAAAAATGCGAGACCTGTTCGGCAGACCTGTCGGTCGTCAGCTGGCAGCTAAAAAAGAACTTGCGTGCCGCGCTCAGACGTCCACAGAATCCTATGTCGTGTACATACCGGATGTGCTGGCCCTCTGTCGCAAGGCTGATGACAACATGACCGAGGCAGACAAGATTGGCCATATATTGAAAGGTATTGCAGACGATGCCTTCAATCTCTTGATGTGTAAGGATTGTGCCACTGTGGATGCAATTATTAAGGAGTGCCGGCGCTTCGAACAAGCGAAGGGCCGCCGCGTCACTCAAACTTTCGACCGGTTGCCCAATACCGCCGCGACATCTTCTTGCGAAGACCCGCCGCGGTTCGTTCAGCCCGCAGGACCGGAAGAAATAACGCGCATCGTTCGCCGTGAGCTTGAGGCCATGGCCCCGGCTCCCGTTCGTTCAGACTGTCGGGAAAGCGTACCCGCTATCTCCCTTATACAAGCGGTCGTTCGGGAGGAAATAGCAAGTTTGGGCATTCCATCTCTCTGCTCAGTCCGCCATACCAACACCTACCAAATTTCTCCGACCGCTCGCTCCCGGACGCAAAGCTTTCCACCACTCCGTCGCAACCCAGCTGAATGGCGCACAGCGGATGATAAACCCATCTGTTTTAATTGTTCCGGTATTGGACACATCGCCCGTCATTGCCGCAACCACTGGTCGTCGCCTCCTCGGTGGTCGTCTCCGAGTCACTACAGCCAAGTACCCGACAATCGCACTTTCTCGCCCTATACGCCGACTAGGAACATCAACGCCGACAGTGCTCCACCAAGATCCAGCCGCTCCCCGTCTCCGCAAGGTCGTAGGTCCCGTTCGCCTCTCGTTCACCGCTCTTCGTCCCCTTCTGCAACCGGTCGCTTCGCTTCGGGAAACTAGGCGGTGCAGCTCCCGGAGGTGAAGCTGCAACTCCGACCCGGCCCACAAATCCTCTATTGACCCTGCCTACATGTGGAAACCTGCTGGACATTGAAGTCGATGGCGTTCCTGTTAGATCTCTCGTTGATACAGGAGCGCAGCTTTCAGTTATGAGCGCTGCTCTCCGCCGCCGGCTCAAAAAGGTTCTGACCCCCGCCGTACCGTGCACCGTGCGAGTCGCCGATGGGAGTACGTCACCTGTCCTTGGAATGTACACAGCACGTGTGACCATTGGGGGCCATTATACCGTTGTTCTATTTATCGTCCTTGAACACTGCCCACACGACCTAATTCTCGGCCTCGACTTCCTTTCGAAACACTCTGCCCAAATTGACTGCTCCGCAGGTGTTGTACAGTTGGACCTGCCGCTTCCTGCCGACGCAACCACTTGTGCTCCACACCGCTTATGTGCTGCTGAATTTGCAAGGCTGTCTCCACAGGCTGCTACAAATGTCCTGCTGACGCCCTGTCCTCCCGTACCTGATGGCGAGTACGTCCTGTCGCCGCTTACTGACGTGGTTTTGTCGCGTAATATTGCCCTACCGAGCACCTTAATTCGGATCCGCGAAAACTGCGCTCGCGTGCCCATCCTCAATTTTGGGTTCTCGTCACATGTTTTGCCACACGGTATCGCCATAGCGCATATCACTCCTTTGGAAGAATTTCAGATTTCTTTTTTGACCTCTGAATCCTTCCTCAGTACGAACGGACCTTTGTCATCCACTCCTTCGTACTCGACGCCCGCGGACGATGTTTCTAAGATGATCGCCCCCGACCTTCCTTCCGAGCAAACAACAGCTCTTCGTCATCTCCTGTCATCTTATCGGGACATCTTTGATTTGGACGACCGTCCACTTGGCCAGACATCTGTTGTCACGCATCGCATCAACACCGGTGACGCCAGCCCCATTCATAGGCGGCCATATCGTGTCTCGGCAACAGAAAGGGCCATCATACAGAAAGAAGTAGACAGGATGATGGACAAGGACATCATTGAACCCTCCAGTAGCCCGTGGGCATCACCGGTTGTCTTAGTAAAGAAAAAAGATAACTCGTGGCGCTTCTGCGTTGACTACCGTCACCTCAACCGGATAACAAAGAAGGATGTTTATCCCTTGCCTCGCATTGATGACGCTCTTGACTGCCTTCACGGATCCCAATACTTTTCATCAATTGACCTCCGCTCCGGCTATTGGCAGATTAGCGTCGATGAGATGGACCGCGAGAAAACCGCCTTTGTCACACCGGACGGTCTGTACCAATTTAAAGTCATGCCCTTTGGATTATGCAATGCACCAGCTACATTCGAGCGCATGATGGACTCTCTCTTGCGCGGCTTGAAGTGGTCTACATGCCTGTGTTACCTCGACGATGTGATTGTGTTTTCGCCGAACTTTGAGAGCCACCTGCGGCGCCTCACAACCATACTCTCCGTGTTTCGCAGGGCTGGCCTTCAGCTAAACTCCTCCAAGTGCCATTTCGGTCGCCGTGAAATTAACATGCTTGGTCATCTCGTCAACGCCGCCGGAATCCAACCTGATCCACAGAAAGTTCACGCCGTGCGAAATTTTCCTGTACCTTGTTCAACGAACGATGTCCGTAGTTTTCTGGGCCTATGCTCTTATTTTCGGCGATTTGTGAAAAATTTTGCGGACATCGCTCACCCTCTCACTGACCTTCTTAAGAAAGACGCCTCTTTCTCTTGGGGACCGCTACAGGAGAAAGCCTTCTCTACCCTGATTGAGCGGCTTACCACTTCCCCGATTCTCTCCCACTTTGACCCTTCTGCGCCCACTGAAGTACGAACTGACGCGAGTGGTCATGGCATCGGCGCTGTCCTCGCTCAGCGTCAACAGGGCCAAGACCGTGTCATCGCTTACGCTAGCCGCCGCCTTTCCACGCCCGAGCGAAATTACTCCATTACTGAGAGAGAATGTCTCGCGCTCGTATGGGCGGTCGCCAAATTTCGCCCGTACCTTTTCGGTCGGAGCTTCTGCGTTGTCACCGACCATCACGCCCTCTGCTGGCTCTCCTCTTTGAAGGACCCAACTGGACGACTTGCACGTTGGGCATTGCGCCTACAAGAATATACATTTTCTATTATATATAAGTCAGGACGCCTGCATAAAGACGCTGACTGCCTGTCCCGCAATCCCGTGGATCAACCGGACGATACCGATGCAGACTCGGACATCAGTATTCTGTCCCTCTCCGGCTTCCTCCACATTGGCGACGAGCAGCGCAAGGATCCTGTTCTTCGAACACTTATGGAACGCCTAAGCTCCTCGCCCAATGACCCGTCCCTTCGGATGTTCACCTTGCGCGATGGAACTTTATACCGTCGTAGCGTTCGTCCTGACGGCCCGGAGCTCCTCCTAGTCGTCCCCAAGCACCTTCGACTCACCGTGCTCCAGCAACTTCATGACGCTCCTACTGCTGGACATCTGGGCGTCACTCGTACTTACGACCACCTGCGGCGCCGCTTCTTCTGGCCTGGCATTTATCGCTCTGTGCGCCGTTATGTCGCTTCTTGCGACCTGTGTCAGCGCCGGAAGACGCCTGCTATGCCTCCCGCTGGTTTGCTTCAACCCATTGATATACCTACAGAGCCCTTCTTCCGTGTGGGCCTCGACCTCCTTGGTCCGTTTCCAATTTCCATCAAAGGAAACAAATGGATTGCTGTAGCAACCGATTATGCCACTAGATATGCCATCGCACGAGCCCTGCCAACCAGCTGCGCTACAGATGTCGCCGACTTCTTACTAAAAGACGTCATCCTGCACCACGGCGCCCCTCGCCAGTTGCTGACGGATCGCGGCCGCTACTTTCTATCGAAGGTCGTTGATGATCTGCTCCGCTCCTGTTCTACAGAACATCGGATTGCTACCGCGTACCACCCTCAAACGAACGGCCTCACCGAGCGACTCAACCGCACACTTACTGAAATGCTCGCCATGTACGTTTCCAACAATCACCGCGACTGGGACGTCGCTTTACCATACGTCACTTTCGCATACAACTCGTCCCGTCACGACACTGCCGGATTTTCACCATTTTTCCTTTTGTACGGCCGCGACCCCACCTTGCCTTTTGACACGTTGCTACCTTCCGCAGTACACTCACCCAGCACTGCTTACGCTCGCGATGCTATTGACTTAGCCGCCCAGGCCCGAGATGTCGCCCGTCATCGCCTCACAGTCTCGCAAGCTTCTCAAAAGCGACGCTACGACCTTCGGCACCGAGACCACCATTTTTCACCTGGTTCGCTTGTCCTTCTCTGGACGCCTTCACGTCGTGTCGGCTTGTCGGAAAAATTACTGTCCCGTTTTTCTGGTCCGTACCAGATCTTACGCCAACTGTCCGACGTGACCTACGAGATCGCCCCACTCGGTCAACCTTCCGTGCCTCCCAACTTAACCAGTGATGTTGTTCACGTCACCAGGCTCAAGCCCTATGTCCCCCCAATAAGTGAGGCTGTTTAACTTGCACCGGGACGGAGCTCCCCCACCGGGAGGGTGATGTTACGGTGAAGTGAAGGAAGACGTTGAATTGGACTAGAGAAAGACGAAGTCTGGCGGTTGCCTGAACGCCATATCCATCATTTGTAAATATAAGTTATTTTACACTCGTGGGCCTGCTTTCTTCCCGCAACAATATATATATATACACATATATATGAGGGGTTTAGGTTCCAAGGTTAGTTGTAGTAGTAAAACATAAATACCCAAAAAGTTTATGGGGAAACGGTGTCAATTGGCTAGAGCATCGCAAGCTTAATGCGAAAACGTGGGATCATACCTCACCTTCGGCAAGTATTGTTCACCCGTTTTCATTGCCATCAGTTTATCATTTCTTCAATTACTAAGTACAAGTAATTTTTCCTCATGACCTTGGCGTCCGTGTTTGTTGGCTTCTCATAATATATATATATATATATATATATATATATATATATATATATATATATATATATATATATATATATATATATATAGTTGTTTGTTAGTTGCCTACCCACCTATCAAAGGCCCTGTTTAATGTCGTTGCAGGGCATAATAATTTAATTAACGCACAAATAAATATTGTAGGAAGAAGCTGAAGGAGCGAGCGGAATTGCTGTTTCTACGCTTCGTGTACAGCAATATAATTTCTCTTATATGTTCTGCATTGTTTAGCAACTAGTCAATTTCAGTAGCCGCATTCAATGGGTTTTAAGTGCCCCTTATTAAACGTTTTCTGATACGTATGTGCTAAACATTATGAATGTTAACAAACGTTCAAAATTACCTAGTTGATCCTTCTGTGCGACTTGCTGCAGCTTGAAGAATTCTTCTTGGGGACCCAGTCTCGTGAGAGAGGGTAGCGAGTTCTCCATCATTTCGGAGGACTTTACAGCAATCATCGCTTATTGAGAAATATACATTCTAGTTAGAAAAAATTCAAAGGTTAACGTTCCTTCTAAGCGCCTAAACCGTTTGCTATTTGTAGAGATGTAATACCAGTGCTGCTACCTTTGTCTTGTTTGCTTCTTCGGTGACCTTCTATGGCTTCTTTATGTATAACCAATGCTTTGCTATTTCCAAAGACAGATCTCTCTTTACCTTATTGTTTATGTATACCATATAATGATTTGCAATGCCAAAATGTATTGTAGCTAGTACATATTAGTTTTGTGTTTTTTCTTATTATTACGATGTGAAGTAGAACATGTTCGAATGCCACTTAGTGTTAACACTGTAAACATTGTTGCGTATAACATTTTGCAAATCCTATGCAGCAACTGCATATGCTTAAATGACCGAGGGAAGGTTCTAGACCTTCGTCAGCTGTTGCAAAACACCTTTACTTTAATTTTCCTCGGTTTGCTCTATATACTGCTGACCGAAATAGATGTATTCGCATGTAGTCTCGCAGTTGAGGTTAGAAGAATGCAGGATATGCAGCAACGTAAGGCAGGTAAGCGGTGGACCATAAGACTTAAATAAGGGGGGAGGGGGAAGGGAAGCGTAGTCTAGGCCGCCAAAACATCCGGTGCGGTGCTGAAATGAGGAAATTTGCAGGCGCAAGTTGGAATAAGCTAGCGCAAAACAAGGCTAATTGCAGATGCCTTCGTGCTGGGGGCAGTGAACACAAAAACTAGACTCATGCTGCTGCTGACGGGGATGCTCGCAGGCGCTCGGAATGGCGACCCTCACCGCCGGTGGGGTCAGCTTCACGCTATCCGAAGGCGCCGGGCAAAACAGCACGTTAGATGTCATTCAGCAGCGGGACCAAATCGTCAAGTCATTCATCACCGACAGGATGCTCGCCCTGGGCGCATTCGACTACGAACCCACCGCAGGCGTTCCGCTCTCCAAGTTGAAGGATTTTTTCAAGGTGAGCCTTCGACACTCTCGGCGGGGGAAGCAACCCGCTATTCTGGAACGACTCGATGCTGTTCTTCCGCTCCACTGAGTTGAACACTGCCCCTCGACTGACGAAGACGCTACGCTTCTCAGGGACTGCCGCACGTGATCACGAACAGCGTGTTCATTTATGCTGGTTGGTACACAGTGTGCGGCATCGGACGCAGCGAGAGAAGAGCACTAAAGAGCGACTCAGTAGCCCTGTGGTTCTCGTGGGATGTGTCTTGTGGTGCGCCGTTTGAAGCTGATGACGCGCAGTGACCACCCTCACAAAAACTTTACTTTGGGTTTCGATAGAATGTGTATCAAGCTCATTTTGATTCTACAGGAAATCAATTCAACATCACATGCTATGCGAGGGGCCGCCTTCTATAGTGGGCCCACATTCGCCCGTTCTTTCCTTGTCGAAGCTAATGCGACATAAACGCTGTGCGACGCGCCGTCCTCCAGACCGGCCCAAGTCTTAAACGGACAGGCTACTGTATCGTTGAGACATGCCGTGGCCGGTTGCATAGCGTCCCTGTCCTTATTGTGGGGATTACACATACCTTGCAGGACATGGGTGAGGGTGTGTGTTTACATCGCTCCGGAAGATATCTTTAAGAAAAAAACACATTCGCCGAGCTTCGCGCGTGATCTTTGCGCATAAGCACGGCGATGCAGTAACCTTTCTTCGCTGGAGTAAAAAAAAAAAAGCCAGTCGTCATGCCATCGGTGTCGCACCACATCGTCGTCGCATTAACTGCTGTCGTCACACGCACGCTTTCGCCTCACACACAATTTCTCACACGTCATAGCAACGTTGGTGCATTTGCTAGCATTCGCAGAACCCCCAACAGTTCTGCATATTTTTTGTTGATATTTTAGGTTTTATTTGTCTGCCTTTAGTTCCCGCTTTCACTTAGTACATATTTTAGCGTACGCAAGGCAAATCCTTTGCTTGCCAATAACGCCCGTATATCTTCAATAATCATGTCCACCTCGTCAACATTTTCCACGGTCATTTATTATGCGACGCAGTACCTCAACAAGACGCTGCCGTCGCAAGATCCGGCTTCGATGGTCTTCCTTGGCGTCTTCCTCGCCACCAACGTGATTGCCGACGCATTCATCGCCGACATCTCGCAAATACCGTGAGCACTTTTGTCTCTTCTCTGGCGCACATCATGATTGGGAACAGAACCGGCTTGCAAATCTCACTCGCGCATTGCGTTGATATCGCCATCATCTGTTGAGTTCGATTGATATTGTGTCAAGTCCAAAAAGCAAGCGCAGACGCCGCAGTCGATGGCTCTGGAATAATTTTGCCAGCCGAGGTACTAGCACCCTACAGTGCGATACACGCGCATTTGTGCACTCGGACCCCCAAGTGGAAGCGCTAGGTCAAAGGCTCGATAGCCGTTCCCGACCGAGGTGGGGAACTTTTTGCGTAATGCGAAGACGTGGGATCGTCCCTCACCTGCTGCAATTTGTTTTTTCATCCACTTTCATTGCCATTAATTCATCGTTTCTTAAATACAATAAGTAAGCAAATGTAATTTCCCCTATGTTGTCCTTGGTTTCTTTGATTGTTGGCTTCTCATAATACGATTCATAATAATTAGCACCTCGGTCAACCCCCTTTCTTCATAGTTTGCGCAAGGCGGATGAGCAGATATTTTCAATATGTGAATTCCAGGAGAGATTGTTAGTTATTGTTATACCTAAGTATTTAATACTGGGGACTTCATGTAAGGGTGATTGTCCAAGGTGATGCCTTTGATCGAAAAGAACTTTTTTGCGTGATACGCAAAAAGTTCATTAACTACTTAAACTGAACTACTTAGTTCAATAACTACTCAGACATGATTTTAAAGGGCCAGAAGAAAAAAAAAACAATCTGAAGTACAGACCCATAGAAAACAGGAAATTGAAAATAGGTAAAAAAAGAAACATACAGTAGAATCTCTCTAGTAGGACTTGTCACATATATTGCGTGAGTATTCTTTCCAGTCGCTCATCTTGCTCGTACGTCTCTGACGTATTGGAACGAGTCTGGCCGTATGACGGCTACACCTGCTCGTTTATTTGTTTTGTAATGAGCCTTAATGAATTATGTGAGTAAGAATTATGAGCCCTAATGAAATGTTTGAGCTAATGAATTATAACTAGGCTCAGGTCATCTTAGTGATCTTTCATGAATACTGGTTAGCTTTAATAAACTTAATGCTAATCGAAATTAGGCTTAATCAATATTGAGTACCCGCAATTAATCGTGATTGGGTTTAATTATGTTTCATTAGGCTAATAAATTTAGCCTAAGTCATTTTCTGTTAGCTTCACTTTTCTGAAATACGCTCAGTTATACGTTATTATAATTAGCCTTAAATAATCCTGATCATCCCTATCTTAATGTTAATAAACGAAAATTAGGTTTAATTAATCTTAAATGTCATTTAATGGTCTTGACAAGACTTAATAATTTGTTTAATTAGGCTACACTAATTCCTCGTCGCGGCAACTGTAGTGGTCTGATTTACTTCTGCAGTGACTGAGCGATATCACCGATTGCATGGTATACTTGTTGCGGTAACAAGAGTGGCCTACTTTCTTTCTACACTAACTGTACGATATAGTTACTGTAGTGGCCTGCTTTCTTTCTGCACCGACTTTATGGTATGGCCGCTTGTGTGCTATGTTTACTTGATTCGGCAGCTGTAGTGATCAGCTTTCCTTCCGCACCGACTGTATGGTATGACCGACGGTATGGCATACTTGTCGCGCACAAATCTCGGCCGCGGCGGCCGCATTTCGATGAGGGCGAAATGGAAAGACGGCCGTTCCCCGTGCATTGGGAGCACGTTAAGTACCCCCCGGTGGTCAAAATTGATCCGGAGTCCCCCACTACAGCGTGCCTCATAATCAAGTCGTGGTTTCAGCCCGTGAAATCACAGCATTGAATTCACTTCGTACTTGTTCAGTGGCTCATTCTCTTTCTTACTCATTCACTCACTGCTCTTTCACAGCGAAGGTGTTAGCCTCTAGTTGTCTCGAATATGTGTACGGTAGAGCGATTAAAAGACGGGAAAAAAAGACACACAGGGACACACACGGCGCAGTGCTGTGTGTGTTCCTTTGTGTCTCCTTTTGTCCCGTCTTTTAATCGTGCTACCGTACACATATTCAAAATGCGTTACCAACAAGACCACCTTGCAACCCTCGTGAGCTTCTAGTTGGTCGGGCTTTTTCGATCTGTGCTCACCCAAAAAACAGTACCGCCATCGCGGTAGCTAGAAAATGGCTTTGTATCTGAGTTTCCGCGTAGCAGAATTACGTTTTCCCGTAAATTCGAATTACAATCGGGTGCTGTCATGGTTGCAGGTTGTGTGTTAATCGTACTTTACGAATTTTATGGTGCGTATTACTTTGAGAAATTCAATTAGTTCAATAAACCACTTTCGCCAGGCGGAGAACCTACAAAATATAGGGCCTTACGGTGCACTTTCGCACACCTGCGTGCGCGCGTGACAGACGTGTGCACGCAATGTATATTGTGTCCTTGATGCATGGGCGCTGTGACAGTTGCATCTTTTGCACAGCGTGTGCTGTGACCGTGGTCGACATTATGGCGAACCCTGTCGACAAACGGCGTCGCTGCCTAACGGACGCGGCTACTCCGAGAGACCCCGAACAGCAGCTGGAAAAGGGCCTTGTCCTTACGGTTTCCGCGCAACAGAATCGTGCTTTCTGGTGTATTCGAAATACAGTCCGAAGGTGTCACGTCTGCAGCTGACGTGTAATCGTATTTTACGCATGTACTGACGCAATTTAGTTTTAAACATTCATTTTTGTTCAATAAGGCACTTGCGCTTCACGGAGGGCCTGTAAGAACGAACGTCTGTGCTGCACTTCCGCAAAGGTGCGGGCGGGCTTGACGAAAGTCGCTTGTGGTGGTGGAGCTTGTGTAGCGTCGGTTGGGTTTGTTTAACGTCGGCAGCAGCTTCTTCGTTCATCCACCTTCGCAGGGTGAAATGGAGGCGGATATTTTTATTTTTTGCGATTACAGTTATATGGACACTCAAGGTGCATTTTTTGCCGTCGCCGTAATGCGTATGAAGTCCAAGGGCGATAACACCGTCGCCACTCTCACTATGCTGTATTTACGGGTGAAAGCACCCAAGGGGAGCCGAATGATCGCGGCTCAACCTGGCGGGCGGGAGGGAGGATAGCGCAGAGAAAACGCGCCGCCTTCCGTCGGGCAAGAGGCCGTGGGAGGATGAGAAGGGGGGGGGGGAGGCGGCGTTGTTCTTCGGCAGCAACTGCGTATTCCGCGACCGGATGCAAGGGGAACTGACTATCCCGGCTCAATTTCGCCCGCGCAAGGGGAGGAAGTCGGGAGGCAGCGTGGGAGGGAGTGGGAGGGCGGTGTTCTTCTCCAGAAGCAACTGCGTACTTCGTGCGGTCTCGCGCAGTGCCGCGCGCCCTATCATGAAAATGGTCTGCAGACGGCTCGCACCTTTGTGCATACTGTGCCCTCGCCACTCAGTTTCGTTGAAGCGATAGACAGCACGAAGGTCACTTCGCTCGATGCTGCTTCCGCGCTTGCTCACGCCAGCGTTTTGACAGCGAGTGTCCGCGGTCACCGTGTGCGATGTCTTCGTGTTCACCTGTGCGCGCTGACACCATGATTGTTAATTCAGTGAGTAAGCGAACGTTTCCAGGTCTATGCGGCCGACAAAACTGCTATCCTTACTTCGTATAGCTGTCTACTAATTTGCTATCGCAAATGGATGCTTCACCTTCCGGGCGAAACTGCGACTTTTTTAAATCCCAAACGATGGTTCGATCGGTCACCCAGCCAATGCGACTTTTACTCCCTGACCGCAGCGAGATCTCCACCCTGATCCTTGAAACGCACATCACGCTCAGACAGGCGCATCTCGGGGGCCACACAGATTGTCACGCCTACCCCATCAGCGCCGTTGGCATCAAGAACCTCGCCAACAACACCGTGCCCAGGCTGGTGAGTTTCGGCAACTTCATTCCTAGATCTGGGCAAGCCCTGCATAAAGGCTTTCATTGATAATTTCGGTCCGTCTTCATGGGGTTGGTGGTGGCTTCCCCGCCGGTACAAAGGAACGCGCGCAACCGAGTTGCCGGGTGCGTTTGTCGCCAAACTTGCAGATCTTCGAGACGCACATGCTGCCGCTGAAGACTGATGCTTCGTTTAGATGCGGGGGAAGGAAAGCCCTCCTCTCCTCCTGCTGCCCTTTCCCTTTGCTATCCGGCGGTGGTGGAAGAGGGTTGGCACTCGCCTGTGTGGAGGCAACGCACATCTCGAATACATACACGCCTGTTACCGCTCTGTTCTCTACGGAATTACACAAACCGCAGAATCCACGCAAATGTCCCCACTTCAACAAATATACGTCTTCAAGCGCACCATTCCTTTATTCTTCATTTATTCCACAGGCGACTGGCTATTCGCTTACGTTGACAATCATCGTGCATAATTTTTGCACACGCTTTAGAGCGCAGCTAGCTCTTAGCCGCCCGCTTCCGCGGCGAGCGTCGGCGTTGCCCCTGGTAACCGAGCGAACGCGGAGCGCAGCGACGATGACGACGGCGGTGAGAGCGCGAGGGTTCGTGCGGACGAGAAAGGCGAGGATAACGCGAGCAAGGAGAAAATTGCACGTCCAACAACAGGGCAGAGATTCCGAAGAGGGCGCGTTGGAACGAAGGCGAGCGTGTCGGCGGGCAAATGGTGGGAGAAAAAGCGCTGCAGCAACGTTTCTTTCATTTGTGAAACACGAGATTGGTGGTGAAAATGACGTGGGAGATCGTCATAGTGTGCGTGGTATTCATTGCAGTTGCTTATCTCTAAAGATATGGCAGCCTTGGTTTCGCGGGTTTCATAAGTAATGATCGATAACAAAGAATGCTGCGCACTGTATGACAATTCCCCAGTGGCGGGCTCTTGCCCTACTTCTTATTTCATTTTGATTACCTTCAGGGTTTTCACATTACACAGCAGAGGGCATACAGAAAATGCAACATCACTAGTACTGTGAAACTACATCAGTTCATTAGATGAACAACGAGAACAGATGGAATAGTACAACACGACGATGTAACATGGGTACAGTCAAGGTCAAAATTTCTCAATATTTGTTAGGTGTCGCGCTTTGAACTAGGAAAAATATTACTAAACAGTGCACAACCGACACATGTCATAATAATAATAATGGCGCTGATATAAAGACAACACGAAACAAAGATATCGTCATCATCATCATCATCATAATCCGCCTGTTTTATGTCCACCGCAAGGACGAAGGCCTCTCCCTGCGATCTCCAATTACCCCTGTCCTGCGCCAACCGATTCCAACTAGCACCCGCGAATTTCCCAATTGCGTTGCACCACCTAGTCTTCTGCCGTCCTCTGCTGCGCTTCCCTTCTCTTGTTACACATTCTGTAACCCTAATGGCCCGACGGTTATCTAACCTGCGCATTACATGGCCTGCCTACCGCCATTTTTTTTCTCTCAATGCCAATTAGAATATCGTCTATACCTGTTTGCTCTCTGATCCAAACCGCTCTTTCTGCCTCTGAAAGTTATGCATAGCATTCTTCGCTCCATCGCTCTTTGCGCGGTCCCTAACTTGCTCTCAAGCTTCTTTGTCAGTCTACAAGTCTCTGCCCCATATGTCAGCACCGGTAAAATGCACTGATTGTATACCTCCCTTTTCAACGATAATGGTAAGCTTCCAGTCAGGAGCTCAGGATGTGTTCCAAAACAAAAATATAGGTACAATTTACTGCCACTCAGAGACAGGCGAACATAAAAACACAAAAAGACATTCGAATTTTAAATGTATACAGCACTGCTGGAAAGAATAATAAACAAATCATCTGGCTCGGTAAACGAAAGAAAAGGAGAGCGTGGGTGGGCCTTGAGTTCAATAACAAAAGACATTCCCAAACGTGTCCACACAGACTGAAAGAGCGAAAGTGAGACCTCCAAAGCAATGAAAGCTAAGGACACGAGGAATGGAACGGGCTCTACCTACCTAAAAACATACAGTGTAATTGTCCAGGTCCCCTCTCTGTTGCTACACTTCCTGAAGAAGGTGTTCATAATTCGCAGCTTATTCCTTTCCGCGAATTCTACCAGCATTTCTCCTCTAGCGTTCCTAGAATCGACGCCGTAGTTGCGTGTTCACCAGCCTGCTTTTCCCCCACTTTTGCATTGAAGGTGCCCATTAGTACAGTATACTGAGCTTGGCACGCACTGCCGATGTAACGCCGCCTGTGCGTGGGAGCCCCGCAGCGGCCGTCGGTGACAACGACGCGCAGGCGGCGTCGGTGGTGAAAAACCCCCAGCAGCCGTGCAGTGTGAGAAGCCGCTTGTCGCTGTCGTTGGTGTATGATTTACACAGGCTGGCATACACCTGCGAAAGATGTTCAGGGCACAGCCCCATATTTCCCATGCATTTTTGACCACGTTGAGGGACCGTTTTGACAGTAACTATCCGCATAGTGCGTGCATTATTTTCTTTCAAAGTTTGCGCTGCTTCGACTGTACTAGACTTGTTAAAATCTGAGTAAAATTACTGTTTTGGTGAAATTTTTCCCACGAGCACCTAATTTATGGCTTAGTTTGCACATTTTAAAATTTAAGTCGTTAAGTGCATATTTTCCATTCTAGCACAGTAGTTGTCAGTAGAGTGGAAAAAATTAACTGGTTATCCTGGAAGACATAGAAAACAATGGTACCTATGCAATAAAACATGTCGTTTTGAGATAATTTATGTTAAAGTAAGAAAACAACTGAAAACCAAACATTTTTTTTTTTGCACAAACATGCTTTCATTGCGAATCTTTCCAGACCATGGATGCTGCTGCTCCCTTGCCGAATAGACCGCGAAAGAGTTACGTGCCCGTAATCACGTGATCGGCCCCCACGCAAAGCAACTCTAACAATCGGGCCACAATCACACGGGCACTTCTGTTATCGCGCCTACTATATCTCGAAGAAATTCACGGCGCAAGCTAGGTGAGGCCAAAGGAAGGCCGTTCATGCCGTTGTGTTGGCTGGTGTTGCGATGCAGTTTCTTGAACCTCGACCGGCCTTACTATTGGGTAGCGTGGTGTTGTCTGCGGGCTGCAGGCGTCCGGTAGACCATGGCGACCAGGCAAGGACGAGACGATTTCTAGTGCGACACTTGCACTGTTTATTCGATGGTTGGGGAAGGATAAGAAGAAGAGAATGAATGAACTGAAAAAAGTACATTGCGGGTCCTCTTGAATAGGCCAACTAAAATCGTAGGCGGGACCTTCCTCCCGTCAACGTCACGTGACATGCTCTGAGTCTGGTTGGGGGTGGGCGGCTGATCCCTTCTCCCAGGTGACGTTTCACGTACTTGCTTCCTCTGGCAGCAACCCGCGGGTCCTGTTTGGTTCGCGGAAGGGGTCTCCTCTAGAGTCGGACAGTTTGTGAAAAGGGTTGTCCCGTAGAGTCGCACACACAAGGGGGTGCCTGCCAGACCGGCAACCACTCGAGACAACCATACCAAATTATGGATCCATCCTTCGTTTCGATGAGGCATGGTCTTTGAGTATCCTTTTTGCCCGGGGTGTTACACGCCAACCGTACCACTGGCCTCGCCCAGCTTGCACCGCTGCTGCATGGCTTCGAATTTCTTCGGAGCCATGCAGCAATGGGCTCATGCCAAGATTATGCTGCTGCGGCCAACTAGTTGTTCGACATGACAATCTTCGGGCTGTGGTGCTCATACCGACAACGGGACCTAGAAGCGAACGGGACGCAGGCAAGCAGAAACGGTCGCGAAAGCCGACAACACAAAGCGCGTTGTATCTATATCGCACACGGGGTGCGCACGTGCGTGCACGCCAGTACGCCGCAGGAACGAGACGGACAATAACTTCATTGAAACACTTCGGAGAGCTTCGCTTCACATAGTTTCCACAAGAGTGGTACCCGGCGCTTTACAATGGTACGCCAGCAAACGGATAGGATAGCCAGAAAGAGACCGTGAGATAGATTCCAATATGTGAGTTGGATCTGTGTAATTTGTTTTTGAAGAACAAGCCTTATAATTTTAAATATCCAGACACTTATAATATTTTAAGCACATTAAGGCAATTGGTCTCTGCACGCGTGCGTAACCATTGAGAATTGTGGGCCTTTGCAATGTTTTCGGGAGCCTCGCAGCAGCGCGCGCTCGCAGGAGGTGGCCGAGCACGCGGTGAACCTGAGTCGCAGCCGTGGCGACATGTTCCGCGTCGTGTTCTCCTCGACCATGGGCGTCATGGTGTACAAGCAGGTCCAGGGCAAGCAGCTCGATCATTTCCGGCAGCCGTGCTCGACGTGGAACATGGGAGACTACGACGTCACTTGCGACCCCGGTTTGGACAAGAAGCTCGAGGAAAACGACCTGGCCTCGTACGCCGTCGCCAACAGGGGCGCCTACCTCTTCTCCTTCGAGGACAACAAGTCGCTCACAAGGAAGGTGGGCTTTGCTGCGAATCTCTCATAAGTGGGGGGGGGGGGGTAGGGGAGTTAGCTTGCGCTCACACACTCGCACAAGCGCACACACATAAAAAAGAATAATTATTTCGCAGGTACAGAGAATTTTAACAGAGAATAAAACGTGTACACGAAGAGAATACAAAGCAAAAGCAGAGAAGCAGAAAAAGGATTGCAGTATGATGGAACACACAACAGATATGAGAGTTTTTGTTCAGTTTTTGAAGTTACTCTCCAACTCCTTTCAGAAAAAAAGAAGTTAAAATTAGGCATGAAGATATCCAGGCGCTCTGAATGGACGTTATATGTGGCCTGCACTCTAGAGGGCCAGAAAAATCTGAAGGCTGAAAGGCTCGCTGTTTCCGTGTGCCTTTCTGCGGAATGTAAAAGCACACATTATACAGCAAGTGCGAGCAGCAGATTTTTCCACGCATTAATTTGTGGAGAAAACGAACACCCAATTTGTTGCCTCTACAGGTGATTGTAGGTAACGTGTCTATGTTATCTCTATGGAGATAGAATGCTTTTCACAAAATCGATGTTTAAATATATATGTGAACTTTTTTTGTGCATTTTCTAGAAGTTAACAATTGGACCTACAAGTGCCGGTCCCAGACAACAACAACAACAACAACAACAACAACAACAACAACAACAACAACAACAACAACAACAACAACAACAACAACGACGACGACGACGACGACGACGACGACGACGACGACGACGACGACGACGACAACAACAACAACAACAACAACAACAACAACAACAACAACGAAGTCTACGTGCTGGCGCATGCATACATACAAGGAAAGACAAATACAAAAACGGTGCGGGAATATCAGTAAAACAAAGCGATTAATAAAAACAACGATATTGAAAATAACAGTGTAGATACGACAAGGCGCAAAATGAATACAAGAGAGAAAGGAGGAGAATGACCGTTCAACAATATGTGAAGCTATGACGCAACAACGCAAAGTTCACAAAAGAACAGAGATCGAGTTGTGAAAAATACGAAGATAAAGTACGCGTTATAAAAGACTGTATTCTGTGGACAATTTAGTATCAGTGATGGTGGGCACGAACGTGGAAAGCTCTGTGTTCTCTGGTGATATGGCGCGGAATACAAAACACGATACAACTGAGGAGTATGGGGCATGAAAGGATACCGTGAAGGAGTTTGAAAAGAAACAGAAGGTCAGCGCGATTACGTCGGCAGCGAAGTAAGGGCAATGACAATAATCCAGCAGTGCTAGAACAAGGTCCAGAGTACGTGTTAGCAATGCGGTGATGATAACATATGCTTAGAAACGTTTTCTGGGCCCAATCTTTAATGTCACTGTCGGATTTAGAAATGCCATTCCAGACGACAGACGCGTATTCGAGTTGAGGAAGACAGGTATTGTTGTGTACAACCTTCGGCGTGGTGTAGGCGAGTTGAATTCTCTCGATAGTCTGCAAACAGAACCAAGAGAACGCATACCCCGCTTTGAAGCGCGTTTTGCGTGAGAAGAAAACTGCAAGGCTTTATCAAAAGGTACACCGAGATCATTGATGTCACAGATCTTACACAGTGGTACATAGTCTACTGAATAAGAAAAATAAATGTTTGCTGTTTGGGTGTGAAAGTCAGGACTTTGGTCTTAGCAGCATCCAAGGTGAGGTTATTATCTCTGCACCATTCAGAAGAAAAAAGAACAGGTCAGGCTGAAGGATGGGACTGTCAACAGCACGTATGTCCTTAAAAATCTTGACATCATCGGCATACAGAGGGAACGAAGAATTCCGAATAGCGCAAAGAACGTGGCTAATAATAACTAAATAAAGCAGTGGTCCTAATGATGATCCTTGAGGGACGCCGCTAGTTGTCCTGTAAGAAGAAAATTTTGGCCACTGACGCTGGCATAACATGGTCTATCAAGCATATCACTTTGCAAAAGATTGACCATTGACGAGTCAACACCAAAGTGTGTAGAGTTTGTCATAAGCAATGAGTGGCTGACTACATCAAAAGCTTTGCTGAGGTCACAGAAAATGACGTCAACTTGCGATATTTGTGATAGAGAAGCGGCATGCCGATTCTGAATTAATGCCTTCTTCACAGTAATGACATTACGGTTTCAAGAGGAAGCTAAAAAAATCTAAGATGTGGCACAGATAACAAAAAATTGGGCGATAGTTAGAGACATCGGTTTTACAGCCATCCCTAAAACAGGAAAAAAGACTACCAGTGTTCCACATGTGAGGAAAAGTGGAAGTATTCAACAAGACAAGAAAAAAATCACCGCCCAAGCACTCCGTACAGATGGTTAACCAGCGAAGCTGAAACGTGCGGCCCCGGTGTTTATCACGGGGTTAATCCCGACGGTCCAGTAAACGACGGCTTGGTAGCTTGCTGATCCTCGGTACGCAGTTGCTGCTTGCACTCCGCTGCACGAGCCTGTTCTTTTGCCCCGGCTGCAGCATCGCCATGGCGTAGACGAACTCGTTCCCTGTTCTGCTCGCGGCGTTGCTGATCGAAAGCTGCCTGCTCCTCGGAAGTACGTATGACGCGTGGCCGACACATTTTGGAGCCGGGGATAAACTGCTGCGCGCTCGCTCTGCTACGACGGCAAGCAACGACGTCACTACTGGCGCAGCTAATACAACGCTACCTATAGTCTGCTACAACTTTAAAAAAGGGGGAGGTCCCGCCCAGATGACCGAAGTGCAAGAGCCGATTGCCTCCGCGACTATAGTAGTCCCGCTCAAAAAATGGTGTTTTGAAAACGCGTAATTCTCAGTATAAATAAATACTTCTGTATTTTGATGGCTGGTTTGGCGGAGCTCTCATGACTTGAATGCTATAGCACATGCCGGATCGCGAGAGAAAAATTACCCCGTGCCTTCTGCAATGCTGCACGTCGTCTGCTTTTATAGCTTCGTTGCATGGGAGAAAATAAGAAAGAGTAGCTCAGCATGGCTTTTGTACTGGTTTAAATGTACACGCCAAATTTACTACTCGTTTTCCGAGCTTAAAATGAATCAGTTGCTATTTAACAACTACTTAGAAAGAAACCAACACGTTCATCGAAACCATTACAAACATGGGGCGAGAAGGCGATCGAGGCAGGAAAGGTACAAAAAATGCTTCATTCATCTTCTAAATACATACTCTTGGTTTTGTGTTTTCACAAACTTATTTTCAAGTATGTGACAGGCTTTCTTTTTCGTTACTTCTCACTTTTTTCTTTGCAAGCCTGCAGTCTCGCCAGTTCGCGTAGCGCAGCGTCAGCGATGTTGCCTGCAATCTTTTGTCGCTGAATCACGTCTCAAAATAAACGCACGCGGCACAAATGGTGCAACGTAAGCTCGCAGTAATATTTCCGGCATGAAAGACCACCCCAAACAGTTTGGGAATTCACTCTGACTAGGGGCAGACGCACTCGACTGACGCTATTCGGCCCAGTTCGAAGAGCGGGCGGCCATCTTCTCCATCGGCGGTGTCCTCGAACGTCCGGCTCATGACGTCAGCCTAGAGTGAGCGCCCATTGGTCGAGGCTCGTGTGCATCCGCCTTGTAGGAGTAAACACCCCTTTTTTCTCAAGTTGTACCCGACTGTAGATAGCACAAGGCCTTTCACTCCGATCCATGACGTCATGTTACCTGGCCCAAGTGCCATAGAATCTAATGGGGGTGCTCCCGAGTAGGCAACAGTGATTTTGACGTCACCGCTTTCATCACGATAGCCTTGTCAATGGAAATTTCGGGCAAGGCAGCATGACGTCATGGATCGGAGTAAACAGACCGTGTGCATCCGCCTTGTAGGAGTAAACGCCCCTTTTTTTCTCAACCTTCGTGACTTCTATAGCCAAAAAAAAAAATGATTCTGCCGTGTCTGAATCGTTTATTTTTCTTTATATAACTGCATGGATCCATAATTATAGCCTAAATAAAGGGAAAATCGGAGATCCACCCGTTAGTAGCAATTTCTGTACAAAGAAAACCTATACGGGTTCCTCGAGGAAACCGCGGAGCCCGTATGGGTTTCCGTTGTAGCAATTGCTACCAATGGATGGATGTCTAATTTTCTCTTTATTAATTACTTCACTCCACATTGCGGGTTTCCGCAGAATGATTACGTCATAATTAGAGCATTTGCCTAAGGATCCAGAAGTTATATAACACTCTTGTATATTGGTCTAATAAAGTCTATTATATTGATATAAAGTGTTGTTGCTGTTGTTGTTGGTTGTTGTTGTTGGTTGTTGTTGTTGGTTGTTGTTGTTGTTGTTGTTGTAAGTGTGGTCTGCCCAATGGTATAAATTGTGTACAGGAGTCAATTTGGATAGAAGTCACCCTAGCACGCTGCGAAGAATTGTTGATTATATCCTTCTATAAACGGCCGAATATTTCCCGTTTTCTTTGATGAGGTGATATCTTCTTCTAAGGATAGGGAAGGCTTCAAGAGCCTAAGGTATTCGCTGATGAGCTTCTCATCAAACAACACAGCACTATATGTATGTAGGACACCACACCAGACTACGAAGCGCTTTCGGTACAATGTGGATCCTATATCTTCGCTGTTTTGTATCGACCACCTGATGGTAATAGTGAAAGATTTCTTGTCTTTTTAGAACAATTACTGTGTTATGCTTACCAGAATAGACTGTGCATAAACATAGGCGGTGACTGTAACATAAACTTACTGCAATCGAATACAGTTTCCCGCAATCTGATCTTACTCCTTGATTCTTTTGGTTGTGCGAACGTGATAAAAACAACCACTCGAGTCACGTGCCTGTCTGAATCCCTTATCTACTTATACGACCAGCCCAATGCTAGATATCAATGCTGGTATCATTGCCGCCGATCTAGGTGGTCACTTGCCGATATACATGTTTTCTAAACGAAATAGCACACTTAAAGCGAGCCAAAACCAATGTAAATCTTTCTTCATGCAGGAAATAAATCAAAGAACAATGAATGACTTTCGAAACCATTCGAAGTGCAAACTGGACACCAGTATTCGAGTGTAATGATGCTGATACGGCCTATGATACGCTCATGCATATCATTAGAAATGCGTACACTAGTTGTTTTAAATTAAAAAAGGTAAAGACATCTAGGACGATACGGAAACCTTGGTTAACAAATGATTGTTTAAAGCTAATTCGTAAAAAAAAAACCAATTGTACTCTCAATTTGTGCAGTCTAGAAGCCCTGATGATCTTTTTGCATTTAAGAAATACAGAAACTACGTAACTAAGTTTCTTCGAGATACAGAAAAAGAGTATCTGGAAAAGCTATTTAGTAATGCTGATACCAAAGGCCACCTAGTTTGGTGTGCGCTTAATAAGCTCCTAAATCGCGATAGAAGTCGTTATGAAGAGCTCGAGATTACAGAGAATGGGAAGCAGCTAAACGGTATAGAATTAGCAAATCGCCTCAATGAACACTTTACAAATTTAGTTATTAGCGCTTGCAATACAGATGCTCTCAATTACTTGGGTGCGCCTAGTGTAAATACAGCGCTTTTTGAGCCTACGACACCGGACGAGGTTTACTCTGTTTTTATATCCTTAAAGAACAGTAAGGCACGTGACATCGATGGTCTCCAGATTAAGCCAATTAAATTTGCAATAGACTTGTTAGTGCCCGCTTTCACCCACGTATTCAATGTTTGCTTGTCTACTGGTGTTTTCCCTAGAAAAATGCAACAGGCAAAGGTTACTGCTCTGTTCAAATCAGGGGACAGAAATGACATGTCAAATTATCGGCCGGTGTCAGTGCTCCCTGTCATATCAAAAGGCTTAGAGAAGGTTATCTGTAAAAGGGTTATGTCGTTTTGTGAAAAATATCAGTTATTATCTCCTCATCAATTTGGGTTTCGTAAGGGCCGATCGACTGAACTAGCTCGGTTAACACAGAAGGATTCAATCTTGAACGGCTATGAAGAAAAAAAATTAACATTAGGTGTATTTATCGATCTTTCCAAAGCCTTTGACAGGATAAATCATATTACTCTACTAAAAAACCTCGAACATTACGGATTCCGTGGATTACTCCTGGACATTCTAAAGTCATACTTAACCCATAGGAAACAATGCGTTTACATCTCAGAAGAATACTCAGACCCCTTGAATTTAGAAGCTGGTGTTCCCCAAGGGAGCATATTAGGACCTATATTGTCTAACATATATATAAATGATTTAACAAACATCAGTAACCTACCACACTATACAATATACGCAGATGACACCAGTCTTTTCTTCCTATTATGCAATGCTGATAACTTATCACAACTAGCAAACATCGTCCTTGACAAACTATATTGGTGGAGCAAGGCAAATTCTTTACAGATCAACTCTAAAAAAACCAAAGCTTTTCTTTTTGCACCCGCCCCAAAAAATGTAAATCGTAATCTAAACATATTCTATCGATCAGAACGAATTGACGTCACCGCGGACGTGCAAACACTGGGAGTGATTTTTTATCAGCACTTAAGTTGGGACAAACACGTAGAACGCGTGGCAACAAGTATGGCAAAAGCGTGCAGTGCGCTTTGTAGGCTTCGAGATGTTCTTCCGTTAAAACTACGGCTATTGCTGTATAACACCATATTTATTTCTCATGCAAATTATTGTATTCTTGTATGGGGGACAACGTCACAAAAAATATTCAGACATTATCTGTTTTACAAAAAAAAAAAAAAGCCTTGCGCCACGACGCTTGTATTTCTTACGGCAGTCATACAAGTACATTCTTTTCTAAGTTTCATGTTCTTCCATTTCATTACAATTATCAGTTTAATCTTGCTATGAAATATAAAGAAAGCGTAAAACAAGGCCACACGAGATTTACTGGTATTTTCAATCTAAGCAAACCTCATCACCTCAACTACGACATTCGGGGGCGAGAAACTTGGGCCGTGCCTTTTTCACGAACTAATCATGTTAAGGACAGACTACCGTGCCGCATGTCGGTATTACTGAACAGTCTTGAAAAAGAAAACATGGATCTTCCCAGGTAGCACAAAAGAGATACGTAACGTTTTCGTAGCGTTTATCCAAGACGATAAAAACGGGTTAAAGAAGACACGAATGAGAGAACTTCGGCGGGAAAACGTCGTATATCTCTGCTAATGTCCGGCTTAATTACCTTCTTGAGACGATCTAGAACAGGTCTGCAAGACGTATTCGAAAAGCTGGTCTAGAAATAGGATTGGGAAAGACACAAGTAATCCCTTTGCCAAAACTATTCGTAACCAATTTCTAAACGTTTTTAGGAGGTTATCAAAAAGCTGGTCTAGAAGTGGTCTTGAAAGGTTTACGATCATCTGAAGCTAATTTTCGCGGGTGACGGGTGCGATCAGACATCGTTGTTCAAAACACGCGTTTAGTTTCGCCTCACGCGACTGGCCTATGCCGCGCAGACGTCGTCAGCCGCACCCGTCGGCAAGGTCTAGGCCAATCGCGTGAGGTGAAACTGATCGGGCGTTTCGAACAACGATCTCCAATCGCGTCCCAGATGAGTAGAAGCGTCGTGTTGACTGTAAGAGCCGTGGCGCAGTGCCAAGCACTGTTCCCCGCATGGCCGGCGTATCCTCTACCAAGTCCCACGAAAATAAGCCTGTTAGGAATAATGAATCCTTAATACCACCTTTAGTAAGCTACGATGCTTACAACCAAAATGGGAATGACATCCTGCAAAGAACAAATGGTCACGACTTGGCAGGCGGCAAGACCGAGCCCTTCATGCCAAAAGTGAATGAAATGAGAACATTGTGACCAAGCAAAAACACTTTATTAAAATGTAATGCTTATGCAAGCTTCGAACAAACTGTGTGAGAAATGCAAATAGAAGTAAAAGTACATCAACAATGACAAAAGTCGCAGAAAGGATTCGTAATGAACTCGAAAGTGAACATTCACTAGCACATAAACAAAATTCCAAGTACACATACAAAAATGAACAGAAGAACCTGGAGTGTACTAAAGTTTCTCATTTATCATAGTAAAGAGCACGTGCTATTAGATGGACTAGAGTTATGCAGAAGTGACATTCGGAGCGAATGGAAGTAGACTGAAAAATGCAAGAGTGTGAGTCGGATGGTAACTGCCTCCAAGCAATGTTACCAATCAGCTAGAAGCTTGAAAAGAGCACAAAAAGAAATACCACCGCATACCATCATAAAATAATCCTGTGACAGAAATAAAAAAATGGGAACAATGCAAAATTGGAAATATCGCCTTTAGGATATATCAAAGAAGGTAATGGCGAGAAAAATAACCATACAAAAAAAGCAATAAAGTGAAATCAGTACAGAATACTTAAACGGGGGATTCAGTGTAACAAGTGAACACTACTGTAGTACAGCGAACGATGAGACAGTAATGCTGCATCTTGCCACTCCAGAACGTGAGAAATGAATATGCAAGCCTCATATTAGTAAGTTACATAAACATGGAAATAAACTGGAATGCACTGGAAGCTGCATTTGTGTAACAAAGGAAGCAATGGTCGTAATAAATAGTAAGTGTTTTATCTAAAAAACCCTGTACAAGAGGCAAAGTTGTACCTCTCTGGCAAAGACAAAGTTGCAACGAATAATTTGCAAACCAGCAAATACATTAATTAGCACACTGACATGTCACACTTTGCTCACATCTTCAGTCTCCTAAAGTAAAAAAAAAAGCACTCTGAATGAGAAAAACGTTTAACACATGTAGCCCAGAGCAAATTCTTTGCCAGTTCACCCACACTTTCACATCCAAAAACATTTGCCACAAAGTCCAGGCACAGTTCCACTGATGTTCACCAATTCACCCCCACTTTCACGTCCAAAAATATTTGGCACACAGTCGAGGCAGAGCTTCATAGATAAACAGCTTGAGCGCACCCTACTGATTATTCTGCAGTCCCACCGGAAATAGAACTGCCGCACAAGTTGGTAGTGGTTTAAATGTAGACACACTTGCTGCCCTGGACAGGTATGCTCAGATATCTGCACTGGTGCTCCGTTTTGTGAAGTAGACACATTGATGCACTACGCTGGTAGTTGAAATGTTTTGAATGCACAAGTATTGGCTTCACCAGAAAGACTTGCCCACATACCACCACTGGCATATATATGCACCTGCTCTTCACTCAGTAGCATTGAACTTAAAGTGTTCCCTATGTGGGAGCCATGTGTAAAACCGGCGTCACGCGACCACTCTCGATCGCCATCACGCCCTATCCGGATCGAAATTATCGATGCGACTGGCTCACTGTCGTAGCTTGCGCAAAGGAGCCAATCACGACCGAGAAATTCGATTTGTAACGGATTGGATAGCGGTTAAAAGAGCCCCGTGTGAAACCGGTATCAAATAATGCACAGGCGTACGCTAGGAAAATGTGTTGCACAAGGACAAAGAACTGCGGCATGCCCTGCTGTGCGAAGCGCGCGAACACAACACATATAAAAATTACCGCGCGAGCGCTTCGCAAACTCCACGCGCACACATTGCACCCGCACGAACTCGGCAGGCCGCCGACTAAGTAAAGCGCGAAGGGCGCACAGCGTACATTCCGACACATGTCCCAAACGGCAAACAATCGTACTACCTGAAGCATACTCGACTCACGTACGCAGTATCCACAAGCGAGTTATGCAGCGTACATGCTGCATCCATTCGCCAAGTAGTAAAATTGATAACAAGCACAAAGCTACAAGGAACTCAATACATTAATACCATTTAGCACAAAGCTACAAGGAACTCAATACATTAATACCATTTGAGGCGTCAAATAAAATAGAGTTGGGCCGTTTCATATATTGGACACAATATATGGACACAAGTGGTACCCCGTAAGACCATGAAATACCGCTCACGTGGGTAAAGGGGGCGAAAACACAATCGAGAACCTGAAGCGTAAACGATAAAAGCACGGTATACATGGTGCACGCAAAATTCTGTAAGTGCGCTGTAGCGCGAGGGAAGAAAATAGGGCGAGCACTTGACCTCACCTTTTGGGATACCGTACTAGTACTGAATCATAAAAAAAAGCCTGTTTGAACCAGTTATCTTGTCTGCAACACTCTTGCTAAACGGGAGACTAAAATACCACGATGACGGCTCTATTGCGGAGATTGGCAAGGTGCGCAGCAATTTTGCCATCTTTCTTCGCATTCTGCAAAATGCTTTCTTGTTAGGATCACGTATAGCGACCGATTCCGACGCTAGGGACACACAGGCACGATTTTTTCCCTCTAACTTTCGTCCTTATACTGCCCTTAACGCCTGAATTACGCGTCAGTGAAAAGGCGCCTCAAATAACATGACAATGAACTTGAAGAGCTGATTAGTGCCCTCCACTCGGCGCCCTGCAATTGAAAACACTACTGAATTCGAAATTAAAACTACACAAACAGATCGCACAACCCAAACTAATCACAGAATGTCGTTTTCTTGACGGCAAAACACTGCAACACTTACATGACAAAAGGCAGCGGCAGCACATTCAGAACAGCCGCAAACATACCACAGCGCAATGCAAGTGCGATAACGCAACTATGCCAGGCTTCACGAATAACGTGGCCGCCATGGTCCGATAACAATTGAAAACACTACTGATTTCCGAATTATAAAACCACACAAACAATTTCGCACAACCCAAACTAATCACAGAATATCGTTTTCGTGACAGCAAAACACTGCAACACTTACATAGCAAAGGGCAGCGGCAGCACATTCAGAACAGCCGCAAACACACCACAGCGCAATGCGAGTACGGGGACGCGACGACGCCATGACGACGCGACTATGCCCGGCTCGCCCGGCATCACGAATCACGTGGCCACCTTGGTCACATGATAACTAAAGAGATAGAGCGAGTCATATGAAGTCGTTTTCAAAACGTATTCACCCCTCGTTTTTAAGCTGCCTGGCTTCCAACGTTATCCAAACGTATTCATCCCTCGTTTTTAAGCTATCTTGTTTGGAACGTCTTTGATGCGTCGATTTTGGTCAAAAATCCGTTTCAGGCGTTGAATCCCTTAATACGACGTTTTCAAGACTTTGTGTGCTATCTGGGTTAGGACTGTTTCACGTCGAATTTTGAAGGAATATTTCATTAGCCGGGCGACTGCATGTGATTAGAGTATGTTGTATTTGCATTTCCTTTTGTTGGTTGTAACTTAAGTATAGAATTATTTTTGTATTTGTCTTGTATGTGAAAGTGCTTTAATATATTGTTATGTAATTGGAAAAATGTATTGTTTCACCACGTTACATAAATCTGTATTTTTCTGTTAAGAGAAGGCATGTATTGCTGGTAAAAAAAAAATGTTGGTTGTAGTGTGTTTTCAAAAACGCATGTTGTCATTCCCTTAGACATGTTTCTCAAGATATATTTTATGTACCCGTGTATTGTTGCGTGAAAAGTGTTCACAAACTGTCTGCTGCCAAATACTGTAGGGGCAGGGGCCTTTGTCAAGCCGCTTAAAATAGCGGCTTTTTGCTCCTGTCCTAGCATTTGTACATCTAAAGTTGAATGCTGAAATAAAGGAATGGAATGGAATGGAATGGAATGGAACAACAACAACAACAACAACAGCAACAACACTTTATATCAATATAATAGACTTTATTAGACCAATATACAAGAGTGTCATATAATTTCTGGATCCTTAGGCAAATGCTCTAATTATGACGTAATCGTTCTGCGGAAACCCGCAATGTGGAGTGAAGTAATTAATAAAGAGAAAATTAGACATCCATCCATTCGTAGCAATTGCTACAAAGGAAACCCATACGTGTTCCGCGGTTTCCTCGAGGAACCCGTATAGGTTTTCTTTGTATAGAAATTGCTGCTAACGGGTAGATCTCCGATTTTCCCTTTATTTAGGCTATAATTATGGATCCATGCAGATATATAAAGAAAAATAAACGATTCAGACACGGCAGAATAATTTTTCTTTGGCTATAGAAGTCACGAAGGTGGCGGCAAAAAGAAAAAAAAAAGACGAGAAGCAACCAAACAAAAACCAACAAACAATGGCGCAGACTGCCGCAGGAGCGAAGAGGTCGCGCTCCCTCGCGGCGCATGCCAACCCCCGCACGCAGGCGACATCGGCACCCGAAAGGCTTAGTTGCCGTCCACAATGCTGGGTGACGCCCACGACGGGAGCAACGCAGGTACGGAAGCACGCGTACGAGAGCAGACCCCCTCACGCGGTCGCCCACACACATGCAGGCTGGCAATAAGAGCACAACTTCGTAAATATATAAGTGAATGCGGGCAAGGCATACTTAAGTGTGTACTTTAATTACAGGCAGTTGACGTTCTTGATGCAAGTGCTGGAGGTAGAATCGGGCAGTGCCTGTGCGAATAAAGGGGAAAATCAGACATCCCCCCGTTCGTAGCAATTGCTGCAAAGGAAATCTTTGCAGCAATTGATACGATCGGGTGGATGTCTGATTTTTCCCTTTATTCATTTACTTCTCTCCACCTTGCGGGTTTCCACAGAACTAGTACGTCAAACTCTTGCCTTTGCTTCGTGTTGTGGACAAATTCGACTTCGCCCTGCCGTCTGCTAGCCGCCTGGTTAGCTCAGATGGTAGAGTGGCTGCCCCGGAAAGGCGGTGGTCCCGGGTTCGAGTCCCGGACCAGGACGAATTTTTCTTCAACTATGAGGCTTTTCTTTCGAGGAACCCGTATGGGTTTCCTTTGCAGCAATTGCTACGAACGGGTGGATGTCTGATATTTCCATTTATTTATTTACTTTTCTCCACATTGAGGGTTTCCGCAGAACTACTATATGTATACGTCAAACAAGTGCCTCTGCGAGATCGCACAAGTCTGCTTCTTGTATACAGGGCGCGCGCGTGTGTAATCTTCTCGATCTGCTGATGTCGCAGATGGAGCGGTATCTGCCTGCCAGTTCGGACGGCTGGTGCCTGTTCGATGTGCACCGGGACGTATACTGGACCTGCGGCTTGACAATACCTACGAATCCTGTGCCGGACACGCCCATCGAGATTAAAAATGCGCCCACACCTATGCAGCGCGTCAAAACCGTCAAAGGATTGATGCGCTCAATAAAGCGAGGGTAATAAAGAAATTCAGTTTGAAAACCGGGCCCGTATTTACAGAAAGGGTCTTAGGCTAGGATTAGGATTGATTGCAAAGTAAAATTTCAGCCGATCCTGATGCTGGACACTTTGCGTATTCGAACCCAATCGGTCACCCGGCAGCATCGGAACCGCTTCTCCATTAAGGTGACCATGGCGCTGTTGAAGCCTGCGACTGGTGCGAAGAAAGCTCCGCTCGCTCGGAATAACGAACGTCACATATATCACAGTCGGCGAGAATTGCAACATTGTGTCATCAAGTTTGCAATTTAACTCGGCACTAAATAATACCACAGTTCTTTAAGGAACGCCTATAGAGACATCTATACGCGCCGTGCACGCCGACGGACGCGCCACTGGTGGCGGCCTTGCGCAGAACACGCGGGAGAGGAGCCTGGGGCGCGCCGTAGTTTGTTGTGTCGTTGATCGTGCTTCTCTGTCTTATTCACGTTTTCAGAGCAAGATAGGCTACACCATTCGCACGTGTGGGGTGGCCAAAGCTTCAGGGAATGTCGAAGAAAATTTGTTGCAGGGTGGGGCGCTCAAATACCGGTGAAAACGTGCCGGCGATACGATTCTAATCATTCCCGGCAAAGCCTCATCAGCGGGAGCAAAAATGGATCGTCGCTTCGAAGGGAAATTTCTTTTTCTCATCGTTTCCTTTGTCTCGTCGGTGTTTTTTTCCACTCGATCATAGTTAGACGCGTGAACAACGAAATTCGTCTGCAGTGCAGCATGAGGTTTAAAGGCATTTCGCTAAAGTTCGGAATGCTGTTTGCCGCTTTTATTGTTTTCCGCTTCTTTACCGCGTTGCGCTAGCTAGGCAGCATGACTGCACGATCGCATTGCGTAGTATCTTAAAGCTGCTGAAGTTTGCAAGAACTGAAATTGTTGGTTTCATGTGGAGCGGTAAATCCTCGCACCAGCTGCCACGCACTTCATGTTTTTACATCTATTTTATGCGTGGCTTTGCACATGTTTAACTGTTGCTAGTTGCTCCATGCATAACTCTTGTCGATTCTATTGAGCTGCGACGTTTTCACCCTGCCTTGTTTGTAAAGCGTATAAATCACGCTGTATCTTATCGGAATGATACCAAGGAAGTGCTTTTTTAACAGCTGTATTCTTTTCGCCCGAGGGCATCTTAGATATTGTTTGCGTTTTTGGAAATGTGTTTAGAAAATAGGTAGTTCAGGGCGAAACTTGCTAATAGCTGCTGCATATGGTATTTTTGTTCCATTTCTCGCTGAAAAGGTCGCGTCCCGTTTGGGAAGTCATCACCACCTCGATGCTGCTTAAGCAAACTTAACACGCCGAGCGATTTGTTTGTTTCACAACGTAGTCCCTTCTTGCATGTGAGTTTTGTACTCAACTGAATTCTTTCTTATACTTACGCTGCAGACGACTAAACCGGGCCTCGCCGCCAGCGCTCATCTACTTTGACTGGCGCTGCTCTGCCTTTAAATATATCATGTGGCACCTCTTTCTAGTAATATAAAAAAGTACTGAAAAGTTAGTCACTCTTTAGCTTTGTACGTTTCCAAGCAGCTCCCTTGGGGAATTTAAAATTTCACAAACTGCAGCGGGAACGGTAGTTCATCGGCGTATGCAGCAGAATTGCATTGTCGGTACAGCACTAACACGCGCATTTATTAACCCGTGTGTTTGATGACTTCGTTGGCTAGTGTACGCGTTTCCATCAATAAATTGGCAATTACTCTTCTTGAGGCACCTTCGACTGCAGTTATTCGGCGATGTTACATGTATTCATTGGCAGAAAAATCACAACTGCATATGCAGAGATTGCACCGTGCGGATTTGTTTCATATAAATTAAGTCTGCACTAACGACGGGTGCTTATTATTCAGGTGTATAAGTAGCATTGCGGCAAGGGTAGAATAAAGAAAACCATCGAGAGATGGCATCACTCAACAAAATTTATCGGCTAGTGAACGTGAGCTCCACGTCATGTAAATGGGGTTCATGGCGTTTGTCTGGGGGACACACCTTGCACGTATGTGGACCATGTTGTCCCAGACATCGGTAACATCGTGTTCATACCCGCTCGCATAGAGGCCAGCATCTTTTCTACAGCTGTCACCGCAGAAGCAGCAGTCTGGCACCCGAACAAAGGAGAGATCGCAGCCACTAACTTCAGCCGCCCAAGCTGCAAAGGGTTGTCTGCTACTGCTCCCTCGTGTATTGTTGAAAGCGTCCGCTAGGTGGCTTTCAGTGGCGCCTTTATAGGCGGTGCACGAGGCGTATAGCCCAGAAATGTGCAGCTAATTGTCTGGAGGAATTTCTTTAAACTCATAAATATCGTAACTCACGTCAGCATATTTGCCAACGTTTACGGTTTTATCGTAAAAATGCCCAGTTTTCAGCGCTCATTGACACCTGTCGTATCGACACAAATATTTTACGGTTTTTCATTTGCATAATGTCTCCGTCAAAACCAACTTAAAAAAAATAGTCGCCGACTGATTTTTTATCACCCAACTTTTCGGACCCGCCCAGTATACCTGCATGACAGCGAATTCAGCCGATAACACCAATGCACGGGGTGTTGTTTTCGACTCCTTAACAGAACATTTAAATATCACCTGTGGCACGTCGCTCAGTTGTGCCTCTTCAAGCTGTTCACCCAGATCACTTTCAGAGGCAGACATTATGCCCACGAGAAATCAAAATGAATATTTGAGTGATTAGTAAAGGTTCGGTAACTAAACTTTAAAACTAGTTGCTTTACGGCACGTGTTACAATTACGAATTATAGTCGCTAGCATTGAAAGTCATATTCACTTGGAGAAAATTCTGAGGGCTTTCCTGTTTCGAGATATGCCTTGCCAAAGCTTGCGACGAAACAATGCAGTGGTGGCCCAGTAATTTATTACTTCAGTGCATTTGAGTCGATTTTGCCCAATCAAGCTACGCCGCCGACTCATGGTGAAGACCTTGAAGGATTTCGGAGCTGGAAAATGTACTAAGCCAGTTGCCTAATTCAGCACCAGGCCCCGATGACATTGCTACGGCAATAATAAAAACTCTATTTAGGATATCATCACATGCATTACTTATTATGGTAAACCATTCTCTTAAAAATTTATGGCTTCCCCCGGAATGGAGACTTGAAAAAGTTATCCCGTTATTAAAAAAGCAAGGTGCCGGTTACGAATGAGATCCTAGTAAAACTTGTCGAAACAACCTTACATGACCGCATAGATAATTGATAAAGAACATGATCTTGAGCCCATGCCGAATAGGTTTTTATTGTGGGTGCTCGACTTGATGTGCCCATGTCAACCTAGTAAGTCGTATTCAACTAAGTCGATGTGAGAAAAAAAAATGCAGCCTTAGTCACTTTGGATATTGCTAAGGCATATGACAGCGTAGAACATGTAAGCCTAATAAACGCGCTTCAGTATGCTTGTCTGCCAAAATATTTAGTCGCGTGGGTTTATAAACTTTTTAAAAGGCAGGGAATTTTACCGCTTTCTATTCGGATTGTCTTCATCAACTTATCAACAATCAAGAGGTCTACCACCGGGATCTGTCCTATTGGCATAGCTGTTTTACTGAGTACTGTACATTTGCAAAAGGATGTGCATGTGTACTTGTACGCCGATGACATGGCATTCCTTGCTGCATCGGTAGACTTGCATGCTTTATATCAAACTCTACAGTTTTATGTAAAGCGCCTAGAAATGTGGCTTGATGGAATTAATCTCTTTTAATATCAGAAAAAGCGCCGTCCTAGTTTTCCCTAAAAGCTTGCCTGTGCAAATTCGGGTTCTTTATTGACAAGGCAGTATCCGAGAGGTGAATTCGCTTAAATATTTGGGAGTAATGTACAGCGAAAAGCTTCATTGGAGTCCACATAGAGAGCATACTACCTCAAAGGGAGCACGCGCTGTCGGAATGCTGCATAGACTAGGCAGCAATGGATTAGGGTTGGGTCGGCATTTTCTCATTAGGATCTGCTGCATGTATGTTCGCCCGCTAATAGAGTTTGGCTGCTGCTTGTTTTCTGGCGAACCTGCATATAAAATTCGGCCTATGATTCTATTAGAACGAGAGGCGTTACGTTTATGTCTTGGGTTTCCTAAATTTGTTGCTAACAATATCTTATATCAAGAAGCATGCCTGCCTTCTCATGCGATTTCATATCCTAAGAGTACGAACTTTTCTAAACATATATGCATCACCACAAAGGAGATCGCAATGTGCTTTCGTTTACGAACCAGCCTCATTTTTTTTAGCTATCACGTTGTCCTCAAGTTGTTGTCGATAAAAATTATTGGGCCCATTAAACGTTCACCTATGCGAGGTGGTCTTACTAAATTCCTCCGTTCCAGATGCTAAAATTGAATTTGATGATGTTTTCCCAAATAATGCTAAACATCTTGCCTATCAATACTTGAATAGTATTCTGGAAGACCACCTTGCGCACCTGTATGCAAAGAGCGTTATAACAACTGATGCTTCCGTCTCTGAAGAAAAGGCAGGTGTGGGCATTGTATCACCACATTTAAATTAGTCTTCTTCGATTCGGCTACCTGACTTCATGCCTATCTTTCAGGCGGAATTATTGGCAGTTGTCCTAGCTTTACGCAAATTACCATCTATGTCATTAGCCATAATCTTAACTTATTGCCTGTCTGTCTGTTCTTCACTAACCACACCCAACTTGCCAGATGCATTAAAAACTTTCTATTCTCTTCTCCCAAAACACTTGCCTCTCGTTCGTTTAGTGTGGGTGCGAGGACACAAATGTCTAGCCTTAAAGAATATGCAGATACACTCGTAGTAGCATCCCACAACGGTCCTATAATCCCCATTTTATTTTCGTCAGCTTTCATCACTGCGGCGCGATTCAGAAAACATACTGCTACAAAATAAGTTCGCGCAATCATCATTGGCAACATCTGATTTCCCGCATCTCAGTTTTCCTCGGAACAACAAATAATGCTCCTCTAGAAAAATGGAAGTAACGATTGCAAGACTGCGGTGCCGAGTCCCCCCACTGAACATTTACCTCCATAAGTCTGGTCTGGCTGTATCGGTCTTGTTCCCTTTATGCAATGAGATTGAATCTCTTACACTTCTTTTTGACATGCCGTCGTTTCATCATTCAACAGGAAAAATTTTTAGAACAACCCTTCCAGAAGCTTGGCTTGAATTTGACTCCTCTTGTAACTCTTTCCTTTGGGGCTACCATTAAAGCCACATGAACGTTTGTGAAGCCATTCGCATCTTTCTACATGAGACAAAACAAATTGCGTGTTAGAATTCTTCAAAATACTTAGAATGTTAACAAAATTCACAAAATATCTAGATAACTGGTTATTCATACCTGTAACTGTAGACACTTTAAATAATTTCACCCTAATTTATTAAAAAAATGCTAACAGTTCCTTCAACGCCCGATTTTTTGCCCATCTCCAGCGGTGGGTATGGGCCATTTGTTCAGAGGAACAAAAACAAAAACGTCCAAACCACCCCGATCAGCGCTTCAAGCCAAAGAATTGACATCCCAGCAGAGTGCAGGTGCGTACTTTTGCTAACGTCGCTCATTCTTGGTAAGGTGTCACACGCCCAAAAGAGCCAGTATATAGGCGTCCCGTTCGCTCTTCTAGGTGCGCAGGGTGAAGGTTGATCAACGTAGACTGCACGCGAGGTTGTTCGCCGCGTTCGGTAGATACGCTCATGTCTGCCGGGATTTCTAGCTTTTACGAATTCGGATGCATAGACAGGCATGGTCACGGAGGTTGACGATTGAGAACAGAACGCGCCACGAGACCCAAAGTCCGGCCTGGTATGCTCTGTGTCGTTATTGGACGTAGCGAGCTGCCAGTTGCAATACTCAACACTAGCGACGATACCCGACGTTGTGACATGTGCATTCTTTTTGTTAGAGTTAATTTTACGCCTGGAATGACGATTGCGCTACAAACCAAGGATATGTTAATTCCGCTGCATACCATTCCTTGAACCCTGGCAAGAGGTACGGCCGCAGGGCAAGTGTGCAAGTGGCGTTTATGTATTCAGCATTGTGAATTGATAATAAATTCAATTCGTTTCATTTAAGCACCACTGATGATTGATTTCCTCTACCTAACATCGATTCGTTGGTTTATGGCGATGATGTTGGAACGGGTGCGCTTCACTTGTGCAGCAGGCGTGCACTGCGTCGAATGTAGCGCCTCTTTCAGGGTCTGTCACTGCACGGCTGGAAACACAAGCAGAAGGCGCGAACGAGTATCTCTCATGGATCATCCGGCGGCCTTCTGGAAGCAGCAAACGCTGTGCACAGTCATGCCGAATTCTTCTGTTCAAAAGCCCTAAAGCAGCGGCTTTGATGCGAGATGCCGCAGTGAAGGGCGTCAAGGGGGGCGTGAGATTTAAATACGCGATGGAAAGACGCAGCCAGTGGGGGAGGGAGAAGGGGGAGTGCAGGGGAGAGAGGTCACGTGTTAGCATAGAGCATGCAAGGGCTAACGACTGCCAGAACAATGTTTCCCTTGTTCTATGTTTGAAGTTACTGCAACTTTTGTGAGACCATGAAAGCAGTCAATACACTTCCACCTTATACGAACACCCATACTGTGACCTCCACTAGCCTCTGAGTTCTGCGAACTGGAGTCCATTGCTTTCTTTGCACAGGTGGCATCTTTTGTGATTGCGGGCAAACTGTTTTACATACAAAGTATATGCGTGTATGAAAAATAAAAGATAAATGAAAATGTATGTGACAAGGTGAAGTAATAACACATCAACGTAACAGAAGGGCGAGAAGAATCGTTAATAAATGATGCGGAAATATACATACAGCTTCATAAGCATGGTATAAATTATATACTGTATACTGGGTGTCCAAGTTAACTTTAATCTGAGTTTAAAAATGTGCCAATTCATTCTAACGTGACGCGACCAAACGCATGTTGCTGACTATTCTATGGAGTCACACAATTCTTTTATTCTGCTTAATTGTGTAATTAGTCAGGAATAATTAACGAACTTCTGAAGCAATGAAGTTAGGTAAAGAATTCCAATTAGAAAATTGTAGAGCGGTTTGCAAAACATCCGATTAAACAGTTTCGAATTGTCTGTCCGTTAAGTATTAGTTTTTTCCGCTTAGCACGCCCGGCTAAGTGTTATGTTCGTTTGTGCGTGAAACATGTGGGAGCAGTGCAATAACGACGCGCAAGCGGGCATGTCACGTGGTGCTTTTTTGTATTTCGCGGGCATCCGCAGTAAGCTGAAAAGCAATAATTCTCAATAGATAGACAGACAGAAATCGTTTATTCGGACGTTTTGAAAACCGCTCTGCAACTTTCTAATTGGAATTTTTTGCGTAGCTTCGTTGATTCAGATCCTGGTTAAGTAAACTCCACTAATTATCTAATTCAGCAACATACAATAAAAATAGCATGCCACACTACACACAAAAGTGAGCAACACGCATCTGGTCGCGTCGTCTTGGAGTGCACCGGCGTATTTTTTAAACTCTGGCTAAAGTTAACCGAAACACCCTGTATAGTATAGCTCCCGAGGTGCAGTGCTTCCTGCTAATACTGGACCTCACTGTGCTACATTGCGTAGGGACAGTGTGGTCCAACGTTGGGTTCACGCTGGCTCAGCGTCCCGGGCCTTCCAGGTCAGCGGAGCTTCCCGGCGTTCGCGGTGGCAGTCGTCGTGCGCTGGCCTCGATGGCGGTGGGCGCTTCGAGCGGTGCTGTGCCCGGCTCGCTGCGCGCCGTCTCGCTGCTGCTGCTGCTGCTGCTGCCGCCGCCGTGGCCGGCCCTCGCCGCGGCGGCGCCCGCCCGCAGCGACGAGCTCCCGCCGTACCCGGCCGACGTTGTGCACAAGCCGGACCCGAGCTGTGAGCGAAAGACGGGCCGACGAGTTGCGCTTCGCCGCCACTGCTGCGACTGGTGCCGCAAAACTTTGCGGTGACCTCTAGAAAAGTTGCGGATGGAAAAAAAAATCACGTTGGCAGTTCTATGGGATTCGACAGATTTGGACGGGGCAAGACAGGTTTGGGTAACAACCATGCGGACCACCGCGGTGTAAGACGCCTAAATAATTTGCGTGGGAATGTACGTAAAATTTAGCACAGGTCGAAGCATCGGCACGTGCACCTAGGAAATAGTTCCTCTCTTTTGCTGTTGGTTTGAGAAACCACGCCGTTTTCGATGTGCAGAACATCCTCGGCATTGTCAGGCCACTTTTCTTTCCGGCTATCTGTGTTACCGTTTTCGAGGGTCGATTACAAAGACAGTGCAGTCAGAAAATGCGGGCCGATTCAGAAGATAGTGATGTTTGAGAATTTCGGCCTAACCTCGTTCACAGCGTCCTTCAATGAATATAAAGAAGTCATCGTAGTGCCCAATCTTATTTTTACAGCGTCAAGCGAAAGTAAAGTACATCTACGTGAGCAGGGTGTACCACGTAACTTGAGCCAAACATTAAAAATATGCAAATGCTACGTAGTTTGACAAAATCAAGGTCATGTTCTTTGCCGTCACTCGTAGATACTCAGATTATTTTTTGCATTCCACCTAATTACATAATTAGTCATAATTAATTAACTTCTCAAACATTATACTTAGATAAAAAGTGTACATGAGAAAATTATAGAGCGACATGAAAAGCTCCCGATACAGCTTTCGGTTGCTCTATACATGCTGCATAAAAGTGTTTTCTGAGCGTGAAAGAAACCCGGGAATACAAACAAAGTGCCTCGAGCGACCAGTCCCGCGGCAATTCTGCGTGCATTTGCGGGCTTTTTCCTCCTTCGGAAAAACACTTTTATCTAGTACCTATCGAGCAAACAGAAAGCTGTATCGGGCGTTTTTCATGTCGCTTTAAAATTTTGTTTTATTGGCACTTTTCATCTAATTATAATATAAGTTGATTAATTAATTAAGAATAATTAAGCAATTAGGTGTAAGGCAAAAAATAATCTGAGTATCTCCAAGTGACCGCAAACAACATTACCTTGATTTTGTCAAAACTACGTGGTATTTGCATATTTTTAATGTTTGGCTCAAGTTACGTGGACACCCTATATACAGTGTGTTTCAGTTAACTTGTGCGAAGCCACTAAAGAAAAGAATGTGTACGCTACGCGAATGCAATTTCATTTCATTTTATTTCCTTAAAGACCCTGTAGTAGGGGTATTACATAAGGGGTGGGAATAGAACAACTGTTATAATGCATTCTATTCTGTAAATAAAAGTTGTTACATCTTGAACAAATTCTGAAGAGCAGGTGATGGCAGCGATTTGATGAGGAAGGCCATTCCAGCCTTTAGATGCTCGGTAGAAAAATGAGGCTGAACATGTATGTGAATGTGGTTGTGCTACCTGCTGGGAACGGCCAATGCGTCGTGACCGGCGCGTTGGGGGAACAATGTACGGTGGCCGAAATAGTAGGACCTGTGGAAGAGGGAAAGGGTGGCAATGCGGCGACGAAGGGATAGAAGCGATAAGGAAGATTCTTTTTTTAAAGGTGATATGCTGACGTTGCAAGAGCATGCGGAATGAATATACCTGGTGGCGCGATTTTGAACTGCTTCCAGGGCATTGGCGAGATGTGCTTAATGCGGATCCCAGTTGGGAGATGCGTATTCGAGTTTCGTTTCGCTAACAGTTTTACATGCAATGGAGCGAGGCGAAGGTGATGTCTTAGATATCCCAATGTCCTGTTAGCCGACCAAATAACATAAGTAACATGCGCATTCCAGGTTAGATCATTAGTGAAGGTGATACCCAGGTATTTGTAGTATTCCACTGATTCCACGGTGACGTCACCCATCCGATAAGAAAAGCGAAGAGGGTGATGACGACGGGTAAACGAGACAAGTTTGCATTTATTAGAGTTGAGTGTCATCAGCCAAACATCACACCATTCTTGTACCCGGTTAAGGCCTGATTGAAGAATTATTTGGTCAGTGATGGTATTGACTGCGCCGTAAATAACGCAGTCATCGGAAAACATACGGATATGGCAGGACACATGCAAGGGTAAGTAGTTAACATAAATTAAGAAAAGAAGGGGGCCAAGGACGGACCCCTGTGGTAGGCCTGATGCGACGAGTGTAATGTTTGAAGTGTGGTTATTAAATGAGACATACTGTGAGCGGTTAGTTAAAAATTGCTCAAGCCATTTTAGGATATCAGGATGTAAATGCAAACGAGAAAGTTTTAGTAATAGGCGTTGATGAGCGATTTTGTCAAACGCTTTCGCGTAATCAAAAAATATGGCGTCAGTTTGTATGTTACGGACAAGATTAGCATGAACATCATGAACGCCAATCAAGCAGTATTGCTGGATATCCCCTTGATCAACTAAAATTATATTTATTATGAGCTTCAGTCGTTAAGTAAGAAAACAAGTAAAATAATGATTTAACAGCAATTTATTCAAGTGAAGTTCCAGAGCGCATACAGAAGTATAAAATCGAATTGTTTCTGTGAAGCTGTCGTTGTCTTATTTTTTCTGTGCTGCACAGAAAGCAAGCGATCTCCGAAGAAGTACCATGCGACTAGGTGCTTGCGTGAACCAATATTAGTGTCTTCAAAATTGTTTCGAACGGATTACCAGTGCTGCATGCAGACATGATATATGTATGAATAAGCCGTAAACAAACAGGACGGTTCAAAGACAATGGTCCTGGCTTCCACCTTTGTCAAAACAACTTGTCTGTTGAATTAGTGGAGCGAATAGACATTTCACGCAGCAGTACGCAGTGTGTGTGTACACATTATTGAAGCGATGTCAGACTGCGCGGGCATGTCAGCGGATCATGGAAGAGAATGTGCTCGCGGCCAACGCGTCATCTTATACGCTTACTATACGGTCTACGTTCACTTCCACGTGCAGCATCGGTCATTTACTGGAAGCACGTTTGAGGCCACTAAGGGCGCTGTGCGCAGTTGCCTAGTCACACAGTACATTTCCAGATTTTACGCGCTTTCCTTGGAAGTCCGAAAAAAGTAAAACCACAACCGCTATCTTCACGGGAAGAATTGAAATGGATATTTCTCAATACGTTCAACATTTATACTGAATTCTTGCGCTTAACTCGATGCTTCAAAGTTGTTTAATTATTTCTGCTAATTTGTGACGTTTGGTTCCGGTGAAAAATATTTTGGGTATGTCAAGACGACAGTCATGAACGCTGAATTGGTTGCATTCGCGTAACGCACACCTAGTTTTTTGAAGGCTTGGTCAGCTGGAACACTCTGTACGGTGCAACTATACCGCAGCGCCGTGCTTCTCAGGCTGTTGCATCTGTAGTCGCCCCAAAGCTTGGTCGACGCGACGAACGCGACCGCGGATGAATCACTTGAAATTAGCGCCTCGTCAACGAAAAATCTGTTTACTCACAAACGCCATGACGTTGAATGGCTTTATCCATGCTACCGCTTTCTTCGGGCCTTTCGTTATGTCGGCCAAACTGGCCATGGTTTTCAGGAGAATAAAATTATTCTCTGACGGGCATTCCCGCCTTTCATTTCACTGCCGATATCGCCGCTGCAAGCCTGTTTTGGAGGCAGCACAGCATTGCCTAGGCATCTGGAAGGTGCACGTTAAAGAACCCCAGGTGGTCCAAATTTCTGGAGTCCCCCACTACGGCAGGGATCATCATCAGATCGTGGTTTTGGCATGTAAACCTCCATAATCTTTAGGCATCTGGAAGGTGTACGGGAAGTCACGAAGGCCTTCCACATCGAGAAGAAGGTGCAACGCAAGCCACCACAGTTGCTTGACTGTGTAGTCCCTTTATTATATTTCAGTTGATGGCACGCATGTGTTTCACTTGTGTCAAGCAAATGTCTGTCTTCACTTAGCTGGAAACCGTCTTTGTGGTCTGCTTGTCTTGCGTATTTCAACGCCGACCTTGTTCATTCATAGCACGGTTCAGAGCAGCGCAATAGCAGTGCGCAAGCGCCCCGTCACGTGGTATTTTTTCCTATTTCGTGGGCTTCCTTTGTTAACGTGGAAGAAATTTGGACCATGTGAGATATTTAATGTTGCAAACAAATTATTGAGAGGTTTCTCAAGGTGCTCTACAACTTTGCGTATCACACTTAGAGTCCGCGGCCCATAATTAAAAAGATGACAAATTAAGCATATCTAATCCGTTATATATATATATATATATATATATATATATATATATATATATATATATATATATATATATATATATATTATTGACCGAGGATACGGTCAGTAAAGTCATTATTCTTATGATTCGCTTGCTGCGCTGTGTTTGACAAGTGTAGCAAACTTGCAGGAATGATAGGTATAGATGTCGGCGCATTTTCGACAGGGAACACTGTCACGTAGCTGACTTTCCAATGTTAGCGCACGCGTGCATAAAACGCGATGTCGGCGACACAGTTCTTCGCAGACGCCGCGCTGTGTTCTTTTCGTCTTGAGGGATCGTCTGCCATATTCAGCGGGTGTCTACTCCTATATCCGGCCGCGTTATGCAAAAAGCCGCCGAACACAAACGTTTTCCACGTGTGGTACAATCCATATGGCGGTGGGGACTGCAGATACCTTCCTCGTGAAAAGATTATAAATGTGCTAATGATGATCGCGATGACGATGGAGGAACAGCAGGTCGCCAAATATTAGAGTGAATGGCCATGAATTCGCTAAGCGACGGCCTTCGTTAGAGCCCTAACTTAGCGTTGGAAAGCAGCCACTAAATCAGCCAGTCGATGCTTGGCCGGACAAGCAACGTGCTAGTTGATGGCAACCTTGTTGCAGATTGCCTGTCGCCGGTGAACCTGTCGTTCTACAAAAGCCTTCGCCAGTACGAGTTCGAGACGTCGGCAGACGCACGCGAGCCCCAAGCTATGAGAGTCATCTACGCGTACGGTCGCTTCATCGCCTCCATCTTTGTGCCGGCCAGGGTGCCTAAGGGTGAGCGACGAGTGTGTTTGTTTGCGTTGTCAACACCGTGCACTGTCTAAAGGATGTGGTATAGAGCAACAACAAGATAGACCTTCGATGAAGAACCCTTACCGACGAATTAACTCAAAATAACTGGTATATTCCATCGCTGGGAGCGCATAGGCATAATTTGTGTAGTACCAATACAAAATACAGCCTACAAGGCATTTCGGTTTAATTTTGAAGTTTTGTTTGTGAGCGACAAATTGGAAAGCGCTGCACCTATCTATGTGGTCACCAGTGTCGGTACTACTTGTAAACAATGTTACGTCACGGGTTAAGGCGATTGGTTTCGGTGACGTGCGACGTCATTGCTTTGTCTCCCTGATTGGAAGACATTTCACTACTGTTTGCATGGTGTGTCTTGCACTTGTTTATACGAAACAGTAGTGCTATATTATGGTGTAGCAAAGCGCAGGATCCCCCTTGAACTAGCACCTATAGATATAGGCGTCACCCGCCGTGGTTGCTCAGTGGCTATGGTGTTGGGCTGCTGAGCACAAGGTCGCGGGATCGAATCCCGGCCATGGCGGCCGCATTTCGATGGGGGCGAAATGCGAAAACACCCGTGTGCTTAGATTTAGGTGCACGTTAAAGAACCCCTGGTGGTCAAAATTTCCGGAGTCCTCCACTACGGCGTGCCTCATAATCAGAAAGTGGTATTGGCACGTAAAACCCCAAATATTATTATTATTAGATATAGGCGAAACAGGAGCACAGATATATGGCATGGTTGAGCCGTGACGTTATAGATTTTTATGGCGCAGCTCGGGCGGATAGCCTATCGGTAAAGGTGGACTGCAGTGATCCCACCTCACTGGCTATCGCAGTTTCGATGACGGCCACAGCGGCCGCAGGTCGATGAATGAGCGCTTCTTTACTTAGATTTAGGTTAGAAATTAACCTTAGAAATTACTTAGAAGTTAATCCAGACTACAGCGTGCTTCATAATCAGATCGTGGTATTGGCACTTAGGAACCCACAATTTAAATAATTGAGAACGGGGAAAGTAAGCATTGCACTTGTTAAATCTCGCTTTCATATTATAGCACTCATTTAACCTTCGGGAATATTCCTTGATGGCACCGCACTCATTCCAGTTGTCGCCAAGGTTTCCAGGTAAGGGCGTTGAAAGCATTGCTTTTATTGTGTACCCTTTAAAAGGCACCCTCAACGAAATATCCCTTTTGCTTAATTGGTTATAACTTAAACATGAGTGTACTGTATACTATTAAAGTAATCTTGGCAATGCTGCAGGGCGGGTAAGTATCCAATTTTCTTTTTAGCAGCATTTAAATAGCGCCTAAGCTGATGACACGTGCACCTGGTGTTCAGTGGTTATGACGCTTGCATACGAGCACGTCGCCTCCGACATTTTGCTGGCGTCACGGGCAACCGCGGACGCCACCAAATCTCGGGGCTCGTGCGAAAAAGCTGCCCTCGTTCTCATTGTTCTGGGTTATGCGTCATTTCCGCAGAGCGGTAATGACGGCGTTTTTTTTTTGTACTTTCTCACTCTCTCTCGCTTCTTTTCAGTTTATGAAGTAAAAACATTGTATAATTCTTTTGAGCATTTAGTGACGCATCTACTCGTATATTTTGAGGCTAAGGTCTCTTCGATTTCTCGACGCCTGGTGAGCTGCTTCGGTTGCGGTGCCATGCGAGTGTCGCACCAATTCAGAAAGTTCGAGTGATGTGCCCACACTGGCGCTGCACGCTTATTTCCACAATTAACGAAAAAGTGCAACCATTCTGGCCTTTTGGCATCGATGTGGTCGCAGCGGCTTCTGTCGTCGTCACAGCGTTCACAGGGCGTTTTTATTGCGACAGCAATCATACGGACACTCCAAGCGCAATTCTGCCGTCGGCGTGAGGTTCCGCATAAATTCCATGGGCGATAACACCGTCGCCACGAGCCTCACACCGTATGTACGAGCGAAAGCTTGCGGGAGGAGCCGGCGATGCCGGCTCGATCTCGCCCGCGCGACAGGGACGAACGCGAAGAGGCAGCGCGCTGTCTTCTCCCGCGCGCGAGGCACCTCACGTTGCGTGGCGGCGGAGGGCGGCGCTCTCTGCGGCGGCCATTGCGTATGCGGTCGCGCGGCTGTTTCTCGGGAGCGATCTGCGTTGGGGGCAGAGTCTAGGTGCGTCGGTAAAATGAGTTCTTGGTCACTTATTCCAGGCATAACAGCAGCGCCAAAAACACACACATAAGAAAGGAACACTGACAGACATGGACGATCGCTGCAGGTAGCAAAGCAGCGATTGTCCGTGTCTGTCAGTGTTCCTTTCTTTTGTGTGCGTATTTTGGCGCTGCTGCTACGCCTGGCACGGCGGCGGATCGTAGCTTCGCGCGTGCTGTGAGTGTCCTCGGTGCTCACGTTGTGTGGAAGCGATATATACACCAGCGCGAATGGCTGCTGCCGCGTTTCCTCACGCCAGCGTCTTGACAGCGAATGTGCGAACCCATGGAGTGCGATGTGTTCATGTTCGCTGTGCGCGCTGACACCATGTTTATTATTTTGTTAGCAAGCGAATGTCTACGAGTTGTTACGGCCGATAAAAGTGCTATCCTTACTTCGTACGGCTGTCTTCTAATTTGCTATCGCAATCGATGCTTCGCCTTTCGGGCGAAACTGCGTCTTCTTTAAAAGTAGTTCAAAGTTACTTTATTAGGAAACCCTGTTTTAGGCATTGAAGCACAAAAGTAACTGGAACACCAATGCATTTTGACGGACACTTTGAAAATTAATGTGTCGGAACTGGTGCGGTCCAAAGAACTCGTTCCACGTGAATACGCCATGCGAACTCAGCGGCTATAATTCGTAGATTGGAATATGTGGCGTAATGTTATTAATTTCAAATGTTAATTAGGGTGATTGCCTTAATGATTCAATTGAACGTTTTGATTTCTCGTAGAAATAATGGCCGCCTGATCGAGTAATTCAATCAAAGGTTAGAATAGTGCTATCTACCACAGGCAATGTTTAAAAAAATTGGTGCAGCTACAAAAAAAGAACGATCCTGTATATTCAGAATTTCAGAGTCTGAAAACTCATGTAGCCACATCAGACAGCGATGCTGTACCCTTAATGGCGAAGATGGCCGATCGCACATAGACCATCTCGAGACCTGGCATTGGAATCCAAACTCTTCGCACGACATTTAAACCAATTGCATGCTTGGTACACTGAGTAACCTACCATGCATCGCAATGGCTTTGGAGAGGCAGAAACACTCCGCCTAATCCACGCCTTTGTATTTAGCCGAGTCAAGTGTGGTCTCCCCTCGACCTAGAACTTAGTAAGGCCGAGGTCAAACAAGCCGATACGCTCATCCGGACGGCCTGTGATGCTGCTCTCGGACTGCTAACAGGAACGCACACCGATAGCCTTCTAGCCTTAGGCATGCACAACACCTTCGAGGAGCTCAAGGCCGCGGTCTTGATGTCGCAACGAGAAAGACTCAGTTTCATGCCTACGGGTGGGGAGAGTAGGCAGGCCTAGGGTGTCCCATGCGGGCCGCAGTACAGTGACGAGCAACCCGTACCCCTTTCCGTCAATATATAAGCCCAAATCAACACCGCGCCGATAGCGAGAAACATTAATCGCTTATATCACAGAGCGCGTCGCGGTGCCAGAGCCAGACAACTAAAAAAAATGGCTGTGGCTTAGCTAAGGTTAAGCCCAGGATGCGAAGCGTACTAGCCTTTATTTTAGTTGTTGAACCACTGTTTAGCCTGGTGAACTGCTGTTGCTTGGCTATATTTGGTTCGGCTAGACGAATAAACAACTCATGCGTTACTCTGCTTCGCCTTCAAGAGTGGAACGCGACAGCGTTCCCGTCGACCCGCCAAGGGGTGTAAGAGAATTGGCTACGGCGCAGCGACTACGCGCCCCGCATTGGACGCGGTGAGCGTCGAGCAACGCAGCGTTCGGCGCGGCAAAGAAATGTGCGCCTGAGCAAGCGACGCACGCCTGAGCCTTAGAAACAGCTCGTTTCTAAGGCAACACCGCATTCACTAGAGGCGCTTTTGTACCGCTTTGAAGCATCGTACTCGTGGCTCAGGGGTAGCGTCTCCGTCTCACACTCCGGAGACCCTGGTTCGATTCCCACCCAGCCCATCTTGCAAGAGTTGAGCCAAAGCCACCTAGAAAATAGACAGCTTTAGTACTGCGTACGTAGCGTACGCAACGGCGCTGCGTACGTAAGATCGCTGCGTTCTGCAAACTGCGCATGTGCAGAACGCAACACAAACGCTACGAGATGCGTACGCGGCCGCTGCGTACGCACGCATCCGATTCTTGCGTGCGTACGTAGGGAGCCTTGCGTGCTGCTCTCGTGGTTCTCGTTCGTTCGGGAGAGCGCGAGACAATAGTTTCGAAAAATGGCGGTGTCGAAGGCGACCAGCGGAAGACTGTTCTTTTCCGTGGCGTACGACTTGGCTTTGCTGCGCGAAGTAAACGCGCAGAACCCTTTCCAGGATCCTGCAAAGTGGGAATGTACAACCAAAAATATGAATTTTGCTTTTACGAAAGTCTTCAGCGTGCGCTGTTTGCGCGAAAGGCTCGACCTACTCTTGGCGCAGTTCATCGGAAATGACCGTGCCAGCCCCAGAAAGCAAGTGTTTGGTCTTTATTTTTCTCTATGTGATTCGTGCATTTCATCCGCATTAAAAGTAGAGTCTCTTAAAGGCCTAACCCCCGTATTCAGAAATGCAACTTAAGTCGAAGCCCATGCTTGACTTGATTTAGATGACGCCTGGCGTTAGCGTGCCCAAAGACGCTCAATGCGTTTCCTTGAGCGCGTTCGCGATAGGCGTCACTTAGATCAACTCAAGCATGGACTTCAACTTAAGTTGCATTTCTGAATACGGGGGTAAATATAGTTCGACGAAGCGGGAACGCGCCCACACGTTACATCACGTTAGTCAGATCAACAGCCTCTAGTTTGGCCGACGGTTCGACGTACTGGTGGACACGGCCAATGCGCTCCGACGCGCCTGGCGTCTAACGCTCGCGCTCTTACGTACGTAGGCATTTCGCAGTACTAAAAGCCCCAACGCGACACGCGCTCCTACGTTCCGCAAAGCCCTTGCATGCTGCGTACGTATCGTCATGACGCAGTACTAAAACTGTCTAATCAGTGTCTGTAGCACGCCGCAATCTTCGCTTCTCATTCCAACGAGCAGCTCTGTCTCCAGGAGGCATCTCACCTCGTGAGTGTCTAGCAGAGGCAAGCGCAGCTGCTTATATGCCGCCGCGACGCCGCGAGCGACGGCGCGAGTTGGAGCCCCGTTTCTCCTCTGTCGTGACGTCACGGTGTCACGTGGTATTGAAGGCGACACCGCCGCGCCTGAGGAGCTGGGTTGAGCTCTAGTAATATGCTTCGCATAAAAGGAACAGTGCGGAACGGACGCGGACACACTTTACACGGACGCAGCCCACTGTGGCACACGTGGCTTTTCGCTGGCCGTCGTTAGCTCGCACCGCAGGCTATTTTATCTGTGCCTCAGCCAAAACCTGCTTGGCAAACACGGCACTAGCAGTCGAGGACTTCCGCAATCAGAACCTCAAAATCAAAGCCAAAGAATCCACGATGAAAGCGTCTCATATCCTCACGTACTCTCAGACAGCATGACATTATTTCACTAGCGGTCGCGTTTTCTGCGTGTGTCTCCCGCCTGCTAGGTGCAACACTGCATCAGGAAAACAGAATCGTATGCTGCCCGGGACACACCGCAGCCACGGGGCACGACACAGCCGACAGTGCAGCTCGAGCGAGTGTGCCCCGTCCATTGCTTAGTTCTTCCCCCAGGGCGAAAAACAATGCAAAAAGAAATGTGAGGGTAAGCCCGCACCACCCGAACGTATAACGGGCATAAACAGCCAATCACAAAATAATATGAAGTGGGTTCTTGTCACGAAATTCCGAGACGTTTAAAGCCAATAAAAGTACAAACATTAATCTAGGAGGCGAGGCCAGCAAGATGAAGCAGAAACTAAGAAGCAGAAAACGCGGATATGAAGAGATTGGTATGAAGAACCGGCTAAGCAGCTCCTGAAGTAGCAAATTAGGTGGTTAGAGGTCAGTTTTAGCTTTCGGCAGTGACCCACAGCGATCATCCCGTGCGAGTTTATTGAAAAAAAAAAGCCAAATAAAATAAAAGACCCCGAAGGTGGCAGCCTGAGTGTCTTGCTCTCGCTCGTTGTCCGGGCCGGCGCGGGGATCAGCAACGAGCACGGCGGTAGAACGCAGGAAGCCCAGGTCCAACCGGTACAGGCGTGTGTCGTAATGCTACGGAGAGAATGCGCTAGTTGACGAGATTAGTGAGTGGTCACAGCGAGTCCCATAAGGGGCAAGTATGTTCATGCATAGTGAGAAGTGTAGACGGGGTAAAGAATGAGAATATAGGTGTAACAGAGGATAGAAATGAGGATGATGCATGCAGTTAATGCCAAGTGGCACGGGGCGTGCCCCACATTGGCTGGTATGAACAGTGCAATGACAAGAAGCAGGAAATGCGAAAGTAACATGAAAGATATGGTAGAAGAGAGGAGCAGAGTGGAAGAAGGGAGCCAGGGAAGAGGGTAGGAAGTTCTGATGTGCGTCATGAAGAGAGGACAGACTAGGTATATTAGGTGCGAGTGAAGTTATGGTGCGAGCCTGCTGCAATAGTAAGGGGGGGGGGGGGCTCGTGATCGCTTCATTTGAAGCAACCGCGGGATATCCTATCGAACACCAGCGTCGAGAAAGACAGCGCTACCCCCCGCCACACGTTCAGTTAGGTGTAAGGGAAGCACTTGCATGGCGCCGCCTGCAGACAAATACATGCCCGCACCTACGGTTAAAACACGTCATCCGTCCCACCGCATACGTGGACAACTGCTTGTGGGCCAGCCAGCTGTGGCCCACATTACGTGGGAATGCGAGCTCAGGCCACAGAAAATTGATACCTCTCACATTCCAGCGCGAAAATTGAGAACGGTATATTAGGAGAACCCTTAGGAGACCTGGCTCATTATGCAAAAAAGAAGTGAGGCGTGCAGGCAGGACACAAGAGTAGAGAAGTGGTCAACACGAACGCCGACTATCAACTGCCGGGAGCACTGAGGCGAAAAAAGAAAGAAGACACAAAACTCATCTGGCTCGCCAGCTGGGAAAAGGAGGCTCAAGAGGCACTACTCGACCAAGTGCGGTGGGCTGCTCAGGCCACTTGGGACTCAACCCACCTGCTTCCACAACTCTTTGCTTATGCAATAAACGTTTTAACGCGATAGCGTTAAGGAGCTCGTGTCGCAGAAAAGCCGGTGTCGTCGGCGTCGGTGTCGGCGTTTGCGGCGTTGACCGTGAGCGATAAATCACGGCAGGCGCTTCATAAATAAAAAGCAACTTCCAAGATTGGCCCGGTGGGAATCGAACCAGGGTCTCCGGAGTGTGAGACGGAGACGCTACCACTCAGCCACGAGTTAGATGCTTCCAAGCGGTGCAAACGCGCCTCTAGTGAATGCGGTATTGCCTTCGAAACTAGCCGTGGAAAGTTATATTGCGGTGTATATCGGTAATTATGAACATGTAACGTACAGAAGTCACAATTACACGAGTTGCGAAGTGCGTTTCCGCTGCATTTCTTCTGCGCTTTCCGCACACGCAGAGCCATCTTGCGGCAAACACAGAAAACCCCCTCCTCTCAATGTACGGCGCTGCCCCGACAGGAGGCGCGCCGCGCGCGCATTGGGACCGCTGCCAGGCGCGGCGGGACTCCCTCTCCCCTGACGACGCTTCGCCGTGCTCCCGGTTTAGATCACTATCTATCTCTCTGCCCGTGCCGATCACAACGTTTGGCTGGCGTAGATCGTTTCCCCTCCGAGACACCGAGTTCTTTGGTTCGTTCCGTTCGCTCAGGCGCACGTTTCGTTGCCGCGCCGAACGCTGCGTTGCTCGACGCACACCGCGTGATAGGTGGGCGCTAAGTCCGATGCGGGGCGCATCGTAAGTGATCGCTGTGCCGTAGCGCATTGTCGACCCCTTGGCGGGTCGACGGGAACGCTGTCGCGTCCCACTCTTGAAGGCGAAGCTTAAGCGTCCTCCAATTTTTTTCAATCTCACCGAACGCCGTTGACACAAAGCCTCAAGCTGTAGTCTGCTCGAAGTTCGGTTGGTGCGCGGACATTTTACTGCACCTTGGTTTCACCCTTTAGGGCACATTCACACCGGCGACTTGAGGAGGTCGCGCGACCATTTGCGATTCGCAATCAAAAAGCGACCGAAGGCGACTGATGTTCACACCGGTAAGCCCGGCTGAGCGCGACCCGCAAGTCGCAATCCCGGAGATTATCGTTCTCAGCGAGAACTCTCGGAATCTACGCGGAATTTGAATGCGACGCCGGAGGAGGCCGGATGTAGACACACGAAAGATCACTTCCGGTGCGGTGCGCCGCTGATTGGTTTATCAGTTTTGCGACCACGGTCGCGCGACTGAAAAATCGCGCAGAGAGCGACTCGCCCAAAATGGTCGCTTTTCGAGAAAGGCGACCGTTTGCGACCATTTGCAACTGGTCGCAAAGCGACCAACGTGGTCGCGCGACCTCCTCAAGTCGTCGGTGTGAATGCGCCCTTACCGAACAAGTGCAGGTTGGTCGTTAAACTCACCGAGGACTTGAAGTGCACTTTCTCTAAAGAAATAGCAAAGTGCAGATGGCACGCACTGCACCGGGAAAACGGATAAGAAAGTGCTGCACTTCCTCAACTAGTGCAGAAAGTGTCTCTAAACCGACGAGAAGAGACCTGTAATATTGTTACGGAAGGATGAAAGAAGAGAGAGGAAGAAGATCGGAGACGCTGGCTGCTGCGTGTTGTTGGTGGTTAGCCATCTTATCTAATCTGACTCATCTTGTATATACGTTGTAAATACAATCATTTATACTCCCAACATCCCCGTAACAATATTTTGCACGGAAGCTTATGTGTGTCCATGATACACTATCTCAGGCTGGCCTATTCACGTGGTCGCAAATTTATTTCCTGTTAGTTAGTAGTTGCGAATGCTGCCTTTGTTCTTATCGTGCAGGCGGAAGGTAGAGCGCATCTTATACAGACGCTGTATCTGAATGCGATCGTCTCTGCGCGAATGTTGCCGCTCGCGGTCGAATTCATGTGTAAATGAGGATGTTGCATTTTATGTGTACGTGAAAGGACTTGTGTGCTCTGTTCCAGTTTTACTTTCGGAAAAGATGCTCACAGATCCGGCTTCTCATCTCAAAGAAAACATTCTTCCGGTGAGTGCGTTTCAGCAAAGTTGAGAACGCGTGTGGTTGACTGCATTTCACGCCAAGTAACGGTACTATGAAACTGTAATTCACTGTTATATACGTACTGCTTATACCCCAGTTTCACTCAGACTTTTCTTGCGTTATGTGTAAACGAACAAAGGTACGGACGAGTTCTGGACCATGAATGTGCACCCACACTGGCCCCTATTGTCAGTTTGCCAGCCCGTGTAGTAAAAACTTGTGGCGCGTGTTACTTGTTGCTATACTAGTTGGCGAGCGAAACCAATGTCTCCTTCGCTAATTGCCTGCCGCGTAGTTTGTGCTTCAACTTCAGCGGTGGTTCCCGACATTGGGGCTTGCAGCCGAGCAGCCTTAGAGGGACACTACAGGCAAATACGAAGTCGACGTGAACTGTTTGAATGCCATTACAAAAACGTCGCAACGCTTGTTTCGTGCCAAGAAAAGACTTAGTTAAATTTACGAGAAAATTGCATCTGAAGGGTACGAATGCCTTTTTGGAAATTCAAATCTCCCGCCACCTAACCGGGGTGCCATCGCAACCATTTGCTGCCGTCAGTGAGTAAAATGGCGTCCGACAGACAGCGGTACCGAGCAAAGACACAGCGGCGGATTCGCCGCTGCAGCTGCTTTGTGGTCAGGTGGCGTAGACCGTTCGGGCATACCGCGTTATCACGTGCAAGTTGAATTATTCACTACTTGCAGTTTGTGCGAGCTTCGTAAGCAAGCGCAGCACTACGCGATAACCACTGAACCGCCAAAGCGTGGACGGCGCGGAGTCGCGCAAAAACGAAACCTTTCGACCGCCCGCGTTGTTGCTAGAGTTATGTTAATGAGTTCTTCTTTCTGAAAGCAAAATAGAACTAGACAATAGCATTTTATTTGGTCTTATAATACAATGCAAGCATGTTTCGTGCAATGAGTGGTTGAGTACCAGCGACAGAATTTAACTGAGGAGTGCTTTCGTCATCGGGCAAGCACTTGGATGTTCCATCGTCGTCATCACCATATTTATGTACACTGCAGGACGAAGGCCTCTCTCTGCGATATCCAATTACCCCTGTCCTGCGTCAACCGATTCCAACTAGCGCCCGCAAATTTCCTAATTTCGTCGCACCCCCTATTCTTCTGCCGTCCTCTACTGCGCTTCCCTTTCCTTGGTACCCATTCTGTCACCCTAATGGTCCAACGGTTATCTAATCTGCGCATTACACGACTTGCCCAGCGCCATTTTTTTTCTCTTAATGTCTATTAGAATATCGTCTACCGTTTGCTCTCTGATCCTTCTTTGTCAGTCTCCAAGTCTTTGCCCTATATGTCAGCACCGGTAAAATACACTGATTGTATACCTTCCTTTTCCATGATAACGGTAAGCTCCCAGTCAGGAGCTCACGATGTCTGCCATATGCAATCCAACCTATTTTTATTCTTCTGTGAAGTTCCTTCTCATGGTCATGTATCCCTGTGATTAATTTACCTAGGTAAACGTACTTCTTCACAGACTCTGGGGGCTGACTTGCGATCTTGAACTCTTGTTCCCTTGCCCGGTTATTTATCATTATTTTTGTCTTCTGCATATTAATCTTCAGCCCCACTCTTACCCTCTCCGTGTTAAGGTCCTCAATCATTTGTTGTAACTCGCCCGCAGTGTTGCTGAATAAAACAATGTCATCGGCAATCCGAAGGTTTCTGAGGTATTCGCCGTCGATCCTTACTCCTAAACCTTCCCAGTTTAATAGCTTGAATACTTCCCAGCACGCAGGGAATAGCTTTGGAGAGATTGTGTCTCCGTGTCTGACCGCTTTCTTTACAGGTATCTCCCTACTTTTCTTGTGTTGAATTAAGGCGGCTGTGGAATGTCTGTAGATATTTTCCACGGTATTTACGTAAGTGGTCTGTACTCCTTGATTGTGTAATGCCGCTATGACTGTTGATATCTCTACGGAATCAAATGATTTTTCGTAATCTATGAAAGCCATATAGAGAGGCTTATTGTACTTTGCGGATTTCTCGATAACTTGACATGGATGTAATCCATTATAGAGTATCCTTTCCTGAAGCGACGCTGTTCTCTTGGCTGACTAAAGTCCAACGTTGCCCTTACTCTATTGGATAATATTTTGGTAAATATTTTATATAATACTGGGAGCAAGCTAATGGGCCTATAATTTTTCAGTTCTTTTACGTCGCCGTTTTTGTGGATTAGTATAATGTTTGCATTCTTCTAGTTTTCTGGAACCCTTGCAGTCGATAAACACTTCTATAGAGAGCCGCCAGTTTTCCTAGCATAATGCCTCCTCCATCTTTGATTAAATCGACTGTTATCCCATCCTCTCCTGTCGCTTTTCCCCGTTTCATGCCTTGCAAGGCCCTTGTGACCTCATATCTAGTTATAGGAAGAGTTTCTGTATACTGTTCGTTATTGTTTCGAATAGAGTATTCCTGACTCCTCTGGGTGCTGTAAAGGTCAGTATAGAATTCTTCCGGTGCTTATATTATACCTTCGAGATTGCTGATGATATTACTCTGCTTATCTTTCAGTGCGTACATCTTGGTTTGTCCTATGCCAAGTTTCCTTCTCATTGATTTCCGGCTGCGTCCATTTTTTACGGCTTCTTCAGTATTTCTCACGTTAAAATTTCTAATATGACTTATTTGCGATTTGTTGATCAGTTTTGACAGTTCCGCGAATTCTATCTTACCTCTTGAGCTGGACACTTTCATTCTTTGTCGTTTCTTTATTAGGTCCTTTGTTACTTGGGAGAGCTTGCCTACTGGTTGCCCTGGTGCCTTGCCTCCCACTTCCATTGCTGCCTCTGAAGCCAGCCTCGTTCCGGTTTCATTCATTACCTCTGTGTCATCATCATCATCCCACTATTCTAAGGCTGCATACTTGTTGGCAAGTACCAGCTTAAATTTGTCTGCTTTTACCCTTACTGCCTCTAAGTTGACCTGTTTCTTCTTGACCAATTTTACTCTTTCTCTGTTCAAATTGAGGTGAATCCTAGCCCTCACTAACCTGTGATCACTGCACTTTACCCTACCTATCACTTCTACATCCTGCACTATGCTGGCATCAGCAAAATTATGAAATGAATTTCATTTCTTGTTTCACAATAGGGCTTTTCCAGGTCCATTTTTTGTTGCTACGTTTCCTGAAAAAGGTGTTGATTATTCTGATCTTATTCCTTTCTGAGAATTCTACCAGCATCTCTACTCTAACGTTTCTAGAATCGACGCCGTAGTTGCCAATTGCCTTTTCACCCACCTGCCTTTTCTCCACTTTTGCTATGAAGTCACCCATTACTACTGTATACCGCGTTTGCACTTTTCTCATCGCTAATTCGACGTCTTCATAAAACTGATCTACTTCCTCATCGTCGTGACTGCATGTTGGAGCGTAGGCTTGCGCTACTTTTAGTCTGTACTTCTTATTAAGTTTGATTACGACTACTGCTACCCTCTCGTTAATGCTGTAGAGTTCGTCAATGTTGCCCGCTATGTCCTTATGGATTAGGAATCCTACCCCGCATTGCTTCTTATCAGGGAGACCTCTACAGCAGAGGACATGGCCGTTATTCAGCAATGTGTAAGCCTCACCAGTTCTTCTAATCTGTTTCAAGGGAGTCTCCAATCATGTCATCCATTTACTTCGATTTCTCCATTATTAACGCTTTGGTACCGATAATGTTGACGCCTTAGAGATTCTCAAGCACTAATCTGTCACTTTAGCTTGACCTAATATTTACGTTTAGCATTCCTTTACCCGCACAGGGATGGCTCCGTGCCAGCGCACAGACGTGCAATCATCAAGCCACCCTAACATATTGCTGGCGTGCTCGGGAAGTTAAACTTTGGGACCGCAGTATTCTGCTTTAAAGTGAAATTTTATTTCTTTGTTATTTGGAACATCGTGGAAAAATATAGTTATGGAAGAGAATGCATCAATTCTAACTCGCCCAGCTTTCCATCTGACTCTATTTGCTCAGTAGAAATGCACCAAAACATAACCTACTTTGCATACACCTTAAGTGGCTAGATATCAATGGCATCCGGCGCTCGTCGCTTTCGTAATTGTAGAAGATGTGACAGTAATCATAGAGGAACAAGCACGTGATTTTGTTTTCAAGCGTTCACCGCAATCTGCAACCGCAGTGGATACTATTGGAGAGGAGGAAACGTGAGATGGTTTTCAGTCAAGTTCTCGACTAACGCGACACGCATCTAATAAGGAGGCATTGCTGAAACATGGACCGGTGTTTGCGAATAACATGAAGGAAACAAACAAAATGTGGTGGGGGAGGGTGGACCTGACGTCATATTTTTGAAAGCGGAAGTGCGGCCATCTTGATGCGCCATCTTCCTCTGCGTCTCCAATCAGCTCGACGGAGCAAACGGGCGCGAGCTTTGTTTGAACTTACGTTGCGATGAACCGCCGGATGTACGCGCTGCTGACACGCGTCAGAACAAAACTCACGAAACTTCTGCAGCAGTTTCAGTGAAGCCGATGCGCTCCGGCGTTTTTGTGTGGTACGCCGAAGAAGGCGGCGAAGGTCCGCTCCGTGATAACGTGTTGCTGGCTAACGCTCTCGGACCCAAAACACAACTTTAGGGGGCCGCGCTACAAATACAGCTTTAAAGCTCAGAAACTGAGCGTGCTTCAACAAAGACACGCGCTGAAAAATATTATCTCACTTTTCGCAGGCCGATAGCAGCAACGACAGCTTCACTAGCTTGGTTGCTATGGCAATACGGATGTTTGATACACTAGTCGCAGTGCTCTTTTGCGAAAAACAGCATGTGGCTTCCGCCACACTCTCGTCAACTCATCCGAGAACGCCGGATTATCTCCTACGCTTTCCTTCCTCCCTGGCGAATAAGATCAAAATTTAGATTGACATTTATTGACGTCTCGAAAGGTCAACACACGTCGAAAGATGCCTATCACCACAGAGTCATTCCTCCCCCTCTCCCGCTTTTATTTTTTGTTATAAGGGTGTTTAATTAATACGTTCTGTTTAACCAGGAAATTATTACAGAAAAATTACCTCGGTGAAGATTACTGATGACCTAACACCAAAGGTCCCATAATCGTATATTGAAGTAGTTCTTGCGTTCAGCAGCTTCGCTAGGGTTAGTTGAGACGCCCTATATGTATATGGCGGACAGGAAGATGCTTAAATGACCGACTTAGCAATATCTGAACGGTAATATTAACCGAGACGGTCATCTCTGTGTTAGTTTTCAGGAGAGCGTTTGTGTGCGTTTGCTGAAAGATTGCCTCATCCAGGCACGAAAAAAAAAAAAGTTGTCACAGAAAGAATAGCTGAAGATATCATCAGTAGTTGCGAAACGTGCGTAAACGCAGCTTGTGTGTTGATCAGCTAGATAAAAATATCTTTTTACCAGGAGCATTGCGACGTTTCTTGCGGGGCCGGTGGCGAATAAACCGTGGTTTATGTAAATCTGTGAATTTCCAGATAATAAAGCATTGAACTTAGGCCACTGTGGTGTGTGCGTCTCTCCAATACTATTCACAGCGTGTTTACAGGAGGTATTCAGAGACCTGGGTTGGGAAGAATTGGGGTTAAGAGTTAATGGAGAATACCTTATTAACCTGCTATTCGCTGATGATATTGCCTTGCTTAGTAACTCAGGAGACCAATTGCAACGCATGCTCACTGACCTGGAGAGGAAAAGCAGAAGGGTGGGTCTAAAAATTAATCTGCAGAAAACTAAAGTAATGTTTAACAGTCTCGGAAGAGAACAGCAGTTTACAATACGCAGCGAGGCACTGGAAGTCGTTAGGGAATACATCTACTTAGGCCAGGTAGTGACCGCGGATCCGGATCATGAGACTGAAATAATCAGAAGAATAAGAATGGGCTGGGGTGCGTTTGGCAGGCATTCTCAGATCATGAACAGCAGGTCGCCGTTATCCCTCAAGAGAAAAGTGTATAATAGCTGTGTCTTACCAGTACTCACCTACGGGGCACAAACCTGGAGGCTTCCGAAAGGGTTCTACTTAAATTGAGGACGACGCAACGAGCTATGCAAAGAATGATGGGTGTAACGTTAAGGGACAAGAAAAGAGCAGATTGGGTAAGGGAACAAACGCGAGTTAATGACATCTTAGTTGAAATCAAGAAAAAGAAATGGGCATGGGCGGGACATGAGGAGGAGGAGGTAATGAAGAGGGAAGATAACCGATGGTCATTAAGGGTTACGGACAGCATTACAAGGGAAGGGAAGCGTAACGCGGGGCGGCAGAAAGTTAGGTGGGCGGATGACATTAAGAAGTTTGCAGGGATGACATGGCCACAATTAGTACATGACCGGGGTAGTTGGAGAAGTATGGGAGAGGCCTTTGCTCTGCAGTGGGCGTAATGGGGCTGATGATGCTGCTGCTGCTGCTGCTGCTGCTGATGATGATGATGATGGTGTCTGCGTGTTCCTCTCGTCCTTGCATGCTTGGGCTAAGGTGCTTGTCAAGTGTTACAACCCGTTAAGCGCAAAGCCCGAGCTGTACTTCTCCGACCAATTTGTGCCACTATCGCCACGAACAAGTCCTGCTGTCTATATAAACACTGTTGATCAAGGCCGCATACGATGGCGACAGAAAAGAGAGCCGACAGAAAAGCGCCATGTCCGCGTCTTTTCTGTCGCCTTTGAGCCCCAGTGTACTACGTGATGCCAAACCAACTAGCCCATCAGTCTGAGCTCCATTGCATCAACTGTAATTAACAAGTCACGCGCGTCTGCTCATTCAACAACCTGCTGCTCAGATTGGGCATTCTTGCTAATTTTGTTGTTTAGATTTGTTTCCCTGTAATATATGGGCGTGGAGAGCGCAATATTGAAGACAATTCTGCATCATAAAAAAAACAATCTTTTTCAGGTTAGAACACGTTGGCGGGCTAGTTAATTAATATCCATAATAAATGTGTAGGCGCGACTTAATGAGCACGTACAAAGAAGCGTCCGCGTGCACTGTGTGCGATTCTTTCTGCGTCGTCATTCAGTCTCGCTTGCATATTTTATCATGTATCTTTCTCGAAACAAGGCTTCCTTCAAATGTTTTCACTATCTGTAAAAAATAAAGCATGAATTTACAACTTTTTTCCAATGGGCACGCGCGCGCCAATCCCCGCAGTATTGAACAAGATGCTCGCAAATGTTGCGCAATTTTTTTCTCTTTTCATTTACGAATTAAAGGCCTAATAATGAACCAAGCCGCCAGAGTGATAGTCTATCTGCAGTAATGGTTTGCCCGTGACTGCAACCTGTCCCGCCTCGTCACCGCGGTGCACGTGCAGCTGGTCCTGGAGTTTCCCTCTCTCCTGCTGCTGGTCGGGGTGTGCGCAGTGCTGGTGGTGGCGGTGCCCGTCTGGCCGTTCTGCAGATCTCGGCCTGGCAAAGGGAGCGGCGCTCGAGAGGAGGGCGAGTGGAAGAGACTCGCCTACGCTGCTGGCCTCGTCTTTTGCTGCGTCATCATGCTGTAATTTGTACTCGATGTAGCGAGCTTCACCGCTATTCTAGAGCGTTCCTCCACTCGAGCGCACCTGCGAGGAAGTGGCTGCCCCTCGCAATGGCCACCGAAATATGGCAGCGCAACGTTTTATTGTCTTTCTCGTAGGCACCGCTGCTCTACGGCGATTTTCGACAAGCGTGGCGTCTTTTCCACTCGAGGGACGGCGCCGTGCTCCATTCGGTGCAGTTGTGAAAGTGCTCCGGGTCTAGGACCGTTCGGGGCTACGGAGATTAGTCTCATTCGATACAAGAAGCACACGCTATCTGAAGCTTGATTGACTAATGCGGTTCATGTGGGGTCCGGAACTGCTGAGTAGGTTATGGGGAACGCCGTAGTGGTTAGTTTTGTTGATCGCTCGGGTTTGGTTGACGTGCACTGAAATCTCAGCACGAGCGTTATCGCATTTGAAGAGCGGAAATAGTAACCGTGACCTCATGCTCAACTGCAGATGCTGATGATTATTGGCATTCCCTTTGTAACTGGACAGACACCAATAGTCACTTAGAATGCTTGAATTAATGAGCTTTCCATACCTCTATTGCTATCTAGTCTATATGATCTCGATCATATAGCGTTCGTATTTAAAACCTCCATCGCTATATTGTACCTTTACCTGCGCTAGCAATGACTCCGGTTCTATGAATCTCTTCTCTGCCTTTTTTCCACCAATACTCTAATCGTCTTTTCCTTATATTGACTACCGATCACTTCATCCTCCCCTCACCTTTGAATCCCAAAGTTTCCCGACGCACATGCCTCATTATGCGGCGTTAATTTTCTCCGGTATGTTTTTGTCCTCAGGCAGCCAGCTCGGGCATCAAAAACAAGGCATTTCTCTTCGCACTATCATACAGGCTTTTCCTCCTCATTTCTTTCTTGCCATTTTTGTGAACCTCTGTGGTCATTTTTGTTTCTATCCTTTGCACTCAAGTGGCCGTCTCTGTTTCTCTTACTTTCTTTCTTATTGCTCCTGCTCGTCTGTTTGCACGTTCAGTTCCCCTGTACTTGGTTGCCAGCTTACTCGACCTCTTCCTTCATTCCGTGTCCACGCTTTTCAAGTACGGATATTTGTGCACCGTAGCCGGCCATTTCTTTTCATCTATATGTTCCGTAGTCTTTCTTCAAAACTAATCTTGCTCTGGGCTTCTCTCACTTCAGAATAAGGTCAACCCCCGTCACATCGCACTGCTTCATTTGTGGTTTTACTGTGGGCCCCCAAAGCTAGTATATTCTCCGACCTGGTCAATATTTCCGATTAATAGCACAGAGTTGCATTTGCGAACGCTAGTGCTGGCACAGCGCACCATAGCCACTGTGCCAACTCTTGAGCTTCGAGTATATCATATGCGGCTCCAAGATTACCAATCCCGCAAAATTTTACTTGCGATAGGCCGTCGTACTTAGTGTTCGGGCTTGTTCGTGTCATTCGTCCGAACACTCGTCTCCTGTGTGCTGTATGTCTAACTACGTAAAAACGCAAACAAAAGGTGGGAAAATGGGCAGAGGCATGCACCGAAATCTCGGAGGCAGAAGCCGTCATTCTCTGAGTACATGCTAGATGACTCCACAATGCCGCGCTTAAACGAAGGCGCGTAGCATCTGCGTTTTTCTGTGGCAAGTTCGTCAACAGGCACCTGAAGTACCGATTTGGCACGTGGCACGTATACTTGCTGTTGGAAGACCTTCCAGCCACAGATTTATGCGAAAGGCCCTTATTTATTCTATTTCTTCGCCACTCATGTCAGGCAGCAAGGTAGACAGTAGCGTTGGCTCACATTATCATAGTTCATTACAATTGCCTAGAAGTAAACGTGGTGTTGTGGCGCTGCTGCATACACGGACATGGTGCAAAGTGAGTGTTTACATCTTTTTCAGGGAGCTACGACATCGGGATGACTCACCTAGCGTTCGGTAGTTGCGTCTGTGGCTCTAGTTCAGGTCCAGATAATACCACACCTAACATCCTCGATACGTGGACGTTTTCAAGGGTCGTAGAGCCCAGCTACAACTGAGGGCGTCAATGGCCGTTGAACTAAACGGGCTCTGGCAGCTGTTTCATGGAGAGTTTCTAGTGCAGTTCATTCATACTCTCTTAATAACACGATCACAGTTTGAATGCGTGTTGACAGAAAGAAAAAAGCACGGCTGGCAGAACTGTTGTATTTTCATAACAAGTAACGACCACACAGCCTTCTACATACATGTTAGCTCTTGCTTTCGGTTTTGTCAAATTATTATATAGTGGAAATGCAAAACTGAACTTGCTACATTGAATGCCATCGTATTGACAGTTAACTTGCACGGACTAGGGGTCCCCAGGTTGCTATTCTGTATGCTGTGAAATTCCGTCATAACGTGAAATTCTGCAATTACGGCATTTTCAGTCAATCGGACCGGCAGTCCCCTGGGTCAATCAGAGCTAGCGAGATGACGAATTGGAGAAGATGGTGGAATTTAACAGTGTCCAGAATGGCACTCCTGGTCTCAATTGAAGTCAACTGCCGTTATCGTATCTATGTTATTTGAAACTGCCACCTAAAACAGCTCTAAGATGTTGCTCTATATGTGGTGTTATTATAAGAAATTTTGGAAACACAAGTAGTCGTGCTGTAGCGTGCACCGCCATACCAGATTGCAGCAGCACCACTTTCGGGTCATTGAACTGAGCGAAAGAATTGGGCGGTGAGCGCTCGTCGTGTGCAGATTTCAGTCCGATACATGTTTCTTATATGTTAATTACGTACGAAGAAACAACGACAACATTGACTGGCGTGCGCATGAGTGGTTTTTTCCTGATGTAAGGTCCATTCGACTCGGCCTGCACATCGTGAACTAGTTAAATGAGATTCAGTGCCAGCTCCATGTTTGCGCCGAACGGGCCCGGCATTTCCGGCGCGTGTCCTGCACTTCCCCATTCCACAGAGAATGCGCTCAACTGCTTCTGCACCAAGTCTGCACCGAGTGACACCACCTGCAGGCGACGTCGTGTTGATTTGGCGAAGCGAACGGCTACAGGTGCAGCGCTCCTCGTGAGCTATATTGTGCAGTCGAGCCGAATGCTTCAAGTCCGAAGCACTTGGCGCGCGTTTTCGAGTGGTTTCAGTGAAATATTATGTAACCTATTTGCTCCGCACAGGAGGAATTCAGGGTTTTGGAACTGTAAGTTGATGGTTGCCCATAAAAGCAATGAAAGCGATACGTAACTCTTTCGTGTCAATACTCTAATATACCGAGACACCTGCTTCCCTGTACTTACACACCACGCGAACATCCTGACTAAAAGGACAGATTGGAAACGTATTTATAGATAGGAGATGAGAGCATTCATTCGTTTCACATGCTCTTGGATGAGCAAATCGAAGTTGGCCCCGTGCTATAGTCTTCTCCTAAATGCCAGCTGGAGCAAAAGTTTACTTTGGCTAAAATGGTTATAGGTGATTATATATATAATTTTCTTATTAATAGCCCTTAAATAGCACTCAAGTGAACAATGCGGGATTGTTGTGGTTAGCGAATTTGAAGCAAATCCACGACCATAGCATCCCAGATTTTCAGGCCGCCGTGTGTATTCGCGAAACTCGGAGTTAAAGCCGAGGGGCCGTGCTATAGTTATCACCTTACCGGGAGCTGCGTCACATTCAGCGAGGGATAATGGAGATCTTTTTTTTTTTCGAGCTTCGGTATCACGAACGTTTCTTTCTTTTTTGCAAGCTATTTGTGACAGAAGACCTACTCATAATTCCAATTTCAAGATTGGTAAGGATGGTGTTCAATATCTACGCTGTCTGAAGCTAACATTTTCGTTGTCAGAAATTGTCTGCTTTGTAACAATGGGCCGCTGCCACTGCTCACCAACTCTGTTCACAGGGTCACCGCACTGTTCACGCTTTTGGCGTTCCTGCACGTGCCCTTGGGCGCCAGCAACATCGTGCCCCAATCACGCCGCATCATCAGGGACATCACGCTCTTCTTCGACAAGACCAAGCAAGTGAGGACGCTCTCTGGCGAAGATGGCCGCAGCGGTGCGCAGCCTTTGAGAGAGTAGCGGTAATTGAAGTACGAGATGTGCTTCCCTGTTAAGCACAATAAACTGGTGTTGCCTTTAACATAAAGAAAGAAGAATTTCCCAGCATTCACTTTCATCTGGCTTGTTCTCTAGAGATCGGAAAATTGCCAAGATTATCGCTGTGTTTAAAAGCTGAAACAGAAATTAACCTGAAAACTGCCGTCTTATTTCACTAACGTGCATTTGCTGTAAATTACTAGAACGCATTGTCGCCTCTCACATTCACTATCACCTCGAACATAACCATTTATTTTTCTTGAACAGCACAGCTTCCGGAAAATATTTTCTTGTGACGCTCAATTGCAGCAATTCATGACTGACTCGCATTTAAACATGGACGCTAACCTACAAACTGACTGCATCCTTTTACATTTTGCTAAAGTTTTTCGCCGCGTTGCACATTCGTTTTCTTTACAAAATCATCTGCTCTTTGCCTCGATTATTTTACGTGGTCATGTCTTTGTAACTATCTGTCTTTCAGCCAACAATTTACAACCGTTACAATTTTACTTCATTATTGTGTGACGTAACTTCAAGTGTACCTCAAGGCAGCATTCTTGCACCTTTAGCTTCTAATATACATTAACCACCTGCCCGCTAACATATCTTCTCGCCTGCGACTCTTTGCTGACGAGTGCATCATTTCCCGCTCCACTAATTTTATGTATGACTATCTCGCCCTCCAACGTGACCTTAACCTCATTTTCAGTTGATGCAATAAAAGAATAAAATGACGCATCACTCGAATAAATGCAAGGTTATCTCTTTCAGGCCGCAAGCGTAGCAATTCTAACTTCTCGTATCTCATAGACAGCATGGTATTGTTTCAGGTATCATCATACAAGTATTTAGGCATTCATCTCACTCATAATCATTCATTGGCGCATGCATATCAGCGCCATTTGTGCCAAAGCTTCCAGGACGCAAGGGATATCTGCGCCGTAACTTGCGAAATTGCCATAAATATGAAAGAAAAATGGCCTATCTAACACTTGTGTGGTTACGTAGCTAGATTATGAAGCCTCCACATGGTTCCCTTATCAAAACTGCTTAATAAACCTGCTAGAATCTGTACAAAATAGAGCCCCTCGCTTCATTACATGTAGCTATACAGTCCTCATTTGAGCATAACACAGGTGAAACTTGATATTTCTCTCGATAAATTCGTTGCTCAATCGCTCCTTTATGCTCATTTCATAAACGTTTTCACAGCACCAGGCCATCACGTTTACCTCACGCTTTTAGCGACGTTTACGTAATCAGTACAGCGCCAAGCGCATGCGCAGAAGAACACAAGCCTTGTACGAAGGAGACAAGTTTTGCACGAAGAACACAGCCCTTGCACGTACCGTCGCTCTTTGGAATGATCTTCCGGATCTTCCGGATATAAATAAATCATGCCGTGATCAGCAGCGCGAATACTTTCGAGTGACATGGTGACGTTATTAATGCTTGATTTGTGCATAATATTGTGCTGCATTGATATACTTCAATTATAATTTTGTGTACCTTGCACTTATGTTTGTTGCTGCTTTTTAGTCCTAGCTCTGTGCAACACTTTGCCTTTTTTGCCCTTTATATATTGCATTTGCTTCTAATATTGTTGTTCGCCCCCCTTACTGAAGGCCGCCTGGGTCTTATAAGGTATTTTAAATAAATAAATAAATAAATAAATAAATAAATAAATAAATAAATAAATAAATAAATAAATAAACTTTCCCAGTTCTACGTCATAATCAGCGTACATAATAACTGCACCGATAGCCAACAGGCTATCTGCCGGTCCAGAAGAAACTGCGTCTACAGTTGGGTCACGGGGCGAACTTAAGAAAATTTAAGCAAAACGTAAAAGAAATGTGAGATACATTAAACGGAGTCACTGACAATACAATTGCCAAGCGATCACGAGCATTAAAGCGACGGGAAAGCGATGGGCGCAAGGGACAGGACGACAGCGCTGTCGACTGGAGCGCAAACGAAGTGAGCCAGCATCACAGTTGAAATTAAAAGGCGAAGCTGGTCAGGTCGTGAGTGAAGCAGTTAGTACCAGAGTGGTTCTAAATATTGGAGTTCCGCAGTGGGAGCGCAGAACTGACCGAGGTGGTCAGCGCGGCCGCCGATACCCGGACGCCGCACGAAGACAGCCTCAACGAAGCAGCTAAGTGCTCCCTTCGTAGACGGTACACATCGGGCTGGTTTCTTCTAGAAACGAATGTTTAAAGAAGAAGCCTAACGTAGAGCGTCGCACACTACCGATCTTATTGTTAATTTTACTTGCCAGCACCACGATTTGGTTATGAGGCACGCCATAGTGGGGGATAATTTGGACTACCAGGGGTACTTTAACGTGCACTTACACGGGTGTTTTCGCGTTTCTCCTCCATCGAAATGCGGACGCCGTGACCGGGATTCGATCCCGCGACCTCGTGCTTAGCAGCCCAACACTGTAGCCACTAAGCAACCACATAGAGTACGTTAAAGGTGAATGAAATAACAAAACACAGCTCTCGACGCCGTAATTGCCATATATCTTCGACTGAATGATATAGTTGTATGCTTCTCAACGTGAAAACGGTTCGCGTTGCGTAGGGAAATCTATATAGGTTCAGCCTGTGTTAATTTCCGTTTTCTTTGTGTGTGTGAGGAGGGGGTGGAGAAGGGAGGGATTCGTGTTCCTGCACAAAATGGCCTGAATAGCAGCAGATTCTATGACATAACTTTTGCAAAACTCATGTAACTTGTAGTATATATTGGGCCAAACTACAAAAGCAAAAGCCTTTGTTCTAAATGACGATGACAAATACTTATATATAGCTAGATAAGCGGAAATACTGTTTTGGGACAATATTCTGCTAGAATTAAACCTTAATATATGTTTTCGTTGACTCTAGTTTCCGCTTTCTTAAGAGTTCATCCACTCGATGCTGCAAAGCTTCATTGCGCAAACATGAAGGATGGCGTTGGCGCTCGTTACATTTTTTTAATTATGGGGTTTTAGGTGCCAAAAGCATAATTTGATTATGAGGCATGCCGCAGTGGGGACTCCAGATTATTTTCTGACCACCTGGGGTTCTGTAACAAGCGCCTATATTTAAGTACACAGGTGTTCTTGCATTTCGGCCCCTGTGGAATTGCTGCCGCCGTGGCCGGGATGTGATCCCGCGACCTCATTTGCTTAGCAAGGCAACATCACAGCCACTAAGCAACGACGGCGGGTCCTTCGTTATTTTAAGGGACTGCGTTCAGCGATCCCTGACCTATCAGAGGCAGACTTCGGAATTCTGTAAACGGCTGTCGGTGGGCCTATTAGAGTTACTTCGGTTACTTGAATTCTTGCGAGAGTCTGCCCACATAGCCGCGGTCAAAGATGCTTCCACTTTCTAGACGACAGCGGCTGTTGCTCTTCTCTTAATTCACAGATGATCTAAAAAAAATCGTGACCCGAACATGAGAGAACGAAGTATAGTGACAACAGTCGTAAAATTCACATGCACATAACAATTGTTTCTGAGCTGTTCACAAGTGTTTATGTGTCCATGTTCACGCACATACGGCGGTCCGCGTTGGTAAAAAAACACAGCGCACACACAGAAAAATTACAGTAGCACCGTAATACGAGTGAATATGGGAGGCACGCATATATATAAATGCGTTAAAAAAAGTGAATCATTTGGAAAAATATAGCGCCTTGATCAAAGTTACATCAAAAGTCAGCAGCTTTTAAATGTTCCCGATTCTTCTAAAAACTGTGCTAATGCACACGCTGCGCTGTGTTGCAAGTGTTCTGATGGCCATGCATGCGCTCATAATTTTATCTGGTGACATTGCGCTTTTTTGTGTCTGTCTGCTTGCAGGAAATCGATATTCTCCTCGTGAGGGATTACAGCGTTTTCGAAACCGACTTCTACAAGAGAATGGACAGTGAGTGCGCGGCGAGAGTTGCATGCCCAGCTTCACTTGCGCAATATTACTGACGCGCTCAGTCTCCGTGTGCAGTGTGAAAAGGAGTTCGTCTGGATTATCGAGGAACCTGCTGGCAGAATGTTGCCGCCCTCATTTCAGCAACTAGAAAATTGATTAGCTGGGGAAATGGACAATACATATTACGAAAAGTATGTTATGCTAGGTAGCCTTTGTAGTGATGCCGAACTTATACCGTAAATCCCAAAAGAGACCAACAAATCAAACATGGGAACGAGTCGCTGCGTTTGTTCAAGAGTTAATGAATGCGTCAAATGCTGCAATGCAGTCGTAACAGATCAAGGCATGCTAATGGTAATCGCACTACGTAGGATGCCTGACAAACGACAAGACGTCCGGCGCTTCAGAGGCATACATCAACCCCGCTAGTGTGCAGTGTGTCCCAGCTATGAGGCATCGCGTTTGTATAAAAGATCGGCCATTGCACGCAAAGGTAACCGAGTGCGCATTGTCCACAGTCAAATAGAGCAGCCGCCTGTAATGTCTTGATTGATTTAGTTTAATAATGAATTGCAATTTACGTATTTTTAAGTGCTGCTCGGCATACCGTGCTGCCAGCGAAGAATTTGTAGGAAATTGAAATAAACTTAAGCCTTGCATGTTTTCAGCCACGCACCAACTGCCCGATTATTTTCTGTGACTGATCTCCGTGACTAACCTTTCGCCGGCATCAAAAAGCAGCGCCTAGGCCTTTGACATTAGTTTATTCTTGGCCGTCGCGCGATATATATATATATATATATATATATATATATATATATATATATATATATATATATATATATATATATATATATATATATATATATATATATTGACACGTGTACTTATCTTTATCGGGCGACCACGTTTCGCCGCTTCACAACTGTAATCGCACAGCGAGGGACGCGCCTGCATGTATCCGACGTTTCTGGAAAGTTATCGATGCTTCTACCCGGCTGTCTGTTGTCGCCGAACCTTGTGTTATCTGATTTCATCGCGTAACGCGAATGGTGTAGAACTTTGTGGAAGGCACGCGGGTCCGAACGATTGGGCTGGAACATTCGACGACTGCTCTATAAAAGCCGACGCCCTTGACCCGCTGATCAGATTTTCGACGATCGCCGAGCGTGTTCGCCGCTCTCGTTGTGCTTTAAGTGTAGCCTGTTTTGTGGGCACAGGTTCGCCCAATAAAAGCTAGTTTTTGCCTTTCACAGTATTGCTACTGTGTTCTTTGGCGTGATGACCACGTGACAATATATATATATATATATATATATATATATATATATATATATATGTGTGTGTGTGTGTGTGTGTGTGTGTGTGTGTGTGTGTGTGTGTGTGTGTGTGTGTGTCCTTAGTGAGGTTAGAAGAACTGGTGAGGTTTCTACAGTGCTGACAACTGGCCACGTCCTTTGTCGTCCTGATCCCCAAACCCGGCAAGGCTCCGAACGTGGACAACCTCCGACAGATCTCTCTCACCTCCTGCGTTGGGAAAGTGGCGGAGCATGTCGTCCTCAACAGACTAAACAGATATCTCGAAGAGAACAACATCTATACTCACAACATGATTGACTTTCGTGCCGGCCTCTCGTCGCAGGACGCCATGAAGATGATCAAACATCAAATCATCGACGGCAGTACCAGAAACACCAGGGCCCTGCTCGGACTCGACCTCGAGAAAGCCTTTGACAACGTTCTCCACGAATACATTCTGGCCTCCGTGGCAGACCTCGAGCTGGGCCCCAGACTATATAACTACGTCCGTTCGTTCCTGACGGGGAGGAAAGCGAAGCTGCGGATCAGCGACTTTGTCTCCGACGAGGTGCTCCTGGGCCCACAGGGCACGCCGCAAGGCTCGGTCATTTCGCCTGCACTCTTCAACATCTGCATGATCGGCCTCTCGAGGAATCTGGCCCAAGTTGAAGGTATCAAGCACACCATCTACGCAGACGACATCACCATCTGGTGCACCGGCGGTAGCGAAGGGCAAGTGGAAAGCGCCATGCAAGAGGCGGTAGACGTCACGGAGCAGTACCTGCTACCCACCGGACTCAGATGCTCCCCGACCAAATCTGAGCTTCTCCTCTATAGAAAAGAAAAAGGACGCAGACCCAAGGGCTGGAAACCGGTCTCGGAAAGTTACATTCACCTGTTCACTCGGAGCGGTGACCCGATACCCAGGGTCGACACCATCAGAGTCCTGGGTATGTTTATAGAATCACGCGGCGGCAACGGCACTGCGTTACGCAAGATAATTGCGAAAACCGACAATGCTTTTCGCCTTGTCCGAAGGGTCACGAACAGACATCGTGGCCTCAAAGAGGACAACCTGCTTCGGCTCATCAACGCCTTTGTGCTGTGTCACTTCACCTACACGGTGGCCATGCACAACTGGCTCAGAGCCGAGCGGGAAAAGCTTAATGCCCTCATTAGAAAATTCTTCAAGAGAGCCCTCGGGCTGCCCGTCAGAACGCATACAGAGGACCTCCTTCGGCTCGGCATACACAACACCATGGAGGAGATAGCCGAGGCTCAGGAACGGGCCCAGCTAACTCGGCTGTCCACCACGCCGGCCGGCAGGCGTATCCTCGAGGAGATCGGACTCGCACCAACCAAGAACTTGGCTGAAGACACCCAAATCGCCAGAGAAATATGGGAGAAGATCGTGGTCGCCCCTTTGCCCCGCAGCGTTCATCCCGTTCACAACGCAGGTCGTCGCAAGGCAAGAGCATTGAATATGCTAAAGCAAGTAAACAGGGACAAAATCGCAGCAAGCTTCGTGGACGCAGCTGCATACCGAGACGGCAAGGCTTTTGCGGTTTCCGTCGTTGACACGCTGGGCAAAGTTATCAAGTGTGCTTCCGTCCGGACGACGAACCCAGAGGTGGCCGAGCAAGTGGCCATTGCACTCGCCATGCAAGACGGTCGGAGAGACAGGGTGTATAGCGATTCGAAAGCCGCCATCAGGGCATTCCAGAAAGGCCGGGTAGCCCGGCAGGTAGTTCAAATTCTGAAAGGCGCCAAACACGGCAACACCTCCACGCACTCGATCCTTTGGTTCCCTGCACACGTCGGGGTGATTGAGGGGGTTCCTCTGAACCTCAACGAGTCTGCCCACGAGGCTGCGCGTGGCTTTACCGACCGCGCTGCCTTCGGGTCGGGCGACTCTCTCCCCGGACACCGAGAAGCTCCTCTCACACACAACGAAATCACTAAATTCTTCTACTTAGAGAGAAGGGTTTCCCCCCGCCTCACTCCAACTTAAGCAGGCCGCAGGCGGTCACGCTAAGACTTCTGCAAACGAACTCGTACCCAAATCCGGCGTCCCTTAATAGCATATATCCAGAGATTTATACGAATTGTTCTTGCGTGGCCTGTGGTGAGGTAGCTACGTTGCCTCATATGCTCTGGGAGTGCGGGTCGCTGTGCCCGAAGTTCACCAACGAAGAGGGGGACGCCCTCCTGCGAAGTCCCGTCTTTGAGGATCAAATCCTGGCCGTCCAGCGCGCCCGCGATCGGGCCGGCAGACTAGATCTGTCAGTCCCGTCGTGGGATTAGCCAGGTGCGCGTTTCATCGCGCTTTGCTGGACCAAATAAAAGTTTATTCACTCACTCACTCACTCTGTCATAGAGGACTGCCAGATAAGAAGCAGTTCGGTGTAGGATTCCTAATCCATACGGACATAACGGGAAACATTTCGTAATTCTGCAGCCTTAACGAGAGGATAGTAGTAGTCGTAATAAAACTTAATAAGAGGTCTAGAATAAAAGTAGTACAAGCCTACGCCCCAACCTCCATTCATGATGATGATGAAATAGATCAACGCATAAGTACCCAAGAAAGTGGATGGGGAAACGGCGTCGCAGTAGCTCAATTGGCAGAGCATTGCACCCATAAAGTGCAGACATGGCATCGTTCCACACCTGCGGCGAGTTGTTTTTCCATCAAATTTCATTGTCCTTAATTTATCATTTATTTAATTCAATTATTAAGGACAAGTAACTTCCCCTGTGTTGCCATTGGTGTCATTGTACACTCACGTCTTGAAACACACACACACACACACAAACACACACACACACACACACACACACACACACACACACACACACACACACACACACACACACACACACACACACACACACACACACGCACGCACGCACGCACGCACACACGCACACACGCACACGCACATATATATGTTTCAAGACGTGAGTGTACAATGGCACCACTGTTAAACGCAAGAAAAATTGTAGAAATTGTATGTATTTGTTTACGACAACGCCTATATTGTGCCAACATTTCTAGATAAAGGGTCCATTTTTTTTTGCTGCACCACATTTTTTAAAATATTGCATAGAGCAGATAGTACAATTATAACCCCTCAAATAAATTACTCGATGCGCAGGCCATTACTTCTATAAAATATCGAAATGGTCAATTTAATAATTTACCGAATTATGATAATGAACACTTTAATTAATTACTTAATGCCATATAAAGCGATGTACGAATTATAGCGGCCGTGTTCGCACGGCGTATACACTTGGAATGAATTCTCTCGACAGGACTAGTTGCGAGATATTAATGTTTAAAATGTCCTACGATATGCATTGGCGTCCCAGTTACTTTTTTAAGAAACCGCTGTTCTATGCATTCAAGAGCAAAAGTAACTGGAATCACTGGAACACCAATGCATTTCGACGGATACTTTGAAAATTAATGCCTCGTAGCTGGTGCTGTCCAGAGAATTCATTCCAAGTGGATTCGCCGTGCGAACTCAGCGGCTATAATTCGCAGATTGAAATATGTGGCGTAATGTAATTAATCAAGAAGTAGGTAACGTAATTATGTTAATAATTCAATTGATGATTTTGATTTCTCGTAGAAGTAATGGCCACCTCATCGAGTAATTTAGATCAAGGGTTGGAGAGAGAGAGAGAATGAAAAGGAAAGGCAGGGAGGTTAACCAGATATGAGTCTCCGGTTTGCTACCCTGCACTGGGGATGGGGGATAGGGGTTAGAAAGAAGGCAGAGGAAAACGCTAAAAAAAAGGGAAAAAAAAAAGACACGCACACATGGAGGCGCACACACAAATGGCGTTCCAGTTAAAGTCGTTCACACAGGCCGGTAGATCGTAAAAAGCGCAATAGCGCTTGCACGGCCTTCTTCTGTGACGATAGGTCCTTTCGATGTTGTAGAATTAATTTTTCGGATAGCGGTTGGTCATCCAGTTGGTCAAGTGCGTGGCGAAGGCATGCCCTCTGGGAACTGTACTGCGGGCAGGCACACAGGATATGGCCAATTGATTCTTCAAGGCCGCAGTGGTCACAGGTTGGGCTGTCGGTCATCCCTATGCAGAATGCATAGGCTTTAGTAAAAGCAACGCCCAACCAAAGTCGATATAAAAGTGTGGCGTCTCCACGGCGAAGCTGTGATGGCGCTCGAAGACTTAGTGTGGGATGAAGTGAGTACAGTCGCGTGTTTCTTAAATGTGGAATGTGGTATCTATCATAGAGGATGTTTAAAAAAAATTGATGCAGCTGAAAAAAACAAGAAAGACAGCCGGTGTGTATAACCGCTTACACTTACGTGCGTGGTGAATCTGCACAACTTCTTATTAAGGGGAGAACAAAGATATTTAGGTTGTTGTATTTATGAGAAAATTCATGTATAATTTTGTATGCATGAAGAAAAACTAGTCTTTCAGCATTAGCAGAAATGAAGGACATTCTTCCAAATGAAGGGATCTATGAAGTATCCGTTGAAATAGATTTTCATCCGTAAAAACAAAATTTTGAGTTTTTGTCACAGTTTTTTTTTCAGAGGTAGCTTTTACAGTGCTATATTCTATACTTGTGCTACACGTCATCCTTGCGTTGAGTGGTTGCTATAAGGGGTGGTTGTATTATGTAACATTTGGATTATCTTGACATCTTCAGCTCGATATACATCTCTACCCCTCGTGTGCAATATTTGACCCTGTAGATATTTGCTAATATTATTTGTATTTCACGCATTCTTTGCTAATATATGTACATTTGGTTTTCACCAATACAGAGACGACCATTTTAGAAATTACAAAAAAAAAATTCCTCCCGTTTTGTAGACTAACGAAGAAAACGTCCGTGGGCCGTACGACGGGGAAAAAACTCGGGCTCTTCCGTGTATTATGTCCGCATATTTTATGACGGAAAGACTGGCTGTTTTATTACTGACGCTATGCCGTTTTACGTTATCACCGTACATGTCCGTAAAATCACAGATGTGTTCCCACAATGCGTCTCATCTGGGTTGCAGGTTGCGTCGCCAAAGTGGGCGAAGATTTTAAGGGCATAGTCGGCGAGTCGCCCATTGAAGGAGTTCAGAAGGTCGTCCGCCGTAAGTCTGCAGTACATATATATATATATATATATATATATATATATATATATATATATATATATATATATATATATATATATATATACGTGTGTGTGTGTGAAAGAATAGAGCGTGCTTATATGAGACGCTTTGGCCTTGACCAGCCTTCATAAAGCAGAAAGTACTTGCAAAAGTAGTAGAAAAGCAAAAAATGAGAAACCTGAAAAACAATGTAAAAACGAAGGGTCACAAAACAGCTCTGTTTTTTCTTTATTACTTTTGGCACCTTTTTTGACTACCCACGCACGCACGTTCTTCTCCCTTTAGTGTAGGATATCGAACCGAAGGGATGACGTGTTCTGGCTTCGTCCACAACTAAAACTCTGCAAGTTGAAGCTTCATGTATTCTCGTAAGCACACTCTTGGCCGCGGTACTCCAGCGTAAACGTCGAGTCAAGAATCGACTAATTGGACAATGCGGCGACAAAAACCGACCCGCTCACTTTATCTTTAGGACTGCGTACGGCTTTATATATATATATATATATATATATAAACGCAACAACATTATTATGTTAACAGCAATTTCGTGCGTTTTTAACGTGAACGTATTCAAATACCGGGATAGACTTGCGAGGAAGCGATTACCTTTCAAAATATATAAAGGAACGAAACGACGGGCCTGAAAGGTGGTGCTCTCGCAGTTTGTTGAAGCCTGTGGGAAGTAGTGTGGATAGACGCGGTTGCCAAAGATTGACAACGAGAAAGTTCACTTAACGAGAGAAGCTCTTTTTCGCGGTTACCCCAATAAAAAAAGATTGCAATGAAAGACGCAAGACGTGCTCGTCTCTATGGAGCGCCCTCATCTCGCAGCGCCTCGGACTCGGCGGTAGCGACGCGCCGCTCTCCGTCGAGGCGTCACGCGTCACGGCGTTGCGTGTGAAGAACGTCGCGTTATCGTGGGCCACATGCGCAGCCTTAATCCTCCGCCGACCCGTGCCCAGTGGCAGTGCGCCGGATCACACCTGCAATTCTACAACACGTTTCCCGTCACACACGAGCACGCACGCACACACACACACACACACACACACACACACACACACACACACACACACACACGCACACGCGCACACACACGCACAAACGCACACACACACACACACACACACACACACATATATATATATATATATATATATATATATATATATATATATATATATATATATATATATATATATATATATATATATATATCCGCCTAAAGCAGTATACCGTAAAGCTAGAAATATTCGAGATATACTAGCATCATCATCTAAGACTGACTGCCCTGATGCCATCGGATTGCATCCTTGTCGAAAACCGCGATGTAAAGTATGTCCCTACATGGCCACATCGCAACAGGTTACTAGTACGTCTTCAAGCTTTTGTTTAAAAATCAAAGGCGATTTCGACTGTGACACAAAAAACGTAATATATATGATTGAATGTACGCTCTGCAAAAAACGGTACATCGGACAAACAGAAGGGCCTTTCAGATTCCGCTTTAACAATCATAAATCCCACGCTAACACGTTGCCCTACCTGCCCATCTCAAAACACGTACATCTTCCTGACCACTCATTTGATAAACGGAGAGTCACGTTGCTTGAATCTGGATTTCGCTCAAATTTTGATAGAGAAGCCCGCGAATCCTCCCTTATCTACAAGTTTGATACTGTCGCGTGTGGTATGAATGAATGTGTAGGAAAATTGAATTGCATGTCTTTGTAGCCCGTCACTTGTCCCTTCTTCTACTAGTACGTGGCTATTCCCCTTTTTCTGTGTTTGCTTGATAACATAGCACATATTGAGCGCATATCGACGTTTTGTTGTCACGTGGCGATTGGTTTTTACAATTCATTTCGGTACGTTTTTATGCTTTGTATCTTAGATTATATGTTTGCAATCGCCATCGGTCTATACACGTGTCAGCTATCCTTTGAACGATTCGGATGCATTTTGTTCGCCCATTTTATTCGTTTTTCATGTTAACGTTACTTCATTCGGTTGATAAGCACATGTATATTAACTGTACTGACACCATGCAATGTATTCTGATGAAGGCCGGACCCCGGCCGAAACGTCAATAAACCGCTGCATACGCGCGTCTACTTCACTATATATATATATATATATATATATATATATATATATATATATATATATATATATATATATATATATATATATATATATATATAGGCGGTCTCTTCAAAGTTCAGCACGCAGGACCCGACGTACCATACGCAGGAAAGAGACGACATATTTTTGGAAGACTCCCTTACAAAAATTTTTATAGAAAGTCCATAGACAGTCCATAGACATTTGTCTATGAAGTCTATAGACTGTCTATAGACATTTCTTTAGACTGATCTATAGACAGTCTATAGATTTATGGCCGCACACTTTTTATAGACTGGTCTATAAAAAGTCTGAGTTTATAGACTGTCTATAGACATTTCTTTAGACTAGTCTATAGACTTATGGCCGCACACTTTTTATAGACTAGTCTATAAAAAGTCTGAGTCTATAGACTGTCTATACACTGTCTATAGACTGTCTGTAGACTTATGGCCATACACTTTTTATAGACTAGTCTATAAAAAGTTTGAGTCTATAGATTGTCTATAGACTTTCGATAGACTTATGGCCATACACTTTTTATAGACTAGTCTATAAGAAGTCTAAGTCTATAGACTGTCTATAGACCGTCTATAGACTTATGGCCATACACGTTTTATGGACTAGTCTATGAAAAGTCTGAGTCTAGAGTGTCTATGGATTAATTAAAATTCATGTTTGTAGACAGTTGTCTGCATAATGTCTATGGGCAAGTGTATAGGCTTACAGTTCTACCTTTGTAGACTGAAGTCTATGGAATGTCTACAGACAAATGTATATATACTATAGACATTCTATAGACTTCAGTCTACAAAAACAGAACTTTATAATCCAATACACTTTTTTCTATGACATTCTGCATACACTTGCCAACAAACAGGCATTTTCATTAATTTATAGACACTCTATAGACACAGACATTTTATAGACAAGTCTACAAAGAGTGTATAAGGTCATAACTCCATAGCGGCTATCTACAAGTTAGTTTACATTTTTCATTACATGCGGTAGCAAAACGTTTTGAATGTATTTCATTTCATTTTATAGATATGAAATGCATGGAATGCAGATAATATGCATGTGCACCTGTTCCTTTTCATCTGCACTTATGCATTACCGTTAGTAGATTAATAAAGCTCCTGAACCAGCTGTAGTTTCATATATGTTGCATAAACAGAAAGAATTTATATAGTGCTGAATCATGCAGTGCAAAAAATAAAACAAATGCACCGGCAATGCATTAACCGTTTTTATTGCTCGATATAATACATGAATTGCTTAAATTCTTGTCTTATGCTATTATGGAAACAGATTAAATATTTACACTACTCCTTGGCAAGCATGGTCGCCAGGCTGGCCTTGACCTTTGTGTCATTAGTCCCAAAGGTGCTGCAGGTGTATGCTGCAAATAAGTACATGCAGCAATATGAGGCAAAAATAACAGATGTGTATTCTTTGTATGTTCATTAAGCAGCTGAATATATTTACTCAAACCATCTAAGTCAATACTTAATGCGGTTTAACTATGACTAATGGCTGCTTGTCAATACAAATCAGTACCTTTATGCAATGTTCTATTGCATGGTATGGTGAACAATTAAACAGTCACAACTGCTGCTCGTGTCAGCAACAGTATGTTCCCTTTTATGACAAGTTCATATATGATGCATTAATGTACTTATCCCAAATGGTCCCTATATTTATTGCGGAAACGTTACCCAGTTGGGCTGTCTGTACAGTTTTTTTGGCTGGTAGTTAAGTATGCCCGTGCAGAGGGATGTTTTCAGAAGACGTGACTGGAATATTCCCAGTATCATGCCTAAGATTGTAATTTATTTTGCTTAGTACATATTGAAATGTATTTCTCATACTTTTAAATGAATGGGTTATTGGCCATAACTTCAACAGATGGCAGATGGGTTGATTGTATTGATACGGTACCTTAACTTCTTGCAGGTAATGAGGCCTCTTGGGCATGCTAACAGGTTTCCAAGTTAGGTATACCACATGAGCACCCGAAATACCACACGAGCACTTTGTGTCATGGCACGACAGATATGCACCTCCTAGGAAACAGAACTGATAGTATACAGTTCGAATGAATTCTATCACAGTAAATTATTTAAGGTGCTTTGAAAGATGAAAATTTTTTCTAGGCTATCGAAGTTCAGGACGTTTAGTTAACGCAAAAAAAACATATTGAGTAAGAAATGCCTTGTCAGTCTGCTTGACTTTCTTTTTTTTTCAATAAATAGAACCAATTTCCTTCAATTTTTATGAAGTGAAACGTTTTAAAAATATATTTAACACAGAGACTTTCTGGAAACTTTGACATGTAACAAGACAGCATATTTATGTGGCCAATTTAAAGTTTCCCGATCTTTTTCCAAGCCTTTCCTGGCTGTTTTCATGAAAATTTTCTGGCAATCTATGACGCCTGCAGCTTAAGTGCAATAAAAAATACTATGGTTTAATAATTGCCAAGTAGTGCCAGTCTATAATATTTAGATAAAACGAATAACACGTCAGTCACTTAACATGTAGTATTAGATGCAACTGACTTGAATCCCTTGTTTAATAAAGCTGACAAGGGCTTCGGCAAGTTCGTAATTGATGGCCACACGAGTACAGCACGGAAGACACAGAGACACGCGTAAAACAAATGCAACAATGTGAGGGAAAACTATACAATGAGTTATTTTTACGGTTCAATAGTAGTTTTCTATATAATTTGCTCTCACCACTTATGCCTCTAGTTAACTTTGTTTACCTATGACTAAAGACTACATGGCAATATTAATCAGTACCATTATGATGTTTCGTTATATTATAGTATGATAAGCAGTTAGACAACCATAATGGTCGCCGGTGTTAGCAACGGTACGTTTCGTTTCAAGACAGGTTCATGTGACACACAGTGTACTCATAAAAATGAAAGAAATGTTAGAATCCCAAACGATTCCTATAATAATAATTGTTGAAACAAAGATACCCTGCTGGACTGTGCACATTTTTCAGGTGTTAATGCAATGTGCCCGTGCCGATCGAACATGCTCAGCATACTGACTGCAGTTTTGAACAATCACGTTAACATTTGCAATTTATTTCCGCTTAGAACAGTCTGCATTGTCTCTTTTCTCATACTTCGAGATGAATACATTTGCCACACTTTCAGTAGAATGCACATGAATGGGGGCGTACTGATCAGGTCACTTATCAACTAAAACATGTTACGATCTCTTAGGTGTGTTAATAAGGGTAGAACAAATGCAATATCCACTGAATTATTTGAATAATCTGTGCGTTATCTACTAAGAAAAGACCACCAAATTGATAATCTGGCTCTTTTTTCTTTTGTACAGCGCATATAGTATGCAGTCTGTCCAAGACGACGGCACTACATGCAACAGTAATGAAAACCGGAACACTTATTGCGCACGACAAGGGCTTCATACCGTGCACGACTGGCACAATGCGAATCTGCGCCAGCAGCTGCCTAGAGATTAAGAGCACGTAAACTGCATAACCCCGAAGCATCGAAAGGCGCTTAACGCTTTTCATATAGCTCGAAAGATAACTTATGCTGCTAAACTGTTTAAAAAAGAGACAAAAAACAAATCTTACAACTACCGTCAAACGCAATGCCTTCAGTTTGAAACGTGTAAAGGCGCTTCCCGGAGCGACTAATTTATTGTGCTCCAATTTTTTCGGCTAAGTTGCGAAGCTGCGAGTGACTGAGCTTATCGTAGGTTTCATGCTCCAAAAGCGTTTGTGGTTGTATATATATAGATTGGGTGAATCTAGAGATTTTCGCTTGACATTTCTTCAAGTCTCGTGTTTTGCTTGCGGTAACTTCCCAAAATTATTTAGATTGGTTGCCAGAAACCTTAAAAATACTGCTACCTTTAAACAATGCGAAAACGGCAGTGCACACACTGCTGATGCATGCCCCGCAAACACGGCCTTTCATCCGAGTACGTCAGCAGTCATTTAACTATACGTGTCTGTCAGAACATTCTTGATGCTAACACAATTTCGAGATATATACGTAAAGCGTGTCACGAGAATTTCACTACACATGCGGCGCAGCATTCATCGCGGCCGGATCAAGCGCCACGAAATGAGATCTACCACACTGGCTGCCCAACATACACAATCCGCTTAGTGGTAGCTCAATATCAAGTTAAAACATGGTGTAGCTTCCTTCTTTACGCACCCAAACTATTATGCGAAAATCAACAAGCCCGAGCGATCGCTCGCCGTAAAACATCCCGTATAGTAGAAGCGAGAACAAGAGCGCGTTATGAAACCATGTCAACGACAAACCGACACTATACCCGAGTCGCCTGCGCTACATGCAGCCGCTTCGCGCAACGAAATGCGCTCACATAATCATGAGCTATTGACACAAAACAACTTTGCTAAAGCTTACCGTTCAGTGTAGTTGACGTGTGATGCCACAAAGATGACACGCATACACAGACACCAACGTTCAGGCGGACACCGCACACCGGTACAACCGTTTACGTGCCCGGGGCGCTCGTTGAGATGGCGCACCGCCGCGCATGCGCAAGAACTCCGAGCATGCGCAGGAGCTCCGCGCGCGATGGCGCGCGCGCTCGGAGGAGTGTGAGCGCCTTTTCCTCCTTCATTTTTTTTTCGCTCTCTCTCTGCGCGCCATGCGCGCCGGAACGGGTGGCTTATTCATCTTTATCACCATTATTCATCTTTTTTCGTGGACGAAGGAAATGCGCTGGCAGGTTGTATGACAAACGCTGTGGGCTATCGTATGAGACTGGAACGCTAACTTGAATGCGCTGTTTGTAAAAGCCATTACAGGGCCCTTCAAACGTTTCAGACGCATTATTGCCAGCGTCGATTAGTAATACAGCGTACTTGTAGCATATCTTCCAGCGTACCACCAAATGTGATGCCCGCACGTATGTTAGTGCTAATTTTCTGTTCCGGTGATAGGTCAAAGCAATCAGTACAGCATTGAGGTACTCATATGCGTGGCTGCCCAGGCATACCGCCGGCGAAATACTGGGTGGGCTCTGATGATTTGGCACCTATTTTAAGTGAATGAGAAACTTTGATGGGTTTATAGTGCAGGATATCAGTCAACAAAAAACCGCCCTATGTTAGTGACGCAGCCGAGGTATGAAGAAAATGTGAAAAGTATCCGAGAATCGGACGACACACAACGCGAACACCACATGCGCGACATCGGTTCATCGCGCATTCACAAAGTCCGCGTTGTCAGCTACAAACATTACGAGTGTCCTTGCTGTTAGCTCGATGCCTGTTTGGAATCCACTTGTAGCTGAAGCTGGCGTTCATAACAACTATTATAACAATTGGATCGGCGTTTTGCTTTCTTTATTCTACTGCCGCAAAAGTGATGCGACAACTGTGAAGACTGTCTTGGGATTGCCGAGACCGACTACGTAGATCATATCATGTGGTCAACAAATGCGGAGGTATACACTATGTGTATACTAATGTCTACAAATAGGCTCTACAGCAATCTCAGCAGTATACAACTTCAGTGGCTTATATCAAACGCAGCTACGTATTATCCACCGGTACCTGCATGCGCTTGGTTACAGCGTACACGGGTTGGGCCCAGATTAACGATGTTTGTCTATTGTTAATCTATAGACATGCAATACCACGACAACTCAGAGGCAGACCAGGTGGTGAATTCACCACCTGGTCTGCCGGCTTTCGCGACTTATTCACCACCTTTGCCACATCATCACCATCTGACCTTCACCAGCTGGTCTCGCGAAGTGTACGTCCGGGAAGCAGCCAGGTTTAGGGCCTTCGGGTGCCTGGAAGACCTTTGTGACTCGGACGTTGCCTGTTCCGCCACGATCCTCGTTCGGTGCAGCTGCACCGAATGACGACTAGCAGTCTGCACGGTTTGCCCGCCGCGCCGGGGTTGCACGCGGTGCCGGTCGCGCATGAACCAGTGCCATATCATCGCCTTCGCAGAGGGCGGGGAGTATGGGAACTCGGCATTACATATTATCGACTTTCTTATATAGACATTCAATACACCAGGAGAGAAAAAGAAATAGAAACCTTAGCCGACTATTATTATTAACTGTCTAATATAGAGAGTCTATAGACAGAGTATGGCCAAAAATAAATAGAGACTGTATCGGCTTTCGTCTATAGGTAGTCCATATAGAGGGGAAGCAGACAAAAAAGAAACAAGCACTTTACGGAATTTTTTCTATAGACCGTCTATAGACTGCGCGTAGACAAAAAGAAATAAAAACCTTATTGACTTTCGTCTATAGAAAGTCTATAGACAGAGTATATGGACAAAAATAGACAGAGACATGTACCCACTTTCGTCTATAGGTAGTCCATATAGGGGAAGTAGACAGAAAAGAAACAAACACCTTATCGACTTTTTCCTATAGACCGTCCATAATCTACGAGTAGACGAAAACAAATAGAAACCTTATCGACTTTCGTCTTTAGAAAGTCTGTAGACAAAGTATGGACAAAAATAGATAGAGACCGTACCCACTTTCGTCTATAGGTAGTCCATAGAGGAGAAGGATACAAAAAAAACACCTTATCGACTTTTTTCTATAGACTGTCTATAGACTGCGAGTAGACAAAAAGAAATAGAAACCTTATCGACTTTCGTCTATAGAAAGTCTATAGACAAAGTATACCCGCCGTGGTTGCTCAGTGGCTATGGTGTTAGGCTGCTGAGCACGAGGTCGCGGGATCGAATCCCGGCCACGGCGGCCGCATTTCGATGGGGGCGAAATGCGAAAACACCGGTGTACTTAGATTTAGGTGCACGTTAAAGAACCCCAGGTGGTCGAAATTTCCGGAATCCTCCACTACGGCGTGCCTCATAATCAGAAAGTGGTTTTGGCACGTAAAACCCCATAATTTAATTTAATTTTATAGACAAAGTATGGACCAAAATAGATAGAGACCGTAATCCACTTTCGTCTATAGGTAGTCCATAGAGGGGAAGGATACAATAAAGAAACAAACTCCTTATCGACTTTTTTTTATAAACTGTCTATAGACTGCGAGTAGACAAAAGAAATAGAAACCTTATCGACTTTCGTCTATAGAAAGTCTATAGACAAAGTATGGACAAAAATAAATATAAGCTGTATCGACTTTCGTCTATAGGTAGTCCATAGAGGGGAAGTAGGCAAAAAAGAGCAAACACCTTATCGACTTTTTTCTATAGACCGTCTATAGACTGCGTATAGACAAAAAGAAATAGAAACTGTATCGACTTTCGTCTATAGACAGTCTACAGACTTTGTATCAACAAAAGTCCAAATCTATAGAAAGGAAAGGTCGTCTATAAGAAGTCTATAGACTTTCTATAGACAGTCTAAAGTCATTTTTGTAAGGGCTTACTTAACGTATTCGGCTGGTGGACCAGCCTTCGTCAGAGTACAGTACATTGCAGAGCATATATATATATATATGTTTAAATAGGTAACGCGGGGAAAAGATGCCGGATGCCGAAGCATAACAGCGACTGTGACAAAAAATTGTGAAAGCGTGTCACGTTAGATATATCTTCAATGAAATTTGGTTGAGCAAGCTTTTCCATCTCTTGAAAAGCCAGCAATTTCATTTTCATTGTTTATTTAATTACCTATTAAGTAACGCATTCATTCATAGCTATGTATTTGAGCATCCACAGGATTCTTCCATGCGGACAGTGTTTGTACGATTCTAAGTGAAATATTTCTTGCTACACTTTGCATGAAGCTTTACGGGCAGGTGATAGCGAGGTTGGCAGAGGAGCGAGGTTGTGTGAAACGCCGTCCTAGTTTTTGATTGCTCTGGAGAAATGGCAAACAAAAAGTCTGGTACTTCTGCGGACGAACAACTTGGAGTGCCTGACCGGTGCGGTGAGGCATGTAATCTGCGGAAATGATGCTTAGAAAAGAAAACCACTAAAGAGAAGAGGAAAAAAACAATAAGAAGTACGACGTACAGTCGATAACTTCCAACTAAATTTTATTTGAAGAAACAGAGTTGATATTCATGGAAAACGAATAGTACCGCCGTGACGTCAAGAACTATCTATGGCATTAGAAACGCAATATTTTTGTCGACAAGTGCCGTTGACGGGCATCTCGCTTTGTCGGCAATCGTACGTGAATCGTACAATGTCAGGAATCCTACATGAAGCAATCGTACATGAAGGAATAGTACATTGATGTCAGAAACCCTACATCGAAATAAATTTTTGATATGAGCTAGAACTATATCAAGAATATTTTATGTACGTGCTGTCCTAGGCGAGAACGACCTTACCGTACGCATTCTTTGATAACGGATCACCTCCAATTCAAGTACCCCATAGAATCACGCGTTATCATGTATAACCTACGGCTGCCGTACTTCTGTCCGCCTCTTACGTAATGCCTAGCACCAAGGCTTTTGAGGCATCATCAAATAAACTAAACACACGTACCAACCAGCGCAATCGCATTGCTTCTGAGTCATGCTGGCTATATCGTTCACACCACCTGTACGCATTTGCTTCGCTTGGTCTACAGATTTCAAAGAATAAAAGCCAGCCTTAGCATGGAGTTTCCCACAATTAACACTACAGGGAGCACTGGCGCGGCGATCGCTCCGCCACCATGAGAAGGATGGTCACAGTAGGCGTGTTTGTCTGACCTTCGTGCTTGTGGCTTCAGAGGATCTTGTGCCTTTATTTACTACTACGCTGTATCCACCATCCATAGACTACATTTGAAACCATTCTATACTTTCTCTAAATGTAGAAGACCCCCGTATTCAGAATACACCTTAACTCGAAGCCCATGCTTGACTCGATCTAACTGACGCGTGACGTGAACGTACCCAAGACGCTCGTTGCCTTTCCTGTGGCATAATAGGCACAGGCGTCATTTAAATCGAGTCAAGCACAGGCTTCAAGTTAAGGTGAATTTCTTTATTTTGGGGACGAGACTCTGCGAAAACGCACGATCGCTACTAATTGCAGCGGTCCAGCCTATCGAGGTGGCCAAACCGAAATGCGCCACGCGTCTCAACCCCTTTTTTTGACCTCGGGAAATTCTTAAAGAGGTCCTGAACCACTCTTTATCGAAGCCGGGAAATGCATTTGCAGTTTAAATGGACAATTTTAGAAATACTTGGCCTGTATACAGTGCATCACTGCGTTCAGTACATGAACGCGTCAAGTATATCAATGCTTTCAGAAGAAGCGGAGTCATTGGCAGTCAAAGGTCTCGCACGATCCCGTACGCTGCGCTCCCGGTTCCTTCTTCAATGCCTTGCTCTGGGAAGTCTACAGCGGAGCGAGGCGTGCTTACAGCGCTCCGCCTACTGAACGTCACCGTGGCGCGCAGTTCAAATTTGACTTTGGATGTACGCCACTACTTGCAATTTTGGCGCCTATCGCACGCCAGCCAAACGTGCTGCGAGACGCGGTGCTCCTCCCTCAGCGAGGTCGCCGTGCGCTCAGCCAGCGGAGTCATCGCGGCACCCCGCGGCGGCTCCGGTATCTGCACGCTACGTGGCAGAGCGCGGCTACATGCAAGTGTAGTGCGTATGCTCAACGTTGTGCGCGACAGTGAGTGCTCGCTCGAGCTCATACGGTCCTGTTTGGCCGTGCTGCGTGGTACGGACTGGCTTTGTCCTGCACCAGCTTGACCGGTGGATAGTAGCCACATCCAACTTGCACATGTTGAAGCGGTCCCAATAACTGTAAACGAAGCGAAGTCTGCCAAGGCGTCTAACCAGGGGCAGCCAGGAGTAAGCTCGCGGTGGCAAGCATGCGTGTGTGCTGACCTTGAGCTTCGCGTGGCTCGTGGCTATAGTTGGGCGTTCAAAACTTTTGTAAATTAGGGAGACACAAAGCTACGACACCGACAAGCAGGGTGACCAAAGTTTAATTACTGCGTGGGCGGCCGAGTGTGAGCAAACAATAGTCGGCTTGTTCCGGAAGTACGTTGTTATTATTGAAATTCAAAACCAGATGTTCGCTTACCAGCTTGTTTGTTAAATTGAGTCAATAAATATAAACAGTAACAGTAGTGAAAGGCGCACTAATGCAAACACTCTTCTTCACACTGACGTCAGCTATTGAGCAATAGTACGTAGCCGCGTATGTTGGAATTTGCTATATTACCATATAAAGCGTCCAGATAATAGAGACAAGAGCAAGATCGTGCTGAAAAGAGAGCGTGCTTGAGAGAAATGAGACTTCGCGCTCTGGCTTATGAGCTCCACGCGCCGCGCACGAATGCGAAATTTGGCTGAGATGTCCACAGCAGCGTATGCTATCCGCGGACTGCGCTTTTTTTGGCCAAACCGAAGGGGGTGGTTCAGGACCCCTTTAATTGTTTCCTATGCCGCTTGTCGGCTCATCAGTCAGTGGTGTAATGGTTTCAATATCGGGCTTCTGTGCTGAAGGTCCTCTGTTCGAATCCAGCCATCGAGCGATTTTATTAAGGCGGAAACCTTAAGTGCCTCATGGGTCGAGAAATCGGTTGTCCCGCGTTATCGAAAAATTGACCGTCTGGCGTTATGGCAACGAAACTCAATGGCACCGAAATTGATGGTGCCACCCGGGATCATGCTTTGGTGGGACTCGAACCCACGGTCTTTCGTGGGAGTGGAAGCCCGACCTTTGGTGATAACTAAGGCTCAGTTAAGCTTGAGGCCACTCGAACCCAGGATCTTAGGCAGGAGAAAAGAAGTAATAGGAAGTAACAATGCATTGGAATGAGAATGTCAAGTAATTTAATTATTGTCTCTTGAGCGGGCAGGCTTTCACCTTCATCCCCTTTAGCGTAAGCTAAAGTGACTGTTAACTTACGATGTGTATGTTTATTCATTTATAATGCAGTACTGCGTTAAAAATAATCAGTTAGCAAAGTCACGAATTCGTTTGTACTCAGGCGACCGAAGTTTACGCAAATGGCATGTAATAAACATCCTTCCCACGCCGGCTAACTCGTCATGCATGTAGCTCCCGTAGACGATAGTTCCATGGAGTTCCTTCTAGTGACTGTTGTAATACATTCTGCGAGCTATAAATACAGCGTTGTGTCACAACGTACATTCTTTCTTGCTTTGGGTTTTCTGCACTGGTTGTCACTTTAAGTTCTGCAAAATCCACTTCATCAGGGGAGAAATAGTCACTCCCACCACAAAGGAGTCAGTAGCGCTCCTTTTACCCCTTAAGTGATCAGTTGAACAAGAGACGTGCGGAAACTCTGCTGGCCTGCCGAAAGACAAATAATTTTGTCCAAGTCCATCGCCGTCGCCTGCTTGACCACCGCTGGTCACTTTTATTCTCGTGCGAAACCCTGCCTCGTTTGCCATATTATTCTTGAAACATACGTGATCAACAGGAAACTTGTTTCATTTTCCCAATTCCCATGTGCACCGCTTATCTGCACAGCACGGTTTCACAAATAACGACAGCGGCACCCGTGGGTCCAGTGGAGGCTTCATTGTCCGTTCTGGGGCTCGTCTCTTCCGCGCCTCTGTCGTGCAGAAATGGCGCGCATCGACGAGTGCCTGAAGGAGGCGACGGCCGCGATGGCCGACCTGAGCGCCACCATCCGGCGGCTGAGGGAAGGACGAGTGGGCATCCACACCCGCATCGCGGCCGCCGTGGCCGAGTGCTGGTCGAGGGCTCCTCCTCCGCCCTACTGCACGGAACTCAACAAGACCTTCGACCTCGTCCCCTCGCAAGCCGTCTCGCCCGACGAGGTGCGCTGCTCGTCGATGTGTGTGCCCAGGGGCCGTCTTCTCCTAACTGGAACGCGTTAGCAGTGGCGTACCAACTATTTCTCGATTGAGATCCGATTATTCTCTTTCACTATGCTATATACGCGTGTATATGCTAAGGTGCACTTACAGAAGCGCAAGTTTATTTCAATGTACCAACCGGAAACCCACACACACACGAGCACACACACACACACACACACACACACACACACACACACACACACACACACACACACACACACACACACACACACACACACACACACACACACACACACACACACACACGCACGCACGCACGCACACACACACTGCGAAAGTAGTTCCCATATTCAAATACAGTGACAGATACTCACCAGATAACTACCGGCCAATTTCGCTCACGTGTATTTGTTATAAAATGCTCGAGCATATAATTGCTTCTCACATATACAACCATCTGGAATCAAACAACTTTTTTTTTCACTTATGAGCACGTGTTCAGGAAGGGTTTGTCATGTCAGACACAGCTTTTGGAATTCACGACTGGTCTGCATTTAGACATGGACCATAATGTACAGATTGATAGCATATTTCTTGAATTTTCCAAGGCGTTTGATCGCGTAGCCCATTGCTGCCCGATTTCAGAGTTAAACGCACAAAGATTGGATTCACTGACACTAACTTGGCTCCGCAACTTTCTTTCTAATCGCCGACAAATTACAATCATTAACAATCTTTCTTATCCTATTTCCTATGTCAGTTCCGGCGTGCCACAAGGTGGCGTTCTTGGGCCGCTACTATTCTTAATATACATTAACGATCTTCCTAATAACTTAGCATCCCGAGTGCGAATATTCGCAGATGACTGCATTATTTACCGCCCTATAACGAGCCCGATGACCACCTTATTCTTCAAAACGACCTTCAGTTCATATTGGATTGGTGTAACACTTTGTTAATGACTCTTAATTCGTCTAAATGCAAAGTAATGTCTTTCACTCGTAAACACTCGATCTCTTCTTTCCAATATAACGTAAATAATAAGCCAATTTCTACAGCTACTTCCTACAAATACTTAGGCATTAATCTCGTACCAAGCCTTTCCTGGGCCCATCACATTACTACTACATGTGCGAAGGCTTCAAGATCACTGGGGTACTTACGCCGAAAGCTACGCAGTTCTCCCTCTAACATCCGTAAGCTAGCTTATCAGACGTTTGTTCGCCCCCAGCTCGAATTAGCCTCTCCAATCTGGTCACCCCATCATAACAACCTAATCAGATTATTAGAATCAATTCAAAATAGGGCCGCCAGGTTAATATCGCGTAAGTACACTTAGAATTCAAACATCTCACAAATAAAACTTGATATTTCACTCCAGCCACTAAGTACTCGATGTGATTTTGCACTCACATCATTATTTCACAAGTACGTTCATGTGGATAGGAAATCTTCTTTACGGCTTGAAGTCGCACCTTTCACACCTCGCAGATTATATAATCAATCAATCAATCAATCAATCAATCAATCAATCAATCAATCAATCAATCAATCAATCAATCAATCAATCAATCAATCAATCAATCAATCAATCAATCAATCAATCAATCTTATTTCCTTAAAGCTGAGGTGATTACATAATCACCTCAGCTTCACACGCATCTACGGGGACGCACATGCATTCAACTGGTCGGCGCTTCCTCGTGCCATTCGACTGTGAAACGCTCTTCCTGATTTCATCGTCTCCGAACCTAATCCCGATAAATTCCACCAGCTCATCAATTCACATTCCACCGCCTAACTTCAATAAAGTGCATGATTATTTTTCTTCTTTTTCCAGTTATGTGCTCTCTTGTTTATGAGCTCATCATTTCGCTTATCATTCTTGTATTTTTTTAGTATTGTTTAGTATTTGTACTGGAGTGGCTACATTTTTTTTCATTGTTTATTGAAGGAACTGTATCGTTTGTCTTTTTCTAATATGTACATTGCGGACCCTGTTATTTTCTACAATGCTCTAATACTTGTATAAGATGTGTATACATTTTTCCACTGTCTATTAATAGTGTATGTATATTATGTTTTGTTATATGCCCTATACACTCTTTTAATTCTACTGTAACGCCCCCCTTACCCAATGCCTCATACGAGGCCTATAAGGACATATTGAAATAAATAAATAAATAAATAAATAAATAAATAAATAAATAAATAAATAAATAAATAAATAAATAAATAAATAGCAATCTCTCTCTGTGTGTGTATTGCGAATTAGCATTGAAATAAGTAAAGGAGCTTGGAAAGGTGTCGGTCAGTTATTTTTACATTTAACAGACATATTCCTATTTATCAGTCCCATATGCTGAACCAAGCCAAAAAATAATTTCTCTTTACATTAAATATTGCTTGCAAATATATAAAATCTCAAGATGATGTGGGGAGAAAAGGCAGTTAGTGTCCGACAGAGGTCCCTGATCCCGCCCAGTAACAACAGTACAGCGCACATAAAACACACACATTTGCTACAAACAATTTTAATAATTAAGGAAAGAATTGCACTTGGTATTTAAATTTACAGCGTAAATGTATCGCTAGTTCAGGTAATATTATTGTCGAGGTTGTATAGAACGAAGTACGATCAACATAAATGACTTGCAATATTCACAAAAAAGAAAGACGATAGCTGTGTGATACCTAGGCAAATTACAACCCAATTTCCAGCGAAGCTGCTTCTATCAAAGAGTCGCAATAAATGTGTCAGTTTCTTGTAATTACATCGCATACATTAAAAATGTTACTTCGCCAGATCATTTGCCAGACCGTTTACCTTCACCTCACCCAACTTTCGCTAGATTTTATATCGGTTGAGTTCACAGTTCTCCCAGGGCAGTGGTATAAATTCTGTTTTGTTCGTAAGACACGTCCATAAAGCCACGGATCACTTGTGCGCCAAACTTATAGCAAATAGCATCATTAATCCGCTGTCTTTGAAGCTTGCCTACATATTGCCCATAACCCGCCTTTTATTTTCGACAAATATAAACAAAGTATGTCGTTTAGTGCAGCGAGGACATGGCTGCAAGCAAGTAGGAACATCTTATGATGCATGAAAATAAGAAAAAAAAGCGACGGCTCAGTAACTATTTGCAACGCTTCTAACTTGAATAGGACCGTAAACATTTTATCCTACATTGCACTTACAATGACTCCCTTTCCCTTTCAATGAAATATAAGCCTGCTGTAACCTACAGCTACGTCGGGACATTAGGAAGCATAGCCCATAGCGGCCATATCACACGCTCTAAACCCGTCAATAAGAATATTTTAGAGTGGCTCTTTCTGGTCCAACCCTATTTAATCCTCGCAAGGAGAGTTTCCATGGCGTACCACTAATTTTCACAAAATTTAGTCTTGGTGGGTTTTATACTTCTGCCAGAGCAGCGGGCTCAATTCTGCTCCCCTCGTTAGACATGCGCATAACACTCTGGAGTGTTTGCATACGGAATTTATTGCGAAAGCCCCAATTATCTATCTATCTTAAGATTTACCTACACATCATCCATTACCTTGTCCTTACGATCACCAAACATAAAGAAGCTGGCTCTTTTAGTTAAGTAACGACACCAGGCGCATGGAAGGACAAAAAAAAAAGTGAGAGAGACCGGAGGCTCAATAATTATTCGTTACGTTCCTAAATAAGCCAGGAAATTGAGAATACGCGACACATTCCCCTTAAAATTTTGCCTATTCCTTCAAAGTATGAAATATCTGAAACCCGGAGTTTTCTTGAGGCATTGGAAAGCCTAGCTAATAAGAGCAACGTGATGCTTTCGAAATGCTTACATTTTTTAAAGATGTATTTGATCAACACGCATCTACCATTGCACACAAACTTGGCGTATTGCTAGCCTTATGTTCGCAAAATTTGACCGCAGTTGCCAACTGCCAACGCTGTCATCTAAGTTCTACACCACTCTTGAAACAGGCTAATATAGTTGTGGGCCACTGGCATATATTCTACTGGGAAAGGCGTACTTAAGCCACCCATTTGGAACATTGCCTACACCTTATCCATACCATGCTCCTAATTTCCCCCGATATAAGCAAGATGCCTTCTTTAGCTTCACGAGCACACCGGAGAAACAAGCTACAAATCTTGTGTGATGCACAAAAGCACATGGAAAAACGAGCATATGATAATTATCTACAACACATGCATTTCAAACAGGAAAGTGAAAGTTTGGCCACACGTTGCACCTAAATTTTCCCCGTTATCACGGAATTTCAAGTCCCTATCTCGTGCTGTGGCTTTAGGAGTCTGCGAAACGTTTTGATTACCGACAGTACGACACCCTCGAACATTTGAATGAGCAACTTTCTACAAAGGCTGTAATGAGCATACACAGAATAAATATTTATCGCTTGTCACGCAGAGCAATGCTTCGTGCTTCGAATGAATCTAAACGCCGCGCCCCGCATAGTTTACCGAGAATGCCGCGGGGTAAAACTACGGAATTCCATGTAAACGCATAAAAATTGTTAAAAAGCGAGTATTCAGTAAGTGTTTTCCGAGCACATAAGCAACCCACATAGTTTAAATTTTAGGTACATGTCACCGAAAAGCGGCCCTCATTTTTTCAATATGTGAAATATCTGCTGCTTTTTTTATCCTGCCGAGAATTCAGTAATACTGCAGCTCTTATTTAGAAACAGCCTGAAATGAAATCAACAACATAAAAAATGGCACATGCCTTTAGAAAAAATGGAAGTGAATGTTCTATTGGTATTGAAATTTCTCTGCACGTTCGACCAAGGTCATTTTCATGAATATTTCTACGATAAGTCGAGATCGTAACTATTAACTATTGAACCTCTGACCGGAGGTTCAATAGTTACAGCTTATGATGATCGAACGATTTCATTTTTGTAAGGCACATCGATCGCCGGGCTCAGATGGTTGTAACACTTTATGCGTACCTCCCTATATAAATATAGTAGGCCGATTGTGCTTTCGAGTATACGGATATAGGTGTCCGAGAAAACTGGGCATGTTGCAAGCAGCGAAAGCTGACATTTGATAGGGCGGGAACTGCCCAGCGCCAGGCACTACCTGCAACGCGCGAGCGTGTATGGCGAATCCCACGCGTCGTCCGCTACAGCGCATCCCGAGGAGGCACATTAGAAAGCGTGTGAGAACAGCACAGAGAGGATGCCCAGCAGCCTGCACCACCAAGGTAGCGCAGGTAAGGCACAAAAGACAATCCTCGTTGCTAAAGCAGGAGTGTGGCAAAGGAAAGCATTACTTACGTGGCCACTATATTGAGCAAGAAAATATCGTTTCAATTGTAGTTTTGTTCAACTTTGCAGCGTGCACCCGAAAGTGCCCGCTTTCAAAAGTGTGTGTGTGTGGGGGGGGGGGGAAACGGCATAACCTCCCCCCCCCCACACACACACACTTATGACGGTAGAGGGGTAAGTGCCTCCCCCCCAACAAATACGCCTCTGCGCTACGAGTTGTACAAGTTCAAACAGGTTGGTTTGGCGTCATGACACATTTTAGCATCGAGGCATACTGACGGACACACAGGTTTGGCATCGAGACGGACAAAAATAGAGTCGATTGACGAATACCAACTGCTGCCAGCGAAGGCTCATGTTCGTGAACCTGCGCATATATACCAAAACTGATCGCCATTAGCCACGCGCTATTCGCTCTAGCTATGTTTACATGAACTGAATAAAACTGGATTGAATCGGTTTGCCGAGCGTAAAGGCTAGCGGGTCGCGTCGAGCGAGAGCCGAGGCTAGAACATATTTTAAGTAAACATAGTAACCAACTAACCCATGAAATCATCGAAGCAGCGCACATCGCCTGGTCAAAAGACGCATGCGTCAGTAGCCCCTCCCTATCCATTACGTCCAAAGAACTAGCATATTTAGCGGGGGGGATATGATGATTACAGGTATCTCCCCTGTTCAGTGCAGCGTGTAGGAATGATTGTGAATATGTGTATGGTTTTTTGGTTTCTTCTGTTGGTTGGAGCGGTTATACATGCATGGTTCCAAGCAATGAACTTCAGTTGCAAGTGGCGCTCGTCCGTGTCGTTTCTCCCTGCTGTGCCCGTGCACACCGCGCTGTTCTGTTTCAAAGCGTTTTATGAACTCCACTGCAAGGGGTGGGTTCGCCCGCCCTAACAGCTTGGGAAAGTCAACGTAAACGCGGTCGGGTCGGGCTGGCTGGATCAGCTCGACTCCTGACTCGTCCCGCTCGCATCGAGTACATGTAAACGATCGAGTCAAAGCTTTACCCAAGGAGAAAAATTCTGAAAGGCACATAGATGAAGTACTCACTGGAGTGTTATGCGTCTTAAATGGCGCTATTTTCATTATTGCTGTTGCTTTTGATGCGCTAGATTGGCGTGTACAATTCAGCACACAGTGCCTGAAGGGGCTATTTGCGGGTTATCGACCCAGATTTGATTATATTTCCACCGAAATTGGCTCGTTTGTTTGCCCAGAAAGCCGTTCACACAAATAAGAAAATGGGGTAAGGGGCTGGCGAGAGCCAACGAAAGCTTAACTTGATATGTTACGACGGTTAGCGGGAGAAACCTTATTCGTTGTTCCTCGATGCAGATCTACCTGGGAGGCTTGAGGCGGTTCATGGCGAAACTGGACGTCGTGCTACCGTCCGCCCTCGTGAGAGATGTCGACGAGGTGCGTTTCTCCGCTGGCTTCGCTCGTCTCGTGGCGTGACTTTACTCGAATCAACGGGTCGCTGAACGGTGTATGAAAATCGCTTAGCGCCCTGTGTGTAGTACAGCTGACCATTTTCTAATGTTAATGATACATCGTGATAGTTTGTTTCCCATGAATACAGATTTTTTTCCTCTTTTAATCTTTATGGTGAAGTACAGCAAAAAAGTACGAATTATTCGGCTTTATGTAGTCCTCTAGACGTGTGCGCGCTGCAACAAATGGTTTGCCAGGATCGCGCAAGGCCAGTCATGCAATAAGGGATGCGCGAAATCAGGCGAGTCTGCCTCCCCGCACAACATGTCCGACTCGCTTTAGCTGGGACAGGCACCTCCGAGTTGCCCATTCAAATACGTGTGAAACACAGAATGCTGCTGAATCGGTGTAAGTAAGATTTATTGTAAACTTGAGGAATAACTAAATGTATAGTGTAATCTATGTTGCAAGCAGAATTTCAACTTAGGTACTTGAAGCATTACAAAAAGAAAGAAAAAAGAAATGCAGAGAGTTCGTAAACTAGAAAAAGAAAGGAACAAAAGTCTTCGTGCTATCAGAACTTTGGCGATTTCCAAAACACCTACAGTAACGCACACTTTCTCGCAGGCTGCTCAGCTGCCTCTGTCCACCGAAGGCGTCCGACAGGCCTTGAGCACAGAGGCTAAAGGTAGGTCCTTGCCTAAATAAAATCCGCGTAGTGCGAAATGTTCTTACGCACTTGTGGCGTCGTTTGCGGCGTATCGGCGAATCAGTCCCAGGGCTAAATAGAAAGAATGAGAAAAAATCAGAGGAGTGTTATTTCGCAGACTCTGAAAGTTAAGGAGGTCCTAATAGCGTTAAGGCGACATCAGTCGACTCCGAGTTCATTTACTGCTGCACCAGCAAGCCACCAGCAAGCTCTCGTCAAGAGTGTTAAAGAAAGAAACAGCTGGAATGGAAGCTCCCGTGGCTTTTTACCAGAAAAGGTGAAGTCAATGCGTGGCCCTCCTTCACCTGAAATATAGAGCGTTGACGGGTGATCTCGACTTACAGATTAAGTGACTTTACTCTGTTATTGAAATCCTAGGCTAATATAGACATAAAAACTGGTTCTTCTTCCCAACGAAAATAATAATTTCTTTTGAATATTGATGAAATTTTCCCCAATGCAGTATGTCAGATTTCCCACTAAAACCAGTAATACAGTGATACACGTAGATAAGTATGTGTTTGGTAAAAATAGGACATGAATAACCAAGGAAGTTGATTAACTCGTAAAAAGAGTGCGAAAAGCGCTTCTTCAACATTTTTTTATCGTTTACATATAGTTTCATCGTGCTCCTCCTGTGCGGCGCCACGTTCGGGACATCGCTTGCACTCCAGCAGTTTTTCTTTCCCCTCCTTGGATCTCACAGCTGCCACCGCCATTTTCTCAACTTCTTCACGATCGTCGTCATCATCTGCTACAGTATGCGTTGCTGCGGCCTCCTAAATACATGCACATGCGCCAGCAAGCTCTAGAGTAGGCGTGACGCACAAAGCACTGCTAAAAATAGGTGGTGGGCGAATTCACGCTATGTGAAAGTTTGCATTGAATAACAGAAACAGATCTCAAAGGCTATGCTCTTGCGGATTGCATGCGCCAGAAATGATTGCGAAGCCGGAAACACATCTTGGCATCCACATTTTAGACACTGCGTATTGCCAAGCGCGAATATTATGCCATAGCTCATTGTTTAGTGCGTCCGGCTTCCAACAGCACATTGTCGCAGCGGCATGAGCCCGATGCTCAAGGGTGGTGTTTCTCTTTGCCATACTGTGAGGAGCTGAGAGTGCGAGTATAACGGCGTATCTGAAAGTCCCGACGGACGCTCCAAAGCCAGCTTCGAGCTTTTAACTGCCGTAGCGGTAAAAGAAGAGGCAAGCGGGTGACGTACCAAGAGGGATTTTCGTGCCCTGTGTCGCATGTTACTGACGCTAACGCTCTACCAACCGGGCCACGGCTGTCGAATTGTGCCGGTCGGGACGCAGTGCACTTACGAAGCACGTTCTTTAATTTTACAACAAACGCATGGCCTTGTGTTCGCAGAGCTTTTCTTTTACGAGCGTTGTCCGCAATTGGCGATCACCGCGGTGGCAGTTTCGTTTTCACGTCATTGGTCACTTTCTGTGCCAGCTGCCCCACATCACCTTATTGTTTTTTTTTCTAATTTGGCAAAAAACTGTCAGCCTTGCACAAGTTATTGCAAAAAGTGGGTTTTAATGTCCACAAACAAGTATAGATATATTTACAAAGCAAATTTAAAAGTAATGGAATGAAATAAATATATGAGTGAATTTAGATATTTAGACTAGTCTACCAATTCTGAGCGAACTCAACTGGGATGTTTAGTGTATCTGTGGTTGACACATATAAATAAATAATGGGTTCAAAAGCATACGGCAGGCACTGCCTATTCATGAGCGGCAGCTTAACGCTATCCTTGAGAAGTATTCTAGCGGTGCTAACATGTGGGACAGAAACTTGGAGGTTGAGAAAAAAAGCTTGAGTACGAGGTGAAGACCACGCAAAGAGTGATCTAACGAGAAATTTTAGACGCAACCTTAAGAGCCACGAAGACAGCGGTCTCGATTGCACAGCAAGCGGAACTAGCCGATGGACACGAGTAGGCCACGCAATGCGTGCAAGGCAGATGACCAGTAAAGTGACAGGATGGGTGTCGAGAAGACAAGCAGTCCTTGACGGCGGACAACTAGAGGTGGTGTGAAGAAATGAGAAAATCCGCAAGCTTAGGATGCGAGAAAGGGGTAATTTGAGATCGCCTGGAGAGGCCTCCGTCCTGCAGGGGATATAAAATAGGCTGATGATGATGTTTCCCAGAAAGCCAGCAGTCAGTCACAGCGAAAGAAGTGTGGGCTCATACGTCCGCAATGTATTTCTATACTTTGATATACAAAAAAAAACATAAGAATTTTAGAATCTATAAACCGTGCAAACTTTATGTGATGATACTGGCTGATGAGAAATCGATATTACGTAAGAAAGCTTTTCTGAATACGGGCACTGATTTCTAGATAAATTGTTCGGCCTGAATGTTCCTCTTGTTTCGAACTATTTTTTGACAAGCTTAGCTGCTTTTTCAGCCAACTTGTGGTAAGAGCGTTCGTTGGTAGGAACCTTATTCATCTAGCCCTAATGGCCCCCATGGTCGCAGGAATCTGCAATAACTGGATGCATAGCTTTCGTAAAGTAGGGACAGACGCAGCCATTCTTTTTTCACTCGTCAGATAGTACAGCTGCGGCATTCTACTGCATTGTATACTGCTGAATCGCAGTTCAGCCTCGATGGCTATTAATGCCAATCAACAACAAGTCTGAACACGGACGGCATAGATAACACTGCAGCACTCTTCTGTTGTATATTTTCATGCAAGGCAAATAAGAACTAAGAGTTTTAAATTAAATCATCAGCATCTTCTTCATCATCATCATCAGCCTATTTTATGTCTGCTGCAGGACGAAGGCCTTTCCCTGCGATCTTCAATTACCCTTCATGCACCAACCTATTCCAACTAACACCCGCGAATTTCCTAATTTAATCGCACCACCTATAGTCTTCTGTCTTCCTCTACTGCGCTTCCCTTCTCTTGGTGCCCGGGTATGCTGCAACCCTAATGGTCGAACGGTTACCTAACCTGCGCATTACACGACCTGCCCAGCGCCATTTTTTTCTCTTAATGTCAATTAGAATATCGACTGTACGCGTTTGCTCTCTGATATAAACCGCTCTCTTTTTGTCTCTCAAGGTTATGCCTAGCATTCTTCGTTCCATAGCTCTTTGTGCGGTCCTTAACTTGTTCTCAAGCTTCCTTGTCAGTCTCCAAGTCTCTGCCCCAGATGTCAGCACTGGTAAAGTGCACAGGTTATGCACTGTCCTTTTCAATGATAATGCTTAAGATTTTAAGTCAGGAGCTGACAATGTATGCCGTATGCGATCCAGCTCACTTTTATTCTTCTATGAATTTTCTTGTTCTGATCAGGGTTCCCTGTGATTAATTGACCTAGGTAAACGTACTCCTTCGCAGACTCTAGAGGCTTACTGGTGATCCTGAACTCTTGTTCTCTTGCCCGGTCATTCATGATTATCTTTGTCTTTTGCATATTAATCTTCATCTCCACTCTTACACTCTCTCTGTTAGGATTTTCAAGAAAATTAACGAAAGGGAAACGTGAGGGAAGTCACATCTACACAAATTTGACTAAACTTCGTCTTTCTGGCTTCGTATCACTGCGTGAACAGTAACATTAGCCTTTCTGAAGTTCATTTAGCCTTTACCTATTCATTAGCTGGTATTTCAATCTGTTTACCGTTCTGTTCATGAACACAATGTTCAACGAGAAGCATTTCGGTGAGGTTGCATGAAAAATAAAAAAAATAAAATAAAGAAGAACTATGGTGTACTCCAATTTGCGTGTCCGTTCAAGAATCGAAAATTCTAACAGCGCTAACACATGTAACCACAAAAGAACAAGGACGAGACACAAGCGCTGCTTTTCTTATCGAAAAAAAAAATGTCATTGCGCATCGATGAACGTACGTGCCGGCAATCAACAGAAACAGAACCAGAAAACAAAGCTAGAAAAAGGCAAGAGATACTAACAGACAATCAATTCAGTAAGCGGTCGCCTCTAAACACTCAAGCTCTCCAGCAAATAACGATAGTGAGCTTACGCACTTGCTGCCATATTTATTTATGCGGAATGCTTCCAAACTGGCGCGCGCCGTCGTGTCGGTACTCTTACCGACAATCTCTGTTTCTCCCAACTGAGACTCGCAACCTCTGCATTTAAATATGTGCGCTACCAAATTCGCGTACTGGTCCTTTAAATCACTTAAATTTTGGACATGGTCCTCCAAGTGGTGATTGATATATATATATAATAATATAATATAATATTTGGGGTTTTACATGCCAAAACCACTTTCTGATTATGAGGCACGCCGTAGTGGAGGACTCCGGAAATTTTGACCACCTGGGGTTCTTTAACGTGCACCTAAATCTAAGTACACGGGTGTTTTCGCATTTCGCCCCCATCGAAATGCGGCCGCCGTGGCCGGGATTCGATCCCGCGACCTCGTGCTCAGCAGCCCAACACCATAGCCACTGAGCAACCACGGCGGGTAAGCGGTGATTGATACAGCGGCCGGTTTGGCCGACATAAAGCATTCCACATTTCGAGGCCATAGTGTAGACCACTCCCGTGGAACACTTGACGAATGGTTTGTCATGTTTTACATGACAACCTCTTTTTTTTAGAGTTGCAGATGCGTGGGCATAACTGTGCCAGCTTGTTGGGTGCCGAAAAAACAACCGACACCCCATGCCTGTTGGCGACCTTCTTGAGGTTGTGCGAAGTCTTGTGTAGGTATACGGCACTACGAAATGCTTGTCGGTCTTCGCAGGGTCATCTTTTCTACGCGATCCTAGTTTTAGCTTCTGAAGGAGGGTCTCAGACACAGCAATCAAAATTGACCAGGGCAACCCCGCCGCCAAAAGTCGGCTGGCCTGATTCTCAAAATTTTTCTCCATTAGGTGCGGGCACGATATTGAAGAGACGATTGAAAACAGTGCGACGCTGTAGCTCTTTCTGCAGTTTTGGAATGCGCTTCTTTTGTGGTTACATGTGTTAGCGCCGTTACAATTTTCAAATCAAGTATGCACCAACTCGCCCAGAAAGAAATTTTAACGTTAAAGAATCCCATGGAGTCGAAATTAATATTTGAAGTTTGCGGCCTTTGAACCTTATTATTTAATTGAACTCGCAGTATTCGATGGTTTTCAGAACATTACAAAGAAAACATAATTGTCTACATGATTAAAAGTAATTGTGCATGTGCAGAAAATCGTAGTCCACTGAATAATCTAGTTATCTCTGGGATCAAATAGGAACTGGACAAAACTTCAGCTTCTTTGAAAGAGAACGTAATCACTAGTGTATTTGAGGAAAATATGGGTGTAAAGGTCCCTTGTTAAGAGCGTATCCATCGCATAGGATCTAGAAATGGAGGAAAAAAAGAGATCAATCATTGTACTTTTTTTTTCTATGGCAAGGTGGTGTTATTTGGCAATGCGCGTAAATTGAAGGGGCAGCTCTATCCCACAGCGATGACTATTCTAGAGAGGGGCGAATAAAACATCAGCATCTCTGGGAGTGCGCAAAAGGGAAGAGGGAATAGGATGGACACGTGGTGCAGTTGTCTTACGGTAAATTGATCATTGATGGGTAAGTGTATGCGTGTAACAGTGTTACTCAATATGTTTCGCCAGCTAAACGCCAGTGATTCACGGGTAAATCGTAAGCTGCTACTCCCCAATGTAAATTGTCGAAGCGTTAAAAATAAAATAGATTTGATGGATGGATCAGTTCAATTGGAGCCAATATTGCAGTTGGGACTGAGTCATGGCTTGCCGAAGCAGTCTCCGACAATCAAATGTTTGCATATTGTTTGTAAGTGTATTGTAAGGATCCATACATGGTAGATGCGTATTTGTTCTTGTATCGCGCCTACTGCAAACAATGAAATTCACGTTGACGAAAATGCAACAGAATCAATTGGGTGACGCACTGTACAAATCGATGGATCTAAATTTGTTGTCGGCGCCTTTTACCGCCCCTCCAAGAGCGATCCTACTGTACTGGGTGAGTTTGCAGGCAAGTACCCAAGGAGGGGAATGGGGGGGCCCGGGCCCCCCTCTCGAAATTAGTACGCCCCCCCCCCTCCCCCACACACGCACACTCACCGTCTACGCCTCCATTTCTAAAACACATTCCTAAAGCGCCGCCAACTCAATGTTGAGACTTGACAGCTATTCGGCGGTCAACATTTTGTTGCCCTTTTCACTCCTTTTGGATGGTGCAGTTATCGGCATCTACTGGGATGTGAAGGCCAGTTTCCTCATCAATTCGGTGACCACGCGATTCACTCGAGATGCATTCAGTTGTCACCGTCTTTCCGACGGTAGCACGCATCGCTTTTGGTTCGTTAGTTCAACCTTCTTTGTTTAGACTGATCTAGGGACCAGGAAAGGGATTAATAATAATAATAATATTTGGGGTTTTACGTGCCAAAACCACTTTCAGATTATGAGGCACGCCGTAGTGGAGGACTCCGGAAATTTTGACCACCTGGGGTTCTTTAACGTGCACCTAAATCTAAGCACACGGGTGTTTTCGCATTTCGCCCCCATCGAAATGCGGCCGCCGTGGCCGGGATTCGATCCCGCGACCTCGTGCTCAGCAGCCCAACACCATAGCCACTGAGCAACCACGGCGGGTGGAAAGGGATTAGGTTCGTGGTCAGCGGGTCTGTATGCACGTGGAACGAGCTGCGGCCGGAGAAAACGCCAGTGACGGCTCGCCGAAACGCTGACAGACCCTTGAAACCATACGCCCATGCTATTGGTTAGATAAGGTGGAAAAAAAAATTAATGCAAGACAGTGTCCATCATCAAACTGTGCAATAACCCTTAAACTCATAGGCAATACGACTTTCACCCATTAACTCGTCTGGTTGTTCCCTAATTGTACAGCTCTTTTCGTTCAAAATTGCCAACTGGAAAGAAGAGTCGCAAGGAGTTGAGAAATTAAGCGATCTACTAGCAAAAGCCAAACAGGAAGGAAAAGCGAAAATTAACAAATTTACCCATTGTCTACGAAAATATTTATGGATCAACATTTTTTTTTAGTTAACTGGGAAGCAGAGAAAACGCCGCCTGAAGTGGAGAACAATTTCGTGTGTACTGAATGACGCTTATACAGTTATCATTCGACCCGCCTGACGTAGCCTCTTCTCTTCTGTGCTTATATATATATATATATATATATATATATATATATATATATATATATATATATATATATATATATATATATATAGGTGTCTTCCTAACCTTCCGCGGTGGGCGCAGTACGTTTAGAATCCCAGCGTCCTGCGCCCTACGCGGTTGTAAAGGAGTGGCGACCACGCATCGCTACGTAACTTCCCACATAAATATACGAGTTGGTTGTGGCACTTGGTATAGCAGTAAGCGAGGGGTCCAAAAGAAATGTGATTGTTCCGCAAATATATATTTCTCTATAATTCTTCCAGAGCGAATTCAACAAGCGCTACTATAGTCGGCTACAACTTAAGGCAGCCACTGTTCCTCCGCGAGGCTGCAAATAATCCGTACTTCAAACTTTTCCTGTTACCCAAATAAGGCGGTAACCACAAAAACAAAATTAATAACGCGTAATTTTATAACTTTTCTCTCGCCTATTATAGGAGAATGGCGAAAGCCTAATTCTTTATTGAACTGAAATAACATGCTTGCTTCGCTGCAATTATTTATTGTCAAGTTTCACTTCCGTTGGCAGTGAAGTTTCATGAGTAAAACGGGTTCAACAGTGAAATGAACTGCACCGCAGACATTTGAAGAGTGAGATGTTCAGAGTCCATACACTTCGTCCATCTCTGTTGCACACCGCATTGCTTCCTCCGGTGAAAAGGCTCTTCAAGGACAGCAGACGCTCCGAAGGTATCAAGTACGACGCCATTTTGAAAAGGTCGGATGACGACGATTTTGTTTGCTTCTGTGATTGCCTGGCGGAGTAACACAACTCTACGCGGTCCATGTGCCTTGGTTGCCAACTGCTGTTTTTTTTTCAAGTTGTATTCTACTAAAGTATGTTTTTTTTTTACGCTTTCGGTTCTTTACTTGTTCTTGGCAGTGTTCTTCCTGCACTTCTTTAATGAGCGAGTCCATTTGACAAGGTTCCTTCTTTGCCAAGTAAAGAAGAGGGGTATCTCATGGCGTAGCTGTAAAACAAACCTTATTTCATTTCTCTTTTGTGGGTTTACACTATTTTATGGTGAATGGTGGGCGTTATTCACATTTCTAGTAGTAAAGGTACCCCCCGCCCCCCTCATTTGCATAGAAAAGTTACCTTGGCTTGCCCCCCCCCCCCCCCTGAAAAAATATCCTGGGTACGGGCCTGGTGAGTTGCATAGTTTTGTGTATTCCTTTTCAAAATTTATACTGTTGTGTGATTAATTTATTGCACCGGATTGTACTTGGCTGAATGATACGTGTCATAATTCTGGAGGCACTGTGTAATGCAAATTGAAAACGCTGATACCTTTGGTTTCTTACAGTGTGTTTCGGAACCGACTCGTTCTGAGAATATTCTCGACTTGCTGCTTTCCAACTAAGGGTTGTCCCCGGCATTAGTTACCAGTGGGCTGCTGCTGCAGATATATGTACATGTTCTGTCCGGAAAGAAGAAAGAATACAGGAAAATTTTCTTTTTTGAAAAGGGGGACTGGGCAATGGCTCCTGAAAAGCTTATGAAAAACTTTTTCTCGTTCGAATGCATGGCTGGTGAACTAGATGTCAATAAAATTTGCCTGGTATTTAAAGGAAGGGTATTTAAGCTTCTTAACGCTTACATACATTGCACCTCATGTTAAAAACTAAAGAGTAGGGTGAAGCCGTGGATAAACGGCTCTCCAATTCGCATGATGAACAAGCGTCACAGTGCGTTTTCCACATATTACGCAAGTAAAATAAGTATGACTTTCTCAGGCTACATGATTTAAAATTATTGTGCAAGGAAGAGGCCCGGGTTAGTCGCAAAAAATACTTTGAGAGCTTAGCATCTGCTTTTCAATCGAGTAAAAAGAGGTTCCATTTCATTTCATTTCATTTCATTTTATTACCTTAAAGACCCCTTGATAGGGGTATTACATAAGGGGTGGGAATACATTAGTACATAATTTGCATAATACGTAGGTGAACACGCAAACAACAACAAAAACTGCACGTGCTAAAGGGTTACATACGTCAGCACAAATACATAGAACTAAGTAATACAAACTAAAGTTGCACGAGCATATAAGTCTGTTAACACAAGTCATTTCTGTTGTGAAAAGTGCGCAGCGACACTCTCCATGAACGTAGAAGGGCAAATGATGGCAGAGGTTTGGTGAGGCAGATTGTTCCAATCTGTAGCGGCATGGCAAAAAAATGAGGCGGAAAAGGTAACAGTGCGCATGCGAGGGCGGCCCACTTGAAAAGTGTGGCGTGTGCGATGAGATGTTCGGGCTGCGGGGAGGATATAGGGTGGTTGATTAGGCGAGCTGTGATAAAACTTATGGAAAAGTGAAAGGGTTCCAGTGCGCCGGCACGTACAAAGGGGAAGTAAATTCAATTCTTTCTTTAAGTAAGATATGCTCACGTCATATGAATAATTAGAATGGATGAACCTTGTGGCACGGTTTGGAACGGCTTCGAGTGCGTTAATGAGATATGTTTGGTGCGGATTCCATATGGCGGATGCATATTCCAATTTCGGTCGGACTATTGACTGGTAGGCCAGTAGTTTAACAGGTTTGGGGGCGCGTTTTAGATGACGCTTGAGAAAACCCGGCGATTTGTTAGCAGATGAAATGATGTTACTGACGTGTGTTCGCCAGGCTAAGTCGTTAGATTTAGTAACACCTAGGTACTTGTAAGACTGAGCAGCACACACGGGAATGTTATTAATTGTGTATTGGTAAGGAAATGGGTCGCGCCGACGAGAAAATACCATCAAGTTGCATTTCTTAGGATTAAGTTCCATTAATTACCGGTCGCACCATTGCTGTAAGTAGTTAATGTCCTCCTGAAGCAAGTCTTAATTAGATGTGCTAGTAATTGTTCGATAAATGACGCAGTCGTCTGCGAACAAACGAACGTTGCAAGACACGTGCAGGGGTAGGTCATTAATGTATATTAAGAATAGTAGGGGTCCAAGAACAGATCCTTGCGGTACACCGGAAGTCACTGGTAGGTGGTTAGGTGCGCGGTTGTTAACTGTAACGAACTGAGATCTGCTTGTTAGGAACGCTTCAATCCATCGCAAAATGTCGGGGTGAAGGTTCGCAAGAGAAAGTTTTAGTAGCAGACGTTGGTGTGGTACCTTGTCAAACGCTTTTGTAAAATCTAGAAATATCGCGTCTGTTTGGAGGTTAGAATCTAAGTTAGTGTGAATATCATGCAGGAAAATGGCCAGTTGTGTTTCGCAGGAAAAGCCTTTGCGGAACCCATACTGTGAAGAATGAAAGTATTTGTTCGAGTCGAGAAATTTCATGATTTCTGTGTACATGACGTGTTCCATGAGCTTACTGGGCACACTCGTTAATGAAATGGGGCGATAATTAAGCAGGCAATTCCTGTCACCTGATTTGTGGATGGGAACAACCTTCCCCACCTTCCAGTCATGTGGTACTTCACCAGTTGAAAGTGACTGCGAGAATAGCATACACAGAAACACCGCGGTGACGTGTTTAGTATTCTTTAACAGTCTCGAAATAATGTTATCCGCGCCGGCTGACGATGTGAGTTTAAGGTTGTCAATTAACGATGAGATACCATCTGGGGAAAATGTAATGGTTGGCATAACGCTTGTTTCGTTAGTACGTGAAGAAAAAGGGGATGGGGTAGGCTCTTCTGTAAATACCGAGACAAAAGCTGCATTAAAAAGGTTCGCGCACTCTACATCGCCGACCGTTTCACCACCTTCATTGGTAAGTGTTACACCGTGCCTTTCTTGAGGGTTTAGCACCTGCTAGAATGTTTTTGTGTTATTGATGAAAAGTTTCCTAAGGTCATCACCACAGAGTGCATCTTTCGCCTTGCGATTCGCTGATAGGTATGCGCGTTCAGCAGTGTAGTATTTTTCCCATGCACACGTGTTCATCCTGCACTTTGCGGCACGACACATGCGTTTCTTTTTGTTTTCTAGTCTTTTTAACGAATTGTTAAACCATGGTTTTTGTTCATGTGTCCGAAAGGTAATTTTCGGTATAAACTGGTTCGCTAAGTTATTTATTTTTTGTTTGAATATCAGCCAAGTTTCATGAATGCTGCAGTTATGACACGTATCTTGAAGGAAGGTAGAAAATTCTGTAAATGTTCACATATTGCATGATAATTTCCTTTGTCGTATAAGTGTATAGTTTTCTCCCGCTTCTCCCGCAGAGCTGGAGCAAAGCGAAAAGAAGCATGGATGACCTTGTGGTCACTAATTTCTCGAAGATAGGTGATGGACGACAAACTGTCTGGACGGTTGACCAGTAGTAAATCTAATATGTTTGCAGTGTCTTGGGTGACGCGCGTTGGCTCGAATATGAGTTGTGTCAGATTGAAGTTGAGGCAAACGTCGAGAAAATCTCTCGATTCGGTTTGGCTTACCAGAGAGGGTACTGCGTTGTGCCAATCAATGTCTGGTAAGTTAAAGTCTCCAAAAAGAAGAAGGTCGGCATTAGGATAGCGAGAGCGAGCCACATTTAGTGCATTGTTTAGATTACGAGCGAAGTCGGCGCTATTGCGAGGGGGTCTGTAACATACGCCTAAAATTATGGACTGTGGGGCGGCGTGGCATAGAATAAACAGTATTTCTAATTCTGATGTGATGTTAATGGTTGAGCACGATAACTGTTGACTAACGGCAATAAGCACACCTCCTCCTCTAGTCCCGGCACCATCTTTTCGAAAGACGCTGAAGTTTGGTAAATCAGCCACACTTCCGAGTCATAGATTTCGTTACAAAGCCACGTTTCCGTCAGTACAGGAACGTTGCTGTTGGATGACCGCACAAGATTGGACACGTGTTTTCGTTTTGGAATGAAGCTTCGTATGTTAGTATAAATTATTGAAAGGGATACATGCGCCAAAAGGTTTCGTTAGAGGGGGTGGCTTGTTTTTTGATGATGTGATGACTGCTATATTTCTTTCACTGTTTGCGATGTGTCATCAGATACGTAGCGCTTAGAACCAATGAAAAGAGTTTTAAAGCGCAAAGAAAATGGCACAGATTTGGCTTTCGCAAACGAAACAAGTTTCCTGCGGGCGTCCCTAACTGCCGGGGAAAAATCCTCACCCATGCTGAGATCAGTGCCCTTAAGTTTGTGCCCATTTGAGAGCACCATTTCTTTTTTCTTACAATGAATAAACCTAACAATTAGTGGGCATGGGTGATTAGCAGAATGGCGACCAACACGATGCGCTCGCTCTATGTCTTGAGGCTCAAGTGGCCCGTTCCGGTGGTCTTAGCATAGACGTAAAATGTTTTCTTCAGACGCGGCCGGCGTTTCTGATGCTGCTGTATCAGGAAGGCCGTAAAACACAAGATTGCTTCGCCTTGAGCGATTCTCTGCATCGTCAACGCGGGCATTCAGAGTGTGAACAAGCTTTGCTGTTTGCTCGGTATCTGTCCTTATGGTCTGTATCTCGATTTGCATTGGTAGTAGCTTCTGATAATGGCCCTTTAGATCCGCTGACCTCTTGCTTAAGTCAACGAGTGCAGCACTTGTAGCCGTACATTTATGAGACGATGCGGCAAAGATAACATCGGCATTCCAGATATACTACACGAAGGTAAGCTTGTGACTGACGACGCTGCAGAATCCAGGCCTTTTCAATAAATATGTTGAGTCCGCAATTCTTTTTCCCTGGGAAATCTGCCATTCTTCAACCGTAATCGAAATATCAGCTAATGGCTTAACTAAGTTATGACACTCTATCGATCCATCCAGAGCGACAGGTCCAGATGGACTCTCACCTAACTCGAGTATTAAAAAGATGTTCTGTAGCAGTAGCAAATTACTTCTGCGTAATATATAAATCACCTGGGAAGGGCGAAGTCCCGGTAGAGTGTAAAACAGCTAGTGTAGTACCGGTGCTCAAAAGTGGTTCTAAAAGCGTATCGAATTTCGGGCCTATTTAGCGTACGCCTATGTGCTGTAAGCTTCTCGAGCACATTATGTACTGTGGTTTAGCGAAGCACCTCAATGCATATAATTTTTTTGGCCCTGGATTTTAGAAAGTGTTTTTCTGCACTACACAACTGCTTGAATTTTATGACGCTGTAGTTTTCTGCCTTGATAAAGGAAGCCAAACTAATTGTTTATATTTGAATTTCTGTAAAGCATATAGTATGGTACCGCATTTGTTGCACAAACTAGTTAACATAAACACTAGCAGAGCAGTGGTGAAGTGGACTGCAGATTTTTTGGTTCAAAAGAAACAAGTAGTTGCGCTAAACGATACATGCTCACAAGAAGTAAATGTCACATCTGGTGCGCTACAGGACTGTCCTCTTCTTTTCCTTATCTTCATCGATGATACAACCAATGGCCTGTCCTGCAAAATACGATTATACGCAGATAATTGTGTCTTTTATTCAAATGTGCATGATGAATATGACTGTACGCTTCTCGGTGCCGATTGGAAGCCGATAGAAGAATCGATGCCCTCAAACACGGGAAAATAAGCACACGTGTCTTTTACAAAGAAAATGGACAAAATAGACAAAATACGCATTAAGCAGCAAGGAACAAAGATATATACCAAGATTAAGATACTTAGGCGTCTGGTTGTGCAAGATGACTCCTCCCCATGGTCAGAATACATTAATAATTTAGTTGGAAGGGTGGGGCGCTCTCTTGGTTTTTTAAATCGTAATTTAAAACGTCCGAGTAAAGAGGTACAAGAAGTCGTATACAGTGGCGTAGCCAGAAATTTTGTACGGGGGGGGGGCTACGCCACTGGCCCAATATATATATATATATATATATATATATATATATATATATATATATATATATATATATATATATATATATATAGGCACTCGCCTCTTGATTACTTCGTGGCACAGAAATACTCTAGCTCTAGAAATACTCTAGAAATATATATCTAGCTGCAGGTTGCAGCTCAGCCTCCTCCTTAAAAGGTTTAGCTCGGGCGCTCCTATTTAAGTACATGTAGAAGGGGAATTCGTTTTTGCCTGCAACCACTTCACCAAATTTGAGGAGTTTTAGTGCATTTAAAAGAAAAAGTTTAATTCTAGTGACTACTGGCTTCGCATTTTTCATTTAGGTGGTCAATTATTTATTAAAAATTGGCCGGAACTGAAATTTTCATGAAACGAAACTATCAAGTTTAAAACTCCGTGACTCAACAATGAAAAAAGATATCACAATTCTGTGAATTACATCTAATAGTACATCTACAGCGGACAAAATAGATATGTTACACATGAATCTCAAAAAAATTTAGTATTGTGGAAATACGGCTTCTGCAGAACCCTTGTACACAACGTAACCAATTCACGTAAGATACTAATTGACACAGCAAACTTGTCCGCCTTGACTGTTATAATAAATAGCCGTTTACAGAACCACAATATCTGTTCTTCATGCATAGCTATTAGTTTGTAAACGTCGTGCTTCTATTTTTTCTAACTTTCGAATTTTCCAAAATATTTTAAACAAAATTCAGGTCCTAAATCGAAGTTCTGTTTCCAACAGACACTAGGATTTACCTTTCTCTCTCAAATGCAACCAATTTCAATAAAAGCGATTAGCAAGATTATCTCAGAAAAGCGTTTCTGTGTTTTAGAAGTATTTGAATAGGCCGCGTCGGATTGGGCCCGAGCTAAAGCTTCCTCTTAAACAATTTATCAAGGGATCAAATACATGAATAATAACTGCATTGTCATTGCCAAAGATGCTGCAAACAAATTCTTGAAAGCTACGCACTGTAAATACAAGTAAAATATGTATTTTCTCATAAAATATTATACTCGTATGTGCCAAAAATTGTGCCCAACATAACTGACGTCAAAGCTTCCATGTTTTTTGTCTATTTCTTAAGTAAAGAAAACATCACACGAACTTTAGAACTATATCAGTTCGAAACCAGGAAAGCAGTGCATGCCGCTGATATGAAAAATTAAAAGGCAATGAACTGAACAAGTTGTGGACAAATATGTTAATGAAACTTTGTCATTGAAGAACCGTGCTTACATTCTTGTATATATGCAATGGCCAGTGAAAAATCTCATTGACACTGTCGTTTGTTCCAATGTATTACGCAGGAGTAGCTGTCCCTTGTCGTGTATCGTGAGTAATTGCACCGAAGCTATAGTCGCGACAGAGAGCACGTATAAAAAGCAGGAGTTCTGCAAGATATATGAGGGCAAGTCAAATGAATGAGCCAACAACGGGGTACTTTATTTAAAAGTAGTCTTCATGAGAATTTAGACATTTGTCCTATTGACTAACGAGTTGCGTGATTCCCGTCTTATAAAACTCCTTGGGTTGTTGCTTCAAAAAGTCTGTATCTGGTTCCCTTGAGCTGTTTTTTCGGTTGCCCCAAAATGTAAAAGGCGCAAGGTGACAGGTCTGAGCTGTATGGCGGATGTTGCAGCGTTTCCCGCTTGAACTTTGCCAGTTTTGTATTAACCACATAAGCGACGTGGGGACAGGCATTGTCGTTGAACAAGATGACCCCATTCGTCAATTTTCCACGTTGTTCGTTCTTGATTGCGACACGCTGCCGTTCTGGTGTTTCACAATATCGGAAGCAATTGATAGCCTCTCGAGATTTAACAAATTCTATCAGTAATGGACACTGTCGATCGAAAAAATAAAGTCAACAACACCTTTCCAGCGAAATGATGGCCTTTACGTTCTTTGGGCGTGGTAAATTCGAATGTTTCCACTGTAAGCTTTGCCGTCGTGTTTCAGGCTCGTAGTAGTGGCACCAAGGTTCGTCCCCGATCACAGTTGCAAACAAGAAGTCGTCATGCTCATTGTGATACCCGATCAGATGATCCAAGCCAGCGCGAAACTTCTCCGTCTTCTCGCGATGGATAAAAATCGTGGGGATCCATTGCGCACCAAAAGCCGATAACCGAGAAGCTCATGAATTATGGCGTGAACCGAACCGTGACTGTTGTTCAGACGGTCTGCCAGTTCATCGATGCTTATCCTCCGTTCTTGTTTCAGCAGCTCATGAACCTTTAAAATTGTGTGGGGGGTGATTGCACGATGGTTTTGGCCCGGTCTTGGAATGTCTTTGCAACGTCCGTTGAACCGTTTGCTCCAACGCTTCACAGTGGTCAATGAAATGCAGTGTTCAACGTACAGTGCTCACGGAATGAAACGCGTCAATTTAGGACTAACTAATGCCCAGACTTTCGTTTTTACCGGCTGCAGTTCATGTCACATCGACGTAACTTTGGTGTGTACGCTTAGCTCTAAGCGTACACACCAAAGTTACCGTCGATAGTGACATGAACTGCAGCGGTAAAAACGAAAGTCTGGGCATTAGCTGGGTCCTACCAAATACTCGCTGTCGCGTTTCATTCCGTGAGCACTGTACACGGCAGTCATATGGTGAATAATTTCTGTTTTGGAAACACCTTCAGCTGTCAAAAACTTCACGACACCGAGCTGTTCAACTTTTGAAGTGCCCATTATGTTACGCAACCATATTCAACCCAGTGTATGAGCGCATTAAAGAACATTTATCTTCACACCTGCGTGACACTTTTGTGAATGAGACATGCCGTTCTCCTACGCGCATGCCTCGCAAATAATGAACCGAACCATTATTGCACGGTTAGGGTAGGCTCACTTCCATTTGACTCGCCCTCGTACATTAGAAATGCAAAGATGCAATGGGATATGCAAATGCGAAAATACGGCTTGATAAAGCACAAAAAAGTGTCACTGGAAACAAAGTTCACTGCATGTATACACAAAACCTCGCAACAAGATATTTAAGTATACGTATAAGTCTCCAATGAGTCTATGTATGTAAGAAGAAGTAACTGTATATAATGCGTCAAACAAGGCAAATAATCATGTTGCACAATCATAGATTCACAGAATCCTAGATTTCGCCCCCATTCCATCCACTCCCCCCGATGTATTGCGCGCGACGGAAGGCGGCGCGCTTGCTCCCCGCTTTCCTCCTTTGCACACACAAGACTGAGCCACCATCGCCGGCTCACCTATTCAACCTCCCCTCCTACGCTTTCACTCGCACATACAGCATGCAGCGCGTGGTCACGATGTTATCACCCTTGGACTTTATACGAAACATGAGGGCGATGGCAGGAATGCGCCTGGAGTGTCCATATAATTGCTTTCGCAATAATATAATAAATGTATCCGGCAACTGAAGCGTCCCGTCGCCCATTACTTTCCGCAAAAGAAGTATCAAAATCGAACTTTCACCATGCGGCAATTCGCTGCGCCGCAACAATGTATTTTTTTCTGTGAGGCGGAGGCACCGAAATGAAAAAAAAAACGCATAGGAAAGTATGTTGGCCAGAATCTAATGCCTACTTCGGGCACCTAATGGGGCTACGGAAGGAATACCGAAGAAAACATGAGACGCTTGGTCCACTGAGAACCATACGCATACTGCTCAGTATCCTACAGCGGCGAAACAAGACTTTCCGGAAAGGTTCCGCTCAAGGAATGCGGTGCAATCCTTCGAGTCCCCACAGTGAAGGCGGCGAGCGACCATTGTTTTTTTTTTTTTTGTCGTCTGCTAGCCAGAAAGCGTCCAAAATTCTGTCCGGTGAAAATCCACTCGGCCAAAGCAAACCGAACGCGCACCGAAGTGCACCGCACGGTGGTCGGGGCCATACGAGAAAAACGTATGCGCTCTGGCTGGCTCTGGCAGCCCGCGGGTAGGGTAGCGAGAACAAAAAAACAATTGAAGAGGCTCAATGTGTCCTTCGAATAAAAGTCAAAGTAGAAAAAATAAATAAGAACGTAGTTACTTTTGCTGGCTTTAGTGTCTTGACATAGATGTTCTGGCGTAGGTTAAAAAAAATGTTGATATTTTTTTATGTGACATGACGGCACAAATGAACCACCCCAACGCTTCGTCTCATTGGACCTCGCTGCCTGCTTTGTCAACTTGTCTGCTAGTGTGTTGATCTGGCTTGTCTCGTTGTATGTTCCGATATAAGACTTTAGAAAAATCAATAGACCTTTGGCGTCAAATGTTTATAACAACATTAAACCCACAAAGTTCCGCAATTGAAAAACTAAAGCACAACTTTGGAAATGTCAATGCACCTTTCACATCAAGAGCTTATGAGATTTATACTCATAAAGTTTCGCAATTGATATCCATGCGCTCCATAGATTCCGTGGCCTCAGTGAGATGTCGCGGCGAGCCCACTCACCATCAAAGCGCCCTTGAAACTTTGTGCTCGGATGGGACTGCTTTGCGTTATGTGACTCCCGGTGTATGGGCGTTGCCACGAAATCCAGCTCGAGTTTGCAATCTTCGCGGTTAAATGTCTTTTCGAGCGTCAAAAAGACATTCTAGACAAAATCCAGAGTGATTTCCGGCGCCTGGGGTCGCTTTGGTCGGCGGTGCATGGACAGCACGAAAAAATTTCGGGGGGGGGGGGGGGCTGAAGCCCCATAAGCCCCCCTCCTGGTTACGCCCCTGGTCGTATACAAAACACATGTGTTGCCTGTTGGATACTGTTCCCACTGCACACTGAATGCTCTTGAACGCTTGTAGTCGGTTGCGGCATGGTGTGTCCTGGAGAAATACGACCGGTAGTCAAGTGTTACCAAAATGAAGGGAAACCTCGGCTCGGTTTCTCTAGAGCGGCGGCGTAGGAATCTACGCCCTAAGCTGTTTCATTAAGTATATCACCATGAATTTGGAATTTCTTCCAGAACGTATCTTTACCGTCCGCGGTATGTTTCATCGCACAAAAATCGTGATTGTAAGGTTAGGTCGTATCACTCCAGGACGAACCTGTTTAGGTATTCATATTTTGTCCGGACCATCGAAGAGTGGAATAATTTGTCAGCCGAGCGATGACTGAGACAATGTCGACTTGCTTTATGAACAGTCGCCGCCCTCTGCAATAATGCCTTAATGGCACTCCGAATAAAGAGGTCCTCCGCTGGTGGTGTATACACAGTCGGCTTCTGGGGTGCACCCCTCGCTTGCGCCGATGCAGCGCGTGACCGGGGTGCCGACGGCGCGCGGCACCGCCTGCCGAGCTGCGACGTCAGCGCCAAGAAGTTGGCACCGACCGTACAGAGTGGGTGCCGCAGAATAGCGAGACAACTTGCACCTTTTGAAACGAACGGCGCGGTTCAGAGGACGCCATTGCTTCACCGTTTAAACGAATGGCAAAGCGCAGCATCTCGCGAACTGGTTCAGGTGGTGCAGTCGAATCGACGAACGTACCTGAGATAAAGCCACGTGATAAGCGTCGTTCCCATGTGCGCTAAGTCTGAATTCCGTCCAGTAAATTTTGCAGTAGATATTAAATGTGGTTCCCCAAAGGTTGTCGCTGAAAGTTTTGAAGAAAGCTTATCGAGGGACATAGGTGACCACCTATAGTAACAGCAATAAATTTCGAAAGACATACTTTTGCCGATTGCACCGGAAGGAAGCAGTCGCAGTGCCGGAAACACGTCACGGACGCAATGCTTCGGACATCGACTGCTGCAGACATCAAGCTCGAGGTGGAGTACTTCGGCAGCGACCTCATGGACCTGGTGGAACGCTTCGCGGCTTCGTGGGCCCGCCAGCCGGACGCCCTGAATTTGAAGGTCAGCCGGCGCTACGGTGACTACGTGGGCCTCGTCGAGCCTTTCGCGGGTCTCAACAGCCTGGTCGCCGTGGGCATCAGCTCGGTGTTCTTCCTGATCGTCACCTTCTACTCGACGGGCGTCGCCTTGTTCAACTGGCCCGGCCACACGGTACGTGCGCATCGCGGGTTCCGCTCCCGGCTCGTGTTCCCCTTTGTGAACCTGATGGCCAGCGTCGTCGCTTTGCCTTCTTTTAAGCGAAGCATATTACTAGACCTCAACCCAGCTACTCAGGCGCGGCGGTGTCGCCTTCAATACCACGTGACACCGTGACGTCACGACAGAGGAGAAACGGGGCTCCAGCTCGCGCCGTCGCTGGCGGCGTCGCCGCCGCATCGGACGCGGTGAGCGTCGAGCAACGCAGCGTTCGGCGCGACAACGAAATGTGCGCCTGAGCAAGCTCCGCACGCCTGAGCCGACGCCGACGACACCGGCTTTTCTGCGACACGAGCTCCTTAACGCTGTCGCGTTAAAATAAAGGCTAGTATGCTTCGCATCCTGGGCTTAACCTTAGCTGAGCCACAGCCATTTTTCCAACGCCTCGTATGCTAGAACACTAGTTCAGGACGACCTCTTCATCTTTTTTCCCGTACAATAAATATCTCCTTATCGGTCATTGTATATTTATATATATTTACGAAGAGCACAAGGAGTTTAGACACAACTATATATTGAGGGCTAACTTGTACCCGTGGAGTAAATAAAAATATGAGTGCCGCCTTCCGAATAGGAAATAGAAATGCCTTGTTTTTATTTAAATTATTTAGTAATACTGCATGCCAATACCTTGGTCCAAGCAGAAGGGGTACTACAGCAAGCAAAAAGAAAATACTGACAGGCGTAAATAATGTTGCATAACATGAACCTGATGCATAAAAAGAAGTGGGGATCGCACTTCGACATCACTAAAATTCACAAAAATGCTTTTCCAATGAAGCCATAAAATCTTCTCTCTCAAATACACCAATGGAAACTGAATTCCTCTCGCTCACCGTTCGGGGAAAAAAAACCGTACTTGTAAGCGTTTGTTCTAGCGAAAATTGGCGCAAGCAAATATTCGTGACTGTTTCGTCTTCTTCTCGTAGTAGACCGACATACTGAAGAGGGTAACGCCGCATTAGTTTTTCCATAATGAATATTATGTATTAGTACAAGGGCGATTAATTTTTCTGCGTGTTTGTAGTGTCTGTATTCCGTTTTGTAACATTAATGAGGACGGCGAATCTTCTCTGGCATATTTTAGGTATATAAATATCGAAGCTTTTCTCTGGAATCGCTCGAGTTCCACAATGTCCGTTTTAGTATGCGGGTCCCAGACTTCAGCAGCGTATTCTAATTTAGATCTCACTATTGCATTGTAGGCTAACATTTTAGTTCTTATAGGCGCGTGTTTAAGCTTCCTCTTTACGAACCACATTTTCTTTAATGCCGCTGAGCAGTTATCCGATATAAGTGTTGACTATGCGAGCGTATGGCAAGACTAACGCCAACATATTTATATTTCTCGATTTCGGTGACAGCTTTGTTTTGAAGCTGGTAATGAAATTTGCTGAGATTTTTTTCTTGTTACGCGTAAAAGTACGGTTTTTCCGCATTTTCTTTCTCTCTAGAGCTTCGCTTCACCTCTTCTCCTTCTTCTTTTGGTACATCCCCGACAACGGTCACATGCGATGTGAGTGCGTGCAGTGAATGCACGTGCCATTATGTCTTCGTCTTCTTCACCTATACACCGTTGTCCTCTTATAGGGCGCACGAAGCTGCGCGCGTTGTTTAAGGATGGTTTCTGTCTTGTAGCAATATATATATATATATATATATATATATATATATATATATATATATATATATATATATATATATATATATATATATATATATGTGTGTGTGTGTGTGTGTGTGTGTGTGTGTGTGTGTGTGTGTGTGTGTGTGTGTGTGTGTGTGTGTGTGTGTGTGTGTGTGTCATCATCATCAACCTGGTTACGCCCACTGCAGGGCAAAGGCCTCTCCCATACTTCTCCAACTACCCCGGCATGTGCTAATTGCGGCCATGTTGTCCCTGCAAACTTCTTAATCGCATCTGCCGACCTAACTTTCTGCTGCCCCCTGCTACGCTTCCCTTCCCTTGGAATCCAGTATGTAACCCTTAATGACCATCGGTTATCTTCCCTCCTCATTACATGTCCTGCCCATGCCCATTTCTTTTTCTTGATTTCAACTAAGATGTCATTAACTTGACTTTGTTCCCTTACCGAATCTGCTCTTTTCTTATCCCTTAATGTTACACCTATCATTCTTCTTTCCATAGCTCGTTGCGTCGTCCTCAACTTAAGTAGAACTCTTTTCGTAAGTCTCCAGGTTTCTGCCTCGTACGTGAGTACAGGTAAGACAGAGCTTTTATATACTTTTCTCTTGAGGGATAATGGTAACCTGCTGTTCATGACCTGAGAATGCCTGCCAAACGCACCCCAGCCCATTTTTACTCTTCTGATTATTTCCGACTCATGATCCGGATCCGTGGTCACTACCTGCCGTAAGTAAATATATTCCCTTACCACTTCCAGTGCCTCGCTACCTATAGGAAACTGCGTTCTCTTCCCAGACTGTTAAACATTACTTTATTTATCTGCACATTAATTTTTAGACCCACCCTTTCGCTTTGCTTCTCCAGGTCAGTGAACATACATTGCAATTGGTCCCCTGAGTTACTAAGCAAGGCAATAACATCAGCGAATCACAAATTATTAAGGTATTCTCCATTAACTCTTATTCTAAGTTCTTCCCAATCCAGGTCTCTGAATACCTCCTGTAAACACGCTGTGAATAGCATTGGAGAGATCGTATCTCCCTGTCTGACGCCTTTCTTTATTGGGATTTTGTTGCTTTCTTTATGGAAGACTACGGTGGCTGTGGAGCCGCTATACATATCTTTCAGTATCTTTAGATACGGCTCGTCTACACCCTAATTCCGTAACGCCTACATGACTGCTGAGGTTTTGACAGAATCAAACGCTTTCTCGTAATCAATGAAAGCTATGTATAAGGGTTGGTTATATTCCGCACATTTCTCTATCACCTGATTGATAGTGTGATTATGGTCTATTGTTGAGTAGCCTTTACGTAATGCTGCCTGGTCCTTTCGTTGGCAGAAATATATGGTGTTCCTGATTCTATTTGCGATTACCTTAGTAAATACTTTGTAGGCAACGGATAGTAAACTGATTGGTCTATAATTTTTCAAGTCTTTGACGTCCCCTTTCTTATGGATTAGGATTATGTTAGCGTTCTTCCAAGATTCCGGTACTCTCGAGGTCATGAGGCATTGCGTATACAGGGTGGCCAGTTTTTCTAGAACAATCTGCCCACTATCCTTCAACAAATCTGCTGTTACCTGATCCTCCCCAGCTGCCTTCCCCATTTGCATAGCTCCCAAGGCTTTCTTTACTTCTTCCGGCGTTACTTGTGGAATTTCAAGTTCCTCTAGACTATTCTCTCTTCCATTATCGTCGTGGGTGCAACTGGTACTGTATAAATCTCTATAGAACTCCTCAGCCACTTGAACTATCTCATCCATATTAGTAATGGTATTGCCCGCTTTCTCTCTTAATGCATATGTATGTATGTATGCATGTATGTATGTATGTATGTATGTATGTATGTATGTATGTATGTATGTATGTATGTATGTATGTATGTATGTATGTATGTATGTATGTATGTATGTATGTATGTATGTATGTATGTATGTATGTATGTATGTATGTATGTATGCATGCATGCATGCATGCATGCATGCATGCATGCATGTATGTATGTATGTATGTATGTATGTATGTATGTATGTATGTATGTATGTATGTATGTATGTATGTATGTATGTATGTATGTATGTATGTATGTATGTATGTATGTATGTATGTATGTATGTATGTATGTATGTATGTATGTATGTATGTGTGTATGTATGTATGTATGTATGTATGTATGTATGTATGTATGTATGTATGTATGTATGTATGTATGTATGTATGTATGTATGTATGTATGTATGTATGTATGTATGTATGTATGTATGTATGTAAAGTGAGAGTCTCCCGAGATCCGGTACCTAAACAGGCACTTGTAGGTGGAGGACGCACGTGCGAAAAACAAAATGAGTGCGGAAAAAAATGCTTTATTTGCTATGCTTTATTTGAAACCGAGGGCCCGATGTTTATTAGTCATATCATAAGAACCGAAGAAACAAAGACACCAAGGACAGCATAAGGGAAATGACAGGTGCAATTATTAATTCAGTTAAAGAAATGATACATCAATGGAAATGAAAAAGTGGATGGAAAACCTGGTTGCAGATGGAGCACGAACACACGTCTTCGTCTATCTATCTATCTATCTATCTATCTATCTATCTATCTATCTATCTATCTATCTATCTATCTATCTATCTATCTATCTATCTATCTATCTATCTATCTATCTATCTATCTATCTATCTATCTATCTATCTATCTATCTATCTATCTATCTATCTATCTATCTATCTATCTATCTATCTATCTATCTATCTATCTATCTATCTATCTATCTATCTATCTATCTATCTATCTATCTATCTATCTATCTATCTATCTATCTATCTATCTATCTATCTATCTATCTATCTATCTATCTATCTATCTATCTATCTATCTATCTATCTATCTATCTATCTACCTACCTACCTACCTACCTACCTACCTACCTACCTACCTACCTACCTACATACGCGCTCTTCGTGTTTTTCTTATTTCTTTATTCATGTCGTTACACGGCTCGATGTTTGAAGCGCACATATCTGAAATATTCATATTTTATTCCATTCCAGTACTCTGCTACTGGAGCATTCGTGCGCAAGAAAGTCCGTCGCTGGGTTCCGGTGTGGTAGTGCATGGGCTAGTGCGGCGTTCCCAGTACCGTGTTTCGATGAGTGCCATAACAGAAGTTCAGTTTGGCCTAGTTGGTGTTTACTGCATATCACACTGACCACAAATAAAGACGGGGACAGCGGAAGAGAACACATAAAAACCACCTGTGTTGTTTATGTGTTCTCTTCCTCTGTCCGAGTCTTTATTTGCGGTCAATATGATATAAGTGGTATAAATATTCTCGCATGAAATTCTTAAACGTGTGCGGCGGAAAATCCGTACGCGTTGATCAAGCTTTTCTAGCTTTGCAAAAATTTCCCCACGTTTATCCCTTTGGCCATTCGGCTACACTTTTCGAAGCTGTATACCCTCATGGCGTTATTTTGTCTCGCACATCAGTGCGCGAAGCTTGGGCGCAACTGCGCACTGATCCTCAGCAGCAGAATCATCGGTATTTGTGGGCCTCGTACAGTGTAGGATAAAGCATTCGGAAGTGGCACTGTGTGCCTGCGTCGTATGCTGTGCTTGCGTCGTCGTCCGCTAACGCCTAATGCCCGAGGACGTCTTGTCACGGGCGCCTTGCGCGCACCGGCCAGAGGGCGCTGTGCAATTTATCACTGCAGCACCGGCCGCACCTACCGCTAAGTTGCGATGTAAATGAGACGAAATTAAAGACGGCAGGGAGCCACGCATCGGTTTCTTCCGAGTGCCGTGCACAACAGAGTTTCCTACTAAAGTCACTAGAGGGAACTGTGGCGGTGCGGTCGCTCGGCTGCCACGGGCAGGGCGGTGGGAATGCGCGGATTTTTTCTCATCTTCGTGCTTGTGGCTTCAGACGTTCGTGTGGCCTTGTTCACTGCTGGGTTGTATCAGCCTTCACTGACCTAGATTTCGAGCCAATCTCGCTTTTCATGCGCAGAGGGCAATAAGACGGCGCACATGCATAATCGCGGGGAATTGGGGCAGCGCACTGTTTTGTCGAAAGTGGCCAGGCTGCAAAGTCACAAAGCTGTTTGAAGCCATAAGGAAGAAGGTTAGGAAAATCTGCGTGCCCATTAATAAGCATTCTTCCACGTGTGGGCGGAAGCGCCATGGCGCTTGAGCTTCCGTAGACAGTGGCGCCCGAGTTGCCGCTAGTAATTATTTGTAGAAAACTCTCTACTACGCACTGATATTTTCCGAGCAGAAGCGCGGGTACGCTCACGCTAACCTCGATCTCAAGCATGCCAAATCATGCGAAGCGTGCGCGCTTGGACATTTTCATATGTCGGGCACCCCTGCCTCGCGATAAGCTATCGGAAGTGCCACGGTGAATATGTTCATTGCGTTGATCGCATTTGGCTTCCGCCGCTCTCTGGGCTGTGTCTTCTCGCGCTGCAAGCTGTCATCTGTGCGACGTGGCCGCCGCGGTAGCTCGGTGGCTGTGCATGCATTGCGGTCACGGGTTGGAACCTGGCTACGGCGGCTACATCTGGGTGGGGATGAAATGCAGGACAATTAAGAAGGACAAAAGGAATTAGGAGGACAAAAGAAGCATGCACAGTGCTAAAAAGCGGGCACGTCCGGTGCTACCGGGGCTTAGCGGAGGGAGGAGAACTTGGAGTCGGATTCCTTATTAATAAAGATATAGCTGGTAACATACAGGAATTCTGTAGCATTAACGAGAGGGTGGCAGGTCTTGTTGTGAAACTTAATAAGAGGTACAACTTGAAGGTCATACAGGTCTGCGCCCCTACATCCAGTCATGATGACCAGGAAGTCGAAAGCTTCTATGAAGACGTGGAATTGGTGATGGGTAAAGTCAAAACAATATACACTATACTGATGGGCGACTTCAATGCCAGGGTAGGCAAGAGGCAGGCTGGAGGCAAGTCAATGGGGGAATATGGCATAGGTTCTAGGAAAAGCAGGGGAAAGTTATTAGCAGAGTTTGCAGAACAGAATAATATGCGGATAATGAATGCCTTCTTCCGCAAGCGGGATAGCTGGAAGTGGACGTAAAAGAGCCCGAATGGCGAGATTAGAAATGAAATAGACTTTATACTCTGCGCTAACCCTGACATCATACAAGATGTGGATGTGCTAGGCAAGGTGCGTTGCATTGACCATAGGATGGTCAATGCTATGGAAGAAACTGGTACATGAGATGCCGATCAGTGAGTTAGTTGTAAGAGAGAAAATACAGGAATTCCGGATCAAGCTACAGAACAGGTATTCGGTTTTAACTCAGGATGAGAACCTTAGTGTTGAAGCAATGGACGACAATCTAATGGACATCATTAAGGAGTGCGCAATAGAAGTCGGTGATAACTCCGTTAGACAGGATACCAGTAAGTTATCGCAGGAGACGAAAGATCTGATCAAGAAACGGCAATGTATGAAAGCCTCTAACCCTACAGCTAGAATAGAACTGGCAGAACTTTCGAAGTTAATGAACAAGCGTAAGACAGCTGACATAAGGAAGTATAATATGGATAAAATTGAACATGCTCTCGGGAACGGAGGAAGCCTAAAAGCAGTGAAGAAACTAGGAATAGGCAAGAATCAGATGTGTGCGTTATGAGACAAAGCCTGGAATATCATTACTAATATGAATGATATAGTTCAGTGGCTGAGGAGTTCTATAAAGATTTATACAGTACCAGTGGGACCCACGACGATAATGGAAGAGAGAATAGTCTAGACGAACTTGAAATCCCACATGTAACGCCGGAACAAGTAAAAAAAGCCTTGGGAGCTATGCCAAGCGGGAAGGCAGCTGGGGAGGATCAGGTAACAGCATATTTGTTGAAGGATAGTGGTCAGATTGTTCTAGAAAAACTGACCACCCTGTATACGCAATGCCTCATAACCTCGAGCATGCCGGAATCTTGGAAGAACGCTAACATAATCCTAATCCAAAAGAGAGGGGACGCCAAAGACTTGAAAAATTATAGACCGGTCAGTTTACTATCCGTTGCCTACAAAGTACTCGTATTTATTAAGATAATCGCAAATAGAATCAGGAACACCATAGATTTCTGTCAACCAAAGGACCAGGAAGGATTCCGTAAAGGCTACTCAACAATAGACCATAATCACACTGTCAATCAGGTGGGAGAGAAATGTGCGGAATATAACCAACCCTTATATATAGCTTTCATTGATTACAAAAAAAGCGTTTGATTCAGTCGAAACCTCAGCAGTCATGGTGGCATTACGGAATCGGGATGTAGACGAGCCATGTGTAAAAATACTGAAAGATATCTATAGCGGCTCCACAGCCACCGTAGTCCTCCATAAAGAAAACAACAAAATCCCAATAAAGAAAGGCGTCAGGCAGGGAGATACGATCTCTCTAATGCTATTCACAGCGTGTTTACAGCAGGTATTCAGAGACCTGGATCCGGAAGAATTGAGGAGAAGAGTTAATCTAGAGAATACCTTAGTAACTTGCGATTCGCTGATGATATTGCCTTGCTTAGTAACTCAGGGGACCAATTGCAATCCACGCTCACTGACCTGGGGACGCAAAGCAGAAGGATGGGTCTAAAAATTAATGTGCAGAAAACTAAAGTAATGCTTAACAGTCTCGGAAGAGAACAGCAGTTTACGATAGGTAGCAAGCCACTGGAAGTGGTAAGGGAATATATCTACTTAGGGCAGGTAGTGACCGCGGATCCGGACCATGAGACTGAAATAATCATAAGAATAAGAATAGGTTGGGGTGCGTTTGGCAGGTATTCTCAGATAATGAACAACAGGTTGCCATTATCCCTCAAGAGAAAAGTGTATAACAGCTGCCTATTACCAGTACACACGTATGGGGCAGAAACCTGGTGGCTTACAAAAAGGGTCCTGCTTCAATTGAAGACGACGCAACAGGCTATGGAGAGAAGAATCACGGGTGTAACGTTAAGGTATACGAAGAGAGCAGGTTGGGTGAGGGAACAAACGCGAGGTAATGACATCTTAGTTGAAATCAAGAAAAAGAAATGGGCATGCGCAGGGCATGTAATGAGGAGGGAAGATAGCCGATGGTCATTAAGGGTTACGGAGTGGATTCCAAGGGTAGCGAAGTGTAGCAGGGGGTGGTAGGAAGTTAGGTGGGCGGATGAGATTAAGAAGTTTGCAGGGACAACATGGCCGCAATTAGTACATGACCGGGGTAGTTGGAGAAGTATGGGAGAGGGCTTTCCGTGCAGTTGGCGTAACCAGACTGATGATGATGATGATGATGATGATGATGATGATGATGAAATGCAGAAACGCTCGCGTTTCGCGCGTTGGGTGAACGTCAAAGAAACTTAGAAGGTAAAAATAGCTCGGGAGTCCCCGACTACGGCGTGCCTCATAATCAGGTCGTGGTTCTGTCAAGTGAAATTTTTTTAACGGTGAAAAGCTTCAATGCAAGATGTCTTTATACGCAGAAGTTTTGTAAAAGAAAGAAAGAGAAGAAGTTTACGCTGTTCACAACCGTGCACATTTTATAGGAGTGCGCTATGAGGCTTACCGACTACACGCCCGGTGATCACACTACTTACAGGGAAACCGTCGCATCAAAAGCAGCTGGTGCCTCTTCCTGGGTGCACACGTGTTCCTCTTGCCGTTCGTCGTCGGTATGGTACTAACCATCCTCGGAGTGATCACGGGGTTCACGCTGCAGCGCTGCGTATGCGACGTGGTGGCCGACCCGACAACGCCTGCCTTCAAGGACGTGATCAGGTGCGCCTGCATTCGTGCCTGCGGAGCAGAATGGAGCGCACGGCGAGCCTACATGTCTGATGGTTTCTTTTCGCCGTCTCTTGTTACATTCACTGTTGTCAAAACCCCTCTTGGTACCAGCGTGATGAGCGGGACAGGCGTTCCATTCTTCTGGAAGATGAAAGAAGCACCGTGGGTAGTAGATTTTGCTTTATCCGACAACGGAGCACACTGCGATACACTTATGATTCATAATGGATCTTTTATGTATTAGCGCCCATTGCCTGCTTACTTTTCGTCAGGCGTACACTGATAAGATTTGCGCACCTCATTCGTCCGTTTCACTTAAGATATTGTACCACAGTGATGCAGCAGTGATGTAACAATAGCCACTGGTGAGGCTGATGCCTGACATCAGGTACATCCATTGATATCAGGAGAGTCCAATGAAGAACCGAAGAAATTATGTTAGTATTGCAGGTTTCCGGATCACGCTTTGTGTTGTGTATTTAAATGGCCGTCATACTAAGCGAGTTGACCTTTCCTGTGGTACACGAGGCGAGTCTCGCATGTAGTAACCGCAGTCTAATTCTCCTTGCCCTAGATTGCCTTCTGCCATGCACATTTTATTTTGTACCACCCTTCGTTGTGTGCTCTTTACTTATATAAAGTTTGCCCCCTTCATGTGTTGGATATGCCTCGATATGTTCCAAGAGAAGACAAGTGGAGCTTAGGGAAGCAAGAACCTGAATTTACTCATAATCCGTAGTGTACTGTGCGAAATGTACACCGCAAGGTGCGCAAGAAATGAGAGGCACAAGAGGAAAGAGGGCCATACAGCGCTCTTTACGTGCAGCGGGGGCAATGTGGTTCAGCAAGCTTGCGAGTGATAGTTAGTACGTCAACTTGCCTTATAACTCCGTCCTCGTGGATTCTAACGGCAAATTGGGCTAGTTCGTGAAGTTCCACCTTGTCTTGCGCTGGCGTGAGGAAACGACGAACGAGGACGAACGCAAGCGTACGAGACGGAACAGGTGAAGCGCATACTAGCACCTCAGAGTGGATATAGTTAGCGCGTCACTTTTTCATCCTCATGCGTTTACGTTCGACCTCGTTGAAGTTGCTTCCTCACGCCAGCGCAAGAAAGTTGGGACTTCTAGTGGTATCACGGCTTTGCAAATTGGCCATATTCAACAAATATTGCGTTATAAATGCTAATACTTGCAGCGATTGTGCCTGTCCAACGAGTCTTATTGCCGTCTTCGTTTAGCAAAACTTGGTCGGTGAATAAAGTCAGATGACGCATAGTAAATAACGCCACAAGAACGTCTAAAGCTAGAAGCATGAAGGCCAGACAAATCCCTGTACTAACCATCACTGCCATAGTAACTGAATCATCACAGCGCCGGATTTCTTGTAGAATAATTTTAGTAGAAAACTGTATGTATCGATCGAGTAAAGCACCAGGATTTGCAGTGGTAAAAAAAAAGCTTAAGGAAGAAGTCAGACAGACGAAAAAGAAGCAAGACCAACGTTTTCCAAAATTTGTTGCTGGGCTAGTCGGTCTATGCTTAGGAGCTGAATACTGGTAAGCTCAATTTTCAGACGGGACACAAGATAGACACATAGACACATAGCGCTTGTCCTAGCTGTGCGTATGTGTTTCTCTTGTGTCCCGTCTGAGAATCGCGCTTACCAGTATTCAGTTCCTAAGTAAGTACAAACATTTGTGTTGTCTTTTGTTACGGCTGGAAATCATGGTGGCACTACTTAACTGCGGGCCTAATAATGATTTCATTATGATTCTGACGTTTTGAACATAAAGAGAAAAAAGAAAGAAGACAAAAAAAAGAGAGTCAAGAAAAAGAGCCCGTTTTCTGGCGCTGTTATTTGCCCTGGAACATCATGAGCCAACAGCAAACTGTCCTGAACTATAACCGTTAGCGGGATTTATCGTCCTAGAGTTTCGAACTGAGTGAAATATACGAACCGTGCAGTATGTACTCCCTTTGCTCTGATTATTTTTTTTTGGCTCAGTCTCAGCGTTTAATGCTTGCTTATTTATATCTGTATAACATATATCGGTGCTTCTTCTGCGAGACAATCGTCCACTCCATGCTGAAGGCTTTATGATAAAGCGCGCAGACAGCTCTCTATATATAAATGAGCGAATAAATAGGTTAAACTTCAGCGCTCAATGTGGGCCCAGGTTCGGGATGAAAGTCGCGCGGGAGTGGGAAATCGTCAACGGCACCCGGCAGGCCCTGTCTCACGTCAGCGCGGACACGGTGCAGGACATCTTCAAGCGCTTCGTGAGGTGCCGCGAGCAGCCGCTCAGCCTGTACAAGCTGCTCGGGGACCAGCTGATGCGCAACATCTCCGGGTGCGCGCTCGCCGCGAGAAACTTCGCAGTGTCTACGAAGAGTGATCGTAATTCGCTGACATTCTTAGGATACTTCACGCACTTTCCGGCAGCTAGCCATACTATTGTATGTATGTATGTATGTATGTATGTATGTATGTATGTATGTATGTATGTATGTATGTATGTATGTATGTATGTATGTATGTATGTATGTATGTATGTATGTATGTATGTATGTATGTATGTATGTATGTATGTATGTATGTATGTATGTATGTATGTATGTATGTATGTATGTATGTATGTATGTATGTATGTATGTATGTATGTATGTATGTATGTATGTATGTATGTATGTATGTATGTATGTATGTATGTATGTATGTATGTATGTATGTATGTATGTATGTATGTATGTATGTATGGTTTTATCTTTAGCTGCACCAAAATTTTAAAAAATACCTGTGGCAGATAGCGCACTTGTGACTCTTGAACGCTAAATTAGTCGGGGAGGAGGGCATTACTTCTATGAGATAGCAAAGTGCGTAATTGAGTAATTAACTTCATTAAACTAATTATCTTTTCATTAATTCCTTTAAAGCACATATTTCGATCTACTAGATGTACACGGTGAGTTCGCAAGGCGCTAGATGGTGCCGAGTGTTCTTAGGCAACACAGCAACAAAGAACGTCAAGCGGGACGTCTGAGAGGCTGAAATAATCTCATAGGTGGCGGCAATGGAAAAGAAACCTGCCATGACTAACTACTTCAGCGGAAAAAATGCAATCAGCAGAGAAACAATTTACGTGTACTCAAAGGCAAGCTCATTACTTTTCGAAGCGAGATCGGGATGCTTTAGAACACGCAACCATAAAGCGAGATATAAGAAGGAAGAAGAAGCATGTGCTTGCTGCGGTAAACGATGGAGCATGTTTTATTAGAATGTGAAGATATCTGCCCAGCCGTCGATTTAGGCACCAATGAGCTCCTTGAAGCCCTTGGGTTAAGCGAGAGCAGGGGGAAAGTAAACATGTCCAGAATAGAGATTAGTAAGAGGCGACCGGAAGGTTGGAACCGGAGACGTACAAAAACAAAAGACACAATATAGGGTCAGAAAATTTGGTTATCGGAATTCGTCGTGCGCTTATTTTTCTTTTATTTTTAAATTTTTTTACTTAGGTAGGACATTAACAGTACAATAGCAAGAGCTTGGTGGTGCAACCCACTACCCCGTTCCAAAGGGGGTGCTCCATCCATCCATCCATCCATCCATCCATCCATCCATCCATCCATCCATCCATCCATCCATCCATCCATCCATCCATCCATCCATCCATCCATCCATCCATCCATCCATCCGTCCGTCCATCCATCCATCCGTCCGTCCGTCCGTCCGTCCGTCCGTCCGTCCGTCCATCCATCCATCCATCCATCCATCCATCCATCCATCCATCCATCCATCCATCCATCCATCCATCCATCCATCCATCCATCCATCCATCCATCCATCCATCCATCCATCCATCCATCCCATAGAATCGCGAAAGAGGAGTTCCGGTGCAATAAAAGCGTCGTACATAATTCTTTCTAACGGTGTCAATATACGTTGTGTCGCTATATTGATTCAGGACCCGTCGTGGTTGCTCAGTGGCTATGGTCTTGGGCTGCTGAGCACGAGGTCGCGGGATCGAATCCCGGCCACGGCGGCTGCATTTCGATGGGGGCGAAATGCGAAAACACCCGTGTGTTTAGGTGCACGTTAAAGAGCCCCAGGTGGTCGAAATTTGCGGAGTCCTCCACTACGGCGTGCCTCATAATCAGAAAGTGGTTTTGGCACGTAAAACGCCATAATTTTTTTATATTGATTCAGTGCTCAACGCACTACCTACGGCAGTCATCGTGAGATGGGTTGTGCGGAATTTCTTTAGTGGCTTGCCGTATCCTATAGTAAGAAAGCGCGATAGTTCATGTTTACATTATATTTCATGCAGCCAGGAGCATAAAGAACAGTCGGGCGTCCGCTATGTTATCCAACTTGAACTTTATACGGAGCATCACGGTGACGCCGACAGCAAAGAATTTACCGATGATTACGATACTCCTTAATGCGAAGTTTGAGTGCAGCTTTCTCACGTTAGAACTTCATTCTGGCCTCTTTAGCCACAATCCGCTCATTTGAAATGAATTCGAAAATTTGTTGGAGAAGATTAAGAGTTGCAGACACGCTTAAAGTAGGCAGCGACCTTTGGGGTACTTCCTAATGTTAAATTTGAGCGCAGCTCTCTACATGGGGTAGGACTGCCCCGCTAATCGGGAGATCGCGAGAGGGGCGCGATTCACAGCAGCCGCCGCAGACAGACCTCCACTCATGCAGCGCTTTGTTTCCACACAGACGACGCGCGCTATTTTCTGTCGCCATCTCGTAGCCGTCGTTGCCGTAAAGCTCTTACTGCACCACGCTACCCTTCTCGTAGGGGCCTACGAAACGCCTATTTTTGTTTTATTGTGACAGCAACTATATGGCCACTCCAGGGGAATTTTGTAGCGTAGCTCTTGGCAACCATTCCTGCAGGGAGTGTCGGCGTTGTCCCTCGTAAACCATGCGAACGAACACAGGGAAGGATGAAAGCGAACGCGGAGAGCAGTGGCAGATTAAATACGGTGATAGCGAAGACGGCGTGAGGAGGAGGATGCAGCAGAATCACGTAAAGCCCCTTAAACTTCGTAAAGTAGTGCCATGCTTTGAAGAATGCCGCCTCCTCCTCGCGCGCTCTGGCCGAGTCCGACGCCGCGTCGCTATTGGCCTGATAGCATCACGTGGGGCCTCGCGCCGTGCATCAGCGCCATTTTTGCTCGAGAAGCGTCTACGGAGTGGCGAGGAGCGCATGTTGGCGCCGTTGCTACGCTCGAGCACTGTAGGCTGCGCCATGGTGGAGGAGGGCGTGAAATAGAGGAGAAACGAGGAGGAGGGAAGGCGGAGGAGGAGAGTGTCACTACTTTAGGAAGTTTAAGGGGTTTTAGAATCACGAGGCGGAAAGCGGAGGAGGAGGGTATGGCGAAAATGTGAGATAGCGCCTGAATGGCGCTGACGCTAGAAAGCGAGTTAACAGTAGATACTTTTAGCCTGTCCGCTATTCCGGTAAACGGGAGCGGTTTGGGCGGATTACCGGATTTGCGGGGATATAACTAGATCGCTGGAGCCGCCTGGTAGCGTAGAGTTCAACCAGACAAACACAGAGCTAAAACTGCAGTAACCCACTATATCCTGCTTCGCTAGTGGTGCAAATTTTTGGCAGCGGCGTAATTGTGAACACGATTACGCCACTGGCGAATATTTACACCAGCAGCTAAGCAGAATATAGTGATTAGCTCTGTGTTTGTGTGGTTGAGCTTTGCACCACCAGCTGGCGCCACCAATCTGGCCGCTCACGTTTACGCCCCCGCCATAGGTGCCGTGCACGCCGACGGACGCGCCACTGGTGGCGGCCTTGCGCAGAACACGCGGGAGAGGAGCCTGGCGCGCGCCGTAGTTTGTTGTGTCGTTGATAGTGCTTCTCTGTCTTGTTCACGTTTTCAGAGCAAGATAGGCTACACCATTCGTACGTGTGGGGTGGCCAAAGCTTCAGGGAATGTCGAAGAAGAATTGTTGCAGGGTGGGGGGCTAAAATACCGGTGAAAACGTGCCGGTGATACGGTTCTAATCATTCCCGGCAAAGCCTCATCAGCGGGAGCAACGGTAGCAAAAATGGATCGTCGCTTCGAAGGGAAATTTTTTTCTCTCATCCCTTTCCTTTGTCTCGTCGGTGTTTTTTTCCACTCGATCATAGTTAGATGCGTGAGCAACGAAGTTCGTCTGCAGTGCAGCTTGATGTTTAAAGGCATTTCGCTAAAGTTCGGAATGCTGTTTGCCGCTTGTATTGTTTTCCGCTTCTTTACCGCGTTGCGCTAGCTAGGCAGCATGACTGCTCGATCGCATTGCGTTGTATGTTAAAGCTACTGAAGTTTGCAAGAACTGAAATTGTTGGTTTCATGTGGCGCGGTAAATCCTCGCACCAGCTGTAGCACACTTCATGTTTTTACATCTATTTTATGCGTGGCTTCGCACATGTTTAACTGTTGCTAGTTGCGCCATACATAACACTTGTCGATTCTTTTGAGCTGCGATGTTTTCACCTTGCCTTGTTTGAAAAGGGTATAAATCGCACTGTGTCTTATCGGAATGATACCAAGGAAGTGCTTCTTTAACGGCTTTATTCTTTTCGCCCGAGGGCATCTTAGATATTGTTTGCGTTTTTGGAAATGTGTTTAGAAAATAGGTAGTTCAGGGCGAGAATTGCTAATAGCTGCTGCATATGGTATTTTTGTTCCATTTCTCGCTGAAAAGTTCGCGTCCTGTTTGGGAAGTCATCACACCTCGATGCTGCCTGAGCAAACTTAACACGCCGAGCGATTTGTTTGTTTCATAACGTAGTCCCTTCTTGCATGTGAGTTTTGTACTCAACTGAATTCTTTCTTATACTTACGCTGCAGACGACTAAACCGGACCTTGCCGCCAGCGCTCATCTACTTTGACTGGCGCTGCTCTGCCTTTAAATATATCATGTGGACCTCTCTCTAGTAATATAAAAAAGTACTGAAAAGTTAGCCAGTCTTTAGCTTTGTACGTTTCCAAGCAGCTCCCTTGGGGAATTTAAAATTGCACAAACTGCAGCGGGAACGGTAGTTCATCGGCGTATGCAGCAGAATTGCATCGGCGGTACAGCACTAACACGCGCATTTATTAACCCGTGTGTTTGGTGACTTCGTTGGCTAGTGTACGCGTTTCCATCAATAAATTGGCAATTACTCTTCTTGAGGCACCTTCGACTGCAGTTATTCGGCGATGTTACATGTATTCATTGGCAGAAAAATCACAACTGCATATGCAGAGATTGCACCGTGTGGGTTTGTTTGATATAAGTCTGCACTAACGACGGGCGCTTATTATTCAGGTACAGAAGCAGCATTGCGGCAAGGGTACAATAAAAAAAAAACTATCGAGAGATTGTATCACTCAACAAAAATTTTCGGCTAGTCAACATGAGCTCCACGTCGTGTAAATGGGGTTCATGGCGTTTGTCTGCGGGACACACCTTGCACGTATGTGGACCATGTTGTCCCAAGCACCGGTAATATCGTGTTCATACCCGCTCGCACAGAGGTCAGCATCTTCCCTACAGCTGTCACCGCAGAAGAAGCAGCCTGGCACCCGAAGAAAGGAGAAATCGCAGCCGCGAACTTCAGCCAACCTTGCTGCAAAGGGTTGTCGTCTGCTACTGCTCCCACGTGTACTGTTGGAAGCGTCCGCTAGGTGGCTTTCAGTGGCGCCTCTATAGGCGGTGCACGAGGCGGCCCGCACTTGCCAGAATACCGGACACGCTAAATGTCTCTAGTGACACGTCCAAGGAAGTAGCAAAAAAAAAAAGTAAAGGCATACAGCGGCTGCTGCAGTGCAAGTGATAGTAAAGCCATGCGGTAGTTGTGAGTTCAATTCTATTTTGCGGTGCACTGTGTTGCATCGTGTTTCATTGCCGTTTATTTGTTTTGCTGACGAAGAATCTGAAAAAGGACCCCCCATATTTTCGTAAAGGTAAGCTAACACGGTAGTCGCTGCGAACACTCCTTATCTACAGTGAGTATTGACCATCCTTCGGCATGGTTAGCTAGCTTAAATCGAAACTCTTAGTTTCACTAATCTGTCGTGCGCAGGGCAAAATTAAGCGGAAGCTTTTTTTTAAGGCGCCTATTAGGACTTTCAGAGTGACTCCAACCAAATAACTCAATTTTATTAGCCCGACGTTTCGGAGCCCCTTCGGCTCCTTCTTCAGGGGTTATTCTTCGGGGTGGCGGTGTGCAGCTTTTAAAGGGTCTTTTGTAAAGAAAATGAGGGGAGAGTACGGATGGTGGGGAGACACTTCACAGATGGGAAGGGGGGGGGGGGACAAAAGGGTAAGACGGCTGCCGTGGTGCTGGGCGGCTGGGATGACCGGTGCTGGGGGAGCTTGACCCGCGAGAGGGGTCCCGCTGACGGAAGGGGGGGGGGGAGGTCACGGGGCAGCGCCGACGTTTTGGCGTTGGTGAAATCTAGCCGGGCGTCTTTTTCTTCTTTTCGCCATGTCGCCAAGGCCATGTATATACACCGAGGGTAGGTTGCCCTTCACGCGGTTTATTCACGCCCCCGTATTCTGAAAGTGCCATGACTCCAGTAGTAGTCTTTAACGCGAGTTCGTCTCTGTTTGAAGGATTTCGGTTTCCTGGAAAGCAATTTCGTGGTCGGCGTCTGCGGAGTGTTCGGCGACGGCGCTGCGTATATGTTGAATGTTCTAACGTCGTTCTCGTCTTGTCTGATCTTTTCTTTTAGATTTTTGGTTTCCCCGATGTACGACGCCGTACAGTCGGCACAGCTGATTTTGTATACGACGCCTTGCGCCTTTTCTTTTGGTGCACGGCCTTTTGGTTTAGGGAGGAGGATATTGAAAGTGTTTACGGGTTTGTGCGCCACTTTGAGTCCTTCTTTTTATAACATTCGGCTGAGCGCTTCGCTGGTACCTCTGACGTACGGGAAGGACACTCGTTTCTGGGGTTGAAGAGAGGTCAACGGCTGAAGGTCCCGTAGTTTGTTTCTTCTCTGTCGGGTTGTTTGTCGGGTTGTTTTTCGGATGAAGTCATCTGTGTAGCCATTCGTTTTAATTTCGTTGATAACCGTTCTCTCTTCTTTCTTTTGATCCGATTCCGATGAGGAATTAGTTTCGGCTCTTTTGAATAAAAAATTTACAATAGACGTCTTGGGTTTACCGGATGGTCGGATTGGAAGTGAAGGTAGCGGCCCGTGTGGGTTGGTTTTCAGTATACTGAAAATTTTAAAATGCCATCTGTTCGTGTAACTTTTACATCTCAGAATGGGAGCGAGCCGTTCTGTTCGCGCTCATATGTGAACTGTATATCTGGGTATATGGAGTTTAAGTGTCTCTACAGGTTTTAGACTTGCCCCGTCTTCACAGTGCAGAAGCAATCATCCACGTGCCTGAGGAAGACTTTTGGTTTCGGGGAAAAAATAGTACTTAGAGCTCTCTCCTCGATATTCTCCATAGTCAAGTTAGCCATGGCCATGGAAATTGAGGCCTCCATAGGAGTTGCTTAAAATGTCTGTAGTAGCTGCCTCGGAAGGTGAAATATTTATTGGACAGGCACAGTTCAAGAAGGTGGAAGATCTCGTCCACACTCAAGGGGGTTCTCTCGCTGAGCATATTGTCGCGTTCCAGTGTATCCCTGTTTGCGGAAACAGCCAACTTAATGGGTACTCTGGTGAACAGAGAGAAAACATCAAAAGAGACCAGACATTCATCATCTTCGATACGTCCTTTTAATGTGAGTTTGCTGAAATTATTTGAGTCGCGCACGTGCACGGGATGCTGTCCTTCCGGTGAGTGGTGATATAATCTGGTGCAAGTAAGTGGATAGTGATCGCAGGGGAGAACACGGGAAGTGTACGATTGGTCGGAAGGGGATGCCGGGTTTATGGAGTTTTGGCAAGCCGTAGAAAGCTGGGGCGGACCCGTTCCTTCACATTAATGTTTGGTAGAGATTTCGAGAATTTGGATGGCTGCGGAATATTTCAACCAGCGTCTTATGTAGCACCGATAGGGTTCTCGTAGTGGGGTCCTTCTTTAGTTTCTCGTAGTCTTGGCTGTCAAGTAGGGCGGACGCCTTTTCCGCGTAGTCCTGTATGTTCAAAACAACGGTTGAGTTCCCCTTGTGCGCCGGTAGGATTACAATGCTTGTATCTCCTTTCAGTGTTCTCACTGCTCTTATTTCGTCGGAAGATAAGTTGCGTTCTCTTCTGCGGTTGTTATTGGACCTTAGTATTCTGATTGCTTTCAGTCTGACCTGTTCCCGCACTTTGGGGTCCAGTTGCTGGATGCCGTTCTCAAGGGCGGCGATAATCTTGGTGAGGGGTGGGTTATCTGTGGTAACGTTGAATTTGTTACCTTTTGCCAGGATTGAAATTGCTTCGGTCGTAAGCTTCTTCGATGATAAATTGGTTACCGTGTGTTTGTTTAACCATCCTGATTTCTCGGTTTCATTGATTAGGGGAGAGAATTCCTTCTCCTGCGTTTCCCCGTGTTTCATTTTCTCTGAGGACGCGACGGCTTTTGCAAACGAATCAGTTGAAGAAAAGCATGGTTTCGCTAAAGTCAGACGTCTTGTTTTGGGAAACCCCGCCGCAGGCAGCAGTGCAATGTTCTAGTAACATGGCGTCTTGGTTTACAAATAGTATATGCTTTACCATTTCATTGGATTTCTTAGTGTTTAGTAAAAAAAGAACTACGTAAAAGATAAGGTCATGTAAACAACTGTATTATGCGTTTCAGAGCACACGCTACAACTTTACAAATACGACTAATGCCCTCAGATAAATGTATAAAATTTTGTATAAATGAAGGTAACTAATTAGCTAACTTACCGCGCTTCAAGATAGTCTCAGTAACTCGAGACAGCTACGAACATTTGATATGCCATTGGTATCATTCGTCTAACATCTGCCAATCTATTGTTATATTTCCGTAAAACAAAATGTAGACTTTTTAATTGTCGCCTTTCTTTATTTAACTAGCATGTTCACGGAGTCGGAGGTCCACAGATCGCAGTGTGCCTTGATAAGCGTTGCCAGGACTGCATGTGAGAGAGAGAACCTTTTAAGTATGCACGTCTTTAGTTCTCACTTTTCTTTAAATTTTCAAGAAAATAAGATGACAAACAAACAAACAAACAAACAAACAAACAAGCAAGCAAGCAAGCAAGCAAACAAACAAACAAACAATAAATAAATAAATAAATAAATAAATAAATAAATAAATAAGTGATGTACAGGTCTGTGGGCAGCGATTGGGCCTTCTCGTGGCTCTGGTCGGACGGGCCGGACGCTCTGCTGACCGAGAAGCTCGCGCACTTCGCCGAACCCAAGGCGCCACTCGTTCCCAAGGGTGCGCCCGTGCTGACGGACCTCGAGTCCAAGATGAACGACGTCCAGTCGGTTCGGTTCAGGGACCTGCACGTGGCGTCCTACCTGCGAGACGTGAGTGGTGGGCACTGCTCCGACTGCAAGCCGCACTCGCGCTGGTGGGAACGCTAAGGCGGCAAAGTGCACGCGCTTTTGCTTGGAAGCAGAAAATATGAAAATCTTATTGATCAAAGCACCTGTATTGAAATAAGACATCAGATGGGCCTCTCGAGGTCAGATTAGATTTTTTTCCGCATTGCTCTTTCGCATTTTGGCAAATCCAAAAGTACCGCAAGTAGTGAGCGACGCTGATTCAGTATCTGCTTCGACAAACCGACACAAAAAGCACCCTCAAGCTCTGACGGACTGCTTGGCGTAGCGACGCATGTGCAGAAGCTCCGCCCTCGTAGCTCTTCCTGCAATGCCCCACGAAGTTAATAATATGTGGGGTTTTACGTGCCAAAACCACTTTCTGATTATGAGGCACGCCGTAGTGGGGGACTCCGGAAATTTTGACCACCTGGGGTTCTTTAACGTGCACCTAAATCTAAGTACATGGGTGTTTTCGCATTTCGCCCCCATCGAAATGCGGCCGCCGTGGCCGGGCTTCGATCCCGCGACCTCGTGCTCAGCAGCCTAACACCATAGCCACTGAGCAACCACGGCGGGTCGCACGAAGTTGCCTTCCGTGCAAGCATTACGAAGAATGCTGACGCCTGTCAGTCCATGTTGGGAGACTTGCAAGAAGCTTATAACCGCTTAAGCAGTTATGAAAATGCAAAAAATATTACCGAACTAATGCTGATATATCAGAAGAGAACACTAAAAACACGAATGCAGGTTCGGACTAGTTGATTGAGTATAATTAAACTGACCGCGATATTAAAACTGGGATGAGAATTTTCGTCGTGTTTCACCTCTTCTGACCACGTTTCACTTTAGTGCAATCAGTTAAATTACAACCTAACTGCGCTGTAGTAAAACTACAGATTAGGGCTCAAGCATGTGCAACTGATACTGCGGCTGGAGATGGACAGTTTATATAATGTGTAGAGAGCAGATATCGGGTGCATTATCTGCGCCACGAAATTGGTGCCTGTGTGGTTTGGTCGAAAGCCGCCGCGAAATACGTCGGGTAATATTGCACGCGCCAAGTTGCCACGCTTAATTGTCCTTGTACATTTTATCGTTTCACTGGCATGGTGACCTAAAGACCTGTACAGCTACTTCTCGAAATGTTCCTGCAAATTGCGGGAATGCGCTGTCACGTCTAATTCACTGTCCACCATCTCTTTACTGAATAATGTGACAGGTGGACAGCCTTAGCTTCAACACGGATGCTTTCGTACGTCTCTCGACGAAGTTGACTGATATCCGGCAGTCTGCGCAAGACGTAAGTGCACTCTCGTTGTCCCCGTCTGCAAAGAGCCGAGCCGGTGAACGTGCAGTGCCGCACTTTTGCCCCGGTGGAGCCGTTTGTCCTCTAGAGACGGGCAGCTGCCGCCATTGCGAATGTACAGTCGTCGTGCGAATATTCGTGGATTTCTTTTCTTTCACGTTCGTAGTTACGTTTTGTGCTCGTCGGTTGCGAGCTGCTATTGTGCATATTTCAGAAACTTCGGCAAGCATTTTACGGTGATTTTACTGCCATCAGCATGCTGCAAAAAAAAAGAAGATGACTTCTTGGGCGAGTTGGTGTTAACTTAACATGACGCTTTTTAGAGCAAAAGCTCCAAAAAAGAAAAAAGAAAATGGAGAGAGAGACAAGAAGTGTAGCACTCGTCGTTCATTTCCTTTGGCCTCTCTCTGTTTTCTTTCTTGAGTTTCGGCGCTAAAAAGCATCATGTTAAGAAGAAAAGTGGTGGGCGAACATGCTGTGTGCCCGGCGAAAAGCTTAACACGGGAGACAGTCAGGAGGCAAGGAGCAGTTACGCGTGCGTAGCTTCACCGCAATACTATCGGCAAGGCGTTGAAACGTAGACGCTGTATTTCAATGAAAAGTGAAATAAGCGGGCAGTCGATCTTTACGCATATTAACAGCGCCCTGGCGCGTTTTGACCTCGGCGGCCCCAGTCCATAGATGGCAACCGAATTCCTTCGCCTTACCGCAACCTCAGGTGCCCTCCTGAGGCCTTTGTTGGCCGGTATTATTTTTATTTTAATATGCCAATTTATCTCACAACAATACATACCTTTATTACGCTGAAACTCAGATCAGCTGTTAAAGAATACTTACAATCGTAGAAAAAAGGTTCTGCGCTTACCGCGGCTCTGTTCTGCTCCAGTTATTCGGAAATGATAGCATCTTATGACCCTGACCGTTAATCAAAATTAAATTATGATATATTACGTGCTAAAACAACAATCTGATTATGAGGCTTGTCGTATGGGGGACTCTGGAAATTTGGAACACCTGGGTTTCTTTAACGTGCGCCTAAATCTAAGCATACGTATGTTTTCGCATTTCGCCCGCATCGAAACGCGGCCGCCGTGGCCGGGATTCGATCGCGCGACCTCGTGCTTAGCAGCCTAACACCATAGCCACCAAGAAACCACGCGGGTGACCCTGCCCTTTATTTATTTTTATTTGTTTATTTATTGATACTGTCAGCCCATGACGGGCTATTACAGGAGTGGATGTAACATACATAAACAGAGAAGTGCATTAGTGCGATTGAACAATGCACTAAAAAAAAATAAAATGAAGTAGCACTGCTGATATGAAACACATTAACAATATAATTACAAAGCACATTTTGACTTATTATGTCACAATATTACTACAGAACATCAGGGTGTATCAGAGTGCATAAGACAATGTATTGCTTCCAAGAATGCATTAATTGATTTTATTTTGAGAATTGAGTCAGGCAAAAAGTTCCACTCCTGAATTGCCCTGGGAAAAAACTGTACCTGAAGCAGTCATTGTGCACTGCGGGAGGAGGTATATACATACTGTGTCTGTGCCGTGATGTTTCCGGTGTCTTGATTTGGAAGTACTTGTCGTATCTTATTTTGAAATGGTTATGAATTACTAAGAACAGGAATTTAAGCCTTTCATACTCCGTACGTTTTTGCAGAGGTGGAAGCTTTGCAAGTTTACATAAGTGATTCAGCCGGAGAGTGAAAATGGCGGTATTTATTAAATATAAGCCTAGAAGTAAGGTGCTGAACCTTCTCTAGTTTTAGACAGTTGACAGTTGACAGTTGGGTGTAGGGATCCCATACTATTTTTGCGTACTCAATTATAGGCCTTAGCAAGATTTTGTAAGCTATAATTTTAACTTTAGGGGAGGCACAGTGCAGGCTACGTCTCAGCCCCCACGATACTTTGTTAGCTTTTGCACAAAGCTTATTTACATGAAGATTCCAACGCAAGTCGGGTGTAAATATAAGACCTAGGTATTTATGTTGTTTAACTCGAGCGAGCTCATGACCGTTGATACTGTATGAGAAATTTAAGATATTCTTTTTTCTAGAGATGGACATAAAAACCGATTTAGTTGGGTTAAGCTGCATTTGCCACCGATCACACCAGTTCTTAATTTTCTGTGAGTTAAGCTTAAGGTCGGCCTGATCACCTGGTGACTCTATTCTCTTGTACAATATGCACTCGTCGGCAAACATTCTTATTTGGGTAGTGATGTCAGTTGGCAGATCATTTATAAAACCTAAGAATAAAAGGCGCCTTAAGACTTGTGGGGATTTGGGGAATTCGACGCGCCAGTGCGCGAGCGCATTTCACCCATGTCTGTAATCCTTAGCCACCTCGTTCTTGCTCCGAACCAGTTTTAGCGGTGGCGCTCCACTCGCCATGGTTCGTGGGTGAGGGCGGAGCTAGTGACGTCACGGGAGCGGCCCCTCGTGGCTACTGCCGTGACGGTGCGAGCTCTCTTCTCCTTGGGGACAGCGCCCGGTACGTACGATGCTCTCTCTCATCCGCCGACACCTTTGTGACTAGGATTGAGCTCACGCACGGCGCCTTTGCCCGTGCGGGGAGCGCGTACCTCGTGTTGTTTCCTATCCCGACGCTAAGCCGAAGAACGGGTGCCTAGTGCTCGCGCGAGGTCGTACCACGCCGAGCCGCACTTATCGGAGGCCCAAGCCGAAGGAGATTGCCCGAGCTCTCGCGAGTTGGCCCATTGGTTATCGCCAGAGCTAGTAGCATAGCCGCCGGGACTTTTCCTAGCGGCGCGTCCCAGCTTGAGCCTGTGCTCTCGCAGCGACGTGCTACAGGCGCCCCTAGCTGTATTTTTCGCCCTTGGTGCGGGACCCCTTTGGTTCCCCGCCGTCCCGGGACCGGGCGTTTGTACAGTGTTGGGTGCCGTTGGAAACAATAAACGGTTTCCTTCATTTTAGGGCAATACTGTGTTTTGCGTGCGTCGCTCGGTAGCCCCTTGTGGCCTGAGCTCGCGCGCAGCGGCGCTAGAGGCTGACGGCTGACGCGGCCCTGTGGCTCGCTAAGCTCGAACCCGCGGTGGTCGGTACTCCTGTGAGACCCGAAGAGCCCACACTGGCGCCCAACGTGGATTCAAAGGCTCATTAAGCCTTTGTCTGTGCTTAGCCGAGTTAGTACGCCTTTGCATATTATACTTGCCGCGTTATGTCTACTAGGCCGAGTGACCTTTGTCATTTGTTAGGGGACTTTTGCCCTTTGTTACCGCGAGCAGACGCCGCGTTGCTCGATACCGGGGCCAGTGCTCCCCTTGAGCAGCGCACTTATGCACCCTCACCTGTCGCAGCCCCCTTTGGGGACGACAACACGAGGCGCTACGTACCAGCTCCCAGTGGAGCAGTAGCGTTGTTTGGGAATGGGGCCAGAGCCCTCCCCGAACAGTGCACACCAGCACATTCGTCTGCCACGGCTCCCTTCGGAATGCAAGGCAGTGCGATGTCGCAGCGCTCTCGATCGGCTCCCTGTGGAGTTTACGGAGCGCGGCACGGAAACGGGGCCTTAGCCCTCTCCGACGTGTGCCCGATGGCTGCTACTCAAATGAGCAGCCAAAACCAGTGGTCTGCCACGGCCCCCTGTGGGGATTACAATGCTGCAGCCACGAATTTCGCTCATTCGTCTCCCTTTGGAGTACACTCGGTTGGGCCCAGTGGCGCAACCTTCGAGCGCGCACCTGTTTTGTCGACGCTGGCTGCAAGCGGCCTAAGCAATTCACGTATAGCTGCCTCAAGTGGCGGCTGTGAACGACAGCAGGCGCACCCCGCTAGGAGCCCGTTTTGCTCTGGGGCTGGTGGCACCGCGGCCGGTATCCCTGTGGAAACCGCGCCGCTGATCGAGCTGGAGGACTGTTCACCCTTGCTCGACCACGCCGCTAACGCGCCAACGGTTCCCTTTGGAGCAGGCGCACAGACGCTGTTGCAAAACGCCGCTGAAATGATTCAGTCACTCTCGGGGGCAGTTAAGGCGCTTTCGGCTGTCCCGAAATGCGCGCACCCCGCTGTACGGTTGGCAGTCCCGACTTACAGCGGATACGGTGACCTGCTCAGTGCCAGGGATTATTGTGACTCCCTGGTACGCTACCAGATGGCAAATCGTTTGGAGGATCAGGAGGTGCTGGAACGCGTCGTTCCCGTAGCACTTACTGACACGGCGGCTAGGTGGTACCGGCTTTCCGGATACCGTGCAACAACCCTCGAGGAGTTCCGCGTGGCATTCCTGCGCGAATTCCTGCCCGCTGACTACCAGAGTAGGATGCGGCGAGAGCTTGAGCTACGTACACAAGCTCCTGACGAGTCGCTTCAGGAGTACGTACGCGCGATGCAAGACCTGTTCTTAATCGCCGAGCCCAATGCTTCAAACGAGGAACGCGTCGAACGGGTGATCAGGCAGGCACATCCGACCTTTTCGGCGTACCTGCGCGGCGGCCGCTTCCGAGATCTGGAAGAATTGGCCGCCGAGGCAAAGCGCATTCAAGGCGACATTCTCGCCGCGCGAGCCTATCGCCCACCGCCGCCCGCCAGCGAGGCCCTTGAGCCACGCTGCGCGTGGGGAGGGCCTGTGCCCCTCCCCCAACGGCAACAACCCGGCCAAGCTGCCTTTGCGGCTACAAGCGGGTGTGTTTGGGAGCTGAGCGCGCGCGCTCTAGATCCCTACACGTACGGGAGGCGGGCAGCCTGTGCTGCACCACCGCCCGAAATGCATGAGCAGGGACGCTCTTCGACCCAGCGCATCGCAGAGGCGGACGCTCGTGATAACAGGCCCTTTGGTCAAGCAGCGAGTCGACCCCGGCAGCGAGCTGAGGCCGCTCCGCCTCGGGAAAGGTACCGAGAAGGAGTGCGCTGTTTTCGCTGCCAACAACGAGGGCACATAGCAAGGGACTGCACCGCGCCCAGGCCTCCTGCGAGGTCGGGAAACGGGAGCGCGGGTCGCTCGTGAAGGCACGAGTGACCGAAACCTTGCTTGTCCCCTCGGCGTATCGAGCAGGATGTGTTGCTGGGGCGCACGCGCCCTTCATTCCGGTGACCATTGTCGGCCGTGAATTTCCTGCGCTGTTGGACACGGGCGCAAGCGCTTCGTTGTTCGGCGAACAGGTGTTATCCCACTTGCAGAAGCACTCAGTGCGCTTGCGGGATTGCCGAACGACATTCAATCTTGCGAAAGGCGTGGCCCATTCGGCGGGCGCCGCAAGGCTGACTGTCAGGTGGGGAGAGCGAATAAGACGCACGCGTTTCGTTCATCTCCCCGGGCTCAGTGTTCCTGTGATCCTCGGAAGGGACTTTCTCCTTAAAACTGGAATCGTTGTGGACATTGCGAATGGCGGCTATCGCGACGGACCGTTCACGTTGCTAAAGCCGTTCATCAGCCCGCCGGCGTCCGATCTTGCCTGTGCAGATGGGGCGTCGGAAATGTGCCGCGCGCCAAGTTCGGGGGCAAGCCCTCGAGCTGTGCGCTCGCCTGCTGCGACTCCCCTTTGGGAACAAGAGGCACGGCACGAACCGCGTCGCGCGCAGAATTCGGGGGCAGGCCCTCGAGCTGTGCGCTCGTCCGGTTGCACCAACGTGGTAGCTGACGCGCTATCCCGTGCCCCATTGTGCACCAAGAGCATTCCTCCAGGTGTTACAGCCACTGCTGGTGCCTTTGCGCCAGCAAGCGTCGGGGGCGAAACGAGCGCAGAGAGAGGCGAGTCCGCAAGCGGGCAAACCTGTCATTCCGCTCTCCAGGCAAGCAGCGCGCCTCAAAACGAGCGTGCGGGGGAGCTTCTCGAAAGCGAACCTACAACGCCGTTGGCTGCAGTCCTGAGTGGGGACGAGACCAGACTCCCCTTTGGGAGAATTGGAATCGCATTCAGCAGGCAAGAGTTACTGAAGGCCCAGCAAATTGATTCGTTTTGTCGCGGAGTGAGCGACGGTCTCAGGGAGACGGAGCGCCGAGACGCTGCTGGTAGTGCGGCGGGCGCAGGGGGGCCGGAACCAGCGTGTGTCGCTGGGTCCCCCGCGGATTCATATTTGCTGGATCATGATGGGCTCCTGCTGAAATACATAGCTACCGATGACGAGGCTGTGGACCCGTTTAAGGTGGTTATCCCCAAGAGTCTGAGAAGCGCACTGTTGCGATCATCTCATGACGAACCTTTGGCCGGTCATTTGAGTGGCTCCAAAGTTTTTGCGAAACTAAGCCAAACTGTGACCTGGCCTGGCATAAAGCGTGACATTTTTCGCTATTGCCGTTCCTGCCATGTCTGTCAAACGGTGAAATCAAGGGGTGGCAAGCCGCCCGGATTGATGAAACCAATTGACAGTGAGCGTCCGTGGCAAGTGGCCACCTGCGATCTTATGGGGCCTTTCCCCAGGAGTAAGCAGGGGTTCACACACCTGATGGTAGTCGTCGATCATTTTTCGAAGTGGGTGGAGTTGTTTCCGCTTCGAAAGGTGACCGCGCGAGCGGTGCTGGAGAGGCTACAGGAAGTTTTTTGTCGGTTCGGCTTTCCGAAAAGACTAATTACGGACAACGCGTCTTATTTCACCGCTCGGGTGTTTGGTGCTACGTGCCGTTCCCTGGGAATTAATCACTCCACCACGTCACCCTACCATCCCCAGTCCAATTTGACAGAGAGGGTCAATAGAACCCTCAAACCAATGTTGGCGGCCTTTGCCGTGAGTCAAAAGGATTGGGCAGACCACTTGAGTGAGCTCGCGTTCGCAATCCGAACCGCCGAGAATCGCTCGACTGGTTTCTCTCCCGCTTTCCTCAATTTTGGAAGGGAGCTGGCAAATCCGGTGACCAGTGTCATTCAATGTCAGCTCGGGGATGAGGAGGCGCCGGCAGACTGTTCTGCGTACGCTTCAGCACTTCGGGACAGACTTTGTCGAGCTCTCTGTAGAGCAAGGCAGAGTTTGACTTCGGCCAGGGCCCAGCAGAAGGCTCAATACGACCGGAAACATCGCTATCTTTCATTTAAGGTAGGTGATTTAGTCCTGAAGCGCAACCACGCTCTTAGCGACGCGAGCAAGGGGTTCTCAGCCTCGCTCGCTCCTAAGTGGCTTGGTCCGTACCGAGTAGAGAAAGTTTGGTCTCCGCTCGCGTACTTGCTGAAGGATTCCCCTTCGGGAAAACTCAGCCGTGCCCATATCGCCGACCTGAAAGCCTTTGCGTCGCGGTCCGACGAGCTCGCGCCGGTGCCCAGTGGCACCACCCGCAAGCAACAGGGCACACCCGGGGCGAAGGACCGCATTCGGACCACGCACCGGTACAACCTGAGGAGACGGTCACCTGTGTGATATCGCGCCTGACGGCGGACTTTTTCCGCCACCGAAGGCCCTCAGTAACATTGCTTAGCCTCAGTGGGTTAGCTTCTTTGCGGCCAGTGCACGAAAAGAAGCTGGCCCCAGCCCAGCTGTAGCCTTGTTGACATTGTGTTGTGCAGTGTGCATTTTTTTTTATTTTTGGGTACGCATGCTGAGTGTAATTATTGTTTTAATGTTTTAAGTGTACAGTTGTGTAGTTCATTTTTTGTTACTTGTACATAGATTTTGACCGTTCTTGTTTTCCTCTCTTTGTGTTTTTTTCTTCTCGTTTTCGTTTTTTTTGCCTTGCCTTTTTTTTGCCAAGAGGGGGGTCGGTGACTGGCGTGTCGTGCAGCGCGGGGGGTGACAGTGGTCCCCTTGACTGGTTGGTGCGGGAGAGAGGGACGCTTCGCGCCTGGATCGGCGCGGCGCGTTGTGGCCAACGGGCGGCATGGCGGACGGCGAGGAGCGCGGTGCCACGAGGAGTGTGCGCGTGTGTGTGTGCGTGCGTGCGTGGGGGCTGTTGCTCGTTGAAGCAAGCTGAAGCAGCCGCGCCAACTCCATCGGATCGCCGCGGATACCGTTGGTGGACGGGACCCTATGACATCACGCCAGGAGCTCGGCTCTGCAGTCGCCGACGCCGTGCGAACGCCCTGCAGCCGCCGCTGTGGCTGCCCATCCATCCTGCGTACGGCGGCGTGGCCAGCTGACCTGGCAGTGTCCTGCCCCGTCCACCTGGAGTTCGGGACCACCACCACCACGAAAGCGACACTCATTCGGGCTCGCCGGCAACTACGACGGAACAACGGTGAGCCCGTTCCTGCGTTACCTGGCCTGCTATCAAGCCTACGCTCGCAACTCCCGCGACTTCGGCCACCGCCCTAGCCACAGAACTTTACGCGCCGCGTTCTCTTCGCACCCCCGGACATTGTCCCGCGCTAGCAGCAGACTCTTTTGTTAATATTTCTTTCCCCCCTTGCGGCGTCATTTTCTTGTATTTTAGAGTGTATTTTTTTTATTATTTTTCCATTATCATTGTATGTATGTTTTTTTTGTACGCATAGTGCTTGCTGGGCTGAGGTAGCAATTAGCTAGTGCATGAAAGGCTCAGTTGTCTTTGGTGCATTAGCCTCTACCAGCTTCTTAGCCAGACTGGTAGGGGGGCAATTAAGGAGAGGAGGATGTGGGGATTTGGGGAATTCGACGCGCCAGTGCGCGAGCGCATTTCACCCATGTCTGTAATCCTTAGCCACCTCGTTCTTGCTCCGAACCAGTTTTAGCGGTGGCGCTCCACTCGCCATGGTTCGTGGGTGAGGGCGGAGCTAGTGACGTCACGGGAGCGGCCCCTCGTGGCTACTGCCGTGACGGTGCGAGCTCTCTTCTCCTTGGGGACAGCGCCCGGTACGTACGATGCTCTCTCTCATCCGCCGACACCTTTGTGACTAGGATTGAGCTCACGCACGGCGCCTTTGCCCGTGCGGGGAGCGCGTACCTCGTGTTGTTTCCTATCCCGACGCTAAGCCGAAGAACGGGTGCCTAGTGCTCGCGCGAGGTCGTACCACGCCGAGCCGCACTTATCGGAGGCCCAAGCCGAAGGAGATTGCCCGAGCTCTCGCGAGTTGGCCCATTGGTTATCGCCAGAGCTAGTAGCATAGCCGCCGGGACTTTTCCTAGCGGCGCGTCCCAGCTTGAGCCTGTGCTCTCGCAGCGACGTGCTACAGGCGCCCCTAGCTGTATTTTTCGCCCTTGGTGCGGGACCCCTTTGGTTCCCCGCCGTCCCGGGACCGGGCGTTTGTACAGTGTTGGGTGCCGTTGGAAACAATAAACGGTTTCCTTCATTTTAGGGCAATACTGTGTTTTGCGTGCGTCGCTCGGTAGCCCCTTGTGGCCTGAGCTCGCGCGCAGCGGCGCTAGAGGCTGACGGCTGACGCGGCCCTGTGGCTCGCTAAGCTCGAACCCGCGGTGGTCGGTACTCCTGTGAGACCCGAAGAGCCCACAGACTCTACCCTGGGGTATCCCAGATACCACGGGAGATAAACTAGATTGCTGATGTCCCAGTTGAACATATTGTTCTCTATGTTCAAGGTAGGAAGTGAACCACCGCGTAAGGGAAGAATTTTTGAAGGTAACATTGATTTTAAGTAAAAGCTTTTTGTGGGACACCTTGTCAAAGGCCTTTGCAAAGTCTAAGAATAATATATCAGTTTGGCCGCGGGCATTAATTTTGCTAGAAAGGTCATGCACAAGTTGAATAAGCTGAGTGACGGTGGACAAACCTTTGCGTAACACTGGGCGGGGTTAATTGCTTGTTCATATAAAAAAAAATCCCTATATTTTCTTCGTCTGCACCTCTCGTACGCACCCCTGAGAAATTAGTGGAAGCGAGTCTCGAAGGCCATCCTCTACAGTATTGTAGATGGCGGAAGTGACGTACACCGTACGTTTAAGTCGTTACTTAGTGCGAGGTGCGCAGACGAAGGCAAATTCGCAGTTTCTTTTCTTGAAAAACTTCGTGATTGCTGTAAATCGTATGTTGAATGATCCAGGCCATAAAACGCGACCTTGCTGCAAAACCTTACCAGTCTTCTTTTCCCACGCCTGTACAGTGATCTGCGTTTACCTCTCAAAATCTTAAAAAAAAGAAAGATTATAGATGGTGACAGCAACCAGTGACAATGATCAGTGCGACGTGACATGTACGCGGGCTGACGCACGAGATCGTTTCGCAGTAACAGAAACGTTCGTATTTTCGCATGGAAAGACGACCATGAAGCAGAAGGTCTCCGACATCCTGCAGCAGGTCCAGAAAACCATGGACGAGTACGCCGAGGGGGAACCGAAGAAGGTGCGCCCGTCGCCGAGGTCATCCCGGCGACACGTTGACTCTCTGCCTTCCAAAACTTACGCGTGCGCCCCGTGAAGTGCAGGCTGGGAGCTTGGAATGACAAATGAAAAAAAAAATGGGTGGGGGACCTGTATTCCACGCACGTCTTGACTTCCGAAAACCTAAACTGCAATCAATTGATGGAAATGCGTATAAATGCAAATTTTTGTTCAGTAGCACAACGTGCGCAGCTGAATTCTGCTCTGCACATGGAAACCAATGCTTCATTGGTTCAAAAAGGTTTATTCGCTTCGTGGCAGGTGATTTGTATGCGCCACCGAAAATGAAGAAACAAAAATTAGGTGGAGACTTAGGCGGTACACGCGAGAGAAATTAATTAGTATTAAGTAGCGCTTGTTTGAGGGCCCGGATCCATGATTTAAACCGCGTTCACCGCATTGCAAAGTGTTGTTCGGGAGCTCACTCGACACACGCACTGCCTCTTCGAGCAGCGAAGTGCAGCTGACGGTGGTCCGAAGAAGACCACTGTCAGTTGCATTATGTACACACGCACACGCTCTTCTAAGCGCTCCCGTCCACTGTCTACCTCTACCACGTGACTGACTTGCCACAATTCACACACACACGCGCACGTTTTTCCCCCTTTTTCACTCTTAATGCTGACGCATTAAAAAGCAAACAAGCGAGGTATAAAATACGGCAAACGGACGAGCTTACGAAGAAGGAGAACTCGGAGCTCGACGTTTGCGTGCAACCGACCGAGCCCAGGAAGCAAAGCTGCCGAGCCCGGCCGAACCCGCGCATGCGCTCCCCGGCACGAAGCTCGCCTTCCTTTGTCGAAGAAGAATGCGGGGCACACAACGCAGGTGTTGTAGCAGTATGTATATTTTACCGAGTTTCTTCATGACCGCGTCGTTAGAGAACGAAACAAACGCGGCTGTACGCGCCACCGCAAATTCGCGCACTGCTTTACCTTACACTGACGGCTTACGCAGGACCACAGAATCCACTCGTGCCAACAACGCGTGAACGCTTCGTCTTTCCTTGTTTTTCGATGTGTTTCTGCTGCTGTCACTGCTTTGTATAAACGCACACAACCGTGTCCACGTCCCTTTCTGTATTTTTGTCCATGCTCGTGTCTCCTGACAAACACGTTCTGTCCGCAGGTGTGTCATCTGTCCGTAGATCTTATATGCATATAACATATGCGTACACGTGCGTACGTATGTGCATCTGCTGTTTCTATGTGGTCGGTTTTTCTTTCGCCCGTATGCGTTAAAGTTGCGCTTTTTCCGCCATCCACCTGAACTAAATTGTCAAACTTCTTGCTTTGCTTTAGTACAAGGAACCTTTCTATAATCTCATCGTATAAGCCACGTCCACTGTGGGCCGAATTCCTCTCCCAGTGACCTCAAAGTACTCCTTTCTTGTACTCCTTCCCTCATTTCATCACACCACCTAATCCTCTACCCTCTTCGATTGCGCTTCCCGTCTCGCGGATGTGTAATAGTAGAAGACCAACGGGTTCTTTCCCTACGCCTTACACGGCCTGTCTGTTTCCATTGTTTTTTCTCAATGTGAACTAAAACATTAGCTACCCCCATTTGCTCTTGAATCCACACCGCTGTCTTTATCTATTTCAACGTTACGCCCAGCATTTTTCGTTGCACCGCTCATTGCGCGGTCCTCAACTTCTTCTCAGGCTTCTTTGTTTACCTCCAAGCGTCTGCTCCATTCTTTATAGTAATGTTACGCAATCACACTGGTAGAGACACACAGTCTCAAAGTAGAAGCACGTCAGTGCGCAGCGCTTCTCCGGAGCAGGAATATCGTGCCGAGCAACACTTTTTAAAGCGATTAATAAGCGCACAGCTCGATCGCATTTCTCTTTTGCGTCTGGCTTTCCAGAAGCAGCTCGTGCAGATCCTGGAGGAAATCGTGGCCTTGAAGATGGTCGAAGGCAAGAGCATCGATGTGAGTACGCATCACCCGCACTATTCGAAACTCTATAGAGGTGTTCGAACGATGGAGTTCGTGGTGTAAAAAAATAAATCGCGCTTATCGACGTCATTTTGTACATGCACGTGGTGCAGGAGTACAACCGGGAGAAAGCGGCCAACCTGGCGTCTCGCACCACCAGTCTGTGGCCTGCTCTGACCCGCGTGCTGGGAGGATCGGGACGCTACAAGCAGCAGATGAGCCAGCTGGTCGGCACCTACATGTCTCACATGGCGAAAGCGGCAAGTGCCGTAACGACTGTACCGTTCGTAGCAGTAGGGGGCGGCCAAGTATTCCAAGTTTAGAGTACGCATGCACTGTTACACACCAACTATTCGTATTCATATGTGAGAACGAACTATTTGGTATTTTCGATTATCCGAAACTAAGCAAACCGTACGCAAGAACCCACTCTTCAAAATCTGATCACTGCGCTTCGCCTGTCGGAAAGTGTCGGAAGTCATCAGATGGGAAACAACGGAAGAAGTTATTGAAGCAATGTGGAAACAAAATGGCTAATGCATGCTTTCTTTTGGGTTTCACGGCGGAAGCCTACGTGAAAGCCTGCGATTCTCGCTTGCAGTGTAGTCATGTAGGAGTCTTACCTTCACCTTAAAACCACTCATGTTCTTTTTCCTTTCTTTTTTGCAATGGGCTCTGTTACCTGTGTCTACACCGTACAAGTCCTTCAGCAGCTTTTCTTTCTTTTCTTAAAGTGCTGATCTTCTTCCACCAACTATTTATTTAGCGTTTTTGGAAACTTAGTCATACAGCATTCTTGAGAAACTCGTTTGCAGCCAGGCTTTAAAGATGTTTAGAGGCTATTCGCTCAGTGTGTTTTCTTTAATTACAGTTAATGACCTTGTGTTTAACTGATTCTTTGTGCCTAATTGTTATATTACTTTTTTTTACATTCGCGAGTACAGGCGCGATGCCTGAATATAGCGAAATAGTTATTCCCGCTGTAGATATGCTTGCCTGTGTTTGGTTATTCAATATTCCAAACTTGCCATTCGTGATAAATTCGTATTCGACAAAGATGATGCTCGCCCACCTATAGTCTGTGCACTTTATGTTCGAAAAAAGGTAAGCGTGCAGAGGAAGAGGGAAACGGACATCTCTCTTCTTGTACCCGTGTCTGCACGCCTAACTTTTTTCTAACAAAATTTCCTACCAACCAGCTCGCCTTTCTGTCACTCTAAGCTGCACTTTAAAGGGACAGTAAAGACAAACATCGAATAAGTTTATAGACTGCTGAAGTGTTCCAAAACTTATTATCTTTAACTTTGCGGCAATGGGTTAATTATTGGAAGAAAAAATTAAGGTCGAACTTTCATTCATTAAGCTAACACCGTTGCCGCTATACCAGCGCGGCGTCTTTGCGTATTTGCGCATTTTTCACTGTAGTCATGAAGCATTAACTCAGAAGGTCGTATTTAAATACATGCGCCAGTGCGTCATATCTGATGAGGTTTCTTTTATTTAAAAGAAAGAAGGGTAAGATCTGCCGAATGTAGGGAGCATATCTATTGTATGGCTGGGTCATCAATATTATAATAAAGATAATAAATAACGCGATAATTTCAAGAATAAACATCAAATTTACAACTCTGTAACTCGGCAATAAAATAAGATACTATTGTGTAAACAGCACCTTATAATAAACCTAAAGGGGACACAATTAGTGTGTCATACACCGCTCTGAAATATACCAGCAATTTGTGACTAGGACTATTGCAAAACACTCGTAAACATTGTAGTAACTTCATGCAAGTTGTAAACGCACATGGGAAATTTATTTGCTTTGGATGCTACAAGGGTAGCAGCTTACGTAACTGCGATATCTGTTCATGGCGCAGAGTCACCAATTGGTAAACTGCGCGTTTATGCAGTTTCTTAAAGCTTACTGATTCTTGGCACTTTCAAGAAAACATATTTCAAGCAATAAAAGAAATCTTTCAAGAGTCACTAGAATTTAATCTTTTCTCTCTAATGCAACAATTTTTTTTCTTATTGGTACGGCGAAGGTTTGACAATAGCATTTGTGCGTTTTACATGTACTTGAACAGCTGGCATAGGGCCATAGGCAAAGCTTCCTTCTAATACAGGCTGAATTGTGCGCCCCTCCCTCCCTCCCTCCCTCCCTCCCTCCCTCCCTCCCTCCCTCCCTCCCTCCCTCCCTCCCTCCATCCCTCACTCAGCTTCAACGTAAGTTTACGCCAACGTCATGCTGCAGGTGAAGGAAGACGTCGGGCGCTGTGGCCCTGCGTACGCCATTTACGAGTCGGCCCTGAACACAGTCTGCCTGGACCTGGTGGCGCCATACGTGAGTGTGCAACCAAAGGACTCTCTGGCTCGGCCGGCAAAGAGAAGCGCTGGCACTGTGCCGTGCAATGACCGGCAGCACTGGCGTTCACGCGGCTTTGCTATAGAAGGCACCACGAGCACACGGAGACGCCGTCGACCCGCTTGCGTCAAGAGTCTTGCATCGCGCGCCACATACACGGTCGCTACTACGCGTCGGTAGCACATTATTCCACTTCATAAAGAAACACTAAAGAGAAACGTTAAATCGGTTTAAACTGACCACGTATTCTTTTAAAACGTTGTCATAGTCGAAGTTTCATTTCTTGAGTTTCACGCCGAAATATGAGTGTATACGGACGTTAGTGTACGTTACGTACAGCGAACTTCTTGAGGGGGGGGGGGGGGGGTTCCGCATTGGCGTACCGTACGGCAAAGTCGCCGGTAGGCGACGGCATGGTCTATTTCGAATGTAAATGCAACGCAGCGGCCACAGGAACCACCATAATTTGTTTTAACACGTAATTTTCAATGATTATAAATGCTGCTTTGCCCATATATATTTCATTCCAATAGACAACATATATGCACAGTTTTTTAATCCGTAATTTTTGTTTCTGATGTCGCGTTGGAGATCTGCTAGCGGTTCGTATGTATGGAATAATGCGTTGGCGGGCTAGTTGGTGCGAATCCATGACTACATTGTTTAGCGCAACATAACGGACACAAGAAAGACGACCTCACCCCCCCTCCCCCCCTCCAGGGCAAGGCGCTACTCTCAACTGACATCACTTTATTGCGGCACTCCTTTATAGACAGCAGAATCTAGAAGAACATGCGCAGTGAGGACCATGTGCAGGAACCACCAACATCCGATCACCAGAGCTCACTTATGCTACAGAATCCGAAAAAACCTTATTCAGAGCTGTACAAGGTTAAAGAAGGCACACTAATGCACTGTGATCCCAGTGACTGTATCAAGAACGCTTCCGATAATTCCCGGATGGTGGCATCACGGCTCTTTTTCAAAATCGTAGTATCATGAAACATAGCCTTGCACTTGCATATTTCACAATGTTGAGCCAAATGAGAACCTGTGCCTGTCTGTATGGATCGCTCATGTTGTCTAAGGCGCTGGTTAACACAGCGGCCTGACTGCCCTACACACACTTTGCCACATGAAAACGGTATCTTATATACCACACCGACGCTGCAATCTACAAACTTCGCATGGTGCTTTTCACAACCTAGTTTTTTTGCTTGTTTTAGAAATACGGCTGCCAACATTGACGGTTTCTGAGGAGCAGGAAACACTACTGGGATTTGGTACCTAGTGGCGACATTCTTTAGACTGTGAGCCAATACGGCAGAACTTCAGGCCTCTTCTTTTGTGTAATACAGTTACTTTTGTGCCGCTTCCCTTTCAGTTTCGGAAGCAATACCTCAGAGGCTGACGTCACCACCACACTTGGGTAACCCGCTGCCTGCAGCCTATTTAACTGTGCAATGAAACTCTGGCTCACAGTGTGATAACAGGATTTCATTAACGAAAATTCTAGACACATCAAAGCAATGGCGCGTTTCACAATCTTTGACTGCGCAGGCGCATGAGGTAAATGTTCCTTACGTGCACGTGGCGAGTACATCCAACAGGTGGGATCTGTTTGTAAGGATAGCTGCAAATCTAAAAACTGGAGTTTACTTCCCTAGATAGCTTATGTGTGAAAGTTAAACTTTTGCCATTGTCATTGAAAAGAGTTCAAATGTCAGCTACGGTAACGGAGCAATCGTTGCTAGTCTGTTTTATCACAAGAAAATCGTCAACATATCTAAAACTTTGAACAAAGTCATTGTTTAAAGCATTCTTAAGAGCGCGGTCGACAAACGGTAAAAAATATTACAAAGAGCAGGCGCCACACATGAACCAATACACACACCATTTTTCTGAATAAATAGCCTATTTTCGAACCTGATGAAAGTTGCACTTAGATAAAACTCGAGAAGAGACATGAAATTTTCCGAGGACAACCCGGTTGCATTGCGAAAGTCTACCTAGCCACTTTCTTCGATGCACGTCATCACACTACGAAATAGCTCATCGTGCGGTATTGAGTGAAAAAATTTTCGACGTCCACAGAAAAAATGGTGGCTAGTGAATCGTTGTCTTCTAGAAAGGAAACAACATCGAAACACATCGAAAACAAAATCGTGTGGCTCTGGGGGTGAAAGGCTGAACACCGTTGTGCTGCAGCACAGCCTGTGTGTAAGCCGTAAAATAACAGCCATGCGCGACCGCGGTAGAACGCAGCAGTAGTTTTACTGCCTTTCGAGTAAGGCCGTGAACACGCACACAATCCAATTGTACTTCCGAAAGGTGCGAGATCTCGCATATACAACTGTCAGCTGCTAATAAGTTATCAGATCAGCATGCATCTTCGCAGAGTCTTTTCTCTTTTTTTGAAGCGTGTCCTAGAGGAAAGTGTTGACACCTCAGCAGGTTGTTCTGACACTGCACTCCGTTTAGTAACTTCGCCGTGACAAGTGAGGCGCAGTCGGGTCTAGCGGACCCGACTGCGCCTTGTAGCGCCCCTTGCAACGCTGCTGGGCGGCTTTCCTCAAGCGATTGCTCAACGAAACATAGTCGACGAGGGTTGTTTCACCCTACTGTGCAAGTAAGGCGGCGGTGCCGCGCACTCGATGGAGTCGAGGAAGACTTTATAATCGCTGTTTGTGAACATCTGATGGAATACCGTGTCCACGCTCTGGAAGTGCGTCGTTAATGTTGGCAACGGTGTGTCCCCGCAGAACAGCATGTGGGCATGTCTGCTCACCTACCTGCTTGTGGGAGTGGTGGCCTTGGTGCTGGCGCTCAGCTTGTCCACCCTGTACATGCGAGCAGCAGAGGCGCCCGTTCAACCTGCGACGGTCGCCGGCGTTGCTGCGACACCGCACCAGGAACCGTGAGTGGCCAGTGCTCGTGTTGGCGCCTCGAACGTGACTGTGCGAGATTAGCAAGGTAAAGTTGCAGGTCAGTTGGTGAGACATTGCGAATGAAACCGCTACCGACACAGGATGGAGGGAGACGACGACACAGCGCAGAGCCGCCCTGTGTCGTCGTCTCCCTCCGTCCTGTGTCGGTAGCGGTTTTATTCACAATGACTGTGTGAGCTTTTCCTGTCCACCTGTTTCCTCATAGCCATCGCCATGGGCACTCGACAGATGAGTTGGGAGATCGGGCAGCGCGTACGCTTTTATTTGAGGCTGTACTGGACTTCGCGACCACGAGACAAACGAGCATAGGTGTACTGTTCTGGCCGGACGGGCAACAGAGGATCGGTGGCGTAGCCAGGAACCTACTTTTCGGGAAGGGTGGGGTCTACGTACTTGGCCGGGGACGGAGAGGGTGAGGAGGTGTTGAGCAGGCCACACAGTAACACCAATTTCAAGGGGGGGGGGGGGGCATGTATGCCTGCCCCGTGGCTAGGCCACTGTAGAGAATATATTTTTGCGCAAAATGAAAAACATGTTACATTTGCTTCATTGCAACTTGAAACCACTTCGCCGAGGTTCAGACACCTCTTTTCGGCGGACATGACAAAGCTGTTGGCATTGTTCCCTTTGCATGCCAGGGGGCCAGGCGGTGACGGTGAGGCGGCGCCCGGAACTGTGGCATTGGGGGCGGATAGGCCGACAGCCTCTCTGGCGGGCGGCCAAGCGGAGCACCCGGCCAGGCACGTCGTCACCGCATCGGCCGGCGAGGACACGAGCAGGTATAGGGCACGGCTCGTGCGAAGCCACTTTCAGCTGAGCTGAGAGACGCCGGGTGGCGTAGGCCGCCACGCTTTAGTACGGTGTGATGGAGATGGAGGCATCAGAGGCCGTAGTCTCTGATGGTATAACTTTGCAACTTCGTCGCTAGCTTTAACGAGTTTTTAGGGACCTTAGCGATGAATGTTGCTTTCTGGACTCTCAGTATATATATATATATGTGTGTGTGTATATATATATATATATATATATATATATATATATATATATATATATATATATATATATATATATATATATATATATATATATATATATATATATATATATATATATATATATATATATATATATATATATATATATATATATGTATGTATATATATATATATATATATATATATATATATATATATATATATATATATATATATATATATATATATATATATATATATATATATATATTGTTTTGCGTAAGGTAACTCACGGCACGTACGAAATCGCCCCTCTTGAGCCAACCGTGGCTCAGTATCGCTCCGACGTGCTCCATGTCGCGCGTCAAGTTGTATCACTCGCCCGCCTCCTAACCAGCACCGGGCCGGTGCTTCCGCCGCCGGGGGTCATGTGACACGCTCACGAAGAAGATGTTGTCAGCTTGGTCGGAAGAAGACGACGCTCTGGACTTCGCGCGCTGTCTGCCACCTTGTCAGCCGCTACGATTATTGTAAATATCCTGTAAATATACGTCTGATTGCTTTTAACCCCGTAACATTTTTGGTGGAGGTGCGGGGTAATGGCTGGGCAATGCGGGACTCTTGGCTTCTTCAAACCGCCGGCATTCGGTAGTAATGGCTTGCACAGTGGAAGAATTCTTGAAAACAAGGAGGTGGAAGGCAGCATCTGCTATGCCCTTAATGACGTGTGCAACTTTATCAGGTTCGCACATCTTCGGATCCACTTTGCGGCACAGAGCGAGCACGTCCTGGATGTACGTGAGGTAGGATTCAGTGCACGTCTGGACACGCGAAGCGAGGTCTTTTTGGGCGGCGCGCTGACGACCAACAGGATTGCCAAACAAATCTTTCAGATTCTGTTTACAAATTTCCCAGCTGGTAAGTTCCTCCTCGTGGGTCTGAAACCAGACGCGTGCCGTGCCCGCGAGGTAAAACATCAAATTAGCGAGCATGATGGTCTGATCCCAGTGCTTGCTGGAGCTCACCCGCTCATATAGTTGAAGCCAGTCTTCAACATCAGTGTCGTCGGTGCCAGAAAAGGTTCCTGGGTCACGGAATTGTGCTAGAATGGCGGTGGGCGTGGGTGCCGACGGACCTGAAGCATGCAGCCAAAGAGCGCCCGCTGCGTAAATCCGTCTTCATAATGATCTCGCAACCTCCACCAAAAAATGTTACGGGGTTAAAAACAGTTAGACGTATATTTACAGGATATTTACAATAATCGTAGCGGCGGACAAGATGGTAGACAGCGCGCGAAGTCCAGACCGTTGTCTACCATCCTGTCAGCTGCAATGATTAATGTAAATATTCTGTAAATATACATCTGACTGTTTTTTAATCCGGTAACAATATATTTAAAAGAGAGAGAAAAAAAGACGAAGGTTAGGACACATACCTTCGCTGACGTTTCGGCCGGAGGACTGACCTTCACTCGTATGAAAGCCAAAGCTCAGGCCGAAACGTCACACACACACACACACACACACACACACACACACACACACACACACACACACACACACACACACACACACACACACACACGCACACGCACACGCACACACACACACACACACACACACTGTTTGTGAAAACGCTGGAGTTAAAAATCGCGGCGAAAGCCGCGAGCCAATTGACCTTCGAACATCTGTCGCTCCAACGTGAACGAAACGTCGATAGCACAGCGAATACGAAGCTACCGGTGCTACACGCACTCCCCAAACATCGCAGATCGCTTTGAAAATGAGGCCTGCGCGGGCGTGAACTTTAGCCACGTCGCAGGCCGCTTTCAAGACACACGAGCGCCGGCAACGCGTCCCTACGGCGTCCGCGATTCGCGTGGCCAACGACGTAGTAGACGCCGCGGTTGTCTCCACTGTGTATGGAGTAGCGGGCGAGGAGGACATCGAACATAAAGCTCATTAAACTTCGTAAAGCAGCGACACTCTCCTCCTCCGCCTTCACGCCTCGTTTCTCCTCTCTTTCGTGCTCCCTCGTCGACCGTGGCGTAGCCTACACTGCTCGAGCGTAGCAAAGACGCAAACATGCCCTTCTCGCCATTCCGTAGACGCTTCTCCAGTAAAAATGGCGTTGATGCACGGCGCGAGGGCCCACGTGATGCAATTAGGCCAATAGCGACGCGGTGTCGACTTCGGCCAGAGCGCGCGAGGAGGAGGCGGCATTCTTCAAAGCGTGGCACTATTTAATGAAGGTTAAGGGGTTTTAATCGAACACCATAGCAGCCGCCGGAGAAGAACGCCCCCCATTCCTCGCCTCACTCCCCTACCTCGAGCGCCACAGGAGAGGGCACGGAGCAGGGCGGCGTTCCTCGCTCGCGCGCACGAGTTTGAACCACGCTCGCCGGCTCACTCTCACATGCTTTCACTCATACGGAACCTCACGGCGACGGCAGAAATGCGCCCAGTAAAATGGCAACGAGGCGACAGCAGCGACGCTTGTGTGCTCGTACTCGCGCAGGCTCCGTGAGGCAATGCGGGCGTTCGTTCTTGTCACGGTGACATTGCGCCGACACGTGAGGCGCTGCAGGACGGTGCGTGCCTGCGCCGAGAGCGCGACCGGTGGCGCACTCTGGTGGACTCTGCGCGCATTGATGGCGTTGTATGGTCGTGACCTGTTTCACCTTTACGCAAAACTACCTTAGGACAGAGGACAAGAGAAAAACGCGTTTGTAGGCCAATCATCCCCTTGGCACTTTCTTTGAAATGTTGACGCTTTTGAATGGTGGTAATCACAAATAGCCCTAATTTATGCGCTCGGCGCTCTTCGCCGTTTTGAGCGCTCGTTATGCCGTTTCTTATGTTTCGGTGCACTTATATAATTTTGCTCTTCTATTTGCTTCGCAGCGGCAGTAGCGAAGAGACAGTGCCACACCCTACGGCTGGTCAGTTACAAACAGGGGCACGTGCCAATGAGTGAGTAGAATTTTTCTTCGGCTGTGGGCAGAGTAAGTTGACTAAATTACTCTTTTTGGTTGCAGCTGCGCAAAAGAGTACTGGCGAAAGCTTTTCTTCCAGACAATGTGCGTAACGCCTAGCCGAGCTATCTCCATTCACGACTACTAAAATTGTTTTTTAATCATTGTGACATAAATGCTGAAATAAATGTATAGAAAAGAAAAAAAAAACAATGAAAGCCTCACTGTCGAATATCAATCAATTCCCCGATGCACGAATTCGAATGGCGTCCGAAGTTAGATGGGAGCGAAATGCGAAAACACCCGGGTACTTAAATTTAGGTGCACATTAAGGAACCCAAGGGGGTCCAAATTATTTCGGAGTCCCCCACTACGGCGTGCCTCATAATCAAATCGTGATTTTGGCGCGTAAAACCCCATAATTTAATTTATTTTGGATTCATTGGTAAACTTGATCAAACCGTTCCGCGGCCACTATAGTAACACAACCAACAAGGTATGAATAAGGAAAAATAAAATAAGAAATCATGTGCCTTGGGAAACAAAATTTACGTGAAAGGAACTCGAGGCCAGTGTGTTGGGAGACTAGTTGGTAAAACATTTTTTGGGGAACTTAAACTGCGCTAGCGACGAAACACCCAGATGAAGACAGGACGAACGCATACTAACAATTCGCGACGCGTGACGCCGCCGCTGCCAGAGAATGATTACAAGGTGGTATACCGACCAAGAACCGGCATGAAACTGTCAAGCTGGCCGGACGAGAAGATCACCGAAGGACTTGCAAGGGCAAGTGGTTCCCCTTTCAAAGAATTTTGCGCGAACGTAACCATCCAAACGCAGTGGAAGCAGAACGTGATAATTGCCAGCACCGCAGGCGAGGACTACGCACTGAAACTCGGTTCCATCAACGGCATCGAACTTGGGGCGGCCACATACGAGATGACGCCGTACATCAAACCGCTCCCAGGAACAGTACGTGGAGTCGTGCATGGCATCACTGCGTGTACGACGGAGAAACGACTTGCGGAACTGCTGGCAGCCAACAACTGTGGCATCCTGCATGCGAGGATGCTCGGCAAATCCACCTCAGCAGTTATCACCTTCGAAGGTCCGCACATCCCTTTCTATGTGAAGGTGGCCGGCTCGTACACACGTTGCCGCCCATACCGCAGATCGGTACAGTATTGCAAGGCCTGCGGAGAAATCGGCCACCGGCAGGACGTATGCCCCAACCCAGACAAACACATTTGCAACAGGTGCGGGGTGCAGAACCCACAAACAGATCATGATTGCCAGTTGCAGTGCAAACTATGTGGGCTACCTCACGAGACGGCAAGCAAGGAGTGCGAGAAAAGGCTCAAGCCAAGACCCCCACCCCTGTACGTGAGGGAGAGAAGTAAATCAAGAGGCCGACAACCACCTATAACAAGGGAGACAAGTTCAAGCTCCTCGGAATATCGAACAAGTAAGCCACAGCAAGAACCGCAGAAGATCAGCTGGGCGGAAGTGATAACCAGTTCCAAGTCGACAAACGACCGATTTCCCTCACTGCCGACACAAGAGCGAAATTCGAGATACGAGGAAACCATCGCCTCCCTCAGAAGGCAAAACGCCGACCTGATGAAGCGGAATGAAGTGCTCATGAAGCGTCTAGAAGAGCAAGAAGGACGTCAGGAGGAACGGGACAAAAGAGCTCAGGCCAGGGAACAAGCCCTGGAGAGGAAGCTCCAACATCTCATTGAGCAATTGCAAAAACAGCAGACACCGACCATAACGCCAACGCCGCCGAGGGAACATACTCCCCCGATAGAGGACCTAGAATCGGGAATAGAGTACAAGGTGAACAAGGCCCGAACCAAAGACAAGACCGAACTGAGAAATGAATTCCGAGCCGAACTGGCTCAGGCCGTCGACACCATAAGCAAGTCTGTGGCAGCCACCGTCCAAGCAGCCTTACAAACGCTCCGCCAGGAGATCACCCAGATGGGCAACGAGCTCAACCAACGCATCTCCATCCTAGAAAGGGAAAAAGAGCAGGCAAGGAAAAAGCCAAAATACCCCATCAGAGAAGCCCAGATGAACGAGACTCTGGGAAGCCAAGATGGCGAATAAAATAGCAAAGAAGAAAGAAGCGACCGAAACCCTCAAAATTTGGCAGTGGAATTGCAGAGAAATAAATCGGAAACGGCAAAATTTACTTCACCTATGCACCCTACACCAACCTGACGTCATCGCGTTACAGGAAACAGAGACAAATAATATTACGATGCGTGGCTACAAAACGCACATTGCCCAAGGAAGGACCAGGACCGCCGTCCTCATCAAGAAGCACTACACGACGCAGCAGCACGAAATCAACCACAGAATCGAGCACACTCTGATTGAGCTGGTTCCTCCCAAGAAAACCCTGCAGAGCCTCTACATCCTGAATGTATACAGTCCTCCACGCGACACACTAAAGGACTTGGACAAGTTACTGAGAGAAGTGAAGAAAGTCACCGACGGTCAGAAACTTCTCGTGGTGGGCGACTTTAACGCTCCACACGTGGCTTGGGGCTACCGATCAACCAACAAGAAGGGTATGGACGTGCACAACGCGGCACAACACCACCAGCTGACGTTGTGGACCGATCCTCTAATACCAACTAGAATCGGCAACAGTGTCTCCAGAGACACCAGCCCAGACCTGACCTTCTCCACTGGCTTCAGGCAAGTCGAGTGGTCGAGACTGGACGAGACTCTGGGCAGCGACCATCATATCATCCAGACCGAAATCATGCACCACAAAACCCCTGTGAGATTAGGTCAAGCCAAAATTACAGACTGGCCTGCTTTCCGCAAAGATGAACACCCCAGCAGCCTAGAGAACATCGAGGAGTGGACCAAGAACGTGATGGACTTGGTTACCAAGTACACAAAGACCATCCAACTCACTGCGGACAATCCCGAAGTCGACCCACACCTACTTCACCTCTGGGAGGCCAGGCGAGGACTTTTGAAGAGATGGAAGAAGCAGAAGAGAAACCGCAAACTCAAGATCCGCATTGCCGCAATCTCGCGGCAGGCGGAGGAGTATGCTGAAAAACTCGGACGTCAGAACTGGAATCAAGTGTGCGACCAGTTACAGGGAACCCTCAGCAACCAAAAGACCTGGGCCATTTTAAAGACCCTTCTGGCGAAGACGGAATCAAAAAATTTGGAGGACGCTTAAGCTTCGCCTTCAAGAGTGGGACGCGACAGCGTTCCCGTCGACCCGCCAAGGGGTATAAGACAATGCGCTATGGCACAGCGATCACTTACGATGCGCCCCGCATCGGACTTAGCGCCCACCTATCACGCGGTGAGCGTCGAGCAACGCAGCGTTCGGCGCGGCAACGAAACGTGTGCCTGAGCGAACGGAACGAACCAAAGAACTCGGTGTCTCGGAGGGGAAACGATCTACGCCAGCCAAACGTCGCGATCGGCACGGGCAGAGAGATAGATAGTAATCTAAAGAAAGGACCGGGAGCACGGCGAAGCGTCGTCAGGGGAGAGGGAGTCCCGCGACGCGCCTGGCAGCGGTCCCAATGCGCGCGCGGCGCGCCTCCTGTCGGGGCAGCGCCGTACATTGAGAGGAGGGGGTCTTCTGTGTTTGCCGCAAGATGGCTCTGCGTGTGCGGAAAGCGCAGAAGAAATGCAGCGGAAACGCACTTCGCAACTCGTGTAATTGTGACTTCTGTACGTTACATGTTCATAATTACCGATATACACCGCAGTATAACTTTCCACGGCTCGTTTCGAAGGCAACACCGCATTCACTAGAGGCGCGTTTGCACCGCTTGGAAGCATCGAACTCGTGGCTGAGTGGTAGCGTCTCTGTCTCACACTCCGGAGACCCTGGTTCGATTCCCACCGGGCCAATCTTGGAAGTTGCTTTTTATTTATGAAGCGCCTGCCGTGATTTATCGCTCACGGTCAACGCCGCAAACGCCGACGACGACACCGACGACGACGCCGACACCGACGCCGACGACACCGGCTTTTCTGCGACACGAGCTCCTTAACGCTATCGCGTTAAAACTGTCACGGGGCAACACATACAAAGACTTATACACAACTTCCAGGGAACCGAAGAAGAAGCGCTCGAAGCCATCACTGCGAAATACATCGGAGACGAGCAACAACGGAAGACGCAGCCAGTCATTCACCCGGAGTACGAGGGGGAACCCAATCCGGATTTAGACCAACCTTTCACCAAGTCGGAGATCGTGGCAGCCATAAGAAATCTCACAAGAAACACGACGCCCGGCAGGGATAAAATTAACAACAAGACCCTCCGTAACCTGGACGACGGGGCGACGGAGAGTTTGCTAAAGTATATCAATGAAAGCTGGGAGACGGGCAGTATACCGGCTTCCTGGAAGCACGCGGACGTAACGATGATCCCGAAACCCGGCAAGCCCATCAACCTACAGAACCTGCGTCCGATCTCTCTTACGTCATGCGCGGGAAAACTCTTCGTGCACATGGTCCACAATCGTCTCTCGCCTTACCTGGAAGAAGGTGGGCACCTGCCGAACACTATGTTCGGTTTCCGGCCTAACCTCTCCACCCAGGACATTCTACTTCAGCTTAAAGAAGAAGTCATCGACGGCCCCAGCACATGCCACAAGAGTGCCATCGTGGCACTCGACGTGAAGGGAGCCTTCGACAACGTCTCACACGAAGCAGTGCTAAACAGCCTACAACATACCAACTGCGGATGGCGGACATACAACTACGTCCGGGATTTCCTGACGGGTAGAACGGTGACCATAGGCCTGGGGAATCTCAGGACCGAGAAGTTCCCAGTACCGCAGAAAGGAACCCCCCAGGGGTCGGTGATCTCCCCGTTGCTGTTCAATATAGCGATGAGGGGATTGCCGAACCTCTTGGAGAACATCAGGGGTATCCGTCACGCAATTTATGCAGACGACCTGACCATGTGGACGTGCACGGGATCGGCGGGCGAACAACAAGACGCCCTGCAGGAAGCCATCGACAGGACCGAGCATTATCTACACCACTGCGGTCTTTCATGCGCGCCGGAAAAGTCGGAGCTCCTGATCCTCAAAAAGAGGACAAGAGGGCGGCCTCCGCAGGACACACCTGACCCAACGTTGACACTAAATGGAGTCAACATACCCAAGGTGGACACACTTCGTATTCTGGGCCTCACTTTCCAGAAGGATGGTGCCGGTCTCGCCGCCATTAAAAAACTGCAAGCGACAGTTATCCAAGTCGCGCACTTGGTGCGAAGAGTGACAAACAAAAAGCACGGCCTGAAAGAGCAGGACGCAATCAGATTAATACAAGCCCTGATAATCAGCAGAGTCACTTACGGCACCCCGTACCTGGGTCTCAAGAACAGCGAGAGAGACAAACTGAACACCCTAATACGAAAAACCTACAAGCTGGCACTGGGGCTTCCACCGACGACGTCGACGGAGAAGCTGCTCAGCCTGGGCATACACAATACTTGGGAGGAACTTATAGAGGCCCACAAGACCAGCCAGATAGAGCGACTCAAGCTCACCAGCACGGGTAGGGACATGCTAATAAGACTGGGCTACCCAGTCGAATATGAGTCTACAAAACAGCGGGTTCCTCTACCCCTGAGGGAGAAGATCACGGTGGCCAGCATCCCGAGAAACATGCACCCTGAATACCACAGAGAAAGGAGGCGAGCGAGAGTGAAAGCTCTACGTAAGGCCTACGAAGGACCAAAACAAGGAGAAGTCCGATACACCGACGCGGCAAAGTACAAGAACAGAGCGGCCCACGCTATCAGCGTGATCAACGGCCAAGGACAAGAGGTAGCTGCGGCCTCGGTAAACACTACAGACATCGACTGCGCGGAAGAAACGGCGATAGCCCTGGCGGCCACTACAGGCAAGCGAGAAGATCTAATCACAATCATCCCCGACTCGCAAACAGCATGTAGAAATTACCAAAAGGGCCGCATTTCCAAACATGCCCTGAGCATCCTCGAAAAACGAGACAATTTTCCTGAACTGTACATTGTCTGGGCCCCGGGACACGAGTCCCTGGCGGGTAATGTAGCGGCTAATGCCGCTGCCCGAGATCACATTCTCCGGGCTATCCCACCAGGTTCACGAGCACCGGTAGACCAACAAGATAGCGTCCCGAAAAGATACGCCGATATCCTGAGCCACTACAGGTTGAGTAGGAGGATCTATCCACCCCCGCATCCCCAGCTGACAAGAGAAGAGGCGGTGATGTTCCGAAAACTACAGACCGGCACATTCCCGCACGGCACCCTGCTACACGCGATGTACCCTAGGAGCTATACCCACAAATGCGCTTTCTGCTCTAGGCCCAATACCCTCTACCACATGGTATGGGAATGTCAGCAAAACCCATCGACACCGCCCATCACCGGACCAACCGTCGAGCAGTGGGAGGCCCAGCTGACAAGCTCGAGCCCTGAAGACCAGCATCGCCTGGTGAGCAGGGCCAAGTTATCAGCTCAGGCCCACGGCATCGTGGACTGGGGAAGCCGCCCACCTCGGACGATTTTACCGTCGGCTCATTTCTACTAATAAAGTTTATTCCTCCTCCTCCTCACTCAATGCTGCCTCTTCAGCATTGTGTGATTTCAATAAACCAATTGTTAGGCTGTGTTTGTCTTGTCTTGATCTACCTTGGCGTCTCGTTCCTAGCGCAGTTTAAGTTGGACACACACACACACACACACACACACACACACACACACACACACACACACACGCACGCACGCACGCACGCACGCACGCACGCACGCACACACACACACACACACACACACACACACACGCACACGCACACGCACACGCACACACGCACACGCAAACGCACACACACACACACGCACGCACACGCACACGCACACGCACACGCACACACACACACACACACACACACACACACGCACACACGCACAGGCAAACAGGCAGGCGACGTCAGCCGTTCTCACGGATTCGACGGATTCGACGGACTCGATGTTCGCGTCATACTTGTGTTACTTACGGCTCTTCAGCACTACAATGGTAGGAAACTGCTACGGCGTGACATTAAACTTATAGAGGCCAGTGCGGTGGGTGGGATTCGGTGAAAAGCACTGATGAGATAGATACCCATGCATATGGAGATATGCTCCTTTATTCAATATGCAGTCCAGTTTCGGCGTAGGTAACGACTCCGGTAAGCTTAAAAAAGGGTACTAAAGAAAAAGGGGGAAGACAGTACTGTTTTTTACCTGTTTAATGATTTGAAATATGTGGTTTTCTGTGAAGACAGCAAGAAGTCATGCCTATAGCTGCATGAGGTCAATGCCCTACGGGCACAAGCCAGTGCGCTTTGCACATGGACGATATTAGCGTAAAAGGCTATGGCGGTAGTTAAGTTAAACGAAAAAGGCGGCATTGATGCAAACGCATCGAAATATTGTTGAAAGCATATTTTCAGCAGATTTTAACACTAAAATAATTTATGCCCTGAAACGTGCATAAAGGCGTAAATCGGCACATAAATCACACCCTTAAAAACACAATAAGGCGGGCTATAAATTGATGTATACACTTATTCACTTTTAAGGGTGCAAATTATTTTGCAGCGCGTAGAAAAAAGTAAACAATTACAATTAGAAATATTTTATTAAAATGTAATTATTTAGTGGCCGTCTACACGCTCTCCCCGAAAGATGAAAAAAAGAAAGAATAGAAAAGTAGCTAAGCAAATAATAAAATGTAATCGATTTATTTTACATTACTCTCCTGCTTCGTTAACAACTTCTGTTGACATTGCACAAGCACAAGATTTAACGAGCTGGCCTTCCTGTTGCCATGCGTCCTCTGCAGCGCTTCGCCCGTTGTTTAGCTTCACCAACAACACTCCCCTGTCCTTTCAAAATACTCAACTGTCATTGCCCCCCGTTTTCTCGAGAGGACATCAACACCGACGTTAAAAACTGGCTCGATGTGCGCGCTGTATAGGTTAGGGTGGTGCTGTAGCGTACGGACACCGCACAGGAAGATTAGCGAACAAAGGTCCGCAACTATTGAATCGCACTAAAAAAGAAGAAGAAAAAAAAATGGCTGTGGCTTAGCTAAGGTTAAGCGCAGGATGCGAAGCATACTAGCCTTTATTTTAGTTGTTGAACGACTGTTTAGCCTGGTGAACTGCTGTTGCTTGGCTATATTTGGTTCGGACAGACGAAGAAACAACTCATGCGTTACTCTGCTTCGCCTTCAAGAGTGGAACGCGACAGCGTTCCCGTCGACCCGCCAAGGGGTGTAAGACAGTGGGCTACGGCGCAGCGACTACGCGCCCCGCATTGGACGCGGTGAGCGTCGAGCAACGCAGCGTTCGGCGCGGCAACAAAATGTGCGCCTGAGCAAGCGACGCACGCCTGAGCCTTAGAAACAGCTAGTTTCTAAGGCAACACCGCATTCACTAGAGGCGCTTTTGTACCGCTTTGAAGCATCGTACTCGTGGCTCAGTGGTAGCGTCTCCGTCTCACACTCCGGAGACTCTGGTTCGATTTCCACCCATCCCATCTTGCAAGAGTTGAGCCAAAGCCAGCTAGAAAATCAGTCTGTGTAGCACGCCGCAACCTTCGCTTCTCATTCCAACGAGCAGCTCTGTCTCCAGGAGGCATCTCACCTCGTGAGTGTCTAGCAGAGGCAAGCGCAGCTGCTTATATATCGCCGCGATGCCGCGAGCGAGGGCGCGAGTTGGAGCCCCGTCTCTCCTCTGTCGTGACGTCACGGTGTCACGTGGTATTGAAGGCAACACCGCTGCACCTGAGGAGCTGGGTTGAGCTCTCGTAATATGCTTCGCATAAAAAGCGAAATCTAAACTGGCTGAACGTGAGCGTTCCGGCGTGGTGGAACTCGTGCCGCACATAGACGAGGACCATCGCGAGACGCCGAACGAGGCGTCGACAATTACAGGAGGGCTGCGCGGCCCTTAATTAAGACGAGGGCCGGGAGGCGAGGCCGCTCTGCACGACCGCGGGGGGCGTTCTGCTCTGTTGTTCCCGCCGAGTTCAATGGCTGAAATCGGCGTCGCCTGCTACAGCCTGTCTCGACAGTAGAGTAACTACTTACGTGCCGCTGGTTCCTGCAAAAGTTAATCGAAATACAGTGAGCGTTACCGAGTAAATAATGTAATCGAATAAATTTAGTGGAACTCACAAAGATGGGATTACGAGTAATGTATTACATAAGACGTGTTACGCACTAGGTTTTTAGTTAGAGTATAATTAAGAGCATCTATGATATGAACGAAAGAAAAGGGAATGCAGGGGCTGGGCCAAGGATGTGTCGGTCGCAACCTTACGGCGCCAAGAGTCAATTGCGACGCCGGGAAAAGCGTAGGGGAAGTTAACTGGCTGCGCGTGCTTGTTTCTGCGTGCTTTTTTTTAATAATTAGAATGGCAGAAAGAATAAGGTAGTGGGAAATGAAAGCGCAATAAAAAACAACTTGCCGTAGACGGAGAGTCAAACCCACATCTTCCGTCTGACGCGCGCGAAGTTCCCAAGATTGGGATATACGGCGGTTTCTGTCCTCCAGGCCACTTTCTAGGGTGTTTGTGCGTGCGCACCAGGGACGGCTTGCACGAACAATTAATAACGAAAATACGAACGAATTTAGGAACGCGTTCTCGTGCCGACTAGACGTTGACTATGGAACACTTACCCCCGTATTCAGAAATGCAACTTGAGTCGAAGCCCATGCTTGACTTGATTTAGATGACGCCTGGCGTTAACATGCATAAAGACGCTCACTGCGTTTCCTTCGGCGCGTTCACGATAGGTGTCACTTAGACCAAGTCAAGCGTGGGCTTGAACTTAAGTTGCATTTATGAATACGGGGGTTAAGAACGCGTTCTTAAATTCGTTATTAAATGTTCGTGCGAGCCACCCCAGATCGCTACCTGCTATAGTGACAGCTCGCCCACTCGCCTGCTTCGTGAATCTTATTCCGCGTGAATCGGCTCCTCGCAGTGGACAACAAAGAATCTCAGGTATACCTTGCGGCGCAAAATACATTTCTTGAAAAGGTACAGAAGAAAGGAAGACAGTGAAGCGCCAACTACCAACTGTTTAATGACAGCATGAACAAACGTACAGAAGAAAATACAACTTCCGCTCATGCGCAGGGAGCCAAGGTGTGACAGAACAACATGGTCATGATAACATACTTTGCATGAAGCACATTTCTGCGGAATATAATACGATAGATATATCGCTAACACAATCAGACCCTTTCTTTTTAATATAAAGCGCTTCCAACAACTCCCTTGCAGTTTGGTCCCTACTTTTGCCAAGAATCAATACTTGTTCAAAGCATGGCGTACAACGACAGGCTTTAGAGTGCGCAGGAAGATGCGCCTTGTCACACATGCCGATACTATTAGGGTGCTATTGGCGCTTCACTGTCTTCCTTTCTTCTGTCCCATTTCAAGAAATGTATTTTGCGCCACAAAGTATACCTAGGAAATCTAAGCACCAACTTGCCCAAGAAGAATTCCTTTTGGTACAACAAAGAAATTGTCCAGCTAAGCTGGTAAAGGTAGTTGCTTTTCGAGTGGAGGTCAAGGCCGGCGTGCGACGGGGTGGTCAACACCAAATGTATACACGCAACGCAACATGTGTCGAAGTAACGAATTCGCTTTCAAGCTTACTGATCAGTGTTTACAAATGAAATTTACCTTGCGTGTGTCTCATTCGAACAGACAACTTTTGTGCACGGCTGCGACAGTGAACGCCGCCGTCATGCTACAAGTCACAACCGCACTCGAACGCTGCTGCAGCGGTTTAATGCGCTCGTGGCTGCCTCTTCTACGTGCTTCTGCGTTTTAGCGAGGCTCTGACATTACAAATAGTGCCCCACAGCACTTTCTAGGGGCGTGATAACGCGCTTATACAGATTCGCTGTCTTTGATGTAACAGTGGCTCAGAGAGGCCTGCATTTGTGTGAAGGTTGCCTTGCTTGTAGGGCTCACACGAGGTTGGCCGGCATTTCTGCGTCCAGGCATCAGCGCAAGCCCTCGGCAAACGCGTCCATGTCACCAGGGCTGCTCAGTCCCGAAAGCGACGACAATTTGCTGGTGCGTCCATTCACGTGCGGAATTGACAGCTCGAGACATCCGACGCTTGCGTCACCGGGAGAGGGGAGATCTCCTTCTCGCCGCTGAGCTCACCGACTTCGGAGCACGAGCACTGACGGACTCGCCATTCCTATCAGCCCGCATAACGCAAATTGAGGCATCGCCTACGGACGTTCACTAGTTCAGTTCTATTTTTTCCTCCTCACGCGAAGCTTATTTCGCTACTGCAATCGTTCGTCTGTGCAAATGCTTTGTTTACGGAAAATGCTGGTACGTTCACTAATCAAAACATAGAGCTTTATTTCTGCTAGTTTCGCAATAGCGGTCATGAACGCTGCGAGGAACGGAAGCCCTCAGTTATTTTGTTCTACATCTACGATACCGGTGGGGCAGTGTGAGCTCTGTTATTTTACTGGGACGTGTTAACTTCTGTAGTTTGCGATTCATTACCGACTATGACATGGAATGCAGTCCTGTGTCGCTTGTGATGGCGGAGACAACGCAGCATAGTTTCGTAAAAAATAAAAAAGAACATTTAGCGCATTTTAAGACAGTGGTTCTCCGCATCCTTACGTTACGTTTATTGCATAGTTTTTGTAAGTGACGAATGTCTACGCGACTTTGACTCCTATTATAATACAATATCATGCAATTAGCTTGTGTGTACATACTCGTATCTGTTCTCCGTAGGAGATTCATGTTTAATTAAACTCACGCGAACTCTAATTATGTCGACGAAGTCCTGGATGCCAAGTGGGAGGCTAGACGCGGGACAACGGTTTCCGTCTGGAAAACGAGCATTTAGCCGCGCAGCGGGTCACCCGGAGAAGAGGGAGGGAAGCCCTCGCAAATATTTAATTCAGCAACCTATAATTTCCATTGTCACTGAGCCACCTCCGCGCTTACTTTCATTCTGTCTTTCATGAAAAAACTGTAATACGAAAAATTGGGGTAGAAAACGTTGAAGATGATTGTAAAAGTCATCAGTATCTTTGTTGTGTAGCGTGTAGCATGTCCCCAATTTGATCCGAGGATCAGGAATGCTTGTGGGTTCAGCAGGAGGCGCACACAGTGGCAATCTCGCTGCCAACCACAACACCAAATAATACCGCGGCGCGTTATATTGTTGTGGTAATGACGACACCCCCGTTGAAACTTACCGACAACAGCCTACTACGCCGCAACAATTTACAATACCCCCGCTTTAAATGATAGAAATCGTGTGGCCTCGTAGCCAACAGTTAGTGATGGGGCACTGGGTATCTTCAGCCGCGTCTTGCATATCCTGTGTATGTCATCCCCCTTGCTCTAATATCATTGTTCCCTCTGACGACAATGATTATGGTCACGAAGACTCGAAAACAGATTTTTATTTCTTCAGAGCACTCGTCATATCGTGGTAAAGCCAGTAGACTGAACCTCATTAACAGCGACGCGGCACTGCAGTCTTAACTGCAGCCGCCGCCGGTCAGTCAGGATCACGAGGACGCACGTGCTCCTAATCCACGTTCCCTCCGCTTGTTCGCATCGTTTAGTCAATTTCGAGCACCGAAGCAAGCCTCGTAGATTATACTCGAACGCCCAATTATTGTTAGGCAGCCACGGTGTAAATAAGTTGAAAACTAGCATGAGACAAAACTATCAGCTAATCTGTACCAATAAATTACGCTTCTGGAATAGCGAAGGGACCACGTCGGGTGCAGCACGTTCGGTGGGCCGCAAAAGACGGAACACGATGGGCCTCGGACGAAGCCGACGGCCTAGGCTTGGATGTAGTTAATTAGTTATCCTTGAAGGATGATCACATTGCACACCCTAAAGGAACTAAGATTCAGCCTGGTATGTTAGGAAAATGTTTTCTATTAAAGAACATACAAATGAAATCTATGACGTCACACTGATGGGGACCCCCCGTTGTTGCTCAGTGGCTATGGTGTTGGGCTGCTGAGTACGAGGTCGCGGGATTGAATCCTGGCCACGGCGGCCGCGTTTCGATGGGGGCGAAATGCGAAAACACCCGTGTGCTTAGATTTAGGCGCACGTTAAAGAACCCCAGGTGGTAGAAATTTCCGGAGTCCTCCACTACGGCGTGCCTCATAATCAGAAAGTGGTTTTGGCACGTAAAATCCCATAATTTATTATGTGTTTTTTACACTGATGGGCGTGGCGGCTTCGGCGTGATGTTCAAGAAAACCAAGTTTTGCCTTTATTACCTCCGCTGTCAAAAAACTCATTCCACCCAAAAGAATGAAATTACCTTTTCGTACTTGTTAAAATCACTTTGGTTGGCCCGTGTCCTCCTTTGTCTTCTTATTCGTCAAGTTCCATATCTTTTCAGCGCTGGGGAATCCTTGAAGCACGCCCCAACCAGCCCACCTTCAGCCCGTGTCGCACGGTATTTTGAGAGAGTACGTCTCAACGATCAGCCTCAACCCATTTAATATAGCTGTCGAATGTTCCTCTCAGAATACTTCTAGGCAAGTGGAAGTTGGTGCCCCGTTGAAGTTAGCACTGAGCACTGCTATGATTTGCACGACCGCCCCCGATCCAGTGCTCGAGCGCTCCACAGTTGTTCGCAGGCCTCAGAGTGGTTCGCTCGCCGTAGTCGTCCAGTCCGGCGCGCCGCTTCTGCTGCCTTCCCCTTCTGCAGGAAATGGCGGCCGGTGGTGAGGCGACGCAAAGTGGCTCCTACGCCCGACCAACTCGGGGGTGAGCTCCGTGACGTCGGGGCACCCTGCGCACGAACCGCGGGAAGGAACCGCGGTCAGTTTACCGCGCACGGTGCGGTTTCCCGTACTTGCACTGTTTACCGTCAGCACCACCTATATCGTTACCACGCATATGGAATCTTAACAGGTTTCATCTGTAAGGACAGAAATTGATGGATACGAACGTCAGTAAAGTGATGTCGAAATTTAGATCTGAAGTTTCATCACGTCGCTGTCTTGTTCCTCGTAATTTTTGGCACTGTACGCTTATTTCTCCCATGCTGAGCCATTGTCTCATATTCTTGGGACATGTCTTCCCTGAAATCTGCAATTAATTTTAAGGAGGTACCAAGAAAATCAAGAAGAATAAGCAAAGAAAATAAATTGGCCAAAAAAATAAACCTTCGCATTCTTGTTGTTGTTGTGGACTGCTTCAAAGATGGTATATCAGGTGATAGATAACCAAAAGTAATTATAAGCCGCGAAATGGTCCATACACAAGATGAGTTTATATCAAAAGAGTGCGACCAAAGCTTCAGTGTGTAGATTTCTTATTTTCAGGATAAAAGAAAATATTTCTACGCGGCTGGAAAGCACGCTCATGAAGTAGTGCGCAATGTTATAAGTGCGATTAACTGCAAAAGACAGCAATGCAGAAAAAGATACCTACACATACCTGGTCTGCCCTTCAAAGTAATAATTTTAAACGGTTTTACTTTCACCAGTACAAGGTGTAGATGTGCTGCGCACGTTGCGGGCGGGGAAATTAAGCGTTTTAATTACGCACATTTTAGTGGAAGGAATGGCCTCTGGACATATACAGGAATGTAGGGTTAGCTGAGAAACACTCACCTAGTAGCCTGAGTGTCCGCTCAAGCTCAGATCTGTATATGTCAAGCACCGTGCTCACACCCGACTTGCCCTGTCAGAGAGACGAGTCGCCAAGTTGGGCAATGATTACACGGAGCTTCCGGAGATTGCTGGATTATCGTTTGGAGGCACTAAAGCAACGTTTATTTTCTAGAATTTATGGTCGGAGAGGCACTGAAATTTCGCCTGATTGGCTTTCGGACGGACATATTTTAAATTATGGAGTTTTACGTGCCAAAACCAATTTCTGATTATGGGGCACGCCGTAGTGGCGGACTCCGAAAATTTCGACCACCTGGGGTTCTAACGTGCACCTAAATCTAAGTACACGGGTGTTTTCGCATTTCGCCCCCATCGAAATGCAGCCGTCGTGGCCCGGATTCGATCCCGCGACCTGGTGCTCAGCAGCCGAACACCATAGCCACTGAGCAACCACGGCGGGTGACGGACATATTGCAAGCAACCATGCTAATCAGCTTGCGCCGCTTATTATTTTAGCAAATGTGTCATATTCTTTGTTTTTATCTGCTGAGGGGTATAAGCTTTGGCTTTTGATAGCAGAAAAATTATTAACCTTGTGGTTAAAGCCTGTAGGTCGTTGCAACCTCTCTTCAGAGCACTTTAAAATACTGCCGAGGGGAGTTTGCTCAACATAAGTTAGTGGGTTTAGTGGTTTAATTAACTTTGTTTGATTGACACGTGGCGCTTAAGGGCTCAAGGGCCAGAAATGACCAAAGAGCACGGTGTGATTACCTTTAGAAACGGCAACAGTGTAAAAGACAAATGTGCAAAAGAAAGACGTTCACACCGTGCACGTCACCATCATGCATGACGTAGTGCTAGCGCCAGCTAGCTTTTATTGTAGCGGCTCATGTTTCACACAGGTTACGACCCACCGCATTGATTCAATCTCTACAGCCTCCTGCTGTTGAACACGAAGCCGGGGGCTCGGCTTCCGATCGCGACCGCCGTACTCTGATAGCGAGCACAGTGCTAAGTTGCCAGTGTACCGAGGTTTGGATGTGCTTTAATGAACCCCAGGTTCCTTAGCTACGGTCGTTGCTGACTGAACATGTATTACGGCCTCGGAAATCTTCGCGGCGGAAGAAAAGCTTTTCATCTTGTAATTATTTATTCTGCGGCGAAAGCTTTGTGATATCGTGAAATCTGAATGGCTACAGTAACATTAAAGCTTCTGATTAAGCAGGGTACTCATAACTTGGTTCCTGCCGGTTTACAATGATTTGTACAACGGGCTTCCATTGTATGGCTGCAGTGTGGCCGCGTTATGTCCATTCTATATGTTTACTTGACATTTAGCATGCTAACGTGGCTGCGTTCCCTCGAATGTATATCTGGAAGTTAGAAGATCGATTAATTCCTTCCGTAAGCTTAAGCTCACAAGGATGTCATGATCTTGATCATGATGCGAAGACTTGTACTAAAGACCGTAAGCACTCGGCAGGAATGTTCAGCCTCGTTATCTTGGTGGGCTGTGGTTGTTCCTGCACGCAAAGAATAATCTCGCTGACCGTTGCTATCGTGTGCACATGCTGTGACTTACGTTGTAAGCGAGCCCCCAGACTACGGGTCTGCCAATGAAGGCTGCTCGAGCTCCTAGAGCCAGCGCCCGGGCCACGTCGGCGCCCGTACGAACTCCACTGTCCAGATACACTTCAAGGCGACCGCCAACAGCTTCCACGATCTCGGGCAGGACGTCGATCTGTGAGAGACACCCGGTGTCGGGGACCACGTTCATGGAGAGTGTGCTGTGTGTACGCGGCATTTAGAACGGGAACAGCGCAATGATCCGGGACAAGGAAGAGGAACAGACAACGCTATGTCTTTCTCTCTTTTTCTCTCGGTGTGCTGTACTAGACGCAATCAAAATTGTGCCATATTGTCAGATTCTACAATGACGTCGTTTCGAGACAATCAGAGATGCCGTGGCAACTCTTTGAACGAATCAGAAGTGACGAGATGGCGCATTCAAATATATGCGAAATTTACCAATGTCCAGAATAGCATCTCCATATTTTTGCGCTATTTTCGTCTTAAGTGCCGCGTTCGGAGCTGTAACAACAGTCACACATAACTTATTTGAAATGTCATGCGTTTTTTTAAAGCGTTAGATTTCTTACGTTACTTCAGGCACTTTCTGGGGGCTATGTTTCTATGTAAGCATGTTTCTATCAAACCGTCTTCATGCCTATCTAGGTCACGCCCAGTCTGATGGGTAGTGCATCGGGATGCTGTGCCCAGAGGACAGGGTTCGAAATCCACCATAGGACCAGCTTGAGTCACGTAGTATGTGGCAATGTGTACACACGTGTCGCTCTTCAATAAACATGTCCCAGCCGATGTGAGCCACTGTAGATGCGAGGCTGGGAAGGTACCGCTGTTGGAAGAAACCCTTTGACGCCTACTTGGAGTACCGGGTATGTGCCAGTATGTGTGCGCCAATCTTCAATAAACGCCTTTGACGTCTACTTCGATAACTAGGTATGTTATACTGGAAATGTGCCACTCTGGAATGACGAAAGAAAAAAGATCCCTAAAATTTCTCCGATGATGAGCGGAATCGAGCCCACCTCACAAGGGTTCCTCAAGGGCAGAAACCTGATGCATTATCCGGCTGCCGTTCAAATGCAGTGGGTATGTGCCGCCCCTCCATGAACCTCTCGCCAACTTGGGCTACTTCGTACATGCCACTGAGGGTGCGGCAGGTCAAGGAACACCTCTCAGCATTCGCAGGCAACGGCGCGCCACGCTTCTAGTCTTGGAGTCCGCGAGAACTACTCGGCAGCGCCACTAGATGGCGCAGCGTGTCCATACAGACAGACAGACAGACAAGAAACTTTAATTGGTCCTAAGGTTTAATTGGTCTAGGCAGAGAGGCGCCCGGTCGCCGCGTGACGCGTTTCTCAGCGTTCGCCTGCTATTCTTTCCTTCGGGGAGACCGCTTTGGGATTCAGCCACAGGGATGCTTGCGCCGCTGTCCAATCATTCCTTACAGAATCTAAACGAATGCCCTGCTAAATTATTTTTTTAACTTTTAAATTTATTATTACTCATTCCATATGACCTTCCTGATTTTAACAGTTAATTTTACGCTATTCAATGCTAATTCCATAAATATTAGGAAATGTATGCCACAAATTAATTCGGAATAATCCACCCATTTCTTGGCGAATCCCCCATCGTGGGTAAGAGCCACATATGCGACAGGCTACAACAACATACACCGGCGCGCCACGAATTTCGGAGGCCACGCGCGGGCTTCGTGGTGGCGGCGCTAGATGGCGCCTAGTGTTCTTAGGAAAACGCGAGAGAGGAGTCCCGCTGCAGTACATGCCTCATGCATAACTCGTCTCGGTGGTGGAAATACGTTTGTCGCCATATTAATTTATTGGTAAATGCATTACCGCCGACTGTCATCGTGAGATGGGGTTCGGTCGCAATGTTTGTCTTCCTTTTTATTTTAGTTTTGCACTCCAAAAAAGTAAAACCCGGTAGAAATGTACAAACAAAAATAATTATTCGCTTCGGTTGCCTCGCGGCATAGCCTCAAAATGAAATTAAATATATGTGTGAAGGCCAGTTCCATGCAGATAAATATTTTTCCATGCATAAATTTTTCTATAATCTCCACAACACTACCATTGAATTTTATACATTTTGAGTAATAATTTATCAGCATAGAGACAATTAGCTTCTGTTACTTGGGGAAGTTTGCGCACAGCAAGTTATACTTACTATGCGCACAGGCGAGTGTGAACGATACTGGACTGGTTCCGTTTGCGTACCGAGCAGCTGGTTTTTACAGATTTTACACAAGTTAACTCAAACATCGTTCACACAGTAGCGCAATAAGCACACGGACGGTGAAAGAAGTAGACGGGACACATCGCTAACTAACACGTGAGTGTTTATTGCACGAGAGCAGATATATACATAATCGCACAAATGGAAGTGAGAAGGAAGGCAAACAAACAAATAAACCCAGCAAGTGCAACTGGCCCAGGCGACTAAAGGCCGGCATACATGGAGCGCTTTTACACGCCCGCCGCCGCCGATCAGGACCCGCCAGATATTTGAGGCGCATCGTCGGACGCTACCGGAAGCGGCCAGCGAGGGCAGCCAATCATGGCTCACTGGCCGACACCTCCGTCACTTCCGTCTTCCTCGCCGGCACATGCTTTTCGCGTGCGCGCTTCTCTGTTCGCGGGCGTGGCACTTTGTGCTAACGACATGGCCGTGACTTCAAAAGGCAGCTCGCGTGGAATTTAACGATAAGCTTATCTGCGCGGTGCAGAAGCGTCCCGTATTGTGGCATAGTGGAAGGATCGATTATAAAGATTATAAAGACGGAGACACGTCTCTGTGTCGATCTTTTCTGATTACTACTTAACCACTACAAAGGAAGGAGACTTAAATCACCCCCACCCCACACATCGCTCACACAACGTGAGGCAGTAAGCACTGCAAGCGGGCACGTTCTTCAACCTGCACACATTACACAAAATGTTCCCTACCCAGTACAGGGATACACGTCCGTGCTGCGGAACAACCCCCACGTTATACCGCATCACGTGGGAATGCAAGCGTAATTTCGCATTCCATAAAGTAAAAAACCCAAGTGCGGAACAATGGGAGGGTCTGCTCACCAGCAGCGAGCTCGCAGCCCAACGGGCAATTGTGCAGCACGCCTGCGAGGCAGCAAGACTCAGCGGTGCCCTGGAATAGGGGCGCCGACCTTGTGAAGCGGCCAGGACTCAAAACATGAAGACACCGGCCAACCGCCAATCACTCTGAGATATAGAGAAATAAAGTTTTTCCATTACATTCCATTCCGATTACGCACAGCGTGGCCTATATACCGCTTATTTACAACTCACTCTCTCCGCTAAACAGGCACAAAATATACTGATACATCATTAAAAGCAACTGAAGGAGCTTTAGGCAAAGTTTTAGGGTTTTTCTTCTGCATTTTGCTATTGTAAAAAAAGAGCGAAGGTCTATTAGCTTTATTTCAGCATTTTATGTTGACTAAAGCAGTTTTGCCTTGTCTGGCCGCACTGAGGCGGCACCCGTCGCTTTTTCGCTCCATGTATCCCCAGCCAGCGGAAGTTGGGCGTCACGCCGCTGCTGCCGCTGCGGCGTTTTCTGCTGTGCGAAATTCGTCGAGGAAATCGCTCCATGTATCCCGGCCTTAACACGACCAAAACATTTCCTTCTCTGATAAGGAGACTGACGGGTAACTAACGCAATCTCTGTTCCTATCTGGGTGACAAGAGGCACCGCGATCCGTTTGTTTCTTGTGTTGAAAGGGTGGCTTACTGCATTCCGTGGACCTGTGGCAAAGAGTTTGTCGGGTAGACAGGCAGGTGCATCAACGAGCAATTGCGAGAGCACAGATATAGCATTGAAAAGCTTGCCCTATCAGGCCACCTTGCCACGCATTGCGCACGCTGCGGATGCAAGCCTCTGTTTAATCACGCTCATTCGCTGGCCGTAAACCCTGACCAGAGAAATAGTAGGAGCTGCAGAGATTAGGAACAGGAGTTGCGTTAGTTGCCCATCAATCTCTTTATCAGAAAAATAAATGTTTTTTTTTGCGTTAGCCGCCCGTGTCAGCTGAAATGGCTGGGTTGATTTGCTTATGTGCGTTCCTTTTCCCTTATACTTTTGTACGATTAGAAATAGATCTGTTCTCGGGCAATAAACACTCAGTTGTTTTGTTAGCACTATGTCCCGTCTGCTCCTTTCGCCATCCGTGTGTTTTTACGCTAATGTGTAGATAATGTCATACCAACTAGCCTACCACTCTGTCCTTTTGTAACTCGAACAACCTGTGGAGTGAACATACACATTAGACCTGACGACTCCATCCGAAGGTACCTGTAAGCTGCTCCATGCATGTTATTGCAAACAAAGTAACCCTTAAAACTGGCGAAAGCTAATCAGACTAAGATCCAGCAGCATGGTGGGGGCCATTTCGTAAGGTGACAGCACGGCCTTTACATAGTTAAATGTGGGCTGATCATCGACGTTTGTAAATGTTAGTTCTATCGCTAACTGCGAACAGTTCTATACAAAGTCAAGTTATGGAGACTCAGGAAGCTGAGGAAAGCGTAGGGAAAATTAACTCTGTTTGTTAACTGAAAAACGCAAATAATAGAGGAAAGGAAAATAAACATGAACGGAAAGGCAACCTGGCGGTGGTGCTGATGTTCGCCTCTTTCGCGTTACGCATGCACTGCTCTAACGTTGAGCTACCGCGGAGGACGTTCTGGTGCCCACTTTCTTGGGTATCTGTGAACATGTACTAGATATAGCACTGAAAGTGTCAGCCAGTGCATCTTGCGAACCTGGTGGGAGACGTAGGACATTCTTTCCACCGTACGTGAATTAACTGCACAAAAGCAGGAAACTCTTCAAAATTTGGTAGTTTCACACGAAGGGGGTGAATTATTGACAGCTACAGCAAGGTTTGGAGTTGCACTTGAACTGCTCGGATGATGTTCTAGCTGAACGCCTGTGTGGCCTGCTGGCGCGACGCAGCACGCATTGCGAGTTTCACTAGTAAATTGCATTTCGCTGAAACCACGAATCGCCGTTGTCAGGTATGGTCTTCTCAACCTAGCAAACAACTTTCTGTACGCAATCCTCGCCCTTCTCGAGTTGTTTTGCGTAAAGGAACTCCTACTGTGAATCGATACTTTTCAAACCGTACCGCAAAACGATCAGTGGTATATACGCTTGCAGATGTTGGTGCATGGTTCTTATGCAGTTTTCTGCGCAAGACACATCTAAGGCGTTTTCGTAGCCACATCTAAAGTGATGATCGTAGCCTCCTCACTGTTTTCAATATTCTCACTGAGAGAAACAAAAGGAACAGGCCAACAGTTTCGTAAAACGTAAAAGCAACGTGCTTACTGCAGCCCCGCGTTCGTTTGGGAGACTGTTGCGGCGCTTTCTCACTTGAGGCGCTGAGGGCCGTTTTCCACGAGCGCCCCCTGGGCCGCGCTATTCTGCCATAGTGCAACATTTGCTACGTCTGCTATAGCAGCCAAATCCGGAGCGCGCACTTAAGGTGCTTTATACGAAGCGACGTACGCTTGTACGCGTTTAGTAAGCAGCAGCCAGGAGTGAGCGCTAACCGTCATTCCTCTCCAGGAGTGGCAGTGCTGTGCATAAGTTTCACGTGGTTCGAGGCTAGTTTAATTGAAAACTAATCGAAATTAACGATACCAAATGGCTGCGACAGCGATAAGCCATGCGGCCAAATAGTTATTCCTACATACGTGAGCATGACGATAGTCACCTTGCGGAAGTGCGTAACTGTGTCAAAATTCGAAACGCAGATTTCCGTTAAATTCGGTCTGCTTAGTTAACTGCGTCAATTACATACACTTTAACACTATGAAGAAGCGCACTGATCCAGACGCCGTTTTTGATCGATGTAAAACAGAATTAGACGAAGAAAAGCTTACGTGCCAAAATAAAGATGTGGTTACGAGGCACGCCGTGTACAGCGGGGGACTCGGCCATTTCACCCCCATCGAAATGCGGCCGCAGTGGTGTGTGGTTTGATAATGCGACCCAGTGCTTAGCAGCGCAACGCCATTAGCCGCTAAGGCACCGCGGCGGGTCACCTGTGAATAGCAACCACCTACGGGGATCTTGAATATGAAGAAATATGCAAGTCACCGGCAGCTTCGAAAGGTGTCAGGAGAGCGCCTCTGTTGGAAAACGGGATGATCGGAGAAAATTTAACTTCGCGCCCCCCTTGCGAGCTGCACGCTCCGCACAAGGCTGCGAAATTTGGCTCACATCGTCACAGCTACGACGCATGCTACCAGCGGAATGTGTTTTTCAGCCAGTGCCCAAGGAGTGGTTTAGGGTCCCACTGAGGGGGCTTTCTGTATATTGTATATAGCAAAAACTTGAACCTCTCCGTTTCCTTATCCTCTTAGGAAGACTGCTAAAAAGAAATAGTGTCGGTAATAATTTCACATCTGACTCGCATAGGAGCACTTTTTACCTCCGGTATGTGCTCACCGAGCCAACAATTGTGCCGTTGTTCGCTCGCTCTGTTAACCATTCATTAATGCAATCGGTTTCTAATCGATTCCTAATCGTGAGGTGTTAGCAAAACTTAGTTTAGGCAGTAGTTGTATCAAATAACGTACCGAAGCCGGGGTGCCATCCAGCTGGCGCCCGCCGTGGTTGGACACGATGATGGCTGCAGCACCGCTCTGGTGGCACTTTATGGCGGCTGCAGCTGGAACGGGAGTTACCAGCGTTGGCACAGCGTGCGCTTCACACACACACACACACACACACGCACACACACACACACACACACACACACACACACACACACACACACACACACACACACACACACACACACACACACACACACACACACACACACACACACACACACACACACACACACACACACACACACACACACACACACACACACACACACACACACACACACACACACACACACACACACACACACACACACACACACATATATATATATATATATATATATATATATATGTATATATATATATATATAATAGCTCTAAGCGTCCGTGATCGAGCTTTTCTATATTAATTGGATATTGTTGTTGGTATTGTGTGCAAGTTGCGGCATGTTGCAACAACTGCAGTGCCATGCAATTTCTAGAGCACAGCTTGCATTCATAGTAAGGTTCGTTACAGCGAAAACAAGACGAGGACCAAAGAAGGTGTCAACTGGCCCAACATGCTGTCTTGATACAGCTTGCGCATGCTTGTGTGTGTTCGTGCGTGTAGTTTATTGAGGACTACGAAAGAAGAAAGTCCCTCGGCCTGCGAGGAGAGTTGCAACTTACGCGTGAGGACGCCCTTCATGACAACCGGCAGCCCGGAAATATTTCGCAGCCAGGCGACGTCTGACCAGGCTACGCTGGGCGAGATGAGGTCATCGACGAATGCGTCGAAGTCGGGGTGGTTTTTGACAGTCGCCGTGGGAAGCGAGCCCTCCAATGTGCCGAACCTAAGCGGCAAATGGAGGCAGGCTCTCTATCGAACATTTTTGCAACATCGCTAGGGGACGTGACAATAAAGACAACACATGGACGCAAGTAACAAGCTTTATGTGAAAGAACATGCAGTGCATACTGAAAGAAGCTGTTTCTTTGGTGAAACTGGATGCTCGAGATGAAGTGCACATGTGGGAACCGAAGTGCCACGCAGGCGCAACCGGATGCTTGTCTAGCACCTGGTATTCTCTTTGTCACCACGCCACATTTCAAACATATTTTAACGGGTTCGGCTCCAGTAGAAGTCCCCGAAGGACCGAATTACTGAGCACACCCTCAAGACATAGTAATGAATATTTGCAAATGTGCACGTTTTCCACTTCCGTTCAGTAAAAATAATTTGCCCTATATTATGGGAATACGAGACCCAAAGTAATGTGAGGTCTAAGCGTCGATGGCAGTAGCAGTTACACTATCCAACAATGACGCAAGTTGCTGTGTCAGAGAGCATATAACATGGTGACTGACGGTGACGTGAGCCTGCAGAACCCTATCGTGACGTCGATTCTACTTTCAGGTAACAAAAAGTGACACGAAAATCAGAGCCCGTGTAGATCTCTCCAGGCTCGGGCGATGACACATACAATGAGAGGGGCGCTTCGGTGAGGAAGCCTTGGAACGCATGTGTATTAGATTTCAATGCGGTCGGTCGTTCGTATGAATAAGATGTCAACCGTAAGCTTGGAGGTGTTATCAAATTATTTATTTATTTATTTATTTTATTTCGCAGTAGATAAATACGTTTAATCGGTCCCTTCGGCTTCGGCCTAAGTGAAACAGGTGTACTGCTTGCATGCTCGAGTAATCAAACAAATACGGCCATACTCCGCACACAACTTTCATACTCAGCCTACTGACAATTATAATTTTTTCAGTTGTACGACTAAGCAAGCATTTACGCGATCCGCGCTGATGTACTTCTACCCCGGCTAATGTCAACACATCAATTACTCGTACTTTTGGTAGCAGCGCGAAAGCGGCACGGACAAAAGGAAGAAACACGACGCCGTTTCTTTGGAGTGTTTCTTCCTTGTTTACGCGAAAATACCCGTGTACTTATATTTAGGTGCACGTTAAAGAACCCCAGGTGGTCAAAATATTCGGAGTCCTCCACTATGAGGCGTGCCTCATAATCAAAAAGTGATTTTGGCATGTAAAACCCCATAAATCAATCATTGTTTCCGCATTGCTTTTGCGTTGTTGCTAAAGTACGATGAATCCTAACCAACTCGCCCACTTTGCTATCTTGCTACAGCAATCACACGCAGTTTTGAAAAGAAAGGCACCTTTAGCATCGACCGCCGGTTCTGCATTGGTGAGTGAACAAGCTTTCGTGTATAATTTGTGTGAGTAGTAGAGAAAAGGTATCATAACAGGCTGAGGGCTGAAAAAAGAAATAGCGTAGAAAAAGCAACATGTGAAAAAGTACTTCGAAGACCACGGTTTTGAGGTGGAGCAGTGGCAGCGTCTCCCAATGTTCGAGTTTTCTTTTTTCAGTTTAGAGTATCAGAAACGTTATAGATATTCAATTTCACTACGTTCTTTCGAACTAGGCGTTCTGAAAGTTAGCGTCAGCTCCAGTTCAGCTTTGGAGGTGGCAGGGCTTGCATTTTCCGCTGACGGCTGCGAAGAAATCTTACGAGCCTAATATAGAGACAATCGTAACGTATACGTATTAGATATTTACGTGTAATGAGACTATCATAAAACCAATATAACACCGCGAACGGCTACTTAAATGTCAGGTTGTACATTCATATACGCTCGCGCAGCAACACGGCGGATTGGGCCCCAGAGGCGTCCGCCTATTTTTCGGTTCATGCAGCGCAAGCCATCGAACACTGCACGTCGTGCCACCGCGTCTCCAGCTGCCGCGTAATCGTTATTTGTCGTGAGAGATAATTCGCTGCATGAGGCTTTGATGTACGTATGTACTGTTGATTTCACGTGGCCGTCAATGCTACGGATGCGGCCAAGATAGATAGGGAAGGGGCAGTCAGGCGCCCCCCCCCCCCCCCCCCAGTTTTTTTTCTTAGATACGCCAGTAGTGAATACATCGTTCAGGTAGATGATCTATTTCTAGCATGTGTTAAAAGATGGTCACTGGGTGCACTATATGTTACCTGGATGTGCACTCGAGGAAGTACACAGCCAGTTAACATAGAGCGCACCCGCAGGTAACATCCTGCCGTAAACACAAAGGACGCATTCTACAGGAAAGATAAAGTTCGTTCCGTCGAGTTCTACGAAAGGATGAGTAAGCATGCCGTAAACACAAAGTATGTTTCCTCAAGTTCACATAAAGGACAAGGAAACATAAAGGTCACACAGGGCACAAGAAAAAAATTAGGAGGTTTTACGTGCCAAAACCACTTTCTGGTTATGAGGCACGCCGTAGTGGAGGACTCTGGAAATTTCGACCTCCTGGGGTTCTTTAACCTGCACCTAAAAACTAAGTACACGGGTGTTTTCGCATTTCGCCCCCATCGAAATGCGGCCGCCGTGGCCGGGATTCGGTCCCGCGACCTAGTGCTCAACAGTTTAACACCATAGCCACTAAGCAACCACGGCGGGTAGGGCACAAGAAGGAAACATACAGGAAACATAAAGGTCATGAGCGTTTCCATAGGGGTGGTGCGGACCGGCTTTGTCCTTCACCAGCTTGACCGGTGGATAGTAGCCACATCCAACTCGCACATGCTGAAGTGCTCTCAATAACTGAAAACGAAGCGAAGTCTGCCAAGGCGTCTAACCAGGTGCAGCCAGGAGTAAGCTCGCGGTGGCAAGGATGCGTGTGTGCTGACCTTGAGCTTCGCGTGGCTCGTGGCTAGAGGAGTGTTCAAAATATAGTCTCAATTAGCGGGCCACAAAGCTACGACGCCGATAAACAGGGGGACCAAAGTTTCATTACTACGCGGGCGGCCGCGGCCGAGTGTGAGTCGGCTTCCTCGGGAGGTACGTTATTATTATTGAAATTCGAAACCAGATTTTCGCTTACCAGCCTGTTCATTAAACTGAGTCAGTAAGTATACGCAGCAACAGTATTAAAAAGCGCACTGATGCAAAACACTCTTCTTGACACAGACGTCAGCTATTTGGAAGCGTATGTTGGAATTTGCTATACAACCAAATCAAACGCCCAGAAAGGAGAGACAGGAGCAAGCTCGTGTTAAAAAGAGAGCGCCCTTGAGGGAACGGCGACTTCGCACTCCGCTTACGAGCTCCAAGCGCCACGCAGTACTGCACAACTTGGCCGAGGTGTTCACAGAAGCGTCCGTGGTCTGTGTTTTTACACCGAGCGCGAGGGGTGTTTCATGACCCGTTTAGAGTACGCTTCAGGTAGCCAGCGCTTTCTTGTGCGCGAGCACATATTTCTTCCATCTTGACAATTCAGGCTAGACGTAAATTTATTTCGAGATAGTTAAACTCGTTCGCATGAACTAGGTCCAAAACTCTATGGGCAAGCGCTCTTTTTTGTTTGTGAACATCATGACCATTGTCTTCTTGAAATTAATTTGCATCTGCCATCAGTCACTTCACTCACAGAACAGTGAAAACGCGTTGCTCAATATATTTGGTCATAAGTGTTGGCTATGTTAATGTATAAGACACAATCATCGCCATACAAATGAATATTAACTGGCATGTTAGCAACAATATCAATAACATCATTATTATAATTAACAAATAGGAGAGGTCCAAGCACCAAGCCCTCTGGCAAACCTGAACTTATGTCAACAGAGCGAGACTGCGCATGATTGAATGTGACAAACAGAGAACGCACGCGCAAATAATAAGCAGTACATTAGAGCGGTGTCGCATCTTTTATAAATGTGCTCAATCTTGAGAGAAGTTTATTGTGACAGACTAGTTCGAAAGCTTTGCTGTAGCTGATGAAAATTGCGTCAGCCTGGACGCAGTCTTAAGTGTTGATGCGAGGTCATGCGTGAATTCTATAGGCTGGGTAACTGCGGAGAGACAAAATGCAAAGCCGTGTAGATGACGTGAGAGAACCGCATGGCTGTCCAGGTGTTCCACCATATATTTGTGAATTACGTGTTCAAGAAGATTACGCGATGACGAAATGAGATATATTGTCCTGTAATTAGTTAAAGGTGGTACCAGCTGTAAATGTAGGAATGACGTTAGTCATTTCCAACACGAGAGGAAGGGATCACGTGTTTAGTGACGTATTATTGATTGCGGTTAGGTAGCGGGTATTCCTTTCGGAGTGTCTTCTTAAATATATCGTTGGAATACCGTCTAGTCCACAACATTTAGACGTGTCAATATCCAGCGAAATATTTTCCAAGCCCGCACAATTTACTACAATCCCTGGTAATGGTGAGCAGACTCTAAACATTAAAAACAGGGCTATTGTCGTTGTCATGTCCAAAGACGAATTTAACGCACTCATTGCAAGCGTCGGCAATGATTAGAGGGTTGAAGCACGATTTATTGCTAATACGAAATGAGGGGGAGGATGAGCAAGGGGTGGTTGGCTGATTTCCGAAATTCGGGTGGATTTATCTCACTGCATTGCATAGCCTGGTCAGCACTTCTCTTTCTCTTTGGATCAACTACGCTATCGGCCATCCTCGTTTACTCTCTGATCCACACCGCTCTCTTCCTGTCTCTTCACGTTACGCCTAACATTTTTCGTCCCATCGCTCCTTGCGCATTACTTGTTCTGAAGCTTCTTTGTTTCTGCCCATTTGTTAGCACCGGTAGAATGCAATGATTGTACACTTTTCTTTCAACTACACTGGTAAACTCCGAGTCAGGATTTGGTAATGCCTGTCGGATGCACTGCAACTCATTTTTATTCTTCTGTATGTTTCCTTCTCATGACCAGGGTCCCCTGTGAGTAACTGACCTAGATAAACGTACTCCTTTACAGACTCTAGAGACTGACTGGCAACCATGTATTCTTGTTTCCTTGCCAGGCTTTTGAACAGTACCTTTGTCTTCTGCATATCATTCTTCAACCCTACTCGTACACAGGTCCTCATTCATTTGTTGGAATTCATCACCAGTATTGCTAAACAGTTGATATTATTCATGGTTAAGCTGCAACGCGCACAAGAGAAACAAGCGGTGACTCACAAATCAGGTTATTTTTTGTAAAACATAGTACCTATATGCCCCAACTTACGACAATGAGCTCCAATGTGTGGAATGACTCAACGACAGTTAAGCAACATCAACAAAGAGCTTCCGGGACATGTGTTTGGAAAGGCGAATTCTTTTTAGGTTTATTTTAACAGTTCATGAATGTTCATGAATTACGGTTAGCCGGGGTATATACGTATACCATGTTTTCCAAAAATAAACTCAGCTGCGAGTCAGCGTTTCTTTGTTAACTTACTTTGTCCTCTGCTTTTTCTGTGCCCTCCACTTTAAACGTGACGGAAAGAGCGTGGAATAGCAAATTTAGTGCCGGTATAAGGCAACCATTCCTATCACTCGGATCTATTCCTTTCTTAGCATGCATCACTCGTTACCCGCCATCTCTGGTGATAACGTAGACGGAGCGCCGTTCGGACTAATGGTGAAACGCGAAAAGCAAAAGAATTGTGCTAAAGAAACCTTACATTATTTCCACTGACGTCAGCCTTGCATAAGGCCCCGCTGGCGTGTGATCTTGCCCAACATTGTCGCATGAAGAGCGTGTCAAAGAACGTAATCTAACAACGTGATAAACACAGGTTTTGCTTTGGCAAAAGCTGTGTTTTTGCCGTGACGCGTTATCGCGGCGCCACCTAGCAAGCAATCGGTGACGGGTAGTGGTTGTTGCCGCCGCGATTGCAGTGGACATCTTTGCTTTTTTTTAACCTTCTTTATGCTATTTTGCGTGATTATGGCACACAATAGGCTTTAGACAGGATCGCGCGAGCTAGTGCAACAACTAAGCATACAGAGGAGAGTTTGTGTGCGTCTGCACACTTGGAGACAAGTCCACTTGTAGTTGAAGACAAGTCCACTTGTCGAAACGTTGGCTCCTGCATTCACCTTGTTCACGTTTTGCTCATCGTCTTGAATTTCCATCTCCCGCATTCCCCTTGTTTTCCCTGCACACTTGGAGTCACTTATAACCCACAAGAGGCTTTATACAAGACACTTTCATAACTATCGCAAAGATTAGTTGTACAACTTGCTGTCGCAAGTGTGAAAAACAGAAAGGTTGTTTTCCAGGAACTATCGAGGCTAACCTCAAGTGCGTGGGCAGGTGGAAGCGGTACTTGTTGGCCATGACCTTCTGTCCGAAAACTGGCGAATCGGCGGTGAGCACGATGGCGGAGAACCCCGCGGCGGCGGCCCGCTTCACCAGAGACTCAGTGAGGGCGCGATCCTTGTAGAGGTACGTTTGCAGCCACAGGATGCAGTTGGGGGCGCTGCGGCGAATCTCCTCCAGAGAGATGGTGCTCATCGAACTCAGTATCATCACTGTGCCAGCTGTTTCGGCAGCTACGAAGCAGGACACAAGTTAGTTGGCTGATCGGTGTGCTTTAGTGGGCCACTAAAGGCAACCATTAAGTCGACTAAGATTGCTTAGCCTTCCTGCTTAGCTCATGCAAGACAGCCTTGATAGGTGTGACATACCTTTAGCGGTGCCAATTTCGCCGTCAGGGTGCGCTAGCTGGTGCATCGCTGAGGGCGAGAAACCGATGGGCATGGAAACGGACTGTCCCAACAGAGTCGTCGTCGTGCTCACCCGAGACACGTCCACCAGCATGCGAGGCCTGAAGCGCAGTCTGCACACGAGGGGAGCGAGAGTGAGGGAGGGATTGAGAGAGAGAGAGCGACGCGTAAGTGGTGCTACCTGTTACGAATTATACACGCACGTCTTTCGGGGGGGGGGGGGGGCTAGGGGAGGAGGGATGGATGACCGTGTGACGGGACGGAAAGCTGCAGCGGCTGTACTAAGCCTTCGCTTTGCAAAGACTGCAGGAGGAAGCATGACGCCTCGCAAGTTGGAACACATGTCGCTATGCAGAATGTCAGAAAGCACGAGCTCGCTGAAGGACGCAAGAGCGCACCCGTGTTGAAGAGAAGGCAAGGTGTGAGACCAAACTACAGGACCATGTAAAAATTGAGAAGAAGGAGTACTCAGGCGGTGCGAAAAGCGAAACCAACGACAAAGCTGTAGGGCACTTGTTTACTTGGACCTCTCTAGTTGACGGGATTCGGGAGACATTTCAATGGTTCAAAGGTCAGCTGCGGCTGGCACGAATGGCGGCTGGCACGAGTGGCCTGGCAGTCAATAAAGCTACAGCCAAAACAGCTTCTGATTAATTGTATATTCGAGAACTCTGCAATGCGCTGTAAATTCAGGAATCATATTCTGGCTTCTATTCTGAGCAGCGAAATACACAGCATTTGCGTTTGTAATGCTTTCAGGTTACTGACCTCTTGAAGGCCTCCTTGTTTTCCTTGAGCGTCTCCTCCTGGTCGGCACCGCTGTTGTAGTACCACCGGACCCCCGGCTCCAGCTTCGCGCTGGCGATTCGCTCTATGTCTGCTATGGTCACCGCAGCCAAGTCGCTGCAAGGTATTTATGCTCCTGTGCTACAGTCAGAACTTCGTCAATATACGTAGTGCCGCACAATACTGCCACAAAGTATGATTTCACTGCTTGTGGTAGAGCTCAGACTAACATTATAGGTGGGTTTAGGCTTGGAAGGTTGCTTCGGCCATTTGGTTCGTCTGAACGGAGCTTAGTTAACATTTTTTTAGCATTCATCACCGGGCTGAATAAGTCAAATTTAAAGCCCAACATGTACAGCGTCATAATACGAACATACCACAAACCAGAGCACGCACGATAAAGCGACATCGCTCGATTTCATCGCACTATTCCAATTATCGTCATTATCACGATGCCACAGCTTCTAAAATCATTTGTGATAGTCTAAACACGCAATAACCATCTGCGTATACGGTATCCTGCGCGCCGAAAGTGCGCAGAGGTAATTCGAAGAAAAGGCGCATCAAATGTCTGGAGACTAAAGATGCCGTGAAAAAACAGGAAAAAGAAAAGAAAAGAACGTTTCTTTTTCTTTACAGCTGAACCTGCAGGCTGCAATCAGTAGTACATACCACGGGGAGCTATTCGACGAACGTAGTGCATTCAGACAATTCACGTTGCACGGCTGTGCTAGAGGAAACTTAAAATTTTTTGCTGATGCGGTAGGTTCTAGACTTCTTTCCGCGACTGTGCATTAAAACATTTTACAGCTCAAGGAAGTACAAATAGTAATGTTTCCACAAAAGTTGATGCGTTGTAAAATCAACACTTTGGTGGCACCGACTATGCGATTGTGTTACATGGCTTTACATAAAGTTACATGGCTCAACATGGTAAGATAATCTACTAGTTAAGTACAGTCGAACAGACCATCGATAGTGGTAGAATGAATACGTCGAAGAGAAATCGGGGAACGAGACTCATCGCCAGTCACACCGCGGGGACCTTGTCCTTCAACATTAAATATCGTCATTTTTTACGAACACTTCCTTTATTTAGCGCTATGTGCTGGCTATTTTTTAAGTGGTAAGGGAATACATCTACTTAGGACAGGTAGTGACGCGCATCAATATCATGAGACTGAAATAATCAGAAGAATAAGAATGGACTGGGGTGCGTTTGGCAGGCATTCTCAGATCATGAACAGCAGGTAGCCATCCACCCTCAAGAGAAAAGTACATAACAGCTGTGTCTTACCAGCAGTACTCACTTACGAGGCAGAAACCTGGAGGCTTACGACAAGGGTTCTACTTAAATTGAAGACGACGCAACGAGCTATGGAAAGAAGAATGATGGATGTAACGTTAAGGGATAAGAAAAGAGCAGATTGGGTGAGGGAACACACGCGAGTTAATGACACCTTAGTTGAAATCAAGAAAAAGAAATGAGCATGGGCAGGCCAAGTAATGAGGAGGGAAGATAACCGATAGTCATTAAGGGTTACGGACTGTATTCCAAGAGAAGGGAGGCGTAGCAGGGGTCGGCAGAAAGTTAGGTGGGCGGATGAGATTAAGAAGTTTGCAGGGACAACATGGCCACAATTACCACATGACCGGAGTAGTTGGAGAAGTATGGGAGAGGCCTTTGTCCTGCAGTGGGCGTAGCCAGGGTGATGATGATGATGATGACGATGGCTATTTTCTTTTCAGGAATGTTTCGCCATGCTGATGTGGGCATGCCGTGGATAGCCAGAACCGGGGTGCAGTATCAAAAAAAAAAAAGAATGGAGGACGCTTACACTTAGCCTTTAAGAGTGGGACGCGATAGCATTCAAAGATCCCCGACTGCTTCTCACGCTTCTCGGCAACTGCAGCTTATGTAACCGTAATGTTTACCGGGAAACGCTGGCGGCGAACGCTATGCACGAAGGCGAGTTTTCTGGTAGAAACGCGCCATCTTGCGTGGGCCGATCCCGGAGATAGCGCACACCCGTGCCAAAAAAAAAAGAAAAGCTACATAATGTTCAGGTTTTTGCTATTGTTTCCCGCTTTAATTATTTCAGTCTGAGAAGATTTTACTTAAAAATAATGCACTATCAGTCTTTTGTTTCATGACATCTGTAGGCTGTCATTCTCAAAATTCCGAGGAATAACTGTCAAGAATGTAAGACAGGGTATGAGCAACTTTAGTGATAGAATGGCGTTGTAATAGAACCGACATATACCGCATGCCAAACAGAAAGGCGTGGCATATACATATACTTAAATATATACGGGAACTTTCACTCACGGGGACCGCTGCGCCGGACGCCGACACCGGATGTTATGCGACGCGGGGCCCTTAACGCTGTCGCGTTAAGATAGCTCGAAGCCGATTCGACCTCTAGTTGTCTATGAAAGGCAGTGCCTTCCTGCGGGATTTAGGGGTGAGAGCCACAGAACTTGTAGGCAATAAAACTGGTAACCTGGCTAATTGGCAATTATTCATTATGAGCACAGCAGCTCCAAACAATACGAGTACATGGTAGTAAACAGGGCGGACGCATAACTCACAGCTATGCGCAGCTACACACAATGCTGCTGCATTTTACAATGGGTATGTGCGCACGGATAGTGAAACAGACAGACAGACAAGACAGACGAACGCAAGCAAACAAAGAGAGAGAGTGACTGCAGGGAGGAAGACGCGCTATTTTCTGCAACCCTTTAGGGAGCACGGCTCAGTGCTCTAGGGAAGGAGGTGGGGACATAAAGAAGAGAGCGATGGTGGAAGCGTCTACAGAGCCCGTGGCAGTCCGCGGTAGCCAGGTGGCGCATTTACAAGTTAGGCAACAGTCCGTGTCCTCCAGCACCGTGAGGAGGTGCCACAGCGACGGACGAGGAGGATGTCGAGGCACGCAATACTTCGTTTCAGGCATCAGGCGCAATGCTGTGGCGGCTAGAGAGACTTTTTGCAGTGGCTGCGTACCTGTTCTTCATCGTAATTGTGCGAGGCTGTTCTTTATAGAGGCTTAGTATCGAATGAAAAACGTTTTAATCCTCAGAAACAAACAAAAGGTGGTACACGGTTATCTAATGCGTTGTTTTACAGCGAAGCTGCTCATGGCTACGTTCTGGCGGATCTCGTCTCCGTGGACATAGGCCAACAATTTTTCATACGTGGGCCGATCCCGAACATAGTGCAATGCCGGGCCGACCCGTGGCGGAGGTGAAGCAGGCGTTAATCACTCCCCGTACGGGAGCCGATCCCGAAGATTGTGCAATACCGGGCCGACCTGCGGTGGAAGTGTAATTCACCATTAAAGGGCCCATGCACATCTTCGCTGGTCATCCTTCTTCACAAAGTGAAAGGGCGCTCAGTTTTTAGATGAATTTGTTTTCCATTGCGCTTCTTTTCAATTTATTTTCCTTTCTTTTTTTTTTTTTTTGCTGGCAGCCCGTTGCGGTGCCTCACGTAGTCGCTAGCGTGAGCATACAGCTTTGGCGTGCAGCGAGTCATGGACGGAACGCGCGGAGTGATAAATTTTCGTCACCGAACTTCTTGCGCTGCTTGCACAGCGTTAAAAATTACAATAAATCATGGGATTTTATGTGCCACAACCACGATCTGATCATGAGGTACGCCGCGTGGGGGACTCCGGAAATTTGGACCACCCGGGGCTCTTTAACGTGCAACTAAATCCAAGTACACGGCTGTTTTCGCATTTCGCCCCCACCCTCCTCAGCGTTGCACCTGATGTCTGAAACGGAGTCGGCCAGAAGCGCAGGCCTCAGTGACCGCGTCTCAAAACGCTAGGTGTCACGAGGTTAGAAAGCGATAGCGTTATGCTCACCCCGGTACCACTCTTACCGGTGGTACCGGCGTTGTTGCGTGGTGCCACGGGCACGACTGGTGTCACCAGTAGCGCTAGTAATACTAGCACTGGTCTACATTTTTAGACTGCACATAATCACAGGATTGGCTTTAGGCTGCACCACCTCCGGTATCGGCCTACGAAAGAGGCGACAGACAAACAACCGATACATAAGAGGGGTGGTAACTTTAAGAAAGTCATTATTTCTAAAATAAAGTATGTTACTATATAGGCGATGATTATTAGTAGGCAGATCAAAGTATTACACAGTATCACACAAGGTATCACACAGTAAATTGGTATTTAAATTACATAGCCTGTTTAGAAACTCTCAACTTGTCAATTGGATTTCAGCGTAATTGAACAGTCGCCTCCAGTTTGTTGCATTCAAGGGCCATCAATCTAACCAGTTGCCAGTGAAATCAGGTGTCCCGCGGGGCTCGGTCCTAGGGCCGCTTCTTTTTCTTATGTATGTAAACAACATGGTAGAAGATATCTGTCAAAATAAAATTGCACGTGGACGACTGTGTTCTATATACGGAGGTTAATGATCAATCGGATCAGGCATTGTTAAACAATCATTTTCAGCGTGTTGCTTCTTGGTGTAAGCCGTGGCAGATGTGTGTAAACTTCGACAAGACCGTTTTCATGCGGATCACTCGAAAGATGAGGCCCTTATCGTTTCCGTATAATTTTAACAATGTGATTTTGTCTGGAGTGTTTGAATACAAATATCTTGGGCTATGGATTTCAAACAATCTTAGGTGGAATAAACATATTCACTACGTTACAGCGAATGCTTATATAAACTTATTCTTTTTAAGAAGAACGTTAACTCTGGCTACCCCTCCTGTAAAAAGATTAGCATACAAATCCATAGGCATCTCTGCTTTATGCCTCTCTCACTTTCTGTCCTCCCAGACTTAGATTATGCTGCTATAATATGGGACCCCTATACAAAAGGTAATATTCTGAAACTAGAGAATGTCCAAAAAGAAGCCGTAGAGTTCATTTATAACAATTTTCGATGCAGCTCAGTGACTGAACTACAAGCTCGCGCTAACCTAACCCCGTTATCCGATAGAAACCGCTCATCACGACTAAACTCTTTATATCAGTTAGTTAAGGGGCACTATAAGGTCGACGTTAGCGAATGGATTACATTTTCTTCCGGTTCTTCAACACGCCAAAACATGAACTAACAATAACACCTTTTCGTTCTCATAATGACTCTTTCAAGTATTCATTTTTTCCACGAACAGTCAGAGACAGGAATAACCTCAGCAGCTGTATCGTTTAAGCAGACTCTTTGTGTGCTTTCGCATCCATTCTTGATGGCTGAAACATAATTGGTTATATTATAATGACTGTCTATATGATATATGCGTTGATTGTTCCTCTGTTTCATTTGCACATATGATAAATGCTTTGCTTAAATTTTTGTCTGTTCTTTCTTGACTATGACCTAGACATGAACATATATTTTGTTTGCCATTATGTTGTATTTTCTCTCATGTATTGTATCCCACCCTGCTAAAATCCCGGTGGGGATTGCAGTATAAAAAAAATAAAAATAAAAAATAAAAATAAAAAATAAAATAAAAATAAAATAAAAATAAGACAAACCGTAAATGTTGAATAATTGGACCGATATTTCAGACTATGCCATTCTGCTGCTCACGTTCTATTCGTGGGCAAGTTCCATTACTCCACACCTATAGCTATTCGTCTTTGCACGTGAGTATAGTCTCGTGTTCTCTGTCGCCCTGTGCACCGCCTTCATAGCATATCAGCTCGAAATTCATCTTTGTTTATTTTTTTGCTTTTCTCTTTTTGTCTGCTTATATAGGTACAGATTGAAGCACTGTGAAAAAGAATTTTTTTTTTACAGCAGTTTGACTGGTATGAAGCCTATGAATAAATATAGAAGTGGTGGCAACACTTCGCAAAGCAAACACTTAGCAGCCACGAAACTTTTTCAAGGCATGGATGCACACTAATATATGAAAATGTACAGGAAATAAAGACTTGCGATCAATAGATTATAATGAACAAAATGAAAAACGACAAGCAAACGTTTTTTGCCAGACAGATAAAGAAATAACATATAGATACTAAAAGGAACATCACCACCAATGTATTGGACAAGGAGAATAGAGAACTGAGACTGAGCAGATAATACATAGAAAAAACACTTAAAAAAGAAACAAAAATAAATGCAAGAAAAAGCACGAAATGCTAAGTACTTTCTGATTAGGCGTTAGAGCTTACATTATATCATTTGCGGATGTCGTCAAATGAGCTGCTGAAGACATGCAAATTGTTAGATGACAGTAAGTTAGGAGCAATTGAAGAGTGTAAATAGACGCTCTTTTCCCAAGTTCGAAAGTGCTGTGCCTGCCACCAAACTTTCTCCTTGTCCAGTGGGATAACCTAAATGACAAATTCGTAAGTCTGCTAAGGTGTGCAAATATTTGTGTTCTTACGACTTTATATTTATAGGCTAAATGTTCTGCTCAATGTGTAATTGTGTATCGGGTGTGCCTTAATCATATATGCAAAATCTCCAGAGTTCTCGTAAAGCTTACGCATTTGCAGCCGTTCTATGATTTACATAATGTTGCGTCAACTTGTACGAAAAAAAAGTCTTCGTGAGGTTACGTGGCAGACGATTAAAAAAGCATATAAAATTGTGATGGTACTTTAGAGCCGTTTAGTGGCAGCCCAATATGTCATATTTCCAGAAGGGCACTTCCTTTGGAAAATGTTATTCGGATAAGTTTTTGCAGGAAGTCAAACCGGCAACTGCGAAGTCCAGGAAAATGTTGCGTGGTTTTCTAAAACAAGGTGCACATTATGAGTCGGCTCTTTAAAGTTTACTGCTGCTGTCGTGCTTGCGTTTACATGTGAATAAAGTAAGGTGCATATGTACCTCATAAAAGTTGTGTTCCCAGGGAAAACTTTAAAAATGGAGTCCTTCCTGTTCCCCCTCTCTCTTTGCTGTCTTGTCTGCGGCAAATTTACGAATTTCAAAAGTCGCAGGTTGGCAGGTATCGCCTTAACTATGCCTGAACTATAAAATAAAAGGTTTGTAGAGCAGCAAGATGGCCATTGAAAGTGTGCCGCATACATCGTTTTGACTTAATAGACATGATTAAGATTAGTAACCATCATTATACCCCGTACCAGTTGGAAATAACTTAAACGAGAACTGAACAGCAAGTAATTAAATAGAAGATTTGGTCCTTTTGGAGGCCTGCATAGAAGCCGAAGAAGTACGCCTTTGACTCGAGCAAATTTTTCTTTGTCTGGCCTATGCATTGTTGAGCAAAACTAAGGCTTGTAGCGGCATGTTTATGGTTACTCCATTTTATTTGATATTGAACGTAAAGCCTGGATTGCACAAAAGAAGGATGAATGAATATCACCTAAGTGAGCCTTCTCTCGCTTACTAAGCTGACCATACTTTTAGGTCCGTGCGCTTGTTGCCTGCATCATTTGCGCAGAAGATTGTTTGAGTGCATCTCTCGTACGGCAGTGAGTTCTGTGTAGGGTGGGTTTTGTGGCTCGCATTACCACTACGCATACCTCGTGGAATGGTTGACCGCAACGTCATGGGCGGGAGTGGCCGGCTGCTTGCCTGCAATGCGGCAAATGTCAGCTGTTTAAGCAGCCCGCCTCGTGGTAACCGTGAAACACCTACGCCTGTCTCTTCGCTCACAGTGCCTGCAAGCGCAGTGCGCAACTGAGAGCCGAACATTCGGCATATAGGTCACAAGGAAGCACGATAATAATAATAAAAGAATGACACGTGATAACGCTAATGTTAAGGTAAACAACTAGCTCAACTCATGATGCAAGTAAACGAGTAAATAAAGGTAAGCGCTAACGTGCACGTGGAACTACAAGCATTTGACAACAACAATTATGCTCATTGTAGATATATCAATCCAGAGGTGAAATTTCAGACGAGATTTGAAAGAAAAAACAAGTACAAATACGTTCATTTAGCAGTGTGATGTTGGTCGGAATACGACTCTACTTGCAGGTACAAAAACCGCGCACATCTTAAACGGGATAGTGAATAGGCACGCGACTGTCCCGTCTAAGGTGTGAGATTTTGTTAAACCTGCAAATATGAACCAACTATCCCAGCAACACGTTCTGTTAATGTGATTCTACAGTTCTATACACACATAAGAAAATAATGAAGAATGATGTCATCCGCCGTGGTTGCTTAGTGGCTATGGTGTGAGCCTGCTAATCGCGAGTTTGCGGGATCGAATTGCGGCAACGGGGGCCGAATTTCAATGGGGGCCAAATGCGAAAACACCCGTCTACTTAGATTCAGGTGCACGTTAAGGAACCCCAGGGGGTCCAAATTACTTCGGAGTCCCCCACTATGACGTGCCTCATAATCAGATCGTGGTTTTGGCACGTAAAACCCCGTAATGAAAAAAAAAAGAATGACGTCTGAGTGTTGCAAGTTGGCATACGTCCTGTATGATCCAGGCAAAATGAAAAAAAAAAATCGCCACCCTTTTGCAGTCCGTGAAGACGGTCGAAGAACATAGCTTCGTTAGTTGCACCGAGTGTTACACACAGCGCAGGTCAAACTTCGCAAGCAGTCTATATTGTAAATATTTTGCTTCACCATTCTTTCACCTCATTTTCACCTAATCCTGGCGCTCGGGCGTTTAAACTCGGCCTCTCTGGTGCGCAGCTCGAGGTCGGCCCAACGACGACGAGCCCGTTCACGAGCCAACTCTCGCTGACGCTCGTGGTAGGCAGCTTCTTCCTCAGGAGTACGAACTACTCGTGGTCTTTCCAAAGTTGTCGTGGTCTTTTCAAAGTTGTAGCTGGGACGGAAGGTGCGGAACCGCTAATCCACAGCTCCGTGTATTGGGCGCAAGGCCCACCACTGGAGATGCGGGCGTTGCGATCATTCTGACAATTGGATGGATTGGTTTAAAGATGGACGTGGCTTTTTGCTGGCACAAGAAGTGCCGGCAGCCACTCGCTCCTAGTATCGCGTTTCAATCGCTGGGCACTGCTCGTCGGCCGCAAACCGCCAGCGGAACATTTGTTTCTTTCGCGGCAGAGAGGAATCAATCGTCGATAAATTCGATGCCGAAAATGCACCGTGTGACAACCGTATTAGATTCGAGTGTAAGATTTATTTTATTATTTATTTACAGAATACTGCAGGCCAACTTGTGACCCAGGCAGGAGGGAATACGTTCATACAGGCGCATTCTTACACGGGGAAAGGGGTTATTCCAAGCCCTTTGCCCCTGCAGAGCTTTGTTGATGACCGATGCGACGGTGAGTGTGACAAAACTGCACCGTTAGAGCTCCGGTGCCAACGCGCGTGAGCACCCACACAAATGTGCGCACAGCTTAGCAGGCGCCCGAAAGCGTCGCGAACCGCCGTGGTGCCAGCGAGCAGCGCCGTTGCCCGGTTCCATCTTTGAAAATGCGCCAGAGACGCCGTGCGCGTGGACGCCGACTGGGTTAGACCGCAGGACCCTCCCGAGCACTAGTCCATCCTGTCGAATCTTATAGTTGTATACGGGCTGGCGGCCACGTTTTCTCAGTGATGAAACGAATGATACCGAAATGTCCCCATTGCAACAAATATCCGTCACAAAGACCAGAATTGATAAAAAAAAGACCTTGTTAACCTTTCAACGCCTACATCCTTGACCATTAGATAGGTTTGAAAGATGAATCGTTCAAGCGCACGGAAAAGAGGGACAAGAAAAGGCACGCACAGTTGCTCGTATGTGTGTATGTGTGACTTTTTTAATCCTTGTATGTTGTGCGCTTGAACCAGTTCTTCAGAATGGAATACCAACGTGCCCAGACTGCTACATTGCTGAGGTATGGCCGCAATACTTCTACAAACACTACCATATTTACTGCCCTTTAGGTGGCTAGTCTGCCGGTTACGTTTTCAACGAAACTTTACATTGGCAATCCAAGTGATACTTTAATATCCTTGCCGCAACAAATTATGTCTTACGTCATCAACAACACAGTTCACTTAATAATGCGAACCTTTCTAATCTTTATATGTCTATACTTTCCGGACCGTTAGGTGGGCACAGAAGGGCAAAGTATCATCATCTCGCGGATTTGCGTGATGACGATGGCTTGACGTACGATAGAGGGACAGATTTTCGGTAAGGCCCGGCGTAAACATTTTCGGGTTAAGAAAAGAGGGCAAAGCGAAAAAAAGCCCTTAAATGCAGAGTTACTACCCCGCGAACAAAAAAATAACAGGCAGCGATAAATCAATGAGGTGGCATATACGAGGGTTTACTGGACTGTCGCCGCTGCTCCTGAGGTCGTGTACTATACGTGACGCCTGCGGTTAAAATGATGATACAGTGCCGTGGCCGCGAGTGGCTCTTACTAACACTCCTAGGGGCAACCTTGTGCACATGCGCAAATACCCGGGAAAGTGCACGTGAGTACATGCGTCCGTCACCTTAGCTCAGTGGTGTGCCCACAGCGTCGCACGCGTAATGCGAAACTTATGTTTTCGGCTCCCACCGGCGGCAAGTTATCTTTTCGTACACCTTCATTTCTCTTTATACCTCATTGTTTCTGTATTTCAACTAAACATAACAGTTAACTTCGCCCATTCTTTCACTAGCTTCATAGTCTGCTTTCTTCATGGGATGGTAACTAAGAAAGAATCGAGCCCTGGGTCACGTATATTCTTCTCGCTCGAAGCGCCGAGTAACATATTTGTGGGAGAGCAATAAAAGGCGTGTCTTTATTTGCAGGCAATGGCCTAAATATTATCGGGAAAGATGTTTCAGTCTCATGTCCTTCAGCGAAAAAAAGTTATGTAACTAGAAAAGAAGGCTATTTAAGGGAGTCGCGCGTAAGCGTTGTTGTGTGACTTGAAGACGCTGACCGGTGCAATGTTGCACGTTGTGATTTTGTGTGGTCGGGCTGCCTGAAGTCTGCCGCGTGATTCCGTGATTAAAGAAAGAAATTATGAAAAAGGCGAATGCTATTACTGCTGCGCTAGTGGCAATTGAGGAGATATATTTTCCTTTTAGGACTGTTATGTTAGCGTCATAGGAACGGGATAAATACGCTTAATTAGGGGCGCGATCTTGGAAAGAATTAAGTGTATCGACAGCATGAGCGTGGTGCGGAGGTCAGACGGTGGTTGCGTATTCTGGCTTTAAATGCATGAATCAATTCGTGTAGCCATGGCCTCCCAGACTGCGCGTGTGGGCAGGCTTTGCTCCGACCGTCCCATTCGACGCGCTTCCGAGCAAACAAATGTAATGCGGCGAGCACGCGCAGTCGCCCCCAGATGGCGCCGTTAGCCGAGGGCTCCGGCTAACAGCGGAGCCGAGAGCGCCGCTGTTAGCTATTTTCAAAATGGAGCATGTAGTTGGGAAGGAGAGCAAGGACTGCAAAATGGCCAGTCCAAATTTGAACGTTGAACAAATAACCAATATAGTCACTAGAGTCGAGGAAGAACTCGGCAAATGGCGAAATAAAGAGTAGGGATATAGTGAGCTTCTGAGTGTAATAACGACAGAAATACGGAAAGAGAAACATGTTCGTTGGAAACGAAAAAGGAAACCGAAAAGCTGGTGGAACAGGGAGGTACGAGAAGTGATCGCCGAAAGACAGAAAGCATCCCAAGAGCACCGACAGGCAAAGAAGGCGCAGTTGCCGCAGGATGAAGTAACCGGTAAGTGGGAAATATACCAGGAGAAAAAGTCTATGGTTCAAATACTGGTGCAAGCAAAATTAAAAAGGGATAGTGAACTTTGGTTGTTAGAAATACGTGGGCAAAAGAAGGCCGCACCCAGAATATTTTCGAACCACATAAAATTATTAGGCAGGAAGTCAAAACAATACAACATATATTATACGAATATGAAAACAGACTGGAAAGAGAAGTGGCAATAAATTATATCCGAAAAATAACAGCCGAATATTTCCAAGGCAATGACGAGGTTGTATTTGGAGAAAAATAAGAGCATGAAAAAGACGCAAGAGGAAAAGGAGCTGGTGCTGACAAATTTAAACTGGAAGAGAGCGGAAGAAAAAATCCCTAAACGCACAGTCACAGGGCTGGACGAGGTTCTCGTTAGTCTGATAAATGAACTAGGACCAAAAAGTAAGGAAGCTCTGTTGAAAGCAGTGGAAAAAAACTTTAAAAGATAGACGAATACCAGACAGTTGGCGACAAAGTAGGATGAATTTAGTTTATAAGGGTAAGGGGGAGAAAGACAGAATTCACTCGTATAGACCGTTGACCATTACATCGGTAATATACAGGCCAGCAATGCAGGCAATCAAATTAAAGCTTCTAGCATGGGCAGAGAATAATGACATTTTGGGATAACTTCAGAATGACTTCAGAATAGGCAGCCGTTTGGATGATATCCAGACCGTTATATGTTGCCTTTTTATACATTACAGGAGCCTATGACAACAAAGACCACAACATTTTGTGAGATATTCTGGAAGGGAAAGGCTTAGGCGACGATTGTCTACAGCTTTTCAGATAGATTTACCTAGAAAATACCGTTTGCGTTGAATGGGAAGAGATGAAGAGCGAGGAGAAAGTTGATATGAACAAGGGACTGAGGCAGAGGTGCCTTTATCCCCACTACTGTTTATGATGTACATGGTGAGGATGGAGAGGGCGCTAGAGGGGAGTAATATCGGGTTTAATATCTTACACAAACAGGCGAGTACAGTAGTAGAGCAGCAGCTTCTAGGTTTATCTTATGCGGACGATATTGTGTTGCTAGCTAACAAGCAAAGTCATTTGCAACGTCTGGCTGATATCTGTGGACAGGAAGGCGAGAATTTAGGTTTGAAATTTAGTGTTAGAAAATCTGGTGTTATGGTATTCACTGAAAACAGTGAACAGACAGCGGTAATACAGGGCCACGAAATACCGCGGGTAAAAGAATATAAATACCTTGGTATATGGATAAACGAACGCAATAGATATATGGGAACACAGGAAAAAGCAATAACAATGAAGGGGAAGAGAAATGCAGCCATAATAAAGCACAGGGCGCTACGGGGATAAAATAGGTACGAGGTGCTCCGAGGTATGTGGAAATGTGTAATGGTTCCAGGACTTACTTTTGGAAATGCGGTTGTTTGCTTTAAAGTAGGGGTACAACCAGCACTCGATGTGAACCAACGGTCAGTGGGTCGCCTCGCATTGGGCGCTCACGGGAAGACTACAAATGAAGCTGTGCAGTGTGATATGGGCTGGACTAGTTCTGAAGTGAGGGAAGCTCACATTAAAATTGAGTATGAAGAACGACTGAGGAATATGGAAGAAAGTAAATAGGCTGGGAGAGTGTTGACGTATCTGTACAGGAAAAACATTGATTCACAGTGGAGGAAAAGGACTAGGAAGCTTACCAGCAAGTACGTGGCCTGTAGGGTGGGCAACACAGCAATAAAGATCATCAAGCAAAAAGTCAGAGAGGCTGAAATAATCTCATGGGTGGCGGCAATGGAAAAGAAACCTGCCAAGAGTAACCATACTTAAGAGGAAAAAACGAAATCAGGAAAGAAAGAATTTATGATAACTCAAAGGGAAGCTCATTACTTTTCGAAGCGAGATCGGGATGCCTTAGAACCCGCACCTATCAAGCGAGATATAAGAAGAAAGAAGAAGCATGTCCTTACTGCGGTAAAGCTAGGGAAGCTATAGAGCATGTTTTATTAGAACGTGAAGACGTCTGCCCAGCGGTCGATTTAGGCACCACTGGCCTCCTTGAAGCCCTTGGGTTCAGCGAGACCAGTGGAAAAGTAAACATGTGAGCAATAAGGATTAGTAAGATGTGATTGGAGGATTGGTGGAAGAAAAGTAAGGAAACGACAAAAAAAAAACACAGAAATGTACAAAAGCAAAGTTCGCAATAGGGGTCAGAAAATTTGGTTGCGGGAGTTAATAAGGTTTCTTTTTTTAGCCTAGGTAGGACATTAGGCAGTATAATAGCAAGAGCTTGATGGTGCAACCCACCGCCCCCTTCCAAAGGGGACTCTCATGACATCCATCCATCCTTCCATCCCTCCATCCGGCGCACGCGAAGGCGGCCGTAGAACGCAGACGGCGCGAGATCCCAACGTACACCCTGCCTGTCTGTTCACGTGTTACGCAAGATTTTCACAGTTTACCCAAGGCAATTTTTCTGCTCTGCCTCGTACATTTTGACCTTTCAACCATCTAGTCTTTTAGTGCCCTTATTTTTTCCAGTACTTCGCTGTATTCTTATACACAGGTATTTTAGTACTTATGTTTAATACTTTTCCTAAACAAATCATGTGAGGGTTCACACACCATTCATTGCATCTGAACCTGGGGCTTTGTGCCGAGGCATAGTTCAATTGTTGTTGCATCATCTCACCTTGTTTCTCTTTTCTTCTTTTTGCACTTCACTTGAGGTGATCCAGCAGTTGATATGGTAATAGCCGCATTGTAGGTCTTCTCTGTGGCGCGATGATCTTTCTGTAATATTTACTAGTGTGTTACCGTGTGTACTTTTGTCTGTTTCTAGTTTTGACTTCAACTGTGCTTTTTATTTGACTGTATTGATTTCGCACGCTATCATATTGTAAATTGAACTGAGTTCTGGGGTTTTACGAGCAGAAACCACGACTTTATTAGGAGGCACGCCGTAGTGGGGGACTCTAGATTAATTTTGTCTGCTAGGACACCCTTACCGTGTCCCCAATGCACGGGACGTGGGCGTTTTCGAATTTCGTCCCCGTCGAAATGCGGCCGCCGCCGAAGAGATGTCATCTTGCGGTCTCGTGCTCAACAGCGGTACACCATAGTCGCTAAGCCAACGCGGCGGGTGATGTTACGTTGTGCGAATAAAGCTTATGTTACGTTGATGCTTCTTTTGCTTTGTTGCCTAACGCTTGTTTTACGTTTATGCAGGTATAGTTTTCCCCTTATCCAATACCTTCCTGAGAGCCTTAAGGCAATCATAAATAAGTATATTTTCTCAACCCTACAAAGCCCAAACACCATTACACACAAAAGAAAATCAAAAAGCTTGTTCACAATTATTTATGACTATGGGGGGCATATTTATATGAAGAAAACAGTGAACTAATAATTGTTTAGGCTTTAATTAGTACGGTAGATAATTGATTTGTTGAACTATCCACAACTAGAGACTCCCTCCGAAATATGAAAAACATGACTGTTTTGATATGTCGGAGCGCGTATGTTTAGATAGGCAGAACAGTTTTTCGCATGAAATTCACTGCATCCAATGTGAAACGCTGGGTTTCGTGGGGTAAATAAAATATATAGGGCCAAAGCAGACCCTCAGATGAGATGAGACACGGAGATGTTTGTAGTCGGTGTAATTAAGATTGCAATCATACTGTTAATAACCACGGTAATGCCTGCTCGGGCTACAACTATGATAAACTAGTAAACAAGTAAATAATGGCATAATTTATCGTTTCATGCTTCGCGCACAATTTCTCGCTCCATCAAGCCTTGAAACCGTGGCATGCAGCAGGCAATGGCACGCAAACGCATGCAGCAGAACTCACGGACTTAGTTAATCCGAAACGAAACATTTCTTGAAGCTTACTCTGCCTTAGCTGAAACATTCATTGCGTGTTTGCACTTTCAGTGAGACTTCACCTTGAATATGTATTTGCCTTTGGACTGACCCACTTAATCGTGCGAGATATAGGTTTGTTTGTAAGCTAACAAAGCCAACACTAGATACGTAGCTCGAAAGGCCGATGAAAGGCGTGGCTGTTCGTACATCCTACCCGCCTCGTGACGAACTCTGGCAGAGATGTACCATTTCTATACATGCCCACGTGATATGTAGCGGGAGTATATACGTGCACACACAAAAAAGACCGCATTTGAGAATAAATGGCGGCCGCCAGCACACGCTCTTGCCGCTCGCACATCTTCATTTCGTAATCAGTAAGTGATCATATAGGGCAGTGCGAAATCCTGTTTTTCTCGCCTCATCCAAACCCCATAAACCGTACAGGATTGCGTGAAAGCCTCATCGACGCATCAAACCCCTCCAACCAGCGCAGACAGATTTATTGTGTGGTCTCATCTGTGTTATGTAGCATACGCAATCGACAAATTAGAGATTTGGTGTGCGTGAACAATGGTCAGACACAGTTCTTTAAGTAATCCCCCTCCCCCCCCCCCCAAAAAAAAAGGAAAAATGACTTGGGTTACCTACAGAAGGTATTGGTCGACATCTTGCCCATAAACGTTCTCGACTTTTGCTGATTTGTCGCACGTCTTCAGTCTTAGATTCACTTACCCTCTGCTTCTCTCATGCTGTTAGTAACAGCAGCATAAGGGCGCCATGTGAATATGCGTGACGGCATCTTGAAAGCAAGTTCAGATTCGTCCGGATAGTACACGGCGACGTGGGCCTTCTTGAAATCTCTCCCGGGTGAATAGTACGTGCCGCCTCCTACTGAATCTGAAATACAGCAGTCATCACGGATGCATGGCTTGGTTTCTACGCTATTCAGTTTAAGTGAACAGTTCATAGCTTGAATAAATCCTAACAAGGCGAACAACTATTGAAGTTTGGTTAATTACTAGTTTAAAAGTCTCAGCGCCATATCTGGTATCATATTGTCACGTTGTAGTGACGGTGAGCAGTCACAGTGGCACAACGCAAGTCACGAAACTAACCCTTTTAATGGGAGAACATGCAAAGTCCATCTAAATAGGTCACGAAGCTTGGAACGAAAAGCGTGCCAAAGCCCATCGCCAGCGATATCAGTTAGTGTTGCACGGTTTAAGCGCAACTAGGTGAGGGGGAAGGACGAACACTGAAACTAGAAAACCTATGTGAAAGATAAGTCTTAGAAATTTTTATGAGGATACTCTCATACGAGTAAATATTCCATTAAAATATCTTTGCTGGACGAAAAGAAAAAAAAATGTTTTTTTTTTCTATTTCACGATTTATTAGTTCGTTCTTGGTGACGCCTACCAACCAGTCATTCTGGCGCAAGGCTTGGCAATACTGTGCAAACCACCTATTATGTCCTGCGGAACGGCGTTTGTCACTTCAACGCGGCGGTTTCATCCTAGTTTTTTTTTATTTACTTGCGTGTTTGTACAAAGTGTTGCTTGCGCTGCACTTAAAATTTTGCGTGACGCAGCGCAAGGCATTCATTGGCTAAAGGTGTGAGCGGAGGCGTTTTGTTATCGCGCGAGTTCACGCTGCGGCACCCGACGCGCTGTCTCTCGTCGTGACGATAAATGCGGAACGCCCCGCGAATGAACGTCGTGCTATGTTCGTTTACTCTCCGTGAGACAGGCTCTGAATGTCCGACGGTCAGCAAAATTAGTAAGTCAAATGTTCTCTAAATAATAATGTGGGGCAATGTTGTCTGATCACTGTAGGATATGGATGCACGGTGTCGCAAGGAATTGCGAATTATTCTGTGAAAAGGTTTCGCATATGTTGCTAAATATTTCGACTGTGTGTTTGCTATAGTACTTTTCATCAATTCAAACATGTTTTATCTGGTCAGTTATATTTGTTGCATCATTCTAGAAGAATAAAAGTGAACTTGCTTTTGAAACTTCTGTGGCACTGTCATTTATTTCCATCCTATTCACTCACCTTCCTAAGGGACCTACTGGAGCAATTGCCGTCAGTTATGGTCACATTAAGAGATGGACCATTACTGCAGTTTGATGGCACGCTGGCGCTTCAGCTGAGGCGAGTTGCGAGCTCGCCTCTGGTTCAAATGAAAAATAACTGCTAGCGTAGCAGTCGAAATGCCTAACGCTAAAGAAATACAAACATACGCGCCAAGCAGCATAAGATCTTGACGGTGCAACCATTTCAGGTTGTGACGCCATTTTTTATGCTTTAATTTTTACTTACTGTTGGCTGCCCCCCCAATACGCAGATGGCGAAGGTTGCAACGAACCACCATTTTCGTGACATGTGGGCTTTCACGGAAGCTTTGCTACCAGTTTACATGTACCTTAAGACATGGTTCCAGCGAGAGAAGTAACACTCAGGCACAAGGATAGCGGTGAGCACACTCGTCGATCGTCGAAATCTGACCAGCCGGTCAAACGCGTCGGCTTTTATACATGATTTCGTCGAAGGTTCCAGCGTAATCGCTGGTGGTCGCAAACCTTCCAGAAAGTGCAACACTACTCACGTAGCGTATACAATCTGATTACGATGTTCGGCGACAACACAGGCAATAGATAGAATCAGCTAGAATGATCGAGAATGTTCTGGTACATGGCACCGTGTCTAGCGCCCAGTGATAACGCTCAACATTCGTCGCATATTTGTTACCAGATATGCAGCCTTAGAACCGAGAGATGAAGATGACATAGAGCCAATGAATGAAACCGTAACTAGGCTGGCTTCAGAAGCAGCAATCGAAGTGGGAGGTAAGGCACCAGGGCAACCAGTAGTTTAAGCTCTCCCAAGTAACGAATGACCTCAATAGAGAAACGACAGACAATGAGAGTGTCCAAATCAAGAGATCAGATAGAATTCTCGTAACTGTCGAAACTTATCAACAAGGAGAAAATAAGGGATATTCGAAATTATAACGTGAGAAAGACTGAGGAAGCAGTAAAAAATTGATGCAGCATGAAATCAGTGCAAATAAAACTTAGCATAGGACAAACCAAGATTTATGCACTGAAAGATAAGCAGGGTAATATTATCAGCAATCTCGAAGATATAGTAACAGCTGCGGTAGAATTTTATACTGACCTGTACAGTACCCGAAGCAGCCGCGATATCTCCATTCGAAGTAGTAATGAAAAGGTTACAGAGGCTCCTTCTACAACTAGCGATGAAGATAGAAGGGCCTTTCAACACATGAAACGGGGAAAAGCAGCAGGAGAAGATAAAATACCAGTCAATATAATCAAAGATGGAGGAGACATAATGCTTCAAAAACTCGCGGCCTTTTATACGAAGTGTCTATCGATTTCAAGGGTCCCACAGAACTGGATGAATGCCAACATTATATTAATCCAATAAAGGGGGACGTTAAAGAATCGAAAAATTATAGGCCCATTAGCTTCCTTCTGGTATTATATAAAATATTCACCAAGATAATATCCATTAGAATTAGGGCAACGCTGCACTTCAGTCAATCAAGGGAACAGGCTGGTTTCAGGAAGGGATACTCTACAATTATTCACATCCATGTCATCAACCAGGTAATTGGGAAATCAGCAGAGTACAATCAGCGTCTCTATATGGATTTCATAGATTACGAAAAGGCATTAGATTCAGTAAAGATACCAGCAGTCATAAAGGCACCAAGACTTAGGAGTAAGGATCAACGGCGAATATCTCAGTAACCTTCGATTTGCAGATGACATTGTCCTGGTCAGCAACACTGGCGACGAGTTAAAACAAATGTCCTTAACAGAGAAGGTATAAGAGTGGAGTTGAACATTAATGTGCAGAAGACGGATTTTAATCAATAGCCGGGCAAGGGAACAAGAGTTAAGGTACGCCAGTCAGCCTCTAAAGTCTGTGAAGGAGTACGTTTACCTATGTCAATTACTCGCAGGGGACCCTGATCATGAGAAGGAAATTTACAAAAGAATAAAAATGGGTTGCAGCGCATTAGGCAGACATTGTCAGATCCTGACTGGAAGCTTACCACAATCATTGAAAAGGAAGGTGTGCAGTCAGTGCATTCTACCGGTGCTAACATATGGGGCAGAAACTTGGAGACTGACAAAGAAGCTCGAAAACAAGTTAAGGACCGCGCAAAGAGCGTTGGAACCATGGAGGAAGGAAACTGAAGAGAGGCGCTACCCCCTCTGCGCGCTAGGAGAGAGAGAGAGAGAGAGAGAGAGAGAGAGAGAGAGAGAGGAGGGAAGACGGAAAGGCAGGGAGGTTAACCAGACTGAGTCCAGTTTGCTACCCTACACGTGGGGAGGGGAATGGGGAGTGAAATAGGAAGAGGGAGAACTTAAGTGTAGGATGTCTATAGTCGGGCACTCAAGTCTGTTGCCCTCAGGTAGCGAAAAAGCGCTCGAACGGCTTTCTGGGCCAATGAACTGTGAGGCCAGGCTCCCAAGATCTTCGCTTCCGTAAATGGCCTGTCATCCAGGCTAAGTGCAAGTGTGAAGAGACCATCAGTTACCTTCTGTGCCACTGTTCTCGCTTCGACTCTCCAGCGTGCGCGCTAGGAGAAAAGTGTGGAGGAAATGACGTAGTAGGTTCTCCTCTGCAAAAGGATAGACAGCTGGGCGAGTTGGTACGGTAACATGATATTGGCTTCTAGCGCGAAGTGAAACACGGACACAGAAAGGAGCAGACAGGACGACAGTTAGCGCTCGTCCTGTCTGCTCCTTTCTGTGTCCGTGTTTCACTTCGCGCTAGAAGCCAATATCAGGTTCTCCTCTCTTTTGCTGATTTTTTTATTTCTTTGCCGTGGCGGCCACGCCTTTCGGGCCCCAATGGCGGCTTTGTTTTGGTTCTGTGCGCTCACACGTGTTGCTCCGTAGGTTTCGTACCGTGGCAAAGGCGCTGTGCGGGCAGGTTCGCGTCGGTCTCCGTCTTTTGCTGCGCTGCGTTATCTGGACCGTGCTCTCCCGGATTTTGCTGTGGCCAGGTGGGACACCAGGAACTAAAGTTCGTGAAATGAACGCGCATGCAACGCTGTGCGCAATGTACCGCACCACGGCAATGGCAACGGACGAAGGAATATCCGTGGGAAATATTGCCCTCTTTGGCGGAATCATGCTCAAGCGCTAACAATCGTTTAGTATTGCTGCGGAGCGCGCGCGTCCGAGCACCACGGCTGCGCGCAGCGCGGCGTGGTTTCTTGAGAAATGTAAACAAGAAAGGAGAGCTGGCCCGATAGGCGGAGCAACGCCATGAGCAAAGCCAACTTCCGGCTTCACCTTCGCTTCACGAAGAGTGACGTCAGGGCCTCTCCAGAGTTTCCCTTCCTCCGTGGTTGGAACGAAGAATGTTAGGCGTAACGTTAAGAGACAGGAAGAGAGCGGTGTGGATTAGAGAGCAAATAGGGATAGTCGATATTCTAATTGACATCACGAGAAATAAATAGAGCTCGGTAGGTCACGTAATGCGTAGGTTCGATAACCGGTAGCCCGTTAAGGTTACAGAATGGGTGCCAAGAGAAGAGAAGCGCAATCGAGGACGGCAGAAGACTAAGTGGGGGGATTAAATTAAGAAATTCGCAGGCGCAAGTTGGAATCGGTTGGCACCGGACAGGGGTAATTGGAGATTGCAGCGAGAAGCCTTCGTCCCTCAGTGGACATGAAATAGGCTGATGATGGTGGTGATGATGATGAAAAGCGGCCACCCGAAAAAAGACAGAGCACACGTGTCTATTCAACAAGTGCGCGTGTATTCCCAGAATATCCGGATGTATGCTGAACATGATGACCACGGTTTGACTTTGATCACTTAAGATTCGTTAAGGGGCAATACAATATCCGCAAGTAACATTTTTTTTACTTTGTACTGTGCTTGAAGCATGAGAGACACTTCCTAATGTTGAAAGGGCATTGATGGCCATCTTGAACGAATAACGTCGTGACCGCAGAGGCTTTGCGGTGGATACGCTCTTCAAAACCTACGAAGGGATATAAGAAATGACTGTGCTTTATATATTGACGTTGTATTTGGAGCTATAGTTCTGGGATCGAAGCGGGAGTTATAGTTTTATCATGATTACTTAAAAAATAATACAAAGACAAGTTTCTCAACTTGCATAGCACACCCGCAACGGTGATACAGTGGCTATAGATTTTTTTTGTGTTCTCGTGTTTCTACGTAATCTCGACTTCGACAACTGGCCGCGGTGGCCTCACTTCAATGAAAGCAACAGCGGCGGTTTAATGAGCTTTGCGGGCCCGTCAAACGAACCTACAGAGTTAAAAAAAAGAAACGATCTATCTAGAGCCCTCCTAGAGTCGGGCATAGTGATTGGGCTGCCTTGGGACATAAAAATCAACTTCAATGAATGAATGAATGAATGAATGAATGAATGAATGAATGAATGAATGAATGAATGAATGAATGAATGAATGAATGAATGAATGAATTTAGGTGACTGGTCGTCTTTCCAATGTTAGCTTGCTTAACACCGAGTGGGGCCAGCACTGAGTGAGATGCTTGCGTAGTGTTTCTCTCGTTTCATGCGACAGCGCATCCTTTGCACCGACAAAGTCCCTAATCGGCGCCATTCTGACATATGGTGGCAAACACCATGCTTATGTCACTCATGAAAAGAAGATCTGTTGAAACAGTATTTAGAAGCCCGAGGAAGGGAAAATGGGCACGCAGTTTTTTGTCCGAACCTGGTAGTCATTATTGAGAAATTAGTGGCCACTGCCCCTTTAAAATAAACTAAGAAGAAAGAAGGAAAGGAAGCAAGAAAGAAAGTGCGTAACAAGTTTTGCAAGTATTGTAAAAACAGGTGTATTAAACCGGACGATTTTACCCCAGTAAATTTATTAGAGTGTGTCGCTACTATTGAGAAGCAACGAGTGCACAACTGCCAAGTATTCGGTGGGTTTTTAAAATTAAAAAAAAATTTCTTGGATTCGTTTCTTAGATCTACGAAAGAGGCGAACCGACAGCGTGAAGAAGTTACGCGTATTATGTCCAAAAGCTATTCGCGTTAACGCCTTGATGTGTTTGTTATGTGTTGTGACTTTCTGGAGATCGTCACAACTCCTTCGACCAGCCTGGTTGTGTGTTATAAATAATGGCAACCCTTCCCCCTTTCCTCCCCACTCACTGCAGTGCCACTTTATATCGCCTTGGGTCAATAAATAAATAAATAAATAAATAAATAAATAAATAAATAAATAAATTGTAGCGAAGAAGACTGGCGCGCAATATGGAACGCACTATCATCATCGGCCCGCCGACGAAGAGGGGCTCGCGCTCTCGGTGTCTGACGCTCGACTGTGACGGTCGCGTTCCTGACTGCCCAATCAACCGCATTACAGAATAAATAAATAAATGTCGAGTTGAAAACTACTTTCACTTAAACCGACTGACACGTGAATTTCGACGAATTAGGAGACAAAATGGGCTCAAGGCATCCTGATACCATTGATCTTAAAACAAATTTCCTTAGATTTCTGCATTCACGTTCGAACACAATTTAACGTTTAGAAGCGAGGCAAGCCAGATAAATCGTTCAATGTAGTTTTGATTTTATACCGAGGTCTTTGGGGCGGCTCGGGTGTTCCTAATAGTTTGTATGCTTTAACATTTTGTTGATTATATATGCGATAAACGTTATCCTCAGTACAGTAAGAATATCTTAACAGTACGATAAATATTTTTCAGAGTCATGGGATATTAGTTATGGTAGTATAGAGGTAGCAAAAGAATAGAAGATGTAAATGAAACGTCGTCGCTAGAATTACGGAAATCAGTGAGATGAGGCCTGCTCAATTAAAAACAGGTTAACAGAATTCAGGTTCCTTAGGTAGTTCTCATTAATTCAAGTGTTCGACGAAAATTCGCTTTCTTGGGCAACATGATGATCAAGTAGTTGCAGTCACCGACGAAGTCAAAGTGAAAAACACAAAGACGTTTCCGAGTTCCTTGGTCACCTCCTATACATAAGATTGTGGATGCGACCCAAAAAGAAAGCTTGCACAGGCTCCCTCTGTGTTTTCCACTTTGACTTGGTCAGCTCCCCCAATTTCTTCGGCCATAGTTCCCATTGGTTCTGTGCAATATCATGATTTATATTGCAGTACTCAAATCCCACGCCATTATTTTGCTTAAAGAAAGCCTGTAAAAACATCAAAAGTTGAGGTATTTTAGTCGTATTTACGTAATATGGCGATGGCCGGCACCATGAACGAAGCAAGGGTGGTCATGACGCTGATGTTTCCACCTAGAATAGAGACCGGGAAAAGATTTTGTTACAGCAAGAACATATTATTGGGAAATTTTATTCTTAGTACGGTTACATATACTTCTGTTCCATTATGTTGTCAACTAATGAATAAGTTTACTCTTTATCTTTTACCCTACATTATTAACAAAGTGAGAAGGCGTATCAATAGTCGTCACCAGCAAACGGCGACAGCACCTCCTCTATTCATTTTTATCTCAAGAAAGAAAAAAATAGAACAAGGCTGGGTTGTGTGTTGTGAACGACATTATTAGGCACAGCTAAAATTTAATACCAGTCAAAGCTATTGACTTATACTTGTTTTTGGGCTCCCACTAGAAACTCCGCTAAAACAGAACATTTTCGGTTGTCTGCGACGCTCGAAGAAATTATTGCGTCAATAAATAGCGTATTTTTCTTAAAGGATGAGCTTATTCATAGTATTTTTTCTGTATACTAACGGGTCTTTTACGGTAATTTACGCACTTTTGGTAAATAGTAATGGTATTCGATAAATCGATAAATAATCGATGAATAATTGTAAGGAACGCCCAAAGAAGCGTGCTTTCTTTTGAATTAAGGCCGCCTTCGACCAACCACTCGCCTTGGCAAGTGAAGGCGGCCAAGCTGCCGCCAACGAAGCGCAGCGTGCGAACGGAGCGGCCGCCGCTGTTGCGCAGCGAATTCTTCGCCAAGTGCTGCGTTCTTGCGTGCGAGAGTAAATTCACGTGGTGTGCTGAACGCACGCATGCATGGCGCGCGCGAGGGCCCCTCCTCTCTGCCTCAGTCGGTGCGCGTGCCGTGCTCAACGGGTCCGTCGTCACAATTTTTGTCACCCTCACGCGAGCGACGTGCGTTCCGGGGACAGTTACGGCTTCGTCTTCTTAATGAGCGAGCCAACGAATGGCGCATACTATTTTCGGGGAGTGGCAGACGAGAGAACGGCTGAACGGCGCCTGCGAGCTCTGCGCAATCTGTTATAACATAAACCATCTCTCGCAGCATGTTATGGCTACTTTGTTCGAAGGTGGGTCCCATACGCTTACAACTTCAGGGGAAACTGAAGGACACCTACGCTGGCGGAGAAAGTTTAGAGAGAAAAGTGCTAGAGCAGCGCGATGAAGAAGGTCTCGAGGGCCCCGAGAAGCTGCAATGGCTGGTCCTTTGACCTCATGCGAATTACGGTTTCCAGCTGCTGCAGTATCTCCTACCCAGTGAAGAGTCTTAAATTCACTAATAATAATATAATAATAATAATAATAATAATAATAATAATAATAATAATAATAATAATAATAATAATAATAATAATAATAATAATAATAATAATAATAATAATAATAATTGACAAACATCCAAAAGCAAAACAAAGAAACGGGCCTGTCTAAGTCCACGAGGACTTGTGCAACTAGGCCCGGCGGAGTCGGTACAGCGATGTGGTTACATGCTTACATAAAAAGTGAAAAGGTAGACATTTACATAATAACACGTTTTTTTTCAACTTTGAGAAGAATGTTTGGTTGTATTACCCGTTAACAGACAATGACATAGTAAATAAAGAGAAACACATAAACAACTTAAGTAAAGATCAGGACTAAACTTCAACATTTCATCAATAATTTCCTCAACTGTTTTTTCGAAGCTTCACCATACTTAGTAGTGGAATAGGGTGCCTTAAAACGTTTTTTATTTCTTAACAATCGAGGTGCATCGTATGCCTCTTTGAATTCATCGCTCCAATTATGCTGCATAATAACAGTTCTGGTAAATAAATCTTCCAATGTGCAAAATCCTAATTCCTGAAAAATATTATTGTCGTTAAGTGTAGTACCATAAGCCACATTTCTTAATATATTTTTAGTAGTTTATCAATCCGATTTTTCCAGTGCTCTGTACAAAAGGCGAAGATCGTTATCCCATACCTCAGCACACTGTATGCTAGTGCATGCACTACCATTTTCTTGACTGGTAGAGGTTCTAAACCCTTTATGTTGAAAAGTAAATATGCAACACTACGTAGTTTGCCACACAAAAACGCCATGTGATGTTGCCAAGACATGCCGCTGTTGAACGTTATACCCAGGTATTTGAATGTCTCCACATATTCCATAGCAGTACATTTACATGAAATACAATGTTCATCATGTAGAAATATTGGCAAGTTTATTTTTTGAGTTTTTAATGGACTACGAAAGCACATGATTTTGCTTTTCTTAGCATTGATATAAACACAGTTTTCTTCAAACCATTGCATAGCCTTATGGACTGCATTTTGTAGGGCGCTAATAGCTTCTTCATAATGCATATGACGAGTGCGTAGAACTGTATCATCTGCATATTGATACACAGTGGCTTTTGTAATTATCATCGGAAAGTCGCTCATAAATAAATTGAATAAAAGAGGGGACAACATGGATCCCTGTGGAACACCAGCTGTAATATATTTTCTAGCGCTAACAATTTCTTTACTGCCCATGACCACCTGTGATCTATCCTATAAATAATTGCAAATAATATCAAAAAAGGGTCCCCTGAAACCCAAACGAAACAACGTTTCCAATAAAATATCGTGATTTACAGTTTCGAACGCTTTTCCTAAATCTAAAAACAAAGCACAACTATACAGGTTCTTATCTAGAGCAGAATATAATTCATTGGTGAACTCTTCTAACAGTGTAATAGTACCTCGCTCAGCAACAAATCCAAACTGTCTTGGTGTTAGGATTGAAAAATTTTTTAAGAAGGAATTCATGCAATCAAACAGAAACTTTTCCAGTATTTGAGAGAGTATAGGCAAAACAGAAATAGGTCTATAGTTTTCAACTTCATCTTTTTTTCCTGCTTTATACATTGGATACATTGGCTTAACCATCGCCGTTTTTAATGTCTCCTGAATTGATGCGGTGCTTATAAAACCATTAATCATAAAAAGCAGTATGTCTGCTAATGTATCAAAATTTATTCTTAGTGTGGCCACAGCCAACCCATCTATACGCGGTTGTTTATTAGGTCGGAAACTAAAAATCATTCGCCTCAGATCTTCCTTCGACAACGTGGGCAAAAAAGCAGATGCTTGAACAGTTTGCTTGAGTGAGCAAGTGTGTCTCTGCGACTGCGCAGTGTTAGGAAAACGCATGAAAAAATTATTGAAATTATCTACCACTATATCTGGCTTCTCTGAAAAAGATTCCAAGAAATTCGCAGGTGCCGCAGTACTGCCTCGGAGTGTATCTATTAAAGCCCAAGTTTTTGCAGAATTTTTGTGTGCTTGATTAAATCTGTCTACGAAATACCGCCATTTTGCTGATCTCAAGAGGGCAACGACCCTCTCGCAATCTTATATTCAGTTTTCAAGTCTTGATTTTTCGTCGCAGCCTGCTCCTTTCCCACAACCAGTCTCTGTTGGAAATAGCTCTCATAATGTCGGCTGTGAACCAGGGGTAACTTTTCCTTTGTTTTTTAGTTATTGTGTACATACTAGAAAGCTCAAATTTTTTCAGCTGCTCACAAAATTTTTCATAAACTTTAGCATAATTACAACCCTTAATCATTTCCGCCCAGTCAAACTGTGCGATCAAATGATCAACTGTTTTCCTGTTTAAAATGTGCACATTTATTTGATTACTGTCATGTTTTTCTTCTGATTTGTCCTTTTCGGGCAGGGGTAAAAGTGCCTTAAGGCGACATGCGACAAAATAGGGATCTGCTATCTTTTGCCTTATGATACATGCCTCTAAAGAATAATTCAGTGTTCTTATTGCTATATGGTCTAGACAGGAGGGTGCTAGTCTATTGTGTAAAAGTTCTTCTCTTGTAGGTTGATTTATAGTCACTTGTAAGCCACAGGTTGATAAGATGGAGAGGTAATCCGACACAGTAGTCGAACTGATGTTCAATATATTAATTTTAGGTCACCCGCCGAACAAATCTGATCTACTGCTTTGTGGCCTTCTAAAATTTCTTCAAGTTCACGCAAGAACCGTGTGACACTGTTATTAGGTGGACGATAAATAGCTATCAACAATAATTCTGTGTTCGTAAGCGTAATTTTTACTGTCAAACTTTCGGCGTGGTTTAAAGAAATGTCCGTAACCACAGTGTCATATCTTATCTTAACAAACAATGCTATATCCCCTCCTCGTCGTTTCTGTCGTGACATGAAATGGGTTTTGTAACCTTTTATTTGTAAATGTTAGTGCAGTCTTCTGGTACATTTGTTTCCACTATTATAAATGCATCTACTACATCTGCGACTGATTCCGCTACCTCTCTAAATTCCTCCCAATATTTTCGTAGACTTCTGATATTAATACTAATTACTGTGAAACCGTGTTCACGGCTGGTAGCAAATATATCTTTGAACTCATCGAAATTTGAGACAGAGGAAAAGTTCGTTGCCATGTTGCTTATGAAATTTTAAGAATATCGGCTAGACTCTTAATTCGAATCAGGGGTGCATCTTCATTCTTCTTCACGAAAATACTTCCGCCCTTGGCCCATGCGAATTTGTAGTTCTTTTCTTTTGCTGTAGTTCTAGCACGCCGGAACAGATTTCGGTTCATTGTTGTCAGATTATCATTGATGAAAAGCCTCGGCAGCTGTCCAAGTTGATGCAAGCGTCTTAGCTTGCCCCGCGCATCAAACCACGCATTCCTTGCGGTCACGGAAGAAAAACGTACTAGTACTGTTGGGTTCGCCTTATGTTTGTTTGGTAAGCGTTGCACCGCGTCGATATCAGAGCTACAGAAATCTGATAGCTCCAGTTTGCGGGCTATATTCGAGAAGACTTCTTTTAGGTTTTTCTCGTGTTTGACAGGTAGCCCTTCAATCTCCATATTTACTTTTCTGCCATACTGTTCGCTCTCATTTAGATCCTGTTGCAGCTGCTGCAGCTGTTCCGCCTGTGTTTCCAACAACAACAACAACAACAACAACAACAACAACAACAACAACAACAACAACAACAACAACAACAACAACAACAATAATAAAGGTTCCCTGTTGAAAGTGTACTATTTAGCGACTTTCTTGCATATTGTAGAGAAATAGGGTCGTTTTTCACGTGCATCTGTAAACACTGCCGTTTTGATATTCTCTATATTCTGAAAGTGTAAGCTCCTTCGCTGCTGCTTGTGCTTGCCTTTTCATAAAGGGGCGGGGCCGCCAGTGAAGTTGCCGTGACGCAGCTTTTCCTCCACTGTCTTTGCCGCTGACGTACAATTTTGGAATGTACCATGTTGTAAAATGAACTTCACACTTCAACCTTTGATACAAGGACAATTGCAACAACGACGTCAGAAACGACAGCGCGATGACGACACCGGCGCGTAGATGATTATGTAGGCACCAAGGCTCCGCGACTACAAAACGATTGTCATGGCACGACTCGTAAGATGTAGCCAACCCGCGTTCGCATCCTAGTTGAATACAGAGTTTCTTATAGAATACTCTATCTAGAAGGAACTGTGCGAGTTTCTAACGGGCACTATGCTACCATTGGAATGCCATTACGTGGGCGTGCGAAGCGTGTCACGAAGGTAATTTGTCTTAAAACATAATCATTTACGCGCACATGGTGGGTATGTTTTAATTCTGGCCAGTACCAGATAGAGTCTACGTAGACAGCTAAGAAGACAGTTTCGAGCCCAAGTAATGGAGCGCGCCTGGAATCAGCTGGAATACGTTTTTGCGATGTGACGCGACCTCATGTTTACGAGTTTATAGCTAGGACATGAGCATATCATAGCTGTATTTTAACACCTGTACGAACCTATATGAAAATGCTACCTCTTCTTGTAAGTAGATAATTTTCTCGTCGAGTTTTCAAGCCTTCCGCTCAGTTGCCATCATGTTTGTAGCAAAATAGCATCCGTTTGTAGCCTTCAGTTGTACTCGTTTGTGTCGCGTGGTTGGTGCCGCGCGGGGCACGAGCACGCAGGGACGGACCGAAACGTGCGGCCACTTGCTTGGACGAAAAGGGAATGCCCCTTCTTTATTGGGCCCGAACATATATAGACACACACAGATCACAGGAGGCGCCACACTCTGGTGGCAGCCTAAGAAATGGGGCTGAAATGTGGCGACCTCTACAGTTTGTAACCAGGTATTCTGCATCATTTTAGTTATATGCTTCGGCGCTTCGCAAAACTGTCTTCGCTAATGCCTTTGTGAGAATAGGAACGAGGCTTAAGAGGTCGCTCTCGGCTTAGCCCTTCACCTCGTCGTCTATGAAAAGTATCGGAACATAGACAATGCTTTCTTAGAATGAAATAATCATAAATACTTTATTTGTCAGTAATACGTCTTCTGGTAATGCTTGCTCATATTTAATACAACAAGAATTAGAGGAAACAAAAACAGACGATTGGAACTAAAAGAACCGCAAACCCTATAGTTTTTCTTCCAATTTCAGTGGTCGCCGGATTGTTCACGTTCGATATAATTGTATCTGAACCTAGTAGGAGACCTCATAATGCAACAAAGAATGGTTTTTAGATAATAAAGAAGCATCGGAATTTTACACGCTGTTCATGTAAAAAAAGAAAGAACCGTTGTTATAGACGGAACACTCTTGGCCAGACGCGCATTCATGGTGTCTTGGGTTTCCGAGAAAGATTCAAACCCGAAGCTACTACATCTCATAATTCCCACGCATGTAACAGCACGGCAGTGCCAGTTTTGCATCTAGGTAATTACAGAAAACTGTATGGGCGGGTGCAACTACAAATCACGTTTATAACATTTTCTTAGGCCGCGGAAGCATGATGATGATATTGGCACGTGTACTTGCTTGTTTTTTTCGGGTGACCGGTTTTCGCCATTTAACAAGTCATCGCTTAGTGCAGAGCGCGCCTGCATCTATTGAAGTTTCTCGAAAGTTTTCGGTGGTTCTATGTGCTGTCTGTTATCACCGAAGCTTATGTAATCTGATTGCATGTGCAACGACAATTGTGTAGAACTTTCTCGAAGACAGGCGGGCAACAGCGACTGCTCTGGAACCTTCGATGACTCATCTACAAAAGCCGACGCGCTTCAGATTTTCAGATTTCAGATAAGATTTTCGACGATCGACAACTGTGTTCGCCGCTGTCATTGTTCTTTGAATGTAACTTGCTTTTCAGCTTGAAGGGGTGTACGGTAGCGTGATTAAGACGGGACAAAAGGAGACACACAGGGGCACACAAAGCGCTGTGTGTTCCTCTCTGTGTCTTCTTTTGTCCCGTCGTTTAATCGCGCTACCGTACACCCCTTGAAGATGGATTACCAACAAGCCCACATTGCAACCCTCGGGGTTACCTTTCAGGGCACAGGCCCGCCCAATAAAGAATAAAAAAACAGTAGTTTCGTCATTTACTGTTTCATTGCCTTCTTCACAGTCACTACTACGTGGCATCTGGCGGAAGTGCTCGGTATATTCGGTCATTAACGGTAATTCTGGCCATGCAGGTTCCAGTCGGTGTTATCAGATGTCCCCAGCTGTCTGGATTTGAGGGCCTTCCCATGCAGTCTTAACTTTCTTCAACTGGGCGGCAAGGGGTCCACTCATCATGGAGTAGCTGGCTCCTGTGTCCACTAAGGCGGTGACTGCGTGGCCATCGAAAACCATGTTGAAGTCGATGGTTCTTGCGTTGCAGCAAGCTCTTGGCTTCGGATCAGGGCTGCGCCTTGTTGATGTGTGCCTGAAGCGTGGTGTCATGAGGTCTTTTTTTGTCGACGTATTCTTTGCTTCTAATTAAGCTTCGTCGGAATGGCGGCGTCTCGTTGATATATCGTCGAGAAAGACTTTTCGGCGTCTTAGTCGGTGGCGGAGGATCTTCGTCAGTTCGAAAAACAGCAACCGCAAGTTCATAGGTTGCTGCTTTTAGTTTTCCGGATATGGGCTCGCAGATCAGCCCCGAGCTGGGCCACTGCATGGTAGGCGTTGCGGCTACAAGCAGCGGCCTGGTGACGGCTAACGGGACGGTTGTCGAGGGTTCTACTGAGTGGCGGCGAGGTAGTTGGCGATATCGCAAGGGCGTTCGCCAAGCTGTGGTCGCGGCGCGTTATATAACGGTGAACCCTCGCAGTCGATAATGCTATCCGAAGACCAAGCGATATCGTTAGAGAGCCCTCGTAATCGCCATGCCTTGAGTGTGCTCGAAAATCAGGTCAGCATCCCGGCCTGCTCCAGCATTGTCATTTCCGTCAGCACCAAAACACCTGCAGACGTAGAAGGCGTTATCGAGCCTTACCAACGTCTGCTGCTCGACCGGGAAGTTTGCGTCGCAAGAGGCATCGCTCGACCACACGGAGGAAAAATGAAAGTGTTGCTGACAAACTTCAGCCAGGAGTTCAAGCACATCAACAAGGGCACGACGATCGCATACGTCGAGGAAATTCTGGAAAGCAGCAATGCGTTTGTCCCCTCGGTGTCTGCGGCATCTACCTCGACGACCATAGTTCCCGAATCAGACTTCGACATAAATCCATGTCTCCCCATAAGTAATCAGCGACAGCTCAGAGGTCTTTTCCGACGACACAAAGACTGCTTTTCGACGTCATCGAGGATTCGACAAACACCAGTTGCAAAGCATCTCATAATAACCGTACAGTGCGCTCGACCACTCCGCCAGAGACCGTACCGAGTTTAGACGCGAGAATGTGAAGCTATAAGACAACAAGTCGAGAAAATGCTGCGCGACGACTTTATCTAACCGCGGAAAAGCCCGTGGACATCTCCTGTAGTCTTGGTAAAGAAAAAGGATGGAACTCTACGTTTCTGCGTCGATTATCGTCAATTGAACAAGATTACGAAGACGTATACACCTCCAACGGATAGAAAAATAAATTATGGGGTTTTACGTGCCAAAACTACTGTCTGATTATGAGGCATGCTGTATTGGAGGACTCTGAAAATTTCGACCACCTGGGGTTCTTTAACGTGCACCTAAATCTAAGTACACGGGTGTTTTCGCATTTCGTTCCCATCGAAATGCGGCCGCCGCGGCCAGGATTCGATCCCGCGACCTCGGGCTCAGTATCCACGGATAGACGACGCATTGGACCGGCTCTGCAAGGATAAATACTTCTCGTCCATGGATCTCAAGACTGGCAGCTGGCAAATAGAAGTCGACGAGTTGGATCGCGAAAAGACTGCCTTCATCACGCCAGGCGGCCTATATGAGTTCAAGGTCATCTCATAGAGAAATAAATTCAAAAAGAGTGGACACTCGGCGAAAACTGGCAGCAGGAAATACGTCCTTCTAGTATTAACGCCAACCGCTTGTTGCCGCGAGCATCGAAAAAAAAAGAGAACTTGAAATGACGTTAACAGAAATTCTTTCATTTCTTTAAATTTTTTTCCCGGCAAAAGTAAAAATATCTGCGTATCAAATAAATTAACCTTTGTGGCCTACTTCCATTGCCTAGCGACAGGCGAATTGGTGAATTATGAGCTGTATGCATGCGTCATTCGTCAGGCACACTGCCGAAGCGAGTGAGACCGGCTACGCATCTGAGCTTTGGCCTGTTCGGCGACCCGTCTGCCTGTTTTTCTGTTCTTGGCTTTAGCCTGCTTTGGTGGGCTTTCCGGCGAATTCTTGCGTTAATTCTGAACTTCGACAAGGCACCATTGCACTATTGGGCTACGGCAAGGTGAGAAGTTTTGTTCGACAGTCTGCGATGCATTTCAAGCATTTAACCTAGACTTGTGACACAACGAAAAACAGCTCAGCCGTCGTGGTACTGTTAAGTTGAATTAATGACTCGTTCTGGGAGATGTTTGCGACGCTTTCTATACACCCAACATTATTCCAACTTATTTCGGTAGTTTTTTGGGCATGCTGGTCGCACCGGGCGGTGTCACGCAGTTTCGCGTGCACTGAATCTTACTGGGACTAGTTTTGGCGCTTTCTTTAACCCCCAACATTATTGTAACTAATTTCGTTACTTTTTGGGGTATTTTTCAGGTGCAGTTGCCGCACCTGGCGTTCTGACGCGGTTAGCGAATAGCAGCTCGGCCCTATAGCGCGTATAGTTTCGCGCTTTAATGCACTGACAAGACAAGTTTGTGGCGCTTTCTCTGACGCCCAACATTGTTGAAAATTGGGTAGTTTGTTTGTTTTGTTACTTATGAGGTACCGTCGCCGCGCCGTGCCCTGTGACGCAGTTAGCGAAAAGCAGCTCGGCTGTATGGCGCAGTTTTTTCGCGTGCACTGTATGTTACTGGGACAAGTTCATGACGCTTTCTCTGACTCCCAACATGACTGTAATTCGCTGCATTTTCAGATAATATTGAGGCACACTCACCGCGCCTGTCATGACGCGTCGAAACGCAGCTCGGCCATGGTGACAAAGTTAGTTTGGCCGGCCACGGCGGCCGCATTTCGATGGGGGCGAAATGCGAAAACACCCGTGTACTTAGATTTAGGTGCACGTTAAAGAACCCCAGGTGGTCAAAATTTCCGGAGTCCTCCACTACGGCGTGCCTCATAATCAGAAAGTGGTTTTGGCACGTAAAACCCCAAATATTATTAAAGTTAGTTTGGCGTGTACTGAATTTTATTGCGACAAGTTTGGGACAATTTTTATTACCCCGCAACAACTTGAACCTTCTTTCGATACTCACGCTTACCGAAAACGCTACAAGCAATTGTCAAGAGTAATCACACGGGAGTGTGTTGCTTGCGCCGCAGAACGCACAAAAGATAACGCCAAGGAGCTCAAACACCAGGAACTTGTAAATCGATAGTTATGTCTTCTGAACGAGTGAAGACAGACTTTGAACCCACACATTTGTCTTGACTGGGAGTAGAAGGAATTCTGCGAGCGTCCAGCATGATCTGGTTGAGAGCCTGTGTTGTCGCCACCTCTGTGTATTCGTAGCGTACTATCACGTCGATTACAGCAAAGTTCTTTTTAAAACGTGCAGTAGCCCGTGCATTCGTGCTCTTGAGGTGCAGGAAGTAAGTCCTGGGAAGAGACGATTGCTTGGAAATAGGATGTTTTCGTGGTGTGAGGTATTGTTTAGGATGATGTCGAGTATTTTACGCCGTATATGTAAGAGCGAACTGCTTTTGTTTGTAGTACCGCCAATTCACCACTTTCGCACGGTTCGCCTCTACACGCATTATTCGTGTGTGTTACTACGAAAGTGACACATGCTTGTAATTTACTTTCTTCATCTGACGTCGTCCGGTGGAGCTTCGTACGGTACCTAATGCTGCTTACCTGGTGCCACAACGTTGGATGAATGCACAAAAAGCCCGCCACGAGCATTTATATAGGCTAAAATAAACATTTCCTCATTTCACAAGGCTTCTTGCGTCTTTATGAAATTACACGTGGCACATATTCAATGGAAGCTTGCAAAGATTGTTCGCAATCATTTTTACTTAATGATAAAACGATTTAGCACGAAAACCGCGCGCGGTCGATGCTGTAGAAGCAAAAAAAAAATTGGAGGCTTATCAAGGTTAAGCCCAGTGAATGCTTCGCATCCACTGGGCTTAACCTTAGCGTATCCTTAGCGTTTGGAGGTATCTTGACCGCATACACGCCCGGCGCAAAGACGCTGGCGCCGTTGCGGGCACAGAGACTGACGCGACGGCGGGCGCGCGCCGCTTCATCCCAGGCGTGACGTCACATATCACGTGATGCAGCGATGGTGGCGCCGCCGCCGCGTCGCGCGCGACGGTGCGAACCGAAGCGTGGAGGGCTCTGCCGGGCGACGTCCGACGGCGCGATATGAGGCCCCATCTGCAGCCGGTGTGACGTCATCACGTGACGTCACATCATGTGATCTCACTTGAGGGTCAATGGTGGCCACCGCCGGGAGGCGACCGACGACGCGATATGAGGTCCCATCTGCAACCGGTGTGACGTCATCACGTGACGTCATGTCACGTGACCTACTTGAAGGTCACTTGAAGGTCAATGGTGGCCACCGCCGGGAGTCGACCGACGGCGCAATATGAGGCCCCATCTGCAGCCTGTGTGACGTTATCACGTGACGTCATGTCACGTGACCCCACTTCAGGGTCAATGGTGGCCACCGCCGGGCGTCGCGCGAAGGCCCGAAACGTACGTTAATATGCTTCGCATAAAAAAAGGGCGCGTCGATCAGCGCAGCCGGCGTAGCGCGTAGTAGCTAGAGTTCAAAAGGCGTGCGCCCAAAACCGCCGGCGGCTTGGTGCGCTGCAGTCATTTCGGCCGCTGGGCTCTATGGGAGTGTCCGCTCTTCTTGCATCCTTTCTCTATATTCATGTCATTCGGACTGTGCTTAGCGCCTGCAGCATTCCAGCGCGTGATGGACACGGTGTTAGCAGGGTTGCAGCGGCAGACCTGCCTCATCTACTTAGATGACGGCGTCGTTTTTTCTGCAAGTTTCGTCGAGCACTTGAGACGCCTTGAAACAGTACTGAAGAAAATAAAGATTTGCGGACTCACTTTGAAACTGGAGTATTGTCACTTAGGGTACGAAGAGCTGCTGTTCATGGAACACGTCATAAGCAAGTCTGGAGTAAGCCCCGATCCGCGGAAGACAGCTGCCATCGCAAAGTTACAGCCGCCTGTCGACAAGAAGGCAATGCGTAGATTTCTTGGCATGTGCGCCTACTGACCGCTTTTCACCGTTTAACAAATTTTATCGCTCAGTGAAGGATGCCCCTGCATCTGTTGAAGTTTCTTGAATGTTTTAGATTGCTCTATGTGCTGTCTGTTGTCACCGAAGCTTGTGTAATCTGACTGCATCTGCGACGAGAATTGTGTGCAACTTTCTGGAAGACACGCAGACATGAGCGATAGCTCTGGAACCTTGGATGACTTATGTATAAAAGCGGACAAGCTTGACTGACAGATCAAATTTTCGACGATCGCCGACAGTGTTCGCCGCTAGCGTTGTTCTTTGATTGGGGTCATTAACGGTAATTGTGGCCGTGCAGATTCCAGTCAGTGTTATGAGGGCACCCCAGCTGCCCGAATTCACGGCTTTGCTGCCTTCTTCACCGTCACTAGTACGTGACATTAATATGTACGTACGTGATGTACGTAATACGTACGTACGTGACACTAGTACGTGACCCGAGAGAAAAACTGGATGGACTACACCTAACAGCTGTTACGCGAAAAGGTGACTTTTGCGTGCACAATGCGAGTCAGCGGGCGTCGGCAATTGGCATGATACGCAACAGGGATCAATTCCTATCCCTAAGTGCGCTCAAGTGCACTTCATGAATTTCATTTTAAACGCTGTTTTCTTCTAACGTTTAGCTCTAACACATAACCGGTCAAGGAAGGAAGAGGAAACAGCTTTATTTCATCAAATTGTTTTAGTGAGGGGTGGCTACCAGGCAATGCCTTACAGCCACCTCCTCTGCTCTTTCAATGGTCCGAAGCTGAACCTCCACGCTCGGGTCCCGGAGTATTGCTACCCACGCTTTAGGCGATGGACAACGGTGTAAAACCTACGATTAACTTTGAACCCAATTAAACGTTCTTACCTTGGATTGAAATCTTATTATGGGGGTATTTTTGCAGCTACTTCTTTTCCTCTTAACTGCATCGGTCTCCTTAACTTTCGACCAAGCGCATGCACATCGGCTATAGCAGAAAAAGAAAAAGAATTGAAATACAGGTGAAAGTACAAATGGAATTCTTGTGTACTCACCCGAAGTTTCTTAATTGTGAAGAAGTGCATATGCAGACCAGGAAGATGGTAGAAGACCCTGCGCTTGAAATTGAGAATCAATGCGTAGCATGCTTTGGGACAGGTATGCACGTCTTAGATTTGATGGAAAGTGCATGCTCAACAAATAGCATCCGAAGGGCAGTGCACTTCTATAACTTGCTGTTGCAGTCAGTATTTTCACATCAGGGTTTCTAAAACTGCTCTGTGTTGGAATGAAGTACTTATAATTCTGCTCCGTGCAGGAGGAGGAAAGAGATAAGGAGAAGGCAGGGAGGTTAACCAGAATAACGTCCGGTTTGCTACCCAACACCGGGGGAATGGGAAAGGGGATGCAATGGCTATAAACTGGTTACGTTCCGCAATGAGTCATGTAATAGTATTTACGAAGGGAATGAGTTTTGGCAATGTTTCAGGTAGAAGTAAATTTATGAAAAGCTAGCCTCTCTGCAATTTGCATTACATAAGACTCATTGTTCGTGCTATATTTCGGCAAATGCGTTCCAATAACGTCAATAAAAACATTTAATCAAGAACCATGCTCCGTTCTACAATCGTTCGAGGTACGCATAGCATCGCGAAATATGATCTGCTGACACGGAATGCGCATGAATTTGCAGAATTCATGCTGAGAGGACTTTTGAGAACATCATCGAAATGAAAATCAATCGGCAAACCTGGTTTAGTTGCCATAAAACTATCCACACTGATCTGATCTGATACTGATCCCAACCAACTCGCCCAGCGACAAGTTCTACTCGACTATTAAACTGTCCAATCGTTTATTGAAGGCTTCGCATCCGTAAAGCAGAGAGTCGCTCACCAGTTTCCTCGTTGTCGCGTACGTGTGCCATGCAAATGACGATACATCGCAATGTTCTGCTACTTAAAGCGAGCACGTGGGTTGAAAACAACGGCGAGACGACCTGGCGATGAAATGCCATCAAGTCACGATGTTGCCTCTGGGATGTCGTTCATCGTAGCGACCGCGTGCAGTTGTCCTGACACGACGGCGCAGCCACGATTCGCTCATGACGTACGCGAGGGGGAAACACGACCCTGGCGGAGCCGCAGCTGCGTGTAAGCATTGCGGCTCGTGGCGAGGCTTTGTCCTACTCGCCTCGCATTCTGAGGCACATTTCGCGAGGGAATAGAATCAGGTGCGTGCTTGTCTGTTCTTTGCCTTGCGTTGGGAGCAGTTGACAATGAAGGAGGGGCCCGAGGAAGCAAACAAACAAACTGTCAAGAAAACGTTCGCAGTGCGTTGCCTTGTGTTAACGAACCTATACTATACGTGCGACTAACTTGGCAGTGAGTTACTCCTTCGGAAGCTGGCGTGACAGGGGAGACGCAGTGTCTGCAGCAGCAGCTCAAGGAGTTTGTACGGCCTCTTTCTCGGAATCCGTGACTCCGAATGCTAGGATTGTCCTTTTCAGGAACCGCCTTTCCATATGCGAAGTCGTGAGGGGGTCACAAAGCGTCTGAGAGCTCATTCCGAAATGGCCATCGTGAAACACTTGGCCAGAGCTGACGCGTCTGGCGGATGTTGCCACTAAAGTGCTTCTGAACTGAGGTCGGAGCCAAAAAAGAGGACATTGAGGATGACAATCCCGAGATACAGCTGCACAGCTATTCTCGAGACTTCTGCAGGTGAGCCTTGTACAACGAGCACGAAATATCGCCCTTAAACGGCAATCTCCCCTTTAGTTGAAAAAGAAAAAAAAGCAGAAGTTCATGTGCACGGTTTTTTTTTTCGTTCTTTTATGTTGTGCCTCATCTTGAACGGTCACTCGCTCGGGTGATCAATGATGGGTGAAAAAAAAATGGCTGTGGCTTAGGTAAGGTTAAGCCCAGGATGCGAAGCATACTAGCCTTTATTTTAGTTGTTGAACCACTGTTTAGCCTGGTGAACTGCTGTTGCTTGGCTATATTTGGTTCGGCTAGACGAAGAAACAACTCATGCATTACTTCTTCGCCTTCAAGAGTGGAACGCGACAGCGTTCCCGTCGACCCGCCAAGGGGTGTAAGACAATGGGCTACAGGGCAGCGACTACGCGCCCCGCATTGGACGCGGTGAGCGTCGAGCAAAGCAGCGTTCGGCGCGGCAACGAAATGTGCGCCTGAGCAAGAGACGCACGCCTTAGAAACAGCGCGTTTCTAAGGCAACACCGCATTCACTAGAGGCGCTTTTGTACCGCTTTGAAGCGTTGTACTCGTGGCTCAGTGGTAGCGTCTCCGTCCCACACTCCGGAGACCCTGGTTCGATTCCCACCCAGCCCGTCTTGCAAGAGTTGAGCCAAAGCCACTTCTCCTCTGTCGTGACGTCACGGTGTCACGTGATTTCATGGTCACCGCCGCGCCTGAGGAGCTGGGTTGAGCCCTCGTAATATGCTTCGCATAAAATATCAAACAAAATTGGGGCAACTTCTTTTTATTTATTTTGTACAGTGCTGGTGGAATAGACCAGCGCCTCTTGTAGTTTGTGTAGATAATAAATTGCGGCAGTGTAAAATACTGAATTTTCGCAGCAGAACTTGCAAATGAAAGTAAAAAAAAAGTTACCGATTGTCTTATGATTCTTTCTCAAAATGTGCAATACACTGTCCTAAGCTGCGATATCAATGGAATTTAATGACTTCTCTCCGTGGAAAACCTAGTTCTACCGCATTTTATTGTGTCTTAAGATATGAAACTGACAGAAACGAAATGATGTCAAGACTAATAGAAGTTATTCAGTGGGATTTGTCATGTTTACACGATGCTCAGCATGCAAGAACTCTCTGCAGAAACGTGATATATAAAAACCTAACTATTACATGCCTAGCATACCTGCAACGCCCGCATATAGTCGCTTGAAAAATATACCTCATGTAAAGCATCGCAAAAACAATAAAATTGCTGTACAATAAATACGCTGGTGATGATGGTAGGATTGAACGGCCTTGCGTCAAGCTGGCGTTGACACACGGTAAATTTGGGAGCGTTTTGGAGATCATGCGTATATTTGAAAATTTGTAAAGCTGGCAGACGATGATAAGTTTGTGCAATAATAGCCAACATAGGATACAGATTTCATTTCCAGCACGGGGTTCCAAATGCAGCCTGCATTTTTGTAATCTGCAAGAATGCATTCAGTGCACACAGGTGTGCAACGCTGATGCAATACTGCATTGCTCATTTTCTTATCGGTGTCTGTTGTTATCCGTATGATTCAAGATATCGAAAAAGACTCAGATTATCCATCGCGACATTTACTAAAACGTTGTTCTTCACTGGGCCCTCGGAAAATTATAGGTGAGAGGCCTAGTGTTCCTGGGATGTAGAGTAATTAAATCAAGGCCACCCATAGCTCTAACTATGCGTGGCCTTTCTATAACGCTGTCAGAGCACAAATGAAATCAGCTGCTTGGCGGGTTCTTCTTTTGCATACGAAAGCGTAGTTAACGTCACTACCTGCTTCGTACGCTACAGTTGCCGCTACCCCACAACTGCAGCTTATGCAACCATAGTCTGTGGACAGAGTGGACACGGTGACATGGCCGTGACAATGTCGCCTCAATTACTATTGTTCGTGCAGATTCTGCTTGGGAGCTGCTTCATCGATCACAGATCGGTGGGACGGACCGATGGCGGGCACCGCTTCGTGCATGCACCGCTGGTCTCAGCTTGCTACATCGAACCCAGCCGTCTTCACGGCGCAAGTTCTGTTTTCTGCAAGCCGTGGCTGAATCTGCACACGGACAGATTCACACCATTTACGGGAACCTTGACGTCACCAGGTCCCTACCGGCTTACCAGGCTCTTAGGCTTAAAAGAGGCAGCGCCAGCAACGATTTTCACTTGACATGGTGGCACGGCCGTGACAATGTGGCCTCACGTGCTATTTTGTTCGTGCCGTTTTTTACAGCATTCTGGATTCGTCGGCGCACTGCCTGGACAGCGTGGTGGTCCGGAATGTGTCAACCGATGCAAACCAACTTGCCGATCACCGTGGATGCATACGGGTTCCCCTTCCTGTCTTTCTGCCGAGTGATAATCTAGACTTGTTGGCTGTGCCTGCGCTGTTCTCAATCGTCTATGCTGACTCTCCACCGGGTCAACAAATCGTTGTCAAGGCCAACTTGGTGCCGTCATCAGCATTGGACATAAAAGACCCCCAGCCACAGTGCAGCTTCAGGGCGAGGCAGCAGCACTACAATGCTGATGTGCTGCTTCTTTATCGTGCAGATATGTTACTTAGACAACGTTCATTGTATCCCTTCAGATAACCGTCACTTGCTTCTGTTAACTTGCCCACATACCATTGTATCTTTATTTGTTTCCATTGATACTCGGCTTGTGCACCGTGTGAGTTGCTTGTGCTTAAGTGGAGACGTTGAGCTAAACGTGGGACCGTAAGGGTACTTCTGGCGGAAATTCTGGCACTGGCTCTGGAACACCTGCGCTATTACCGAGTGCAGATGTGGGCGGTTCCGATAGCGACTCGGTATCCACTGACAGCAAAGTTTCCGTTTCTGCCATGTTTTTCAGACTGCTGGCTGTAGAAAATAAAATAGCACAGGACGTTGCTGATTCTCCTGTTAATTCGCGTTGCGAGGCTGTTGAGTTACGTCTTAACGCTCTTGAGTCATCCAGTACTCATCTAGTGTAGCTAAAAAATGGTGGATGAATTAAAAAGTACAGTTGGTTCTCTTGATGAGGTGATTAAGCTCTTGGTTCAGAACGACAACCTAGAAAATAGACGGCGCTGTAATAATTTGATTCTGCACGGAATTCCCGAATCTCCAGATGATAATGGGGCATCAGTCAATGTTGTTATACAAGTTTTCACAGTAACCATTTGCATGGACTGCCCACAAATTGAAAGGTGTCATAGGATCGGTAGACATAAGACAGGCCGCACCCACCTCATTGTTTTGAAACTTCTGGATTTTTGGGAGAAAACTGAAATTCTTAAAAACGCGTCAGAGCTAAAGGGCTCCGGTCAACACATATCTGAGGATTATTCAGAAAACGCACGATCTATCAGAAGAAAGCTTTGAGAGGCGACCAGAACTTACCGCAACAGCGGCTCCTCCGCGCGCTTAGTATACGACCTTTTTGATAAGGTGCGCTATAACTAGGAAGCGCAGACTAATACGATCATGCAGTCTCGTAATCACGATACCAGGGCGTCTCCTTCAGCTACTGTTTCTAATTGTCGATGATGCCTGCGTGACTTCCACGAAAACCTCCGCATTTTAAACGTTAACGGGAAGTTTAGTCAGCAAGTTTCTTGATTTCTTGTCATAAAAGTTGTCTTACTTCTCCCATATCATTGGAGTCATGGAAACGTGGTCTCGTAGTGAAATTTACAATGCCGAAGTATTACTACCAGGCTTTAATGTTACAAGAACTGATCGAACAGAAGGTAGACGTGGCGGCGTTGCCTTATATTCACACTCCGACTTAAAGTTTTCTGTGCTTGATGCTAGTTCTCAAGCTGAGTCGGTTTGGTGTAAAGTTTATTTTGAGTCATTGACTTTTGTTGTTGGTGTCTTTTACCGCTCACCTAACTTGATCACAGAGCCTTTGGTTTTCTTGAATGAATGCATCCAAGCAATTGCACCTCATTCGCCAAATCTAATATGCATGGGTGATCTTAATGTCCCCGATATACACTGGTCATCGTAATTTCGGCTAGGCCATGATTCCCAACTGTACAGAGAAGCATTCAACTTTTTACAGACTTCCGGCCTAAAGCAAATAGTCAGTGATGCCACAGGAGGCACGACGATTTTAGATGTTGTTTTTTTTTTCAGCCCTAGGGTCTGTGATTATGGTTACGAATGCGTTGTCGTTCATGGCATATAAGGTCATGACGCGGTCTTTGCATCCATTTCGTGCCCTATACCGAAAGCCCGGTAAATTTATTCTACTTTTCGAGATATGAATCATGCTGATGATGTTGGTTTAATTGATACATTTAATGCTTCCTTTCGCCATATTGAAGCAATTAGTCTTTTTGATGATGTCGATACTTTAACTACATATTTTAGTGATCTCGTTGCATTTTGCATCACGCGTTTTGTACTGTTAAAACAAAAAAGACGAATTCAGAGCTGCCTTGGATCACATGGGGAACTTTGCACCTGTCGCGACGACTTGGACGTTTGCGGCGTACTAAACATACTGGTGACTCTGTTCTTACTGCATAATTGATTGCTCTTAAGGAGTAACTTCGAAGCGAAACTAATGCTGCTCGTGATTTTTACTTCCAGGTAACACTTCTAGGTTTGATTAGAAATAATCCACGCAAATTTTGGAGCTGTGGTCTGCTAAAGAATCGACCACTGATACCTCTGAAGTAAACGATACAGTTTCAAGTGATACTTCTATGATTGGAAATGCATTTAATAGTTACTTTAAATCTATTTTACACTTGATAACTCCGTTGTTACTCTTTTTATAGCGCAGAGGCATAGTTCTAATAACAACATGGTGGTTTCGAACCAGAGTGTGCTGAATTTGATTTTCAAACTGGATACGAAAAAGAAAGGAAGTCCCGACAATATAAACAATGCATTTCCCTTCATATACTCTTTATGGACTAGCCAATATTTAACAATTTTTCTTCGGAAATCTCTTTCGACGTTTGTTGTTGCTTCTGCCAGGAAAACGGCTAAAATTCTTCCACTACTAAAGTTTGGGAATAAGCAGTCGTTACTAAACTACAGACCCATCTCTATCACATCTCATTCTTGTAAAATACTTGAACACATAATTTACAACCATATCAATGAATTTCTAGAGTCTAATAATGTTTGATACGATGTTCAACACGGTTTTCGGCGCAGATTCAGCACCACAACCCAGCTTAGTGAACTCACCCATTATATCATCCGGGCCCTCGATGCAGGTGATCAAATTGCTGCAACATTTATTGATTTTTCAGAAGCTTTCGACACTCTGTCACAGTCCAACTTGTTGAAAAAGCTCACGGTTATTCTTAACAACCTAGCATTAGGTAACTGGAGTTCTTTTTTATCCAATTTGTCGCCGTACGTACTCTTTAGTTCTTCTCAGTCCTCCACTTGCAATGTAACGTCTGGCGGGCCCCAAGGATCGATATTATGTCCGCTTCTAGCTTTTATTTTCATAAATGGTCTACCAAGTAATATTCTTATCAAAATTCGCATGTACGCAGTTGATTGTTTTTTGCACCATATGATTAAAACTCCTCATGGTCGCATTATCTTTAATGATTCATTTACATCATTTGAGTCATGGTGTGAGACTTGACATATGCAAATCAACTTCCGGAAAACTGTATCTATGTTATTCATCAAACGTTCTTTCCCTTCTCCGTTTACCTATTCGTATAACGGCTACCATCTAGGAGATGTTTCACAGTATAAATATCTAAGTCTTCTATTCATTCAGGGTTTATCTTGGTCGGATCACATCGAACTCATGTGCAACCGTGCGATTAGAAGGTTAGGCTACTTGCAACGCACATAACGTTCGTCCCCACTTTGCCCACGACTCCTCACTTATAAAACACTGATTCATCCAATACTGGATCATGACTCTGTCGTATGGTACCTACACAAAATATCTGACATCAGCAAAACTGATCTGTCCAGAAGAAAGCTGTACGCTTCATTTATCGTCGCTTTGAGAGTTACTTTTCATCCAGTTCCCATCTTCTTAGCCTTCAACATACCAGTCTGTCTTCTCGTCGTCACACTGAATCGTTGATGTTTATTTATACTCTAATGAACTCCCCACGATTTTCCCTACTTAGCAAATACATCGCACTCGCTATACCCGCACTCACCAGACAGCACCACGAGTTTAATATGTCCCCTTTTCACGATCATACTGGTGCGTTTAAATAGTTTTTTTTGTCCGTTCTATAGAATTGTTGAACGCTCTGCCTGGTTACGCAAAATGTTTACCACTCGATGAATTTATTTTGTATATTAGCAATCATTGAGGTCCAGTGCTGTTTCTATGCTTTTCCATGTATTGTGTTTCCCCACTCCTGCGATAGCCGTTCGGGGCTTCAGTATGTTGAAATAAATAAATAAATAAATAAATAAATAAATAAATAAATAAATAAATAAATAAATAAATAAATAAATAAATAATCTCTACGGGAACCCTTGCGGCGAACGCTATGCGCGAAGGCGGGCTTTCTGTCTCTTTTGGTTTTCTTTCCTCCGCCCGGCCGGCGCCGTCGCTGCCGCGGATGGGTGGATGCTGTGAGCGTCCCCTTTGAAACGGCGTGGTGGGTGGCGCCACCAAGACCGTGTTATTTTGCCTAATGTCATACGTATCTTTTTGATGCGGATGTTTGATTCGGTGATTCGCGCAGATACGCGGAGGCGAGCGCCATCTGGTAATACTGCCAGGAACCCAGAGGCCCACGCGGCGAGCACCTCCCACTGCGATTGGTTGAGTTTTTGACGTCGGACACGAGAAATGCATTGGGCGTTGAGGCATACAGCTTCGATTTAAAAAGTTCTCTTACAAATAAGGGAAACACAATAACACCGCGATAAATTCTGTATTGATTTTTATTCAAATCAAGGGAAACAAATACATAACTTGGCTTTTTGTTGCACCTTATAACCTCCTGAGACCGCAACTACACTATGGGAAGATGCCAGTGAAATCTCGGACCCGAGAAGCGGTGTTAACGTATACCTCTGAACGCATTCGTCCATTTCTGCCTTTCTACTTTTCTGCTATGTCCGGAAGGGCATTCGGCTCCTGATTCATTTGAATGCGATTATCTTCTTTGAACTCTTGTTTCGCGCGTTCATGGGTGTCTGAAAATCCTTTAGTTGGCCATGAGTGGGCTTGGCCAGAGAAGCGGCGCGTTTTGTTCACAGGTCATGGCGCGGAAAGTTTCTCCAAGTGGTCCTGGCGTAGTGGTTCTTGTGAACCACGAACGCCGAGTTGAGGCTGCTTGAGTTCTTGCAACCTGCATAGATCCCGGATAACAAGCATTTCATGCGATGGGTGTTTGTGAGACGCATTCACTTGGTTGTCCGAGTGCCTTCGACAGGCACCTAGACAGCTCACCGCAGTTGTTCTTGCCTAACATGGGATATTGACGCCAGAACGTAGCCAAAGTAGCTATACTCGGCTTGACGAAGGATGACGCAAATAAATAAACGGAGTGTACGAACAAATAAAGATTCGCTTAGGAAATAAATTAACAATTATAGAATGTGTAAGCGTGACTCAACGAGGACGTAGAAAGAAACAGACGCACGGAGACAGCGCTGTCCTTGTGTGTCTGCTTCTTTGTATATCCTTGTTTAGTCGCGCTTACACATTCTATCATGGATTCAAACAACTAGCCCGTCAACGTGTTTTAACTAAATTAAGCAGCATGGTGTCATGCGCGCAGGGGTAAACATGAACACACATCGCTCGATGAGAGCGGAAACCGTCTATGAAAACGCTGGAGTTAGGAATCGCGGCAGCAGCAATCGCGGCGGCAGCAGTAATTGACTTCCGTGGATCTGTCACTTCAAAGCGTACGAAATGTCGAAAGCACAGAGCATACAAAGGTACCGGCACTACGCGCACCCTGAAAAAAATCGCAGATCGCTTTGAATATGAGGCCGCGCGGGCGCGCACTTCAGCCACGTCGCAGACCGCTTTCAAGACATGCGAGCGCCCGCAACGCGTCCCTACGGCGTCCGTCGAAGGCGTCCACTACGGCGTCCGCGTGGCCAACGCCGTAGACACCGTGGTTGTCTCCCCTCTGTACGGAGCGGCGGGCCGGGAGGACATCGAGGCACCGTAGCAGCCGCAGGAAAAGAACGTTCCTCCTCCCTCGCTTGAAGCCCCTTCCTCGCGCGCCATAGGAGAGGGCACGCATACGGGCTGCGTTCTCCACCTTCGCATGTATTACCTCCTTTGTGAAAATAAAGCTTTTCATTCATTCATTCACTCACTTGCACACGCGAGATTGAACCGCATTCGCCGGCTCACCCTGACACGCTCATACGGAACCTTACGGTGACGCCGACGGCAGTATAATGCGCCTGGAGTGTTCATATAATTGCTATCGCAATAAAATAAAGATTACAAAAGGAAGAACTAGTTAAACGAAACAAACATAAAAACGCAACACATCTAAATGCACACCCACGCACCACAGGCACTCGCATCAAAAATATTACAGCATGATTTTATACCGGAAGGCTTTTGGGAGTAGAGCAGTCTAACTGTAAGTGTTTCCCGTTTTGCATGCCTGTAGGGCTTCGACGCTAAGTTGTGGTTGCCGCACAAAATAAACTTGGTGCATTAGCTGAGACGTTACTACAGTGAGTCTCTTCAGGACCCCACACGCACTCCTATCATTAGCAGGCAGTGTTATATTTTCTACAAGAGCGTCCTGGCTGGCTCGGTTCGTCAACTCACCCAACAACTTGATAGTGCGCTCAAGCTCGGTCCTGAGTATTTCGAGAACTCTGTCCACGCCCTGCTTGCCCTGCGCAGAGAGAGGCAGAAGAAAAACAATAGTTATGTGCTGCGAGCATCAATCAACAAATTGACTTCGGAACTCTGCGTGCACACGAAAGTACAAGCATGTTTCAAGGAATTATGGATATTGGTTACGAGTCGTTTCGGACGATTACATGCCTCTACTAGTAAAAACAAATAATTGAAAGTATCTGCTTCCAGAACAACTGTGTTATAGCATCGATTGTCCATATTGGAAGAGTGTGACCTATAAGGATTGTTAGCTTGGCTTACAGATTTTTAGCAAAACAATTATGTAATTCAGGTTTAAGGAGGGCTCAAATGCGATTCGAGAGTGATAGCCTTCGCCACATATCCATCATTACATTACAGGATAAGCATTTCAGATATGTTGCAGGCAAATGTATACTAACTGTGTGATACCAGCACTAAATGAAATGTAAGGAGCGAGGCATTACGCGAAGCTGTATGGCTTCACATATACGCAACGGCAGAGCTAGAAGAGACCATTAAAAAGTAACACCATATCACAGTCCTGCTGCGCATTTGTGAGTCGCCTGCGAAAGGTCCAGCCACTTGTTTTTCCAGAAAAGACGTACAATAAATCTTGATATTGAGCACATTTTACCTCTTTAGAGGTAGCGAAAAAAAAATGGCCGACGATTACGCTTTTTGGTTATGCGATCTAAGAGTGCAGCTGCTGCCTTATTTCAACAACAGGCAACCGCATACAGAACGCGCAGTACCGAGCGGAGGCGGTTCTGCGTTTAGGATTGGGCAGCACACACCGCGATCCGCTGCTATCGAGCCGGCGCTCTGGCGACGCGCCACCGTGCCGTCTTATAACGGATCACCGCCGCGGAAAAGGGGTGGGGGGTGGAGATTAGCAATTATTATTTTATGTTTCTTCTGAGGTGGGATGAGGAAACGGATGGAGAACGGGGGTTCTGAGTAGAGGTCACACACTAACTGACTAGGAGACAGGCCTCAATGTGGCCGCACAAGGTTAGGGTAAAAAATAGAAGTGAGGGGACGAAACGCCATAACTGCCTTTCGAGTCACCGCAATGGCACTGCGCCAGGTAAGAGGAGGTGTAAGGCAAGAGTGAAATTCCGAGAAGGACAGCCAGGCGCATGCACTGCCAGAGGCTAAAGCGGGAGACACACGGTCCGATCCGGTGTCCGATCCGGCGTCCGACGCGCCGGAACGGCAGCCGGAATCGAGGTGTTTTGCCGTGCCGAAGCGCCGGATCGGACGTCCGGCGTGTGACAAATAGGGCAGATTTTCATCGTCCGACGCGTCCGACAACCGCACCGTCGTCTGGCCGCAGCCAATGACAGCGCGGCTGGCATGTGACGTTCTCCGACGTTCCCTCCATGGAGGCGGCGCTGGCTGGCCGGTTTCTCGCACTGTTTATTTTTTCTTGCCTGCTGCAGTTTGTTTACGACACGAAATAGCTACCATTTCAGTAAAATTATCTTGAACGTGTGCCTCTTATGCAAAGCAGCTCCTAGTACACTAGCACTAAGCTACTGGCGAGATCGGGAGCCGCGATGCGAGGGCATTTCGCGGGCAGACATCACACACCGACCGTCTGAGCGAGGCTGCTCGCTTCGCTTGCACGTTTGCCCTTCGCAACGACTGCGTCGAGTAAACCAATTGTATTTAATTACGGGCGACCTAAGTGTACAGTGTTAATTGTTTTGGCAAACATAAGCGCTCTTCTACGAGCTCGGGTTGGATCGTAAGCGCCGGCGGCCGCGGCGTCTGCCTTGCTAGGCCTACCGGCCCTATCGCTGGTCGTTAGCGGAGTCGTCAGTGCACAACGCGCCGTCGTGAAGTGTTCCGTCACTCGCAGGGGCCTATTTCATTGACAGTGTTCGCGTAAAGCGAAGCAGCGTTGTGCAGAGTTTTTTTTTTATATTGCGTTTCTCGACGTGGCTATGAAGTCAAGCTGGGGGGCTGAATCTGGATGGAGCTTACGCGCCACTCAATCTTTCGGATGCACGCACCATGTGACCCGAACCGTCGTATGCCGCATGCCGGAGCATGCGGCGCCACATGTTGGATCGGACGCCGAATCGTACCGTGTGTCTCCTGCTGAATGCTACTGAGGAACGCTCCCCGTAAACGGGGATGTGAGAGACACGCCTGAGCGCCGTACAGCTACGCGACGTGGAGACGCAGGAGCGGAGAGCCGCGGATCACGCGCGAGGCGGCAAGGAGCGCCCGCCGCCGGCACCGCGGCAGTGGCGTGACAGCGGGAGAAGGGACGGCGAGGACGGAGTGGACGGTAGCGGCGAGAGTCACCGCAACGGCGCTAGGCGGAGGAAGGGGGTGAGAAGATAGGCGAGAACACGTGATTCGGCTATGGAGGACAAGGGGAAAGCAAGGCTGGCGCCGCGCGCGAGAGATGGCAGCAGGAGCGCGCGCAGCTAGAGCAGCACGCGGATGATGTCCTTGGTTACGGCGAGGCCGACGGTGAGGCACGACGGCGACGCGAAGCGCAGGAACGGGCGCCAAAGAGCTGTGCTCTAAAAAGCTGGTCACAGATTTGTTTTTAGTCTATTCAGAGATAGCTTGCCGTGCTGAGTACGTCTGCCATGACTGTAACCGTGTTAATAGCCAAAGAGGGCAGAAATGGCACCGGTGTCTCGTGTTACATTGTAAGCAAGGCCCCAGATGAGCGGTCTGCCCACGAACACCGCCCGGGCTCCGAGACTGAGTGCCTTGACCACATCAGCACCGCTGCGGACTCCGCTGTCCAGGTAGATCTCCAGGCGACCGCGTATCGCCGACACGATCTCGGGCAGCGCTTCGATCTGAAAGACACACAACACACAAGAAAGCGCTAATTCTCATTCCATTTTTAAGTTCAGAGTCATTGCACATTGTGTTGATTACATATTTTCCTCACTTTAATTAGGGGGATTTTCCGGAAGGCACGGGTAATAAAAATGTACAAAAATGTAGTCGAATTACCGCGTGCAGAACTGTGTGATTCAGGTAATACAGCGACGAGTTAGCAATTTTGTTGTCCGATATCGAACGGGTAATGTCTTCAACTTTATGGGTTTTGCTTTCCCAGGTCCTATGACGATATTCGCCTTCAGTCCCGATTGTGCATTAGCATACATAACCTGTTTGTAAGTAGAGCATTGACAAATAAAGATCACCTTATTCTCAAGATTAAAATTCTTCAAAAGTCCAATATTCAATGAAACAAGCACCGTGGCCGGCGTTCCATCTAGTTGGCGGCCTCCGTGGTTGGATACCAAAATGGCAGCTGCGCCGTGGTGGTAAGCTTGGAGAGCGGCGTCACCTGCGCAGTGAGGAATAGGACCGCCCAGGATAGGTTCTCGAAAGGGTTCTCGCAGACATCGCAGTTGAACTAAATAAATAGCCACGACCTTCCGAATGAAAATCTGAAGATGACCGGATAAGGTGACACGCGTTACCGCAGATTTCGGCCTGCTTTTACTGCCGTGGTCCCGCTTTCCCACGGATTACGTGTGGGGTGGCATTTTGTCCCCCTTTGGCCTCTCCGGACACCATGTTCTGCCGAAAAGTGTGGTGGTGCCACCTTCAAAAAGACTCGAGATGTAAGCGGCAAAGCAAAACGCTGAAGGGAGTCAGACAGCAGCACTTACGATTTTATAATCGTCGGAAAGCGAACCATTTCTTTGCTTTCACGTGATTGGTCTGAACGGCGCTTTCCGATTCTGATCAATCACGCCAGCGAAAGCGAATGGTTCGCTTTTCCAAAGCATCATAAGTTCCAATAGCCTCGTAAAACGCACCACCACTAACTACTCGTAGGCTTCCTCGCTCCACCTGCGTAGGACGTCTCAATGCCTTGGTTAAAGAAGCCGTACCCAAACGAAAGCGCACTGACCATGCTGTGTTCATAGCGCCTTACCTATAACGCATTTGTTGTTGGAAGCAGGTAGAACGATGCAGAAACGCAAGTGCAGAATTTACTGAACAGCTTGCATAACAGCTCTACTTGAGATAAACAAAATCCAGAATAAGTGATGAATCTCGTTTCTATCATTTTAGGCCTCGCACAAGCGACTGATAGCCCGGTGCAGCAAACGTCTTTATGATCGGCGGAATTGCTAGGTAGGCACCACAACTATAACCCTGGAACTTCGCTCCCGGATACTGCTAGCTACCGTACTCGAGCGCTTTCCTCTTGACTTGCGTGTTTGCGACGGTGAGACTCACGTTGCTACTCTTCTTCATTACAGAATACGCTGCTTTAGCGCTGTTTGTTCCAAATAATGGCACGACAGCAGATGCAATTTTTTATCGCTGTTCATGCAGGAGTACTGACGTGTGAGAACTCCCTTGGCGACGATGGGAAGTCCGCTGATTTTCTTCAGCCAACCGATGTCTTGCCACGACACGGCGCGGGAGATGTGGCCGTCCACGTCCTCCTGGGTGCCCGACTGGATGTTGGACTTTTCGTGCCAGCCCTCGAGGTTAGCGAAACTGTGCGCGACGACGATGGTGCTCCAATCATTCAGAGGTAACGCATACGCCATGTCAATTTGTATAGAGTAAGAGGAGATACTATAATGCCTTGATGAACACAAAGAGAGGGACGGACGGATAGAGTGACCAATCGACCGATCCATCGACAGACGACATACATACATACATACATACATACATACATACATACATACATACATACATACATACATACATACATACATACATACATACATACATACATACATACATACACATACATACATACATACATACATACATACATACATACATACATACATACATACATACATACATACATACATACATACATACATACATACATACATACATACATACATACATACATTCCGATGTCAGGACTGCAACTGTAATTCCTAGAGTTGCATGAAAACAAAACTACTCTCTGTCTTGTCCCTGCGCTTCATGTTAAATAATTGTCGGACACCAACTAGCATGCTTACAACCCTTGCGTTTGTCCCACTTTTTTGCTTTCACTGCTATGTTTCATGGGATGCATCTGCTAAGCCACATTTCGCTCCTGCGTCACATCTACCTATTCATATTAATTTCCTCTGCCAAGGTTGCTTCCACCACGTCTTAGCATATAGTTATGCTGGAAAGCTGAGCTTGGAACTACGATCGTACCTGAAGTTTGTCATATATTTGGCAGTACAGAATGAAGAAGTGATCTAACAGCGCAAGGTACTACAGAGAAGACTTGGTACTTCTTTGGTATTTCAGAACCGAGGAAATTATTCTTTAATGTGCTCTGTGCAGCCCCTGCTTTCAAACAAGATTGGCAAGGTGTGCCTGGACTACTTAATTCTGTATTCCTCCGGTTCTTCATATTAGGCGCCTTTTTATTTATTACTTAGTCGTCCGGGTTTGTTATTAATGATTGTAAGATAGCCAGCTCTGCGGTCACCCATGTTCTAAGGCTCACATACTCCTTTGCAAGCAACAAGGCAGATTTGGAGCATGGTCGGTCGTTCGACTCACGTCACGTTGGGGGGCAGGACGAATCGGTTCTTGGCCGGGCCCAGCTTGTGGCCGACGACGGGTGAGTCGGCGGTCAGCACAATGGCCGAGTATCCCGCTCTGGCTGCACGCTTGACCATCCACTCGGTGACCGACCGGTCGCGGAACAGGTACGCTTGGAACCAGAGCAGGCAGCGAGGCGCTTTCCTGCGCACCTCCTCCAGCGACGTGGTGCTTAGCGAGCTGAGGATCATCACGGTGCGGGCATCCTGGGCGGCTGCGCCAGGGGCGTCGGCCAGCGGCGTGCAGGGTTTTGAGTGCGAGGAAGCTTTGCTGAACAGCGCCGTATCACAAGATTGAGCTATTTTTGTCGTTGTTGTTGAGAAAAAGCTCAGCGGCTCCTATCTAAATTCATTGAAAGGAGAAACCGTTTTCTCGGAAAACACCGCGCCAAATTTTATGCAGTTTGTTGCATTGAAACGAAGAAGGTCAAAATCTAGTGGCTGTTGGCACGGAATTTGAAGTTTAGGTTGTAAATATATTAATAAATATTTATAAAAATGCCAAATTTTCAGGAAACGGTACTGTCAAGGTTGCAACATTGTAACTCAGAAATAAAAAGATGATATCCCAATTTTGTAACTTGCGTGTAATAGTACTTCTAAAGGGAACAAAATTAATTGAATATACATGGGTCTCACATACACCACTCATATGCGAGTAGGGCTTTTGCAATACCCTTGTAAACAATGCAAGAAACTTCACGTACGATATAAATTTATGTGTCAGACCTGTTCGCTTTAGATGCCTTAGCGGATACAGCTTACTGGGCTGCAATATATCTGTTTTTACTACGGAGATACGAATTTATAAACTTCATGCCTGTATTTTTTTCAAGCTTACCAATTTTTGAAAATTCCTGTTAAAAACTTCACGCCCTAAAAGAAAATACCGTTTCCAACAGTCACTAGAATCCAACCTTTTCTCTCAAATACAACAATATTCATTCAACTAGGCCTAGTGGCTATGTCAGTAAAGTGTTTCTGCGTTTTACAAGTATTTCAATTGGCGCCATCTCAGTTGGGCCCAAGGGAAAGCTTCACCTTAAACATGATTGTCTATTAACTCGTCGGAAGAGCCGTTAATTATTCATAAGCTGAATAGTAAGTTCTAAATATTCAATTCGGAGTTCTGTTCCACAGACACGCAAACTTATATACTATATCATGACGCCATGTACGGCCCCGTATTTGGTACCACTGTGCCACATGATGAAGCCCACACACACACGCTCTCTTTCTTTCACGTCACGCCTCCGTTGAGCTGTGGATAGCCCACATTATACCATACATCAATTGCAATAGATCGTATTTTGTGGCACTGCTGTTGTGGGTTTCTGTCGGTGTTCCTATATGGTGCGTAATAAATCACCATATAAAGCCGGAATTTCGCGAATCACAACATCGCGGGTCGTGTGCAGGAAGCCTTTGTAGAAATGCAGCGTCAATTGCGGTAGCAGGGAACTGTGCCGTGAAACTTTGCGCTAAACATACGGGGGACAAAGAAAGATACACAAGGACGAAACGAAGGCTCGTCCTTCTCCAGTTTTCTTTGTACCCACGTGTTTGCTATCCCAGTGTAGGGACGCAAACCGGGTACTAGTCTGGTTGTCCTCCCTGCTTTTCCTGTCCTTGCTCTCTCTCTCTCTCTTTCACGATTAATCAATTCCAACTAGGCCGGCTCGCAGTGAAACTATGCCGGCAAAATTGAGCCCTCTAACGATCTGCGAGGCCTCACAGTGGCTTTAGGGAAATTAGGCTGTCCGATATTCGGGCGAACGCGAACGGTTTGGGTGGATTTCGGGGTGAGCGGAGCCGTACACGGGAGCGGTTTAGTCGCCGTTCATAGTGGAGGCGCCCTTTGTCCCACTCCTCGCCTCCTTTTAAAAGCACCAGCGCCATATTGGTTCTCTCTGGCGCGTTCGTGTACTGCTGTTGGTGCTAGCCAGATGCCTTTCTTCAGCGCGCTTTTGGCCAGCTTGGTGTGTGTGTGTCTGCGTACGTTTGTGTTTGCGTACTTAACGTGTTTTCATCTGCGCGGGATCATGCTTGTGCGTGTGTTTGTATGTGCGTATATGTACGCGTTTATAAATGCTTGTGTGTGTGCCTGTGTGTATGTATTTGCGCATGATTGTGCACTCTTGTCTTGTGCGTCTGCCTACGTGTGCGTGCGTGCTTATGTGTGTGTGCGTGTATGTATGTGCGCGTGTTCGTGCATTTGCGTTTGCATGCGTATTTGTGTGTTTACGTGGGTGCTTGTACGTGTGAGCGTGTTTGTGCGTGCTTGCGCGTGCTTACGCAAGCACGCACAAAGCAAGCACGCATGCAGGAGCAAGCACCGTGCGCGACTGGTCAAAACGTATTGTTGAGCTGCTGGGTTTTTCACTGCTTACAAACGGCGCCGCAGAATACGCATGCCAGTACTGCTACAAGACACCTTATCAACGTCTTGTCTCCTCTGTCTGTTCTGTTCTCTTATGCCTTATTTTAATGCGTCAACTTTAAAACGCTCATGCGAAGGAAAACTCTGCGGCGTCCGTCGCTTACGTCGCGGCGTGGGAGAGATGGAAAGAGTGGAGAGGAAGAGGGAAATGTGTGACGTAACACGTGGAGAGAAGAAAAGGAGTGAGAGCAGGTGAATGGTTGTGTAAAGGAGGGAGAGCGTGGTGTGACGTCCAACCTACCAATAGGAATACAGGAGGCACATGACGTCGCGCTTCGGCGCCCACAACTGGCAGTCAGCTATTGGCGGCGAGGAGTTACGGAGTCGCCATCTATCGGAAGCGCCTCGCTGGCGTAGTATGAGGGATCACGTGGCGCGCTCCTCATAGGTTTTGCTGTCAGCGCTCACTGAAAACACCACGCGCGAGCTCTCCCGGACATTTCTGTAAGTACTTTCGAAACGAGAGAAGTTTCTTACTGTCTAAATAATAATCTTGGGCAAACTGAAAGCACACAATCGTTTACAGACGCTATATCTCTACCGAATACGTACGGTGAACTCCACTGCGCTCGGTCGCCGCGATGGAGTCTAAAGAAAGGTAGGTAAACGCTGAGAGCGAACTATGTGAAATATGTTCCTATAGTGTTTGTATAACTAAATGGAGTGTAATAGAACGAAGCCTCAATGCAGCGATCGCGTAGATTCGCAGCGACCGACTGCGCGTCCGCATGCTTGTCCGCGCACTGTTTCGCTTTCTCCGCGCGCGCGTTATCGCACCATGCCATGAGCTTTAGGCCGCAGAATATGAGCATTTGACAGTATACAAGCAACCATTGTTGCGTGGGCGCTGTCACAGCTGTTCAAAAATAATTTCATTGTAGAGACTTCGACGCCTACGGGGACTGTGATGTGCTGTCGCGACGATTCAATCTTTTTTTTTCTTCTAAATTCTTTGACTTTTCAATACTATTTCTCCAGTTGCCTCGCACTGTATGTTTATCGGTGTTCTCAGCGTGCAATTTCCCGCTGCTCCTTTTTTGTAATCCAGCGCATTAAGTCATAACACAAACATTACCATATGCCATGCTTTTTTTAAATGTGCTTCTTACCGCTGCCTTTCCACTCCACTGAACTTACCAGTATCTATAGCATCGACAAGTTCATAGACCAAACCGTCACGACATTAGTCGGGCAGCGGACTCGGGCGAGCGTCTTAGTGCGCGTTTTCAGAACATCGCAGACCGGGCGCCGTAGCAGAAATCTTCCTCGCTCTGTGCTTGCTGCGTACCCGAGTTGTAGCCGATGACTGTTTGCCGGTTTTATGTTTCGCGAGCCAAGCTTCACGCAGCTTCTTGTCCTGCGGCTACGTGTGAATAAGGCTGACACCGGCCTCCGTTACGTGCGTCCGGCCCTGCGGCACCGAGCAGTAGCCTACCATGTTGCGCACCTTCAAAGGCAACCACTACCTATTGTAGTGCTTTGAAGCGTTGTGAAGGAGACACTCGAAGCGGGAAAATTTCGCCTCTAAATGAGGACCGCAGCGTACGAGGGAATTTAAACTCGTTTCCAGCTTGCTTCGGCGCGCCCGAAGCAGCCGACGCGGCTGCTATGTCCACGTGATCCCTCCTAGCATGTCACGCCGACGGTGGCGCCAGCTTTTCCAGTGGTGGAGCTCGAGGCCAATATTCGCGACTCCAACTAAACGCTCGCTACCTAGCGGCCGCGCCGATCCAGGTTCAGGCTTCAAGCGAAGGAGGGTGTCCTGTCACGGCATGAGTTGAATGCCTCGTAGTTCTCAAATCGCCGTGATGCCGTCGCGCACAAGCCCCAAAATGAAAGAGAAAATACATGGATGTCTAAATACTTTTTGTTGTGTACTATTATGCGTGTCATCGCGTTGGAAAGCCAGCAATGTATGATTGCGTCGTTTCCACAAAGAAGCAGATGACGCGAATCGGATCAGAAATTTCCGCACTGGGAAAAGATGACTGATACTGAGCTGGTTAATGCGAAACATTTCACTCGGGACGACTGATTTCTTCCCGGTGAGTAAGCCTTTGCTTTCTATTTATTTATGATATATACCTTGGTGGCGTTTCAAATAGTGGAGTCCACTTTGTTTAGACATGCGCTTTGATAAATTATAGTGATGGAGGCTTAAGCTTCATTTGGTTTTGTTCCCTTATAGTGTTGTGCCCCAGTATTAGTGTTACTAATGCTTTAACCAGCAGGTCCATCCTCGCTAATGCACTTTGAAGGCACGGTAGCAGGAATGATAACCGTCTCGGAAGGTCCGAAGTTGATCATTACACATAAACCGCGAGGCAACAGATCTTTTTTATAGCATGCTTTAGTTTAGCGGTTCAAGCAAAAGATGCTGTTTTCTCATTCAACATGCATAATTAATTGTCAGTTTATTTGCTCCTCAGAAATTTAGCTGCAACTGCAAGCAGTGCTTGTTACAGCTTTCAACTGGTTCAGCTAGTTTCCAAATGCAAAAAAAAGAGGTGAGGCGTTCAGACAGGACACAAGAGTAGCGATGTGGACAACATGAACGCTGACTATCAACTGAAGGGAGCACTAACGCGAAAAAAGAAAGACACAAAACCCATCTGCGCAAGCTCAGGAATGGTATCACCACGTGTCAGTCGGGTGCACGTGCCGGTCTACGTGAGAGATAACTGTTAAGGCACTTAATCTCTTCCTTATGTAAAGTAATCGAAGGCGGACTCACGCATGCGCTTCCACCATTATAGATATGCCATGCCTCTACCATAAGACGCGTATCTTCATTCTTATGCCTGTACAATATTGCGCATTCATCTAACTCTGGCGTGCAGTTACAATCTTGGGAATGTAGGGAAAGATTAAAAGGCGATCCACTGGTTAACGACCTTTTATGTTCCATTAGGCTCTGATTGATACACCGTCCCGTTTGCCCTACATAGAACTGGCCGCAGCTAAGGGGAGTTTTATAAACCACACCCACACGACAGTCAGTAAAACTGTTGTTCTTATTGTGCTTCACTGGACAAATATCTGTTCTTTTATTGCGTTTTACCTGCTCCTTTTTCCTCTGTACGGCAGCGCATATCTTGCCTAGCTTATTGGGGGCAGTGAAAGCAACATTATCATCATATCTACTTGCAACTTTTTAAAGCCTGTGCGACACTGAATGAGTGTACGGAATAGCTACTACTCTATTTTTTTTTGCTATTACTACTTTCTGTAAGCACGTCCGTCCCCCCCGAAACCGACTTCGTTAGGCGCTCAGCCACAGTGGCCAGTGCTACACTAGGATAACCTTCTTCTAATAGGCGCCGGACCTGCGCATCAAAACTGGCGCTCATTTTGTGCATGCAGGATCTGCATGCCTCACCTCTTTTTTTGCGTTATGAATCCTTACCAACTAGCTCAGTTTTCTGTCGTTCTTAGTTTCCAAGTCATACTTTTAGACTAATGCAACTGACTTTCGCAAAAGAAACCCATCGCTGAATTTTGGAAGCCTGTTGTAAGAAAACGAGCTTGGTCATACGATAGGTTATTATCCAAGCCTTACGTTTCACCGGGTTTGAGAATTGCTATGGGCGGCAGGTATCTGCTGTGTTCCGGGGCCCTACCTCCAACACTGTGTACTGCGAGCACGAGCCAGTGATCGGATGCAGACGAGCTTATCACACGTATCAGCTAATTAGAAAAAGAAGGTGCACCCTAACTCACAAACGGAACTCACAATTGTTTTTACCCAAAGACCACGTAAGATTCAGTTGTTAGCCTCGCTCTATCAGTGAAGAAGATCCATATATATAGCTTCTGAAAGCACGACAGACGTTACTGTCTGTATACTGTGAGATACTATAAGTGATACACTGCAACACGAGTCACAACGCGGAGTTGCCTATGAAGGTGGAAAACAGTCAAGTATCGTCCCTGTAGCTGTGCAGCAACGCGGCGAACAAGAGCTTGCACCTTTTGTAGAGGCTCGCTACGCACGAACACTTCTTTTTTTTAACCTCCGGCTCACTTGAAAGGCTCTTTGTTTCTAAAAAAGTCTGATGTGGCTCGACGGGCACTCCGGACGTTTGCACGCATAGCGCAACTATTTCCACCATTTCGTCGCTGAAATCAAATCCTTGAGACCGATCTCAATATTATGATTGGCAGCAAGGGCGCTTTCAGCTTCCACGAAACAGCTCGATTCAATGCCACAGAAGAGAAACATGCGCATAGCACCAAGCGAGAAAGCCGCCGTGAGCATAGATGTCGTAGCTATCGTTGTTTATTTGGACGGTGTTGCCAGCACAAGTAGCGGATTCTGACGAGGGAATCGCGCTCTGGCGCGCTGCGGTGGGCTCGGCAGGTTACCTGTGGCGTGTGACAGGTTCAAGCATGTATTGTGAAGGCGCTTGCCCTTGAGTGCAGTTCAAAATGGGTGCAGTGTCGTCAGTGATGGGCTTGCGAAGGGTTAATGATGACGCAGTTCTTTCGTATCAACGAATTGGTCGACCAATAATTAGTCTATTAATCCCATTTTTAAGGACGGACGCTGCAAGAACACTTGGCATATCTACTCGCAAATGCGCACTATCTGATTGGATTTGGCCTAACAGTGCTGGATGACGACTTGATAAATCCGAAGCGGTGGGCTGTCCCTACGACGGGCACCACCAAGTTTCCGTGGCATGCTCCCCTGAGAAAAAGTATACCGACTATAGGGATTCCGCGACAAAGCCGATTTTCTTCTCCGCCTATGAATAAAACTTGGAATTGTTGATCGCATTCGAAACTTGCCATTGGGAACGTTCCCGTGTGCTCGTCAATGTCAGTCTGTGCGTCGAAGACATTCAGTTCTATCGGTGAGCCCGTGGTCCAAAGCACGGGGACAAGGTACGCACGCGAGAGAACCAGCGCACCTTGCGTACTTCGCAATATAGATGTGGAGCATGCACCGCTGACGTAAACGCGACGTCACTCGCGTTTCCCGCTAGGCGCCACGCTAACACTCTTTTTTGACCATTTCGCGGAGGTACACCGTGCCGCAATTCGCGTGCTCGGGAACGAGCCTCCCTTGGCCCGTGTGCCCCGCCCACCATACGTGCATGAACACGTGCGTGAGTTGCGCGTGCAGCCTTTGAGGTTCCCAACACTATCACACATCGGCGCCCCGCGTCTATACCGAACGTGGTGCCGTCGCCGATAAAAAGAAAAAGACCAACAGACTAAGGACAGAGCGGCTAGGATAAAGCTGGTCGAAACACCATTTGTAAGGAACATTTCCGCAACAGACGTACAAGTTAGCGTGCGTACACATGAACCAGTCTGAATAAATATTATGTTGCGAAATAATAAGTACATGTACGCCCTAAATAAACACACACTGATGAAATGGTCTCCAGCTACCGACTCATTTTATTCTTTGAGTGGGGCTAGCTTTACATTGCAGTCACTACCAATACAGCGTGCGCGCTAACAGCAGAAGCGAAAAACATATAAGCCTCTCGGAAATGCGTGCATTATACCAGGTCGAAATGCCCTATCGCAAACGACACTTATTTGACAAGCAGAGACAGTGAAGGTTTACCGACACCATGCCGATCCGAGCCTCACTCACTTCCCTTTTACTTCTATAATGACTTTCAGCAATGATCCTGAACGAACTCTTATCCCAATGAGTCAACAAATGTGAATTCAAACTTGGATATTTTTAAAAGTTCTATCCTTTTCGTGCTATCTCTTGTACTTGCATGTACCAAACAAGCCTAGGAACTTGCCTGAAGTTTCAGGCAATCAGCTAGTGTAACTAGTGTAAAGCTTCGGAGCAAAAGTGGCTTAGAGGGGCTTACCTTGTGCAGCTGCCGCTTCACCATCCTTGTGTGCCAATTTCTGCATGGCCGCCGGCGCGAATCCGATCGGCATCGAAATGCGGTGCCCCAGCACCGATGTCGTCGTGTCGACTCGCGACACGTCCACCAAAAATTTGGGCCGAAAACGAAGTCTGCACGTCGACAGTAAACATGTCGAACACGTAAGACATGACTCAGAGCGAAGTTTCGTCATTCCTGAATTCAGTCTTACTAATCAGTCCGACAACTAGCTATGAACAACTTGAACAACTAGCTATGGGGGGTGGGGGGGGGGGGTGAAGTAGTGGTTTAGAACATCATATTCAATAGCTCCTTTCCATGCTGTTCGACAGGGTCACAAAAGTCGTCGAGACGAGTAACTCAACTTAATAACCATGAATAAACTGGCTGAAAGGGGGAAAATGAACCCTCATTATCACCAAATATTGCGCAATTATGCTCAGAATACAGCCTGAATGGCATGTTGTACAACACTGTAACCACGCCGGAGCGCTCAGAAACGACCACTCGTAAAATATCGTAAAGTTCAACTTGGCAGAGAGGAGGATTCTGCAAGTGACACCAGAAGAGGCGAATCAGTGAGCACTCGGCTGTCACTAGTCTTCCTGCCAGAGAAGACCGTTCACAACGTTACGCACTCCGCATTGGATGAAATGTGGGCTTTATGTACGTATATTAGAATGCGGTATACCACTTGATAACCGGAATTCATGATACCTTTGATCGCACTAGAGTTGCTTGCAAAGGCCGCGCGCGTTTTTAGTTAGGCCAGCGGTCGTCGTTCTACAGGAAAACGTCTGTAAGCCATCTAGCTTGACAAATGCAGGCGGTCATCCTCAAAAGGAACAAGAAACTAGCGCTTACCTTTCGAAAGCTGCCGTGTTTTCTTTGAGCGTCTGCTGACGATCTGCCCCCGAGAAAAAGTATCTCCTGGCTTGCGGCTCCAGCTTGACCCTAGCCACCCGCTCGATGTTCGCGACCGTGAGCGCGGAGTGCTCCGACAATGGCGAAGGTTGGGAGGACAGGTCGAGATCCTGCTGCTTACTGGCATCTTCTCCGTCCCGCCAGGACATTCCTATCTGCAAGTCCAAATGGTCCGCCACGATTTCGGCGTATCTGGCGTTGCGAGTCTCGGAGAGTTGGGACTCCTTTGCGTCGTCTGGACTCGGCGATTCAGCGGCTACGCTGAACCTGGACGGAGGAGGAGTGCTGCCGTCCTTCCCACTCCGGTCAATGCTTGCGCTTACAGCGGCAGCAGCAGTGCCGCACATCGAAATGCGTTGGACGACGCTGATTTGACGATGATTCAGGGCTGAAGCGTTGCCGCCGAAAGGCAGGCGTTTCACCGGGGGCTCTTGTGTTGTGGTGTGCCGGGGGGTGTGGCCATGTTCGAACAGAGGATGAGTCATCGACAGTGGGTGAGAATCGCCTGCTCTCACGCTGACGTCTGAAATGCCGGAAAGAGAAAGGTGCATACTAGGTGTTTTTCCCCCTGTTGTAATCAGCTACCAGCCTTCCTAATGTTGAATTCCAATGGTGGAGTCGGAGCAAGTTTTTCTTCTCGTTTCGGAGCAAGTTTGTACCAATGGCAGAGTGAGGGCGGGAGTAAGGTGTTCCAATGAGAGAGTCGGAGTGGATTAAGAGCGGAAGTCACTCCGTGGAGCAGAAAAAGATGCTCCGCCAAAATCGGTGGAGTGGACCGGAACTATGCGTGACGTATTTCCTTTACCACGTTTGTCTGCTGGGAGGCGCCACCGGTCATGACTCGGGAGGAAGCAAAAGCTGCTGCACGCTTGGCGAGATATCCATTCCGCACTTAAAAAAAAAAAAACAACAGGTGAACGGCGCTGAAGAGACAAGTGACCGGTGCGGCGGTGCTGGGAGCAAACAGCGGAAGGAAATGACAACACGCAAGGTATCCTGGGTAACTCGGTGATAGAATTTCCGCTTCCGCCTTGCTTCGGCGGCGCAGGTTGTGTTCCACTCGCGGATCTGGAGGCGTTGCTCTGCGCCAGAGTCGAGTGCTCGCTCGCGGAATCCGTCGGCTGCTCCGACTCCGCCATTGGAACTCAACATAAGTGTCGCCGAGTACCTCGACTCGTCGGGGCTCTCGGCGAGACTATAGGAAATTTATACAAAGATGGATAGCCTAACGGTCATCCCACCACCTCCTCGACGGTCTACCTCCAGCCTACTCCTCCGGTCAAATCCACATCCCTCTGATAATGCTGGGACGACCCTCTACCTTTCTCCATCCTACCCTCTCTCTCTTTTAATTCTATCTCCCCCACCCTGCTGGCGCTGAGCCGTGCTCCCACATGGGTTGCACAAGATAGTGCTAGCATTTCCTCCTTCCCCACAAGAACCACTTCTCTGTTAGACTATACAGAATCTGAAAGTAACAATTGCGTGCTGGAGACAGGACAATTCTAGTCCTTGAGCTTAAGAGTAGCAAGTTCGGCTTCTTGGCTATTCGTGACCGTGGGTACAGCGCGAAGTAGACTGGATGGACAGACCATTCACAGACCATTAAAAAAAATTAAAAGCTGATAAAAGCGCCCGGAATTGTGAAAAACAGCAATAGACATTAAAATAAAGGATTCCTAGAGTACGGGCCGGTAAGCGACGTTGCCTTTTAGTTACTTCAGACAGCCTCGAATGCAGTAGATTCTAACACTATATCTAGGCTGGGCAAGTTTTACGTTCAACATAGTGACAAGCGCACACGACGGGATAATCGAGGCGTCGTCTTCCTCGTCGTCTACACTGTTTGCCGTTTTGAATGGAAGATCACTCTCCTTGATATGTAGGTCACAAGGTAACGCAGAAAAAGAAGTTGTGCACCTCTGATCACAATGTTAATGGAACCCTCAGTCTTAATTTCTCTAAACAAACGCACGACCGATTGAGGTTATCAAGCATAACGCACTTTCATATGTAGCTTCATGGAAATCAGCCTCCATTGTCGGGGTCTTTGTATCTGAACTTAGTGTGCGGAAGCGAAGCTTTTATTTCTATATATAATTTGTGATGTTATCACGACACTAATGCTCAACACCACCAAACCAACAGGATGTCACCGTAGAAGCATGTAAAGATTAGCTAGTTAGTAAGCGATCATGACGAACAAAACAGCGATGCGTCTGTGTCTCCTTTCATTGTCACGTTCTCGCGCTTTCTTGTTCTTCGGGCATATCAGACCGTCATGATGAGTCTTTACTCACCAGAGAGAGAGAGAGAAAGCTGGCCCTGAGTGCTCTTACAATTCCAGAGGCGATAATAATGGCTATCAGCACAAAGTAGGTCTAGAGGAGCTATAAACTTAAAAGAGAAGGTAACTTGATAAAAAAAAAGAGTAAACCGGCAAGTAAGTAGCACATTCGCCTAAGCACGAACCAATCACGCGCAGTTAGAGCCATTTGTTTCGTGCACTGGCCGTTACCCGTGGCGGACTGCCCCTTACATTCATCTGCAGATTAGTTTTCTGCTACCTTTTCTATGCAGAATTTCAATCTGTGCATATGAATACTACATATATTAGAAGCAAATGGAGCGATAGCTTTTGCGTGTTCCCCCACTGAAACGCGGCCGCTGTGGCCTGGATTCGATCCCGCAACCTGGAGCTTAGCAGCTCAATGCTACGAAGCAACCACAGCGGACTATAGGTCAAGTAGCAGTAGCCACAGTAGCATGGATTCCTGTGTTAATGTCCTTGCAGTTATTGTCGGAAATACGTTGCATACCAGTCATTAGTATAACTTAGCTTCTAGCTTCTATTATTCGATGATTTATGGAACATTGCCAGCAAAAATGAGTTATAGAAATGAAAGATTAATATACATGGGGAGTGCGACTAACCAAATATCATCTAGGTTTAACGGCACATATACTATAAAGTGCGGTGAATTGTTTAAGCGCTAAACATGTTCTAATCTAGTTGCCAAATTAAAATTGTGAAGCATTTAGGGCCTCTGAAGAAGTGTCACGAGGCTAGTACACGTCAAAACTTAAGTGGGAAGGAATTATGGTATATGTAATAAATTTTTTTAGCGAATCTATGGCGTACCATAGAAAAATCTCACGATTGATGCATGAATCAGCCCAGCGTCAGGTTTTTCTCTAGTAATGTTAGTATGAAACTCTTAGCATCCTGTCACCAATTGTTCCGCTGAATATTTTTCAAGTGATTTTCAGTTCTGTCTGTCTCACCGTATCGTGAACTGTTACAACCACCCAGTGAGCCATAACTTCTTGCACTCGTGCGCCATGTCTAAGCGGCGGAGATTGTACAACGAAGAAATATGATGTATCTACTGGGACTATATACACTACAGCTATCGACAGCTGATGAAACCTTTTGTCAGGAAAGCACACCATACAAGCACCCAGCGTACGTTCCTAACGTCCGTATGGCAAGGACGAATCATTCGTCAGATATTATGAAAGAAAGAAAATTCTTAACGGGGCAACTAGCCGGAGATTAAACTTAAAAGAAGGTATATAAGACCCTGGATGTAAATGTGTCGGGGAGGTTCCCTTTCTTTCATCTCGTATGTGTACCTAATTGTAATTATAGTCACCGTAAGAGAACGCGTGATGATCGTTTGATCATTACCCGCAAACGCCGGGGGCGACGACATAACGCAGCTACGCCACGGCACCGACCAACAGGCAGATGTCACGGATGTATAGAAAAAAGAAACGAAACTTCGCGTAGATATGATAGTCCAGAAGTATGGTCGAGAGTATTGTAATTGGCTGCTACTATTATTAGCAAATGCTCACGATGAAGTAGGTTCGTCATTTATCTACCGTCCCAATGCTTCGCTGCTGATAGATAGCGACCTCGATAATATCTGCACTCACACGCGGGACGCTTGCATTAGCTTTTTTCCCCCCTCTTTTAATGCTTGCGTGTCAATGACTTCCTAGAACAAACGATCACATTTTAACTAACACAGTGCCACGCTCTTCGGAAGCTGTATGCCAGCCAGCTGTTCCACCGAAGAGTCGCACCGTCCCAGAACGCGGCCAATGTTAGTGACCAGTTTCACTGACCTCGTGATAAGACGTTCGTCACTGCGATAAACCGAGTGCGGGGAGAGCGGGCACTCACACTGCGAGAGACAGGTTGCCACCAGGAGGGCGGCGAACTGGTCCGCAGGCATCGTGGTCCGTGCACGGGCTGCGTTGGCCGCCGCGCTGCAACGCGGCGTGGTTCTCAGCGCGATGCGGTCCACTCCACTGGGTGCTGCTCGTCCCGGCCTCGAGCATCTCCCTGGACGGGCGAGCATTTTAATGCGCCACGCTGGCGCCCGCTGCGACCCCCGAAGTGCCTGGCGGCCGTCCTTCGGCTCGCGCGGGTCCGGTCGTGTCGCTGTTCGAGGGGACGCTCTCCCTCTGGCGCTCCCATCTTATTACACGGGTACGGAGAAATCGTTTCTCTCGGCAAATACTGCAGCCAATTTGATGACGTGTGTTACAATTAAAAGGAAAAGTTAAAATGTGCTAACTGTGTGAAGCGAATGTTTGATTTGTGCAGCCAATGTTTTAAAAAAATTGTTGAAAATTAAAAAAAGCAAACGAAGCCTTAAGTATCACTTTACAACTTTTTAACTCGGCAATAAAAAAAAAATACTGATACCACAATTTTATAGATTACACCTAACAGACATCTAAAGCCGACAAATTTTTTCAAACATATACCGCTCTGAATTAATTATACCACTAGTTTCAGAGTAGGAGATTTGCAAACCTCTGTAAACATTGTAAGAGCTTCACATAAGCTGCAAGTTCATGTCACATTTGTCCGTTTTCGATTATTTCATATATAGTTTACCTAACTGCGATATCTGTTCTTGGTGCTGAGTTACGGATTTATAAGCTTCGTGCATTGATATTTTGCAAGCTTACCAATTTTCAGCTATTACTGTAAAACATTTATAGCCCTTAATCAAAATTCTGCTCCCTACAGTCACCATAATTTACATTTCTCTCTCAAATGCATCAGATTTTATCCAGATCATTATTGCTGCTGTTTCATAAAAACATTATTTTTCGTCTATTGTGATAGACGGAATCGAAGTCTGTCTCTAGCTAAAGCGTCCTCCTAAGCTTTCCCGACGAAATCAACTAAATGAATTCAAGCCGGAACGGCGCTTATGAAGCTCGGTGCGGTTACTGTGATAACGTTTTCTGTATGGTTTCTGCTACCTGTTGCGCACTGACAACCGGCATGTCGGGAATTTCTAGTTAACTTCATTTTTATTGTGTAATGCCAACGTTTCTTTATTTTCGTAGTGAATTTTAATTGGAACCTCAAGCTTCCTATTACGCTCATGTAAAGCGCAGAAATATTTATATGCTAGTAGAATTTTCTTTATTTTAATAACGGGCTTTCTCTCTCTCCCTGCAATTATTACACTATAGAGGAAACAATCTGAATGTAATCCAAGTATAGCTTTACTGACTACTGGAGCAAAGATGAGAAGTAGCGCTGCGTGTGTTTTGTAAAAAATTAACGGACAACAGGTAACTTCCTAGCCTTAAAGAAACGATATTAAAGCTGCGAGATTACCGGATAACGAGTATGAAAACAGCTGCTGCAATTCTGTCAACTATAGCTCTCCGGCTATACTGGTTCATTTCAAAGCCACGCAGGATTCTTAAAGACCGTCTTTGGCAGTTAGCATAATTCTAGTTATTGATTTGGATTTCTCCGCCAGGCCAACATTTCTTTCACGAGAAATGGAAATGCATAGTTGACTAATTAACATAGATTAACTAAATAAAACTGAGGAATTTCAGCCGGTCAGTTCGCACCGTGTATTCAATTTTCGGGATGACTTATTTTGAGATACTCATTCCCAAAGCGTGCGGCGAAACACATTTATTTCTGCATTCATTACAGCATGTACAAAAATGCTGGGGTCACACACTAAAAGCCACAAGCTTGACGGGGTCTATACCCTATAGTTCTAATTACATTTGTGCTTCAATACGTAAAACGGCAGCTTATTAGAAAAATAAGTGCATTAGTGCATTTTTACGGCAAGGTTTACGGCGTATACTTCAAAATCCGTGCGATGCTTAGAATTCGTTCCAAGTGGATATGGCTTGCAGAATCACAGCCTACGATTAGTTAATTACAATACGTGCCGTAATGTAAATAATTAAGAAATCTAATTATTAATTGTTGGTTATTATGTGATTATGCATTTTTGATTTCTTGTGGCAGCAATGCCCACCGCTTCGAGCAATCCAGCTCAAGGACGTCAATTACGCTATCTGCCACAGGCGGCTTTTGAAGTTTCTGTATGGTAAAAAAAACAAAAGCATCCATATAGTTTGCGATCTATAGCTCTCTTCGAACTACAGCTCTTAAAGGTATAATTTGCATGCATGTGCCTGCATGTATGCGTATTGCAGGATATATATGATATATATTAGTTGTAAGCTTTAAACTGTTACATTGTACACGGCAAAACCTTATTCACAAATTAGCTATATATTATGGAGCGGCGCAGAATATAGCGAGGTTTCTGACCCTGTACATCGTAATTAGGCAGTTCAGAGTATTCATAGTAAAATATTTTTGCGCGCACAATTGACAAGGACACAGTGAAGGGGACCACACGAGCGCTTGCAGTATAAGGAATTCGTACCAACTCGCCCAACTATCAGTTCTGCTACAGTTCGCAGTATATAGCATATAGCTTCATTATAGTTATGCGGTTAAGAATGGTGTGTCATCTCTCTTTTTACGTGAGATGTTTTATCAATATGCGTAAAAACACCGAAAGCTTACATGAAATACATGCTTGCAGCAGTCTGTAGAATTACATTCAGCGCCAATCAGGTTTCTGAGTGGCGCTGGGCGACTTCTCTCGGATATTGATCGGGTACCCACCAAGTATGACGCCCGGATTGATAGCCGTCGCAGTAGGACAATTGGTAGTGCAACGCACGCGTATAGCGGAGCTTGCGGGTTTGGAGCCTACCGGCGACAAAGACCTATTCGCCCGCTGTCATTTCCCCCTTTCCTAGTTATCGTATACATTTCAGTTTCAGCCACAGGTAATTGCTCCTACGCTTTCCTGGCTTCGTGGTCTGTTGGTGTTATGGTCACGATTAAAAAAATCGAGCCTCTGGGTTCCGTTTCTTCACGTTCGATAAATGGGGTTCTAACATATTAACGTGAGTTTGATTTTATCTACGAGAGCCCGGTATGTATGTAGTTTTGAAACCACAGAGTGGATAACAGTCGCGGAGCTAGCACCATCGATAAAAATCGATAAAGAGCATGTTGCACTTGCAAGCAGTGTTTCATGAGAATTCACTTTAATGTTACTCGAAGCGGCACCATTGCTTGATGGCCTAACGTATGTCGCCAGGCACCGTGTAAAAACGGATGTTTTACGATACATCTTGCGTCACTTCAACTGCAAGCTTCGGCCCTACTTTTTGATGGCTCGGAGAATTCCTAAAATAAGTTGCCACCCACGAAATAAACTGTGCAACCACACGACCTACAGAAAAAAAAACCTCCCACGTAAAAGGATCGAAAGCGCTGAAGTCTGCAAGGAAGTCAACATCACGTCCCGCACTTACCCGCGTGTCGACAGTCGAATGGGGATATTTTCGCTCCACTTGCTTATAGAATTTGTAGCTGCAGTTCCTCCTATTAAGGCACTGGCAAGTAGAAGAACGGCTTGGCATGACGCCGTTTCAAGACGAGCGTAGAAAAGTGGCTCGCTGCCTGTTGTCTTTATCGATGACACACTCTCCCCGAAAGACTATATATTAGCACTCCCAATACGCTGTGCTCACTGGGCAAGTTTATTTCCACGTCAGGCACATCAATCTGCACACTGACGAGGAGCCCCGAATGTGCTTGTTTAACTATACACTCTTAAGCAAAATTACACCCTTTTGCCACACAACAATAATCGCCATCTGTCTTGTCCGCATTTCGTTTCTTTAACCAGGCGAGCCAGGTACTTCCCAGTAACGAACGGCATGCGCGTTATCTGCATGACATAACATTCCCGACAGGAAAGTAGCGGGCGCGTCGTTTTTAAGAGAGGAAACGCAAGCAAAGTAGATTGCGATTATTCTTATGTGGCGGAGATACACTCCAATGAGTTTAACTTTGCCTAAGAGTGTATCTGTTCCATTAACCGAGATAAGACGCGATACACTCCTAAACAAATGTACATCCTTTGGGTCGTATCTTGCCACACAACGATAATCGTCATCTGTCTTGCTTGCGTTTCCTTTCTTGAAAACGCTGCGCTCGCTACTTTACTGTCAAGAATGCTCTGTCGTGCTGATAACACGCATGCCGTTCGTGACTTGAAAGTACCGGGCACGCAGCGTTAAAGAAAGGAAATGCGGACAAGACAGACGACGATTGTTATTGTGTGGCAAGGTACGACCCAAAGGGTGTAAACTTTTCTTAGAGTGTAGAGTGGAAAAGCACCCGCTCATACATACGTAATAGTTCTGCGGAAACCCGCAAGGTGCAGAGAAGTAATTAATAAAGGGAAAATCAGACATGCACCCGTTTCGTAGCAATTGCTACAACGGAAACCCATTCGGATTCCTCGAAAGAAAATCCTCAGACTTCCTGAATCTCCCTAACTTCCTGTCTGGGGAAACTATTTGAAAGAATAGTCAACTCTAGATTACAAAACTACTCAGAGGACAATGAAGTCATTCTAGACACTATGTTTGGATTCCGACCCAAGCTGTAAACTCAAGACGTCCTCTTACAGTTGAAGGAAGAAGTCCTGAGAAATATACCGAGATCAAGTGAACACGTTGTCATGGCCATCGACCTAAAGGCAGCTTTTGATAACGTAAGCCACCAATGAATACTCGATGGTCTGGCTCAAACAAACTGCGGAGAGCGGATATACAAATATGTTCGCAGTTTTTTAAACCAAGGACCCGCTGAGATTAAATTTGGCGCAGTAGAAATCAAAACCTTCCCGGCACCTAACAAGGGCACTCCCCAGGGCGCAGTGATCTCGCCAACGCTATTTAACGTGGCGATGATAGAGCTTTTCATGGAAAGTACAAGCCATCCCGGGTATCCAGCACGCCCTATACGCGGATGACATTACTGTCTGGTGTGTCATCGGGTCGCTACGTGAAAAGGAAGAACGATTACAAGCAGCTGCCTGTGACATACAGACATACGTGCGAGCAAGAGGGCTGCAATGCGTGTCAGAGAAATCGGAGATTATACGAGTCTGGAGAGGGAAAGGGAATCGCAACGTCCCGACGGACCCTGCCCTTAAACTGGAAATCAGACTTGGCAATGATGCAATACCTGAGAAGACCTCAGTCCGGGTACTAGGCATGTGGCTGCGATCAAATCAACACTGCCAAGACGGGCTTAACCTCGTCAAGACGGCAACACAACAAGTCGCAAGAATGATAAAGCGGGTAGCCACGAAGAGGACGGAAATGAAGGAATCAGACACCCTTTGCCTAATCAGAAGTCTGGTGGTTAGCCGCTTCATTTACAGCTTGCCATATTACCAGCTAACGAAAACAGAGAGGGATGCGATCAATTCGTGCTTAAGGAAAGCATACGAGATCGCCTTACGAATTCCGCAATGCATCTCAACCGAAAAACTCATGTCTCTCGGTATTCATAAAACGTTCGAGGAACTGGCTCAACTGATAACTCAAAGGAACAGGCTCGCCCAAACGACCACGGGTACGAAACTCCTTGGCAGACTCGGGTATCACGAGCTCCTAGAAAACACAAGCTAAACCCATCCCCACAAGAATCAGAACCAGCATCAAAGTGGCACCAATACCCAGAAATATGGACCCAACTCTACATGCAGGCAGAAGAAAAGCCAGAGCTGCATACATTGAAAAAACGCCCGGCGACAAACGAAGCTCCCGCTTCATGGACGCGGCAAGATACCCAGGCAGGCAGAAAAGGACGGTAGCAGCTGTCACTAACTACTTGGGCAGATAAATCGTTAGCGCCTCCACTCACAACACCACTATCGTGGAAGCAGAAGAAATCGCAATAGCCCTTGCGGTCAAAGCGACGGAACCAAACCAGCAACAAATGACCATCCTATCAGACTCTCAAGTGGCATTCAGAAGCTACCTCAGGGGACGAGTATGCACCGCAGCCTGTAGGATTATACGAGATATAAAACCTTCGAAATAAATAAATATAAAATCTTCGAGATATATAGCCTTCGAAATAAGTCAGCTGATTTTTGTAAACTACTAGCTCAACATAACTTTCCTGTTTTGTGTACACAGGAAGCAGGCGTAAGAGATGAGTTTCGTCTTTCAAACTGTTATATATAAATCATCGCGCATTGCTGGAAGTAGCAGAGAGATGTTATGCGTGAGAAAAGACCTGCCGTCCTATTTAATACAGTCGACCGATTTAAATATACCGGAGTTCGTAGCATGCAAGATATCTTTTAGAAACACAAGCGTCACAGTGATCAGTCTTTATCTACAATGTGCTAGCAAGATATCAGTAGACAGCTTGGTGAATGTGTTTGGTATCGCAAACTTACATGTGCTGGTTTGTAGGGACTTCAACGCACATAACGTCATCTGGGGCAGTGAATATAACGATTCCCGTGGAAGCATCATAGAGTCTGCCGCAGAAAAAAGGACTCTGATCGTGTTAAATGACAGCTCCCCAACGTTCTTGTGGGGCTTTCTTTACTCAAGCTGTATAGATGTCACGCTCTGCTCACAAGACCTTCTTGATGGCGTTGAATGGTCAACGGACATAGAAACGCACGGTAGTGATCATTTTCCGATCCTGGTAAAAGATCGCCTCATACGGAGTGAGGGGACCCGGCGCTGCTCAAAATATACTAATTGGCAAAGTTTCGGCACCATTTCAGTAACTCATTTGGCGAAAATCCGAGCTTTCAAAGCTTTGCAAATATATTGTGTGAGTCTTACGAGATTTGCACAAAGCAAGTAATTGTTCCAAATGAATACGCTGCAGTCGACGGGAAATATGAATGTCTAAGAGCAATTAGAAGACGCGCAGAGTGGGCTTACCGCCGCACTGGAAAGATGGATGACTACAAGATGGCACAGAACGTTCGGTCAACTTCGCGCAGACGCTTACAAAAATTAGGTACGAGAAGGTGGCGAGAATACGGCGCGTCGTTGTCTCCCTTTACTCCAGTTCCCAGAATATGGTCAGTTGCGCGATCTTTTAGGGGTCCAGTTACCCAGAGCCATCCCTTCCCAGCCCTTGCCGTAGCTCGAAGCACTCCGGAAACATCTGTTGCTGACGAATTCTGTCAACTTATATTCAGACCAGGAATTCCATTTACTTGCCTACAATTTACAAGTTCGACAACACTAGCAGAACATAAAGTTCATGGTGCTTTATGTTACAACATCCTCAACTTGACTGTGAGTTTAGTCTAAATGAATTGAAATGTGCTCTTTCGTCATGCCGTACAAGACAACCGCAGGCCCAGATGGTGTCACGCATACGATGTTAAAGAACCTAGGCCCAGTAGGAAGAATGTCTCTTTTGGAGATATTTAATGATATCTGGATAAGAGAGACTCTTCCAGGCTCATGGAAATTAGCCAGGGTAATTCCAGTACTAAAACCAGCAAAGACTCCCCTTTGTCTTGACTCCTACCGACCCGTCAGTCTCACAAGCTGTTTTTCCAAACTAACGGAGAAGATGATAGACCACTGACTGCAGTGGTGGCGTGAACACACAAACGTGTTTTCCAATTACATGAGCGGTTTTCGACAAAATAGTTGTACAATGGATTCAGTGTTAAACATTGCCACATGCGTCGAGCATGAACATAGTTGCGGAAATGTGACAGTAGCAGTATTTTTAGACATTCAAAGAGCATTCGACATTGTAAGTCACGTACACATCCTTGCTGGCATATTAGAGCTCGGCCTACACGGTCGAGCACTGCGATGGGTATCAAATTTCTTGATAGACAAAACAATATTTATGGAAACAATCGAACGAGAGAGTAATTATCACAGCATCACGCAGAGCGTTCCGCAGGGCAGTGTTCGCAGTCCGTTTTTATTCAACTGTGTCATGGCAGCCTTGCCACTAAAACTCCCGTCTGGTCTACAGTATTCGCTGTACGCAGATGACATCTGCTTATGGGCCTCTGGATCTCATATACAAGGCATTCAAAGAACGCTGCAAGAGGGTCTTGATAGTATCGACACATTTAAAAAAAAAGAGGCATGAGTCTTTCATACGCAAAGACAGCCGTACTTCCTTTCACTAGACGACAGCTGAATAATTTCCAACTTACGCTTAATGGGCAAACTTTGATGTTATTTGATGTGTTTGGAGTTATTCTTGACCGCCAGCTAACATGGGCTTCACACATCCGCGCAATTGAAAAGCAGACCAATGCAGTAATAAACGTACTTCGCGACTCGCTGGCACAACGTGGGGGGGGGGGGGGTCAGTCTCTTCACTACTACAGGTTCATAACGCACTGATAAAACAAAGAATTGCTTACTCGGCACCTATTCTCCATGGTTTATCGCAAACTTCTGAGGAACGTCTTCAACGTTTACTGGCAAGAGGGCTGCGAGTGTGTCTTGGGGTTGCGCAGGCTACCTCGAGTTCTTCCGTAATTGCAGAAGCTCGTCACCCACCATTTCCAGTCATACGAACGGTTGAAACATGCCGATATATTTATCGCATTTTCACCCAACACGAGAAGCCTCCATTAAACCTGGCGCTTACCGAAAGAAACAAAAGCAAAATTCACGATGTTGTTCGAGAACATAAAGCGTTATTACCAAAATTTGAATCATGAAAAGTGGATGTTTGTTACCCTCCCTGGATGTTAACATGTCCTAAAATAGAAATATCGGTTGACGGGATTCTATCTAAAAGAGACATGCTCATAGTAGCCGCACAACAACTGGCACTCTTCCAAATTTAGTCCTTATACCACCAGTACATCCAGGTTTATACAGGTATTTAGTGTCATAAAAATTCCTCGACTTCAGCATTCGTCATTCCACACTTAGCGCTAGAGCAAACATTCAAATTATCCCGAGAGACATCTTCCACCGTGGCAGAACTGTTTGCAATCCTGTGTGCTTTGCGTTTCATAATATAAGAAAAACATTAGCAAAAATGGGTTATCTTTAGCGATTGATCGCAAGCCGCTCTCACATTACTACAGAGCAATAAGAAAAATTCTTTGAACACTTTGCTATTGTATGAGACACTCAAAGAACTTACAAAAGCAAGCGCGATGAACCACGTAATTGCATTCCAGTGGATACCTGTGCACTGCAATATTCCTGGTAATACTGCAGCGGACGCAGCTGCGAATCGGGCACACAATAAGGTGGAGACAACCAATATTCCTCTATTGCGTAGTGAAGTCCGTCTGCTCCTGAGACAGCTTTCTTGTCGCCTCAGCAAAACTACCTGGTTTGATCAGCAAACTAAAAACTCGGAGTTATACTTTATAGACCCATGTATAAGCTTATCAATGCCGGAAAATCTAAGAGACAACAGAAAATTTGAAACATTGGTACACCGCCTGCGTCTTGGTACTGCATTTACGAAACACTTCTTGTACAGGATAAAACGTGTCTCTAGTCCGCAGTGTTCTTGTGGCCATCCAGACGAAGATGTGCATCATCTTCTCGTGTGCACGAAATGCGATACACAAAGAATGGTACTGCAAGCTAATTTGTTTGTATTAGACAGAAGACCATTCACTCTAAAAAAGATAGTTGGCTCATGGCCAACTGCAGGCCTTAAAAAAAGAGCGTTTCTTGCTCTGAAAAACTCTTTATAGAGGACACCAACATTTTGGGAAGATATTAGGTATCAGATGCTCAGAAAACGCTAAATGAGTAACACAAACGTTATTCGTGGCTCATAATTGGTTTATGTGGTTATTGCAACTTTTACGCAATATGTATAATTCTGCTCTGTACTTGCAGTGCATTACACGTGTTGTGTGTTTTGGCTGTTCAAAACATCTGACTTTATATAAGCGTATGTGGACTGAACTAATGCACAGAACTTTGCGACTCATGCACTGTTGGACTGTATATTTTTTATTTATCCAGTGGTCTACTGAGTGCCGTATTTCGTGTCACTATTCTCCCTTTTCATGCAAATTTGTTTTCTTTGCCAAGTGACAAGGAGTAGCTGGTGCTGCCATAAAGGCGCCAACCTCTCCTAATATTCATTTCAATAATAAAAACAAACCGAGCCAGATTTCACCTTTTATAGGTACCCAGTCATGAGGGAATCAGGGGAAACGAAGAGGCTGACAGAGTAGCTCATGCGCATGCTACGCACCAAGGGTGCTCACAGGACGCCTCTGACGACCTGATCCCGATTGACCAGAACTACTCTTCAATTTTAAACTATCACAGAGTAAATGAATGAAACTACCACCCCCAGATAAGAACTTCAGTAAGGAAGAGCAGGTTAATGGAGAAAGCTGCAAACGTACACATATAACAACCTGCACATTCTCCATAAAATTCATCCCGCAAGATATACTGAGACATGCCCATGGTGCGGAGCCACGCCAACCTTATACCACATCTCATGGGCATGCACGGCATATGCACAAAAGGCAAACACAGAAATTACGGATCATACACAATGGGAGGCGGCACTGTCCAGCTCACAGGAACAGGCCCAAAGGGCCATCATCCGACAAGCAAGACGGCGCGCGGAAGCCAGTGGGGCCCTTGTCTAGGGGCCCCACCCATTCAGCATTTTATTCTTCAATGCAGTTCTTCTGCTCTGTACACCTTCTTTTTCAATGATAATGGCAAGCTTCCAGTCAGGAGCTGGCAATGTCTGCCGTATGCGATCCAACCCATTTTTATTCTTCTATGAATTTCCTTCTCATGATCGGGGTTCCCTGTTGGTAATTGACCTTGGTAAACGCACTGCTTCACAGACTCTAGAGGCTCACTGGCGATCCTGAACTCTTGTTCCCTTGCCCGGCTATTGATCATTACCTTTGTTTTCTCCATAATAATCTTCAACCCGACTCTTACACTTTCTCTGTTAAGGTTCTCAATCATCTGTTGTAACTCGTCTGCAGTGTTGCTGAACAGGACAATGTCATTTGCAAATGGAAGGTTGCTGAGATATTCGCCTTCGATCATTACTTCTAAGCCTCCCCAGTTTAATAGCTTGAATACTTATTCCAAGTACGTAGTGAATAACATTGGAGAGATTGTGTCTCCTTGTCTGACCCTTTTCTTTATAGGCATCTTCCTACTTTTGTTGTGGAGAATTAAGGTAGCTGCGGAACCTCTGTAGATATTTTCCAAGGTATTCACGTAAGCCTCCTATACTCCTTGATTACGTAATGCCTCTATGGCTGCTGGTATCTCTACTGAATCAAATGCCTTTTCGTAATCTATAAAAGCCATATAAAGAGGTTGATTGTACTCTGCGGTTTTCTTGATAACCTTATTAATGACATGGATGTGATTCATTGCAGAGTATCCCTTCCTGAAGCCAGACTGTTCCCTTGGTTGATTCAAGTACAGTGTAGCCCATATTCTATTGGAGATTATTTTGGTAAATATTTTATGTAATACTGGGAGTAAGCTTATGGGCGTATAGTTTTTCAATGCTTCAACGTCTGCCTTTTTGTTGATTAGTATAGTGTTTGCATTGTTCCAGCTTTCTGGGACCCTTGAAGTCGATAGACACTTCGTATAGAGAGTCGCCAGTTTTTCAAGCATTAGGTCTTCTCCATCTTTGTTTAAATCGACTGCTCTTCCATTTCATGTCTTTTCAGCATTTCATGTTTAAGCATTTCATGTCTTTCAAGTCTCCTCTAACCCCATCGATAGTTATAGGATGAGGCTCTGCAAGCTGTTCATTACTGCTTAAACAGGAGGAGTACAGTACTCCTCTGGGTACTGTACAGGTCAGCATAGAATTCTTCCGCTGCTTTTACTATATCTTCCAGATTGCGGCTGATATTACCCTGCTTATCTTTCATTTCATTCATTTCGGTTTGTCCTACGCCAAGTTTTTTTGACGCTGATTTCATTCTCCGTCCATTTGTTACGGCTTCCGCAGTCTTTCTCACGTTATAATTTCGAATATCCCTTATTTTCTCCTTGTTGGCCAGTTTTGAGAGTCCCTCGATTTCTATCTTATCTCTTGAGTTGGACACTTTCATTCTTTGTCGTTTCTTTATTCGGCCCTTTGTTACTTGGGAGAGTTTGCTTACTGGTTGCCTTGGTGCGCTTAGAAGAGGCCTTCTCTTATGAAATCGATAGTACTGCGCTGCCGATGATGATGCATACCGGAAAACATGCTTTGGAAAAGCTACTTTGCAAGCATTTTTAGAGTTCGAGTGTTCCCTACAGCAATTCGAGAGACCGTGACTTCAGAATTGATAGATTATGATTGACTTTTAGAGAAACCCCGCCTCGACATCTTTACTGTGCTTCGTAAGAAGATACAAATGGGATTTTTAAATTAGGTGCTGTGACGACGTTTTCCCGCGGATATTCTGTTATCACTATCATTGGCCCAAACATGCGATTCGCTATGCCGGATTGTTAGGGATCCCATGTATACGCCAACCTTTTCCCACTATTATATCTCTTCTGAAATCTTTCTCAGAGATAACATATTCAATACAGAGTAGGTCAGATAGGCCAACATGTAGCTTCCGCTTAAGCTATTTTCTGTGGGTGTGTGTCTGGTAAAAAAAAAATAAAGTTCGTTGTCTGCCTATCTGGTAAAAAATATAATTCATGGCCGTGTAACGAAGATATGATTTAGTATCGTGGCCAAAAGGCACTGTGAATATTGCGATCTTGGGCAAAGCCCTTCAAATCAATCACGGTTTCGGATGTTTTCGTCACTATCAGAACCCTTGACACCGACGATAGGCGCAATGCACCGTGATATCTAACGTCTTTTCTCCATTGCAAAAATGTAATAATCATTCTTCGCATTTATCGTGCCATGACTACACTGTCGGCTCTGAGAAACGCTTTAGGCGGGAAAGCGAAAGATCTGGGTGTAATTCTGCCAAAATGCGTGCCTAAACGTAAGCGTAAAGGCGTTCAAACGTGTAACCAGTCGCATCGGAATACTACCGTCTAATAGGGGATTCGATTCCGCCTTATGTTCAACGTCGTCGTCATCGTCGTCGTCGTCGTCGTCGTCGTAATCGTCATCATCATCATCATCATCATCATCATCATCATCATCATCAGCCTGGCTACGCTCACTGCAGGGCAAAGGCCTCTCCCATACTTCTCCAAGTACCCCAGTCATGTGCTAACTGTGGCCATGTTGTCCCTGCAAACTTCCTAATCTCATCCGCCCACCTAACTTTCTGCCGCCCCCTGCCACGCTTCACTCCTCTTGGAGTCCAGCCCGTAATCCTTAATGACCATCGCTTACCTTCCCTCCTCATTACATGCTCTTGCTCTGCCCATACTAAGGTGTCATTAACTCACGTCCGTTTCCTCACCCAATCTGCTCTCTTCTTACACCCTAAGAAAATTTTACACTGTTTGTAGTGTATATTTGCCACACAACAATAATCGTCATCTGTCTTGCCCCCATTTCCTTTATTGAAAACGCTGCGCAATTACTTTCCTGTCGAGAATGCTATGTCATGCTGATAACGCGCATGCCACTCGTTGCTGGAAAGTACCGGGCTCGCCGCGTTAAAGAAAGGAAATGCGGACAAGACGTTGACGATTACCGTTGTGTGGCAAATATACACCCCAAAGGGCGCAACTGTTTTTAGAGTGTATCGCTTAACGTTACACCCATCACTCTTCTTTCCATAGCTCGTTGCGTCGTCCTCAATTTAAGTAGAACCCTTTTCGTAAGCCTCCAGGTTTCTGCCTCGTAGGTGAGTACTGCCAAGACACAGCTGTTATACACTTTTCTCTTGAAGGATAATGGCAAGCTGCTGTTCATGATCTGAGAATGCCTACCAAACGCACACCAGCCCATTCTTATTATTCTGATTATTGCAGTCTCATGATCTGGATCCATGGTCACTACCTGCCCTAAGTAGATGTATTCCCTTACCACTTCCAGTGCCTCGCTACCTATCGTAAACTGCTGTTTTCTTCCGAGACTGTTAAACATTACTTTAGTTTTCTGCAGATTAATTTCTAGACCCACCCTTCGGCTTTGCCTCTCCAGGTCAGTGAGCATGCATTGCAGTTGGTCCCCTGATTTACTAAGCAAGGCAATATCATCAGCGAATCGCAAGTTACTAAGGTATTCTCCATTAACTCTTATCCCCAATTCTTACCCATCCAGGTCTCTGAATACCTACAGTAAACACGCGGTCAATGGCATTGGAGAGATCGTATCTCCCTGCCTGACGCCCTTCTTTGTTGGGATTTTGTTGCTTTCTTTATGGAGGACTACGGTGGCTGTGGAGCCGCTATAGATATCTTTCAGTATTTTTACGTACGGCTCGTCTACCCTGCGATTCTGTAATGCCTGCATGACTGCTGAGGTTTCGACTGAATCAAACGCTTTCTCGTAATAAATGAAAGCTATATATAAGGGTTGGTTATATTCCGCACATTTCTCTATCACCTGATTGATAGTGTGAATATGGCCTACAGCAGAACGTCAAATCCAGCGTTTGCTCTACAGTTTTTGTTGTTCTTGTTGTAAGCTTTACTGCTCTTTTAGCAAGCTTTGGAGCGCAGCCGGAGGGCTCTGATTCGACCTGTAAAATATACCATAAGTGCATATCTATGGGAGACGCTAAGACTTCCCTTGTGCCATCCTTCTGCTGTGTCTTGAGACAGGTAGAACGGCACATAAAGAAAACGTGCTTAAAAACAAGTCATGGGAGCGGAGATTTTAGTGTGAACTTTCATGAGAGAAAAAGCTTTGACACGACCATAGAGTTTCTCGCTAAAGTGACTAGAGGAGACTCTGGCGTTAAGATCGTTTAGTTACTATGTTAATGGTGGTCAGTACGTGAATTTGTCTAATCAATGTCCTTGTGTATTCAAACTATGTTCTAGCGTTCTTTATTGTGTTTTGTGTTTATATTTCTAAATTTCCAAGCACTCATAGTTTTCTCCGGCACAGTAGGGCAAATAAGCCATAGCGAAATGCGTAATTATTGCCAGTTGTTAAATTTAATACGAAATATTTTGTTGAATATGATCAATCTGTGGATCCACAGAGCCAATTGAAGCCCCAAAGACGAAATATGAGCAAATTCATGCATTGCCCACGGTTCTCAGGTTAGCTGCAGTTGCTGTAGTGGTCGCTCCCTTGACACTAGTGCCAGAGTTTCATCTAGGGATTTTTGTGGGAAACCACGAGGGCATAACTACGTCCGAGCAAGATTAAGGTAGCGAACACTGCAGATGAGGTTGAAGGGGAAATACTCTTAAAATTAAGAATAAACCACGATACGATTATCAGGCACGGTGTACCGGATAACTTTTGACCAGCTGAGGTTCTCTAACGGGCACCCAATACATGGTGCAGGGGTATTTTTGCATTTAGCCCTAGTATAAATGCAGCCGCTGCGGCCAGAATTTGTTCCCGTGACTACGTGCTTAGCAGGGCGATGCAAAAGCCACTAAGTAACCATGGCGGGTGTTGAAGAGAGAGAGAGAGAAAAAAGTGAGTTACGTAGTTGAAACGGGGAGTATTAAACCAGCGGGAAGGCAATGATGGTTGACTTTCTCAGCAAGAAAAAAACGAGTTCGCCTGAATAAAAAGTGGCAGGAGGCCTTCTCGGCAGATCGAGGATTTCTCCATACAGCTCTGTGTTCACCTCTTTTGTTTTCTGGCGGGAATGATCGACGTTGACTTACTTAAATAAGTAAATTGAAATCGTTGAGAAGAGAGAGAATGGGAGGAACAGATTGACGCATACGTTCCTTATGGCTGCCTCGTATTGCATGGAAGGTGCGAGGGGGTAATGGTACTGCAAAGCAAGAAAAGAAAAAGACAAACATACGCTATTGTCGTAATTTTTCGCGTCATCTACTCCTATAGAAGGATACCGCCGAGCAGTCGCAGTCTTGGTTAAACAAATTTCTTTCCTGTCTCTCTGGTGCGATCTAAAGCGTTCTCGTGCGACAGAAGTGAGAAAGAACATGTTTGTATGACTCATTGCACTGCAAAATTCATGCGCACTGATTTTGGCGGCTGGCCTGTATATTATCGAGAATGTGCATCAAAGCGGTGACCAAGCGCACTGGGGTCGACGTAGATTGCAGAAACGGCATAAGAGGAAGCTTTAGCTCGGAAGCTCCTATCTGGATACTTGGGAAAGGAGAAATCATTTTTGTCACTATGCACTGCGGCAAATTTTATGAGGTTGGTAGTATCTCAAATGAAAAGGTAAATACGAGTGACTGTTGCAAGCAGAGTTTTGATTTAGGACGTGAATATTTAAATAAAATTGTCGAAAATAGCAAATTTTCACATAGCAACATTATGAAGTTTACAACTGTGTAACTCAGCAACGAAAAATAATATCACAATTCTGTAAAGTGCACTTAATAGCATATGTGACGCGGACAAAATTTCTTTGGTATACGGCGCTTTTCAATATAATGTTATTATGTGAGTATAGCTTTTTCTAAACCCTTATAAACACTGTAAGGAATTCACTGAAGCTGTAAATTTATATGTCATAATTGTTCCCTTTAGATGACTTAACGTAGGCAGCTTGCAGAGGATCGATATTTTTTTTTGATGCAGAACGAAAAATGCGCAAACTGCGGGCTTCAATATTTATTAATTTACAGTTTTTTAAAACTTACTGTGAGATAATTAAGGCCCCAGATAAAACATTTGCGTGAAATGTCACTAGAATTTAAGTTTCTCTCTATAATGCAACTCATTTCATTAAAATCAGCCCAGGGTTTATCTCAGAAATGCATTTCTGGGCTTTACACGTATTTGAAAGGCGGCATCCGAGTTGGGCCGCAGCCGCAGGCTCATGCTCCTAGCGCTCTCCACGTTTATCGCGAGTGCGTGTCGCGTTGTGCAGAGTAACCAGCTCCACCCGGAAAGCTATCCGGCCACCGGAGCGGGCGTGTTGCCTCTAGTAGGGAAGGTGACAGCATATCGTAGGTGCAAGTGGAAGAGACTCTTCAGAGAAGAGATCTCCTACGGAGATAGGTTTATCGAATATTGAGGGCTGGGACACGTGGTCAGTGCCATTGCGGCCCTTAAGATGGCTGACGCAGGGGGTGCAAATGTTGCGCCAATTGCGCCATCTTGCGCCAAACCATCAAGGAGCGGCGCCAACCCGCACGGAAGCACTAATTTTGAATGAAATTGCGAAATTTAGCAGAATGCACGTGTTTGTTCTGTGGCAACCCATAGACATGCGTTGGCTAGCCCGGCAGTCCAAGCCTAAGCAATCCGTCTCAGCATCGGCGTCGTTGCAGTGTTGGTTGTGTTCGGTGGCATAATTCTGCACGAATACGTTTAATTAGCTGTATTGATAAGTTTACCTAATCGATAAGATGTCAACGAAACGCTGTTTTGATGTCAACGCTGTTTTGGAGGACGTTGACAAATGACCAACAACAGCAGTTAAAACAACCTGGGCTTCGGGAAGACTATTTAGCGAGAAAGAAAGCCCGTCAAATAAATAAAAAAGAACGAAAAAAAACAGGCTGTGAGCGAGACAACGCTTCTGTGCACCAAATATTTACGCAAACCTCGTCAAGTAGGGGCAGTGGGAACCAACGGTGGTGCTTTTTTCTCGCTGCGCCAGAAGTATTTGGCGCGCGTATTCGGTCCCTGTCACGGGCGAAGCAGCACGATATTGTGACGGGATGCTTTCCAGACCGTTGCAAGACAGCGACCCAGGTTTGCACTTTCGTAATATGCACAATGCACTGATAACGTTTACGTCTCGGACCGCTTATACTGCAGGTGTGGGGATGCCGTATCACGTGGACTAAAAAAAATGAACCAGAAAAAAAAATGTGCAGGCTTGTTCGTGCTTTTTTTTAGTTTGTCGGAAGAAAGGACCACACAAAAGCTAGGTTCCTACATACATTGTTATCGGTCCTTTCTTGACGTATTCCAAAACTTCTGCATTAGCATCTTATTGAATATTTGAAGTAATAAATTTTATTTCAGTAAAATTAAATACTGGTTGCTCGTTTATAATGAAAAAAAAAAGCACGCGACTAGCATAGCACAAGCCTATGAACAAACGGCCTCGGTTATTTTTTTCTAGGCCCCATTTATAAATGTTGGCATAGAAGTAGGCGTGGCTTTGATTCGCACGAGATTTTTCACCGCTATCGAGGAGGGCCTTCACGTATCATATTGGTTTTGTTGTTGCGCGCGCGCATGCGTCGAGTTGTGTGTATATACAATCCCTTCGCGTGAAAATAACCAGTGGCAGTGAGCGTTTGGTGGTGTCTTTACTCTGTCAGTCCCTGTCGATTTATTGTGCGCTGTGATCCAATAGACATGTATAACCAACTAGCCCACTAGCTCGTCCTTGAGTTAGTTGGAACATGCGGTATGTAATTTTAGGGTGTTTTCTGAGAAACCTGTATGACTTTCCTTCAAGCTTCATGCTACAGTCATGTGGATGACTTTCCCTGTCTTGAATTTTGCTTGCCTTGCAGGCTTCCGCAGAACTGATCTGCCGTAACCTAATAACGTTCTGCAAAGTCAAATAACGAACACCTTTTCTTCGTATGCCTGTATTTGACTCATATTGAAATTTGCTAAGTTGCTCCAAAACGCGTGTTTACTGCTCCAAATTGGACCATTCATGCTCCAAACCTGCCCCAAAGTGCAAAATTTGCTGCTCCAAGGCTTCCTTGGCCGCTTCTATTCCTGCTGACGAGTCTCAGCTCATGTGAAAGTACCATGCGTATCATTTAAGGAATAACGAAGGGCACGTAAATAGACGAAATTGCAGAAAAAGCTGAATTATGCATAAATGTGGGTTTTTTCAGCTTTGCTTCAATATCCGGTTTAGATATGCACCTGTAATCCAAATTACCCTTTGACATCTTTTAGGTAGGGTGTGTAGCCCACTGACCTCTGATACCCACTGTTAACTGCCACCCACTACTAGACCTAACACAAACATTCATGGGTGCGTTATTTCGATAAAACCGGAAACATCGCTTACTATAGCGCACGCGCGCACGCGCGGACACACAAAAGAAAAAAAAATGAACCGCTTGATCCAGGCGCCCGAATCGTTTTTCTACGCGGACCAATACACTGCACACTATTCAGTATGAATACATGTGCACATTAATATAAGAAATAGTTTTATAATTTGATACTTTGCCTTGTGGCATAAGATGAGTAGTGTATCTCATATGTATTCCACATACAGCTGATTCTTTTCATTTACGCTAGAAAACATCTTGGAACAACAGAGTGATAGAGAAAAAGGAAAGAAGATACCTTATGAAGCGGCAGTTTTCTTTTAACTGGGGCTCCTATTTGAGGTGTTAAAGGCCAAGAAAGAAAAAAAAAAGCTCTCATGAAGTCATCGAATCACGAGGTCATCAATATCAGTAGGGCACATATTACTGGATTGAAAGTGAGCTTATGTTTTTACCATGTGACAGCCCATAATCGTAAAGTCATGTAATCAGCACATCCTTTACTTTGTTATTCATAGACTTAAACGGGTACTTCTTCGGAACTTTGAGGTCTTTCCCCCTTTTCGAGGTCGTGGCACTTGGTGCAGCCGTCGCACCGTCAGCGTGGCTTGTGGTTTGACCCCTGAGAATACGAGAACATCCAGCCGTCTTCGGAAACTTGAATCTTCGGGAGTTCCTCTACAATTATTTTCCCGGCCTTCTTCGGCCTTTTTTTTCAAAGCTCTTGACGAGGGAAACTTCGCCAGTGGAGCTGCGAGTAGTACTCTTCACGGACGACGTACCTCGGCGTCAACTTGTTGGAGTCCGGGCATCCTACAGAGGGAGTTGAGAAAAAAAATAAATATTTGGTAGACGTTAGTATTCAAAAATGATTTAGGGAACATGTATTCCTTACCCAGCAAAGCGATGGTTCGCTCAAACTCTGATCTTAATATCTCGAGCATCCTGGCCACACCTTCCGTACCCTAGAAGAAACAAGAATAGCACCAAGTCGCTGTGGTCACATGTCCATATTGAAAGCTTTAGACAGAAGGAAAGATGTTTGTTCTCATGGCTATATTTATTAGGGTTCTCTCTACTGAAGAAGTTAACACTGCAACGCCTTTCTTCAGCTAGTCCACATTCTGCAAGTGCCACGTGAGGACAAATGAGCTCCTTGCTGCTGCCATATGCAAAGCTGAGATCGAAACCAGTGGCTCCTTCTGGAGACGGTTACAACGAGCACTCACCGCCATGAGAAGCGTACTAAATCGTGATAGGACTTTCTGGAATTTGTAATCAGGGGTAATCAGTGGTGTTTTAGTAGTTTGCCATCTCGCGTGTGACGGAACAATCTGTAATGCTGTTCGGCTTGAAGGCGCTGAGTCATTCATATTGCCTACCATATCCTTGATAGGGAACATCTCAGTTTGCACATACATGTGGCAAACAAATGGAGTGGGCTGATGCTGAAATCTATGTGGACGTAAATGGAGATCCCTGGGAGAGGCTCCTTCGTTTTTTAGGCAGCATAAGTATAGTATTTATGATGATTACATGAAACACATTTATCAGTTGCTGTCGGCGTGGGGTCAGAGAATCGATGTGAGATCACTATGCAATTTTTTTTTTCTAATCCCCTTCCTGCACTTCTCGTGTATTGGCTGCTTCAAGCGGCAACAGCACAAAATGCATTTTGACCATCTCATTGGTTTGATGTAATACAATGCGCTTATATTAGACGTAAACGTTAGAATATAACGACAAGACACACATAACACTGTGTGTGCCCCCTCTTTCCTTTCTCTTGCCAACGCCTGCTAAGAGCGTCGTATGTCTTGATTAGGCTCAACCAACCGCCAAACTGTAGTTGGGCTTTCGGTTTGAGTGTCGCACGAGGTAAACTGCTCGTTGTTTTACAATATTCTGGTACTGTAGTGAGAGCTATGATGGGCGTAAGGTTCTTGAAATTATTATAATAATTATTATTATTGATGTAAATTTATATAAGCATCACACAACAGTGCATGCATTTTAGGCGGGATTATTCGATGTAGGCTAGCGCCAAACTCAGCTTATTCCGAAATGCATGGCGGGATATTTGGATGACACAGTGAGGTTCAGCACACGCGAAGGCTCTTTCCGTTTGTTCATATTTTCTTGGATGGAGCACTGCGGAGGTCACTGTGACATTATGGCACATCCTTGGGGCTAAGTCGCGTGATTACGACTAAAAAAAAATTAATTATGGCGTTTTACTTGCCAAAACCACTTTCTGATTATGGGGCATGGCGTAGTGGGGGACTCCGGAAACTTTGACCACCTGGGGTTCTTTAACGTGCACCTAAATCTAAGTACCCGGGTGTTTTCGCATTTCGCCCCCATCGAAATACGGCCGCCGTGGCCGGGATTCGATCCCGCGACCTCGTGCTCAGCAGCCCAACACCATAGCCACTGAGCAACCACGCCGGCTGTGATTACGACTAGCAGATGAGTCAGCTGTTCATGCGCGTCAGCAGAAATTCGGCACTGGCATCATATCGAGCGCGGTTTAGTCATACACTTTAAGAGCTTTTTAGCTGTTGGTGAGCAAGTCCCGCGTTACTATACGTTTTTAGGTAAACTTCGCTTTTAACAAAGTAGCGGTTATAATGAAGCCAATTTCCAGTCACGATGACTTCGTTATAACGAGGGTTTACTTGTCGATCCACTCCCGACGAGCCCCTATAGCCATTCTCGCCTAGTTGACCTCTCCTCCTTTCCTATCCTTGTTTTGTACCTCTCTCTATCTTATCGGGAACCTCTCGCTCGCATTGGTAGCTTACGCGTTCCTTGTAATTTATTACGAAACGCGTGCTGAACGTGCGAGGTCACCGAGAGATGCTTCGCGACGTTTGAAGGAAGCGGCGAGACGGGACGGGTGCTCACGTTGTACGAGAGCCCCCACAGGGCGGGCCTCCCCACGAACACTGCGCGCGCCCCCAGGCTGAGCGCCTTGGCCACGTCGGCGCCGCTCCGCACTCCGCCGTCCATGTAGACCTCCACTCGACCCCGAGTCGCCGCGACGATCTCGGGCAGGGCCTCGATCTGGAAAGAGGAGGAGCGGCGCTGGTTCGTCACTTTCGACAAGTGGGAGCCCGAGGCACGCTCACGGTGCGCGTTATATTATGCTATATAGGGGGAGGTGACAGCCAGTGTCCCTGAAATCGGTTCCAATGGAGAAACTTTAAACACAAACGAAAAAGGAAAACGCAGCTGTACACACTCGGACGGAAGCTGATATTATAAATGTCTGCGCACGATAAACGAGGAATGACAAACAACTGCAGCTAATATGTGACGTCATAGCATAAATACAGCAGTTCGCTTCTACGCTTCGTACGAGTGAAAAATATATCAAATAGAACGAAAAAGAATCTGTGTGGTAACGATGAAAGGGTTGTCATGCGACTGCTGAATGGCCTTCTTGTACTCTCACAAGCAGTCGGACAAAGAGTAGTTCGAATTTGGTGCTCATTTTCTCTCATTTCTGAGTCTCGACTAAATCGCGCTACTGCATACAAGCTATATGTACTGCGACAACCCCTTCTTGGAGCACTCACCGTCGCTGGTGCTCCGTCAAGCTGGCGACCTCCGTGATTGGATACCAAGATGGCAGCTGCTCCGTACGTTTGCGCGTGGGTAGCTGCCTCGGCTGCACCCAGAAGCAGGACACGTGGTCCGTTCGGAGTTTGCCGGATCATGAAACGGCTGAATCATCTGACAGTTATCTGAATCTCGGAAAGCGAGATATGATCCTGTGACATAGATCATCATTCTGCAGAAGTGGAAGCATACAGTGGAAGCATAACCAATATTATCACATGCATGAGCCCCATAAATAAACAGATAGATAAGGAGGCTTGGAATTGTGTCCTTAAAGGGGCCCCATATCCGTTCGCTTGAAGAGGAGAGGAATCTTAACAGCATTCATGCTGTCGAAGATCAGAACAACACATTGAAGTTTTGCTATGGAATGAAAGAAAAAAGAAACAAGGAATGAAAAATGTAGGCTTTAGGTATTTTTTCATCCACTTTCATTGCCATTAACTTATCATTTCTTTAGTTCGGTTATTAAGTACAAGTGATTTCCCCTATGTTTTCCTTGGTGTCTTTGTTTGTTGGCTTCTCGTGATAGGCGTCAGGTATGTGGCACGTAATATATGCGAGTGACTGCTTATCCATACTGCAATTAAAAACATATTGGGAAATCAAAACTTGCGTACAAATTCAGCAGAGCAATCTTTCAAGCAGTAAACATAGTGAGAGAGAGAGGCTCACTGAGAAGCTGACTGAGATGCTAGCCTGTTTGATGGCCTGGCATGCAAGTCCAAGTCTGTAAGTTCCTGTGGATGTACGTGTGCTTAAAAAATTAAGACAGCAAGAAAAGCTGCAATGTAGAAGGAAGCCGTGCTTGAATGTCGTGCGTAGAGCGAATACGGACTACATGTTGAGCGAACATTTAAATGACGTACGCGTCACGATGCCCTTGATGACGACGGGTAGACCGGAGATTTTCCGAAGCCATGGCACATCCTCCCAAGTAACTGACGGGTTAAACAGCCTGTTTGTGTACTCGGTCAGCCCCGAGCCAGACATTGAGGACAGGTCAGACAGGGAACCTTCCAGGTTCGCAAGCCTGAAAATGCGAGAGACATATGTAACCAGTTACGAACAGATTGAAGGTTTTGACAGAGATTGATCAGCACAGAATGCAGGATGGAACGCAGTAATTGTAGTCGACAGCTAGGTCTGTCAGTGCAAGCGGGGCAAAGATGAAGCACTTAAGTTTCGTAGTTAGAACACATGGTAACAGCGGGTGTATGAAAAAGATTCTAGGAAAATAACCAAAGCGTGCAAGTAGCTTATTGCCATAACTTGTTATATCCAATCATCTGTCAGGGAAAAGATATGGGCAAAGACGTAACTTTCAATAAAATATTTTTCTGTCTCTTTCTAAAAAAAGACTTGTGCAACGTAATATGCTTTATAGCGCGTTGAAGTTGGCCACAAGAAGTTGCATGGCTCATTGCAGCATCCTGTGCTTCCTCGAGTCTCGTTTACATCGCTTATTTTATTCATCTTGTGTCCGTTGTGCCCATGTGCAATTTGTTGTTCTCCGTGTTCCTTTCCTTCATGCTCTTCTCTTAAGAAGCGGCTCGGTGCTAAGTCTGATTCCACAATTCGTATACATGTGAAAAGCAGAAAGGCTTTTATGAGACAGCGACTGGGTCAATTCGAGTGAATTTGGCTGAACTTGAAAGAGAAAGTTAAATTCTAGTGAGTATAGATTGAAAAATTTTGATTTAGGGGCTGGCATTTTTTACGGTTCCTGTAAACTGCTAAGCTTAAAAAAATATAAGCATGAAGTTTACAAATTCGCAAGTTTCCACCAACAAGAAATATCACAGTTCTGTAAAGTGCACCTCTTAGAGCATATGGCGTTGAAGAAATCGACATATTACAGCTTACGCAAAATTGTTATAATGTGCATGAAGCTATTGTAGAAGTCCTACTCATGAATTAGTGGCATATTTCTGAGCAATACATAATGCATGGATTTCGTGTGTTTTAGATGTAATATTAGATGAAGTTGAGAGAATAGTGATGGCGCTTTTTACTGCCGTGCTACAGAGTTGTAAACCTAATATTTGAGTCTGTCTTAAAATTTTTCAATCTTCAGCGACATTAGTAAAAACATAGATAGCCTACATGAGCAATGCACTTTCCTGCAGTCACTACAGCTTGACATTTTCTTTTAAATGCAACGAACCTCCTCAAATTCGGTGCAGTGGTTGCCCAGAAAAATGATTTCTCCGTTCCGTGCATTTAGATAAGAGCCCCTGAGCTACATCATGCTATGAATTGTTCAGCGTCGAAGTGCAAAAGTGTATGCCGTCAACACTGTGGGATAATTGGCTGACTCATCTTTTACGATAAACTTAAGAGACGGCGCGACTTGATTCACTTGAGGTTTGGCGGCAGGCTGAAGTTGTTCTTGACGTCGGCTATCCTGAGGCCGAATACGGGAGCATCGACCGTCAGCACCAGAGCCGAGTATCCCGCCTGTGCAGCGCGCTTGACCAGCGACTCGGTGAGGGACCGGTTCCGGTACACGTAGAGCTGGTACCACAGCAGGCAATTGGGCGCGCCCCGACGCACCTCCTCCAGTGATGTGGTGCTCAGGGTGCTGAGGATCATCACCGTACCTGCGGCCTCAGCCGCTGCGCGTGTAATGATGTAACCGTGAGAAATATTCGTATACGTGAACACCGAGAACAGCTCGGTTTATTCACCGCACAGCGCTTGACGAAATGATTGCATCATTTCGTGTTTACAGCTTATCTTTACTGCATTTCAGAACTAGCGCACAACGCTGATGAGGCCAGCGAGGCTTCTTGCCGTATATATACGTGTTTGCAACAAGAAATATTTTGGTGTTCTTTGCCAGCAAATCTGTAAAACTCTTTTTTACTTTTCCTCAGCAACAAATGAAACAAAAAGTTTGAATTCTTAAACATAAACAAACCGTGATATACGGCTGTTAATAATATGCTGTTATAGCCCACTTTGATTTTACTTGTTTCTTTATTCGGGTTTTTCAATGGCAACCCGCTGCGGCATTCTCACGCGCACGCTCGCGCGACCATGCGTGGCCACGGGACTAGATCGACCTTGAAACGTGCGAAGTGATCGGCTTAGATGGCGGAAATATTTACGCAGCTTCCACAGCGTTGCTTGCTAAGTATGAAACACATGAAAAGTGAATTAAGGCTCTTATTATCGACATATTTAGTAATGTGCTAGCGCATAAGCAAGTACGGAGAGCCACCAACTAGACCCTTTCATAGAACTCTTAAGTATATTGGCGATAGTTAGCGAAAAATAGAAAGTTCTGCATAGAAGTTGTATTTCGTAAGGCTACACGAATAGACTAGCATAAGAATCGTGAAGAAGGCGTTGCTGCACATATGCCATATCTTACCTTCATATTGCTGCTTCAAGAACATAATATGCTTAAAACATAATCTTAAACATAATTTAAGCGTTTAAGTTACAGGATCATCAACTAGCTCTTTATATGTATAAACATAAATTTCCGAAAATACAAATCATTCCCCGTATGACTTACAGCCTACGTACCAGGCTAACATCAGTGCCGCGTACACGTACACATTGCGGTAGATCTAGGCTGGACTACTGCCTGCCTACACTATACAACCTTTTAAATTAAAACACATTGATTTCAGAGCCCCACCCAGCACGTTTAAATCAGAAGTGCGTGATTACCTGATAAAGCACTAAACTTGTTACTGTTACTTTTCCTGCACTGTTTATGAATTTTCAGATAATGTCCATCATGTATGCTGTATCTGTATTAAGCAAATTCATTTCTTCTTCACAATGATTGTATGTATATACAGTTGCTACAGTTGGTGAAATCCATTGCCTCTTGCCCTCTGTAGGCCGCCAGGTCCCGTCAGGTTGTCTGCGGCAGTTTTTTGCCTGCGGGACTCCCACCTTGTGTGTTGAAGATAAAGCGAATTGTGATCCTGATACGGATGCTTAATTCTGTCATCGCGGGGGTTCTGGACGCACGTGATCTTCCTGACAGGCTGACTTCAATGCGTTTTCACAAACTGGTTTTCAAGCTTACCTGTAAAGTTCCATTAGGCTATCTGTCTGTGAATCCACCTACCCTAGAACGTGCTGCAAATATCATTTATGGCGTGACGAACCTCACGTATGTTCCCTGTGCGGTTCAGCCCCAAGACGAAAATCAGTACGTCAAGCTCAGAAATCGACATGCGAATTGCTACATTTCCTGAAGTCGACAAACCAAATATAGCCTCGGTGTGCAGCTCCCAAGGAAGCGAAACCCTCAGAATGCGCGGATCCAGGGGCAATGTCTGGATGTCCTTACTTGATCCGAATGTCCGGATGGCCTGATCCGGATGTGAACAGTCATCGTGAGATGGGTTCTGCCGAATTATTTCGTTTCTCAACCCCTTTACTCCTTTCGTACACTGTGTGTCGAAAGGAAGTACACGGTGAGTCGACTAACAAAATATGGTTGCGACTAACAAAAATCGGGCTTCTCGGTTTCCTTGTTGTCGGTCACGAGACACGCATGGATCTACGTAAAGTTAAAGAGCCGCAGGAATGATTTCAGCTATCATTGTAGGGCAGAGTTATACTCTCAGATGGATTAAATAAATGAATAATGATAATTTTGAAGGATATCGCAAGCATGCAGGAACCCACTTCCCGATTCTGGGTCCCAGTAACTACCTTTCGCGGTTCCCACCTCTCCGACGGGGTGGGCCAGCTTCTGCATCGCCGATGGCGCTATGCCAATTGGCATCGATATCTCCCGCCCGAGCACCCTCGTCGCCGTGCTTGTTTTGGACACGTCCACTAACACCTGGGGTCGGAAGCGGAGCCTGCGTTGGAGGCAACAAGTCAAGGCGTCCGAGTGAATCAGCAATTCGACCACATGAGTTGTACTAGGTAATGTGCTTTCACCGACGTATTACTTTTTATATTTTGCTTTCCAGTTGAAGAAAGCCAAAACATAAGTAAATAAAAAATAAAGAATCGGGTTAATGGGGGAGGGGCACGGTCACAGCAAACTTCTCTATCTGATAAGAAATTACATTCTCGAATTTCGCCTTCCTCCGTCTGGGCAATCTTACCGGTTTCCTTTCTCTCTGGTTCATTTTCATGTTTCATTTTTTTTAAATTGTCTTCTTATGGCAGGTCTTACTGTTCTCAATTTCGCATGTTTCTATCTTCCTTTCAACGTTTCCTGAATTTGATATTTCAGACCGCTCAAAATTTCTTGGTAAAGAATAATACGAATCTTGACTGATGTAGATGAGTAATGCGTATTCCACCGATGTACTTTAGTTAAGCATTTACAGATTCAAGCCATCCAATTACTTAACTTCAGTTATTTCCGTGCGAAAGGCCTTGGACTCTCCCGAAAGAACTAGTCCTTCCAATTGTTTTTTTGGTTAATTAATTAGCATGTCTTCATTACACTGATGAAAACTCTGAACAGCCTTATTCCCTTAAATGGATTTAATAAGCTATTCCTTTGTAATTTTAATAATACAATATTTACTCTGAATTTGCTTTTTAATTGAAGACAGACGACTCAATCTGCAGAAATAGGGTTTCAGATTAACTTGCCGAAGGACTTGAAAGCACTATCCGTGCCCTTTGGGGAACGTAATGAAACAAGAGTGCTGTTTGTTATAGAGTGTTAACATATTGCGGCCCGTCATGTTCACTAGCAGCGTATTGTCTGTGACTGTTCTACTAAACAACGTATTAGTTGCACCGCTGTTGCTTCACTCACATCCCTTCACGCCTTGCCAAAAAGTAGGTTCCCTTGCAGCCATGAGTTATGGGACGTCCTCCTGCACGTTCAAGCCGAACGTAACACCTTCCTTTTTCTCTTTTTGTGTGGCATGCGTATGTCGTTACGCTGCACTCCATCATTCGTTTCAGGGGGATGCATAACCAAGCGCAACACACTTCGTAGTATGCAGTCGCGGCTCTGCAGGCGAAGCGAGGTACCTGGAGAAAGCCTGCACGTTCTCCCTGAGTGTCTGCTCCCTGTCGGCGCCGCTGTCGTAGTAGCCGCGAACGGTGCGCTCGAGCTTGGCGTCGCCCAGCCGCTCGATGTCGGCCACTGTCACCACGTCGGGGTCCCGCGACAGCTCGATGGGCGCCACCTTGGCGCGGCTGCTCCCGTCCGGCCTGCTACCCACGGCACCGCTTCCTCCGCCCGGAGGTCTGGCTCCCAGCACCGCTGGTGATGTGCCGTCCGCATCCGACCCTGCGTCACAGACATACCTTGTAATTAGGTAGAAAACTTTGAAAAATACTCGAGAAACTGCCATCGCCGTTACTCGAGGTATCCGCAAGAGCTCAGGGAAACGCTGCCCTGTCAGCTAAAGAGCAGTATATTCACTACTGAAGTAAAACTCTTGCTTGGGCTAGTTGGTTCATGCTTGAATTAATAAAAGCAAGGCGCAGAAGACCAGGACTCAAGAAGAAGAACACAAACGACAGGACCGGCGCCGGTCTTGTCGTTTGTCTTCTTCTTGAGTCATCAAGTCCTCGAGTCCTCAATCAGAGAGCTTTAAGATAGGGGCCCCGAAAAGAAATAGCGTCGAAGCGCCTGCGCATGCGCGAGACGCAAACTGCGTTTGGGTTTTGCGTTGGCCACTCTAGTTCACCGATTTAGCGGGAACCCCAAGATATTTGTGTCAACAAGCATGGTAGACCCATCGAAGCGACGGCTCTAACCTGGCACCAAGCTGGGCTCGATTCGCGGTTACGCGTGAAGTTGGCAAGCTAGGAGAAGTGACTGAGATTATGGCTTTCTCTCAACTAGCGTGTGCTATGAAGATTGAATCATTAGATGCCGCTGATTCCGAATTCGATTGTCGATCTCATGGTTCATAGGCCTAACGCTGCTTAGCTTGGCTGATGAAGGCACGTAAAGTTGGTTACTCAAGACTAATTGCAACTAATTGCTTGCTGCTAATAGAGTAACCTCTAAATTGTATTTTAACGCGAAAACACATAAGTCAAAATTACTCTGATCATAGAGTGATATATTTTATTTAATTAGTTCCAATAGCTTTTCTTTGACGCCGTATGGCGCTGTCGGCGCAAGACGCTATCCGCAAACACAACGGCCTATTCTAAAACTGTTTAATCCTGCCTGCCCCAACGCTAACACCTGCATAGCTCTTTGGGGCCCCTATGCTATAACTCTATATTGTTTCCGCGTGGAAACAATATAGAGTTCTAGCAGGCGTTCCCGAGCCGACTTCACAATGAACCATCATATGCTTGAGATTTTAAAGATATGAAGCTACACATTGACACCTAGTAAAAAAATGCATGGAGAGCTCCGCTTTAAAAATGGCGAAGTATGGCAATAGAGCGGTGCTACAAGGAATGCTGTGGCACAAAAGTTGAGCACGTTCCCTGTAGAAAAGTTTAACCGTGTCTGAGCTTGCGCTGGCTCTCTGCAGGAATTCTGGGAGGCGCGAGTGTGTGTCGTACACTGGAGCTTTGTTTAATTTTAGAACACATAACAGCGCAGCGCAAGAAAAGAAAACAAGGACTAAGAAAGGTACGTACACAGGATTGCACCCATCCTGAGCATGCACCGTTCTGCGTCCTTGTTTTTTCGCGCTGTCCTGTTATGTGTTCAAGAATGCACCAATTAGGCCAAGCAAAATCATTATTTCTGGAGCGCGCTCTAACCGCTTCGAGTAGACCATAGCTACTTCGAGGTGTACGCGCACTCAAAGGTCTTGCGTGTAAGTCACTGAGAGATATCGGAACACCAAAGGGCCAATCTCATCCCTGCCTAATAGTGGGCTTAATATTATCATGCAAACCGTTATGAACACCCGAAAGGACGATCGCACTATAACACATGTGTATGACTTTAGGATTTCGTGCTGACCTTGAAATTGGTTGTGGTTCGGTCCCGGACTGAAGTTCTGAGTTATTCCTGGATCCTGGCGCCCGATGCGATCTGGGTACATGGCACGGTTCTGGTCGAAGTCGGCACCGAAAGGGACTCCGACCTGCGCCGTCGGACCGAAGCCCGAGTCAAAGAGTTGAGGAAAAGTGTAGTGGTTTTGGGGGATATTTAGTCCTAGAAGAGGCCGAACGTCTACGTGTCGTTTAGAACTCTGGACGTCCAAGGGGTTGTAAACGGCGGGTTTTTCAAGGGCTGCGGTTTCGGAAGCAGGAACGTCTCTTGGCTCATCGCTTCTGCTTGATGAATCGTGGCGCTCTGCCTTTGTGGCATGCTGTCCCCCCTGCTTTTCGCTCGCTGAAGCTCCTGTAAAACGTGCACTCCCGTGAGCAGGTACATTCAAATGGACAGCGTCTCAGCTGCACTTCAACAAAAGGGCACTAAAATTACACACTAAATCACTCTACACTGATAAATTATTCTTTGAGATATGTATTTTCGTTAATTTCTCAGTAATAGCTTCATTTTTAGAAGGAGAAATAAGCTCAAATTTGTATTTTCTTAATTTTGCGCAGAAACCTCAGCAACGGCACGTGATTGTGATGTCATAATTTCAAAGTACTTTTACGTATTAGGGCCGTTTTCGCTAAGTAAAAGTTCTTGCTACTTGCTACGTTTAGTTCTTTGCCTCTTAAACTACAATAAATACACGTTAAGCGATAAAAGAGATAGGTAGGCCTACGTGTGACGTCACGGTGAGTGACGTGCGGGAGCACATGGAAGGCGGCGGCTCCACCAGTCTTACGTTCTGGCGTCCTTTCTGGCTTAGCGAGCCTCTTGTCACAATAAGAGCAGCGTCTTTGGTAACGCAGAAGGGTAGTTTACTTATCCATTGAAAATATTTTTCTCTTACAGTCCTTTCAGTCATAGTAAACACTGCATTCACTACCGTGAACAGCGGCTTTCCTCATATTTAACAAGATCACGCCTAATATATAGAGGGAATTCCAGAAGATGGACTAAATATTCGTGAAAAACGGGGGCGATGAAATGATTAAGGAGCTTTCTTGATGTTGCTTTCACCACAGCAGACGGCACTCGAACATGACTATTGGTGGTAGTTAGCCGAGAAAGTGAACCATCTTCAACAGCATAACTTAAGGCACGAACAAGCAAAAGAAAACAGGACATGTGAGGTTCTTCTTCTTGGCCATTTCGTTAGTGGTGCCATTAAAGATGGACTGCTACAAATTTGTCCAAACTGCAGTACTAACGAGTAAGTAAAGTTAGATTTACTTTTTAAAAGAACGCGTTTCGAACGGTCCTTTGCGAGAATTGGATCTCGCCGTTTGAAACATTCAGAACCAATTCGATTTGCATAATGTTGACGCTGCTCATTTAGGTGGCTTTAATGAATGAATCTTGCTGAATCATAGTTTATTGGACGAGCGATATAAATAAGGGGATGCAATGGATTCGAATTTTTTTCTTTTGTAGTCAGCTCAGGTAGTAGCAGACAGTCAAGCCAAGGAAAGCATAGGTATCTGTTATGTTTAAATGTAGGGGAAATGAGCTTAAGGGAAATGAAAACGCATGTAACAGTAACATACCGCGGGTTGTAATTAACCGGACCCGCACTTTCCGCATTACGTGCAGTGCTTCACCAATTAAGCTGTCGTGGCGGCCGTCGTCTTTTCCACTTTCTCTGGCTTCATTGTCTGATCCCTCACATGGTATGTAAGTTATGGAGGTTTAACGTGGGAGAGCTAATCAACACCTGGGTGATGAGAAATGCCTTAATGCAGCGCTCCGAGTTCCCTATGTGACGCGAGAGTTATTTTTAAGTTGCCGCACACCCGGTGCCACGGGTGCTTCGAACTCCACCTTCGTAGGCTTGCGGTTTCCGCAATTGAGACTTCATTTAGAATCTAACTTTTTGGTTGAATGCAATGCGGCTCGCGAGAACTGGTTAATGAAAAAAATGCCCCCCCCCCCCCCCCCACTTACCCCGAGCTGTGCAACAGGCCAGCAGAAGCAGAAGCACGAGCCGTTTCATGCCACGGGTGTTCGACTGGAAGACGTAGACGCGAACTGGTGGCCCCTGTATCCGAGTGACTGCACGGTTCCGCAGACCGGTAGAGAATCGCTCTCGCTTGGTCGATGGTCCCGGCTTGTTGCGATCAAGAAAAAACGAAAAAGGAAATGAAATGAGTCGTGCCACCGGAATTTCAATGAAGCTTCGCGTTCCTGACGTCACTGGACTGCCCGCGCGTCGACTGACCTCAGCGTGCACGTCGAGAACGACCCGTGGACGTTGGGAGGTATGACGCGGGAGGGAAAGAGAAATAGCCGAAGTCGGATAGGCGCGAAACAATCGACGCCGACCCTCCCTGCATCTTTCCGGCAACTCGCCCCTAATTTCTGTGGCGGTGGGTGGACCTTGACCTGATGCTTGCGCGCTGCTTGATCGAAACGACAGCGGCCAGGGTTGGGCAATGCAGTGCAGCAGGCTACAAGCTGAGAACGAGGAAAACGCGAGGTGGCCGTCAAGCGCCTTTGTATTTAGCCAGGTACACACCTGTAGACTGGGACTTCGAGCGGGACGCCTCAGCGGTTAGTGTTTGTAGGATATGAAACGCGGAAAAATATCGATGCGTAATTTTAACAAAGCAGAAGGCATTATAGTCAGCCTTAGGTTCTCTGCTGCGCAGTTTAGACAATACAGCGAATGTTTTTCTGTGTTACCTTCACGTGTATATACTGCCAAAATACACGGCCCCCAGACTGGCACAAATAATATCTTTTAACTTGGTACTTACTCAATCACACAGACTCAAACGAAACTCCACCTAGCTCGCTAGTACCCAGCCTCCCCAGAAATAAACTTGAGCCCGACACTTGCGGGCTTGGGCTCATTGAGAACAGACACACTTTGGCTCCACTCCGATTCACCAGGAACCTGACACTGGTCTCCTATATCTTGGACTCTGGCCCTGGTTTTCTGGTATTGGAGATGGTGATCATCATAAGCCCGTATATTTGAATCTTAAATAAAGATCTTTGCGCCAGCACCACCAAGCTGGTGACAACTGAAACTCCTCATTTAACTTGCTAAACAGACATAACGCATTTACGAGAGAATTTTCACAGGAATCCTGGTTGCTGATGTTTCCAATTTACGTTATAGGATATTTTGCTGATGCGACATATTGGTATATTGCTGCCATTTCTTAGGAATTAAAGTGCAAATGTCAATAGTGCTGGCTCGACCTTGTTTTCTTTTTTTCTTTCTTCTTCATCTCAATTTTTATCGGAGATCTATGCGCACTGCCTGGCTTGCATTGTCCGAGTCTTCTAGTTACGAAATGGCCCTGGCCACTTCGTAACCGTCTTCCCTGCACAGGAGGAACTCAACTGACATTGGGAGTGTCGCAAAGACTCTGGCAACATGTTGCAAGGCATACAGATGGTGGTACTATGATAAAGAAAGGCAACGTCACAGGTATATGGTGGCTGGAAGGTCGCAATGGTGCGGTCTGCGGCCTGTCTGCAGAGCACTTTAATCACGCGAACTCCACACCCCCGCATCTCGGCCTCGCGTTTCAAGAAATCCGTGTGCTCACCGGCATGCAATCGGAGGCGCTCGCATCGTCGCGTCGTCGTCTGCCAGACACACAAGTGCCGGTCACGCCATTTGTTGACGTAAGGCGACAATGTGTACTTATTCTTTTCTCGCGCGCAGCAGCCTCCAGCTTGCGCTGGTTCCCGAAAATTGGGAGTGTATAATACTGCGATATCGCAGATGAGTTTCGCAACACCTGCAGCGACAACGAGCTTTCAGGGGCCGGTAATTTGCATCCCATCCAGGCCAGTCGCGGGCGGTCGCTCGGATGAGCTGAGCGCAGCCAATGCCGGGTTTCCTGACAGCCGTCAACTCAATCGGCGGCAATTTCGCCATCCACATTCTCATCGAGAAACGATCTAGGCTGGTGGGCCTATGCGATACAGCAGCATGGCTGCAAGCTTTGTGCTACTCGTGGAAGCGGGCACTTCTGCTTTGCTTTATTTTGCAATAGAATGTGAGAGGTACTCGCCACGGTGGCTGTGGCGTTCTGTTCGTGAGCACGAGGTGGTGGGTTCGATTCCCGGCCTCAGTGGCCGCATTCCGGATGGACGTAAAAGCGGTCGCATGCTTACTAAGCTTGTGGCCTGTGCAGTCGCGATAAGTCTTTTAGTATAATTTCCTATTATACTAAAAAGTTTAATACGACTGAGAGTAAGCGCAAGTTTAAATGACAGGATATAAAAGGCACCAGAAAATGGCGTCGTTTGAAATTTCCTTTACGCCATGTACTACACTAAAAAGGATGTATAGATAGAGAAACATATATTAGACTCCCATAACATATCTTGCAAAGGAGAGATCTGAAAATTTATTACTTTGCTTACTTTGCCGCCTTGAGTCATTCGTTTTTTCCTCGGATCATAAGAGACTGGAATGTTCTTCCACTTGCAAAAAAAAAAAAATCAATTATGGGTTTTTACTTGCCAAAACCACTTTCTGATTATGAGGCACGCCGTAGTGGAGGACTCCGGAAATTTCGACCACCTGGGGTTCTTTAACGTGCGCCTAAATCTAAGTACATGGGTGTTTTCGCATTTCGCCCCCATCGAAATGCGGCCGCCGTGGCCGGGATTCGATCCCGCGACCTCATGCTCAGCAGCCCAACACCATAGTCACTGAGCAACCACGGCGGGTTCTTCCACTTGAGAATGGTAATATCGTATCATCATCATCGTCACCATCATCATCATCATAATCAGCAGCAGCAGCAGCCTGGTTACGCCCACTGCAGGGCAAAGGCCTCTCCCATATTTCTCCCAAAACCCCGGTCATGTACTAATTGTGGCCATGCCGTCCCTGCAAACTTCTTAATCTCATCCGCCCACCTAACTTTCTGCCGCCCCCTGCTACGCTTCCCTTCCCTTGGAATCCAGTCTGTAGCCCTTAATGACCATCGGTTATCTTCCCTCCTCATTAGATGTCCTGCCCATGCCCATTTCTTTTTCTTGATTTCAACTAAGATGTCATTAACTCGCGTTTGTTTCCTCACCCAATCTGCTCTTTTCTTATCCCTTAACGTTACACCTATCATTCTTCTTTCCATAGCTCGTTGCGTCGTCCTCAATTAGAGTAGAACCCTTTTCGTAAGCCTCCAGGTTTCTGCCCCGTAGGTGAGTACTGGTAAGTGGTACTGGTACTGGTAGGTGGTACTGGTGATATCGTACCCACTGATAATTTTTACCACGCCTTGTGTGTTTGATTGAAGTGTCAATTACACGATGTTGTAGGATGTTGACCCCTGTTGTAATGTCTGTAAGGAAGGAGGCAAGTGCAAAAATAAATAAATAAATAAATAAATAAATAAATAAATAAATAAATAAATAAATAAATAAATAAATAAATAAGTGCGACGAATAGAAAACCAACGCGGATACTTTGGTTAACATTAACGAGCACAATAAGTTGATTTTAAACATTGGGAGGTTGAAATAAATTAATTGGAAATGAATGAATCAGTGAATAATTATTGATCAACTAATAAAATCCTCCATAAACGTGGCTTGAACTGAAGGACAGATCAGTTCATACAGCTAAAGTGCTGTTACCTGAAGACTTTCCTAACTTTGGAAGTCGTATAAAATATCAGAACTACATCTTTGATAGTGCTCTGACAAACGAACAAATTGAGAAAAGCTGCGTTAAGGTAGGTTCGGACGAAATAAAAAAAAAACATATATTTTGATTTTGCATTAGGCTCACTTAACTATTCATATGGAGCTCGCATTTGTTGGCGCTATTTCTTGTGCCAGCGCCGCATCTGCATGGCAAATTGAGCAATCGTCGTAATGACCAGTCGCATTGCTATCCCGCCGTGTTATAAGAAAGGCCACCGAATGTATAAAATATAGTAAAGACGAAAAAAAAATCTGCAAAAAGAAACAGAGAAGTGTCACATAAGGGCAAGCACGACGATGATGGGATAAAAAAAAGCAGGCAGCTGGTTGTATATATGACTCTTTGCTGCCATAGGGCGCTTCAGCCCATCATATAATTTGTCCAAGCCTTCAGCCTCATTCGTCGCGTCTTGGGTTGATCACCGAAGCTGTATGGTGATAAAATGTGGAAAGGCTACTTTATCTCCGGAATGTAGCGTTCTTATACGCGATAATTTCTGCGCGAAACTCTAACGTTTGTGCATGCGGGAATGGCGCTAAAGCTCCCACTATTTGGCGATCAATTGCGGTTAACGAAACAGCGCACATTCCTTTCATATACTGAATGTTCCTTACCACTGTATACGATCGCAACGCAGACCAACTAGATTAGTCAGACTGCTGAAAACACCAGCACTGCTCTTACGCGGAGCCAATCAATGGAGATTTCAACGTGAACTTGTATTAGGGAAATGTCAGCAATCGCGCGCAAAAGTATGATGTTAAAATAGAAAATTGAGGATCCATTCCACTTTGTGATGGTGGATGAGCACCGAAAAATCTGTAGTACATCACACACGTTTAGACAAGGGAAAGCATGGGGATGGCGGGAGATGGAAATTGAAGGCAATGAGCAAAACGAAAAGAAGGTAAAAGCAGAAGCCAACGTTTCGACAAGTTAAAGGCGACATGTCGCCTTGAAAAAGACGAGTCCACTTGTGAAGCGGTGGCTCTCGCTTTTGCCTTGCTCTCATTTTGCTCAGGTTTAAACGAAGGTACATAATTCATTTTCATTATTTGGTAATGGGAGAAACCATACCTTTGTGATTACTGTGATATACACTGATTGGTTCCGTTGCAGCCTTAGACGAAATCTTGGCGAAAGTTATATCTATACGCGACCGTTGTTGAGTAGTGGAGTGACTTGGATTAGTGTGGCACTACAAACCAAATTCTTCTGGTACAAACTGAGTGAACCATTTCTTCTCGGGTTTTTAAATGTCCACATTGAAGGTTTTGACGATGACCACAGAGGTAGTGTCGTCACGGCTAACCCATGCAACGTGCGTGGTCATGTCCTTCTTGATATCACAGTTGAATATGCCTGGAGATATATACACAGTGGCTATCACAATTCCGCCTTTCGTTTGTACACTCTAAAAATTTTAACACCCTTAAGGGTGTAAATGACTTGTCCCATGGGTGACACCCTTTTTGGGTGTATTGCTACACCCCAAGCAACGGGATGCAAATTAACACCCCACAAAAGAAGGGTTGTTAATATGACGTCACCTCGCCTATGGGTGTAAAACCAAACAACACCCTTTCTATATGGGGTGTAACGCAGACACCACCCTTTCAATATGGGTGTAGCAGGGACAACAGCCTTCCAAGAGGGTGTTATCCCTGTAAGTATTTTAGCGTTCACTACAGCCATGTAGTTGATGGCCAGACTAGCTGTTGTGAATGCTGCCTAGCCTTAGCTATGTTACTACCTTGTTCAGTATGAGCCAGAATCTGAGGCGTCCTCATATTGCGCTTCTGGTCCGTCATTTGTTAGCATAACGTGCGTCCCTTTCAGGCAAACAACTTAAGGTTTCGCCATTGCAGCAAGGCACACAGGCCATGCTTTTCGTAATCTTCCTCTGCAGTGATAGTACACTACCGGCAGGATGCAGAGCGCAATAACAATGCGCGCTGCACTAAGGACACAGGATCTCCCGCACCTTGGTGCACCAGTACTTATAACCCCGTGGAAACAGCACACAGCCAAAAGCATGGTTACATGCATTTCAGAAATAATTAAAAACCTCCACTTTTCTTGGTCAAAAATTTTCGCAACCCCAGCTCGACCAGGAGGGAAAGACACCACAGCTCGTTGTTGTAGCTCATATTGAATGCAATTGAGCGCAAGCAATGCATGGATTGGCGACGGTAACAAGTGCAGTACTACAGAAGCATACGTTTGCCTGTCAAGCAGTTTTTTGCCGTTTTAAGCACACATTTTATACCTCTATTCATTAAAGTTGTCATTTATCTCCACGGGATGCTTCTACTAGTACTTTCACATATGACTTAAAGGTAGCACTGAAAGCCAAAGAACAAAGTGCTTCCACGCCGATTAATGTTTCAGCATTTACGAACAAAACAGCATGTGTAGCTGTGCATGCTGTTCAATATATAAGCATGCACTATTCCCTGAAATATATGTATGCTCCATTTACTGCTAGTGACCTGCTTATACCCAATAATTTAATTTATTTTTCACCATGTGCTTGCATTGAATATACCACAGGCATTGTAAGTTAAGCTACCAGAATAACAATCAGCTAGTCTAAGGTTACCTAATTGAACAAAATCATTGTAAAATTTGTGACGAAATGTGAGAAGAAAAGTATTTATTTCATTAAAGAGAAATGGTTACATAATAATGTTTGCACATTTTAAATGTAAAAAGGAAAATAGGGAGTAAAACCATACCAATACAAAGACATAAGCACCAAATAATGGGCACAGGCTTGCTCAATTAAATTTTAAGCAGAACAGTTTTTTTAAGTAGCCTGACTACGAACTATTTATTACATGTTTTCATTCGAAAAGCACTGCATCTTATTATAAAGCACAAAAATAACCGGTCACATAAGTAAGAACAAGTCTGAGTGTGTCTTTAACACAAGGATAGAAAGTTGTCCGAGTTAGTACAGTAACATGATCTTGGATTGTAGCGCGAAGTGACACGGACACAGACCAGAAGCAGACAGGATGAGCGCTAACTCTAAACTAAATTTTTATTGAAACGAAGAATATATATATATATATATATAGGTGACTGCAAAAAACCGCAGCACATCTAAATGAATATTAAATACATAGTAGTAAGATGAAGACGACAAACAAAAGCCATCAGCCATCAACTGCGTGGCAAATCACAAATCTGAGTGCAAGCTATTCTCTTATCAAGTATACCTGTAGGCATTGCGACCAATGTGCTCCCAAGATGTATGAGGCATTAGTCATTGCAGAGTTGTAAGGACATGACAATCCTAGGATGATTATGTTCTTGAGGCTTTTTCCACACTTTCCATCTTTTGAAACGTGTATACTCTAGTCATGAAAATAAAAATTCTACAACTGGCGTGTGATAAGTTTCGCGTCTTATTTCCTAGCAGCTCATTGAAACGAGTCACGATGACAAATTCAAATGCCGTTACCTCATCAGACATTCAAATTTCTTAAACACAAACAAAACCAGATAGGCATTAGAGTGAGCATGATTTAAATACATTACACTGGTTTAAAGTTATTGCACCACTTTGTGCCAGGTAAAAATGTTAGAAACATCAAAAATGTTAAGATTCTACGGCCAACCGTGAAAACTAAATAAAACAATCATTAAGCTTTCTTAAACGGGTACAGGAGCTTTACAACTGGCCGTCTTGGTGATGGACACGCAGATAGATGAGCAGCCATTCCACTGAGACGAGAATGTTGAGGGCTTCGCATGGAAGTCTGCGAGACACTGCAGAGTAGTTCTTGGTCCACATGAAGGAGGTTGCTTGCATGCACATCTGGGCCACCATACTGAATGCATGGTGTTACCGGAACCCTTTCCCCCTGCATTGTGGTAAAAAAGCATGGTTAAGTTTATACGATATTTAATGTGCAAAAAAAGAGGTGAGGCATGCAGACAGGACACTAGAGTAGAGAAGTGAACATGAACGCGAAAAACATGACAAATTTCATTAAATTGTTTTATTAGATGAAATTTTTACACTGTGTGTCATTCATTATGAGGGTTCATAACCGCAACATATTTAATATATAAGCAGGTAGAATTATCAGCTTGGTCAGTTTGCACAAGCTCGTTTGAGGCAAGAAATCGAGTTACACAAACACAACCTGAACATTCTTGATTGAAAAAGGAACACCTCAGATGACATGCAGTCCAGTGAGTGGGAATTGCACAGTTCAAGAAAAACAAATTAAAACTCACAGACTGAAAGCGAATTAATTGATAGGTTTTAGTAGCACAAGGGTACCTTTGGCCAATGAGCGCCAAGTCTATACTGCAAAAGATAAACTTAGTGCATCTTTACAAAGCAAATATATAAAGATGACTAATGCCTCTCTGCACTACAGTTGCTTTGCTCTAGCGTGAAATCATTTTAATGCATGCACACGTACATACACACGCTACACCCAAGTGTAACAGCTGCAGAATTAAAATTGGGCAGCAACAAAGTCGCAACATTTAACCATTGATCCCAAGCTGTACTAGTGACTGGAGGCAGTACCAATATCGCCAATGACGAGTCGCACTCTTTCTGCCCGATGTTACGCTGCTCTTATTGTCAAAGATGAGTTACAGCCGGCATTGAGGGAAAGCTGCCCGCAAGAGCAGCTCCTCTTTTTGTGTTATTTCTAACCAGAGACCAATGAAGTAATATATTTTTAGAATGAGAATGACACCGAGAAATTGAGTACGTAAAAAATTCGGTACATTTTTCCGGAATTAACTTGGGGGTTAACGGCTAAAGAGGCAATCCAGAAACTAGAACAAGTTTTGACATGTTTGCTACCAGTGAATAGAAAATATGTTGGCATTCTGTAGTTTTGTCCAACAATGCAAAAGGGATTCTTAATAACTGAGGAAATAAATGGAAAAGTATCATGAAGTATATTTCGTGAATGTAATGCAGAATCACTCAACTTCTGTTACTATATAATCTCCACTTGCATAACCTGCACTTTCTGAACTAGTTAATGAGGTGCTGCATTTCACTACTCATTCCACCAGTTCAACGTGGCAGCAACTGCATGTTGTGATTTGTTTTACTTAGTGCAGGCTTTGTACAGGGCGAGTTCACAGCATTCACTGCACTTGGCCGAAAGGTAGTGCATGTTTACGCAGCAGGTGTGGTGCCGCTTCTGCACGAGCAAGGTGCAGAAATAAGAGTTTCAACAATAATTACTAGAGGGAACTCCGACGTTAGTGTCCACAGGAGATCAAACAGGAACGGCTGTACCAGCATGGAAATTATGGGAAGTATATGGATTTGCCTAAACTTCGTCTGTTTGGCTTCAAACGGCTTTGTGACTTTGTAAACTAGTCATTTTCAACAATATACTGTGTAATAAATAAATAAACATTAAAATCATCCGACGACAGGATTAAAACACAGGAACTCTAGAACAGAAGTCAGATTGAAACCATTAAGCCACGGAGGCATGTAACGACAAGCGAGTGCAACGCCCTGATTAATTCATTGCGGGCACACCAGCGCCTTAAGACGCTTGGCGCCTTTCGATTTGGCCACCTGGACAAGCTCAATCGTTGCAATTAATAGCAATTGCGCGTGTTGGCGCCGTCTTCTGCACTTCGAAGAGTATAGACTGCGCTGAAATTTACGACAATAAGATTTATATAGCGTATAATATACGAAGCCACAAGAACGTCTGAATTCCCAAGCACGAATATCAGACAAATCCATGTGCTTCCCATGATTCCCATGGTGGTGCGACACCAGCACCAGAGTTCCCTCTAGTAATTACTGTAAGAAACTATGGCAGAAACAGGAGTAATAAACTAAGTTTTGCTGTCCCATAAATCTTACTGGTCATTAATTCCAAGTTTTAGTGCAGTCACATGTCTAGTAGGCAATTGTGGTATTTTGCATAAACATTGCAAAGCCAACTGTGATGAATGTTCACTATGGTAAATTGTTTATGATCGAGTAGCATAGACTACTGAAGCAATCTCTGGAAGGCAAGTCAAGTAATTTTCTTATTAGCAGCCTTTAAACAGCATTCGAGCATATGACACATGCACCTCAGATATGTAGATAATATTTCCTTGACTCAGCAAGAAGCGATGCTTCATGTTCCACGAGGCTACTTCTATCAAAGCAGTATTGGTGCTCTCTAAAAACAATGCCAATGCAGATGATCCAAATATTTTTCAGGGGCAACAGTTATGCCTGAAATCATGCTAGATTAGTTTTTTTAAACACATGCTCAGACCATGTTAGAAGTGCTTCTTAAAATCCACCTATTTATTAAATTAGTCATATATCTGTACACAAAGGCTACTAATTAGGTCCCATGCTATATCATCATCTTGACAAAAACTTCACTTAGTAATACACATGCTGTGATAAGATTTGAGACCACACTGAGAATGCCAATGACAAGGTGAATTCATTATTTTTAAAATGAAGCTCCTGTTCTTCGAAACGAGAAGAAATGATACTGAGGGTCAAAATTTTTCTGAATCACAGCTGGAAGATGCCAGGGAAGGCACGTGGAAACTTATTTGTAATTTTCTATTTAAATGTAGAAATGATAAAGGGAAATGAAAATGGTCAAAAAAACAACCAGGCATGGGGGGAGAACGAACCTACAGCCTTTGCATTAGGCATACGTTGCACTAACCACTGTGCCACCGAGGCAGCATTCAACCATCCACAATGGCCCCTCAGATTGTCGACGCTCGAACACGGCCGTAGTACCACAGTGGTTAGTATATCACATGCGTAATGCGAAGGTTATGGGTCCGTTCCCCACCCACAGGTGAATATCTTTTAATCCACTTTCACTTACCTAGAATTTATCGTTTCTCTACTTCATATAAAAAACTTAAAACATGTTCCTGTATGCTTTCCTTGGCCTCATTATCTGCTGGCTTCTTCCAGTTCTGTTACTTCCAACATTTATACATATTCTAATCTGGTAAGTAAACAGTTTTGCATGATGCTGGAATGCAATATAAAACATTATTGCAGGGCCGTGTTATGTAGAATGCCTTACATTGCCCAGGCAAGGTGTAATAATGTCAATCTGAAAAAAAAAATTCCCACTCAAGGCAGAAATGCTGTGTAGTGCTGTCTGGAACAGGGTTTACCGAAAACATCTTGTTCAGAAATAAAGCCACCAAACAAGGAGGAAATACGAAAACTAGATGAAAATTTGTGCAGTTGCATGTTAAAAATTTAGCACAGCAACAGATGGCATAATGAAGGAAGTGCGAAGATGGTCTATTTTGGACACATGAGGCAATATACTTGAAAGATGCATATGAGCTTACACGTGGAGAAATATCGTTTATGTAGCAGCTAAACTACGAACAGGCCTAGAGCACACTGATACAAGGTGTTGAGCATGTAAATCTTATCATGCCCTTAAGTCAAAGAAACATGGCTGTTTCTCATGATTCGCTACACATGGCTGGCTCACACAACTTAGCCACTTCTATATATGCCTTGTAATTACCAGGTGGTCTGTATGACATGCGCAAACATTAAATATGTACAAGTGCCACGTAGCTGGACAGTACCAAGGTAATATCGTTTGTCATCGTTTTGAGGAAGTGAAACCAATTCTTGCATTTTTCCTAATTAGGTAATTAGTTATTAACAATTATTTAACTGCTCAAATATTTTATTCAAAGCAAAAGTGTCAGTGCGAAAATTGTAGAGCATCCTGAAAAATTCCCAATCCAGCTTTCTACTGCTCAGTAGGTGCAACAAATTTTTCTTTTCAAGCTTGAAAGAAGCCAGTGAACACATGCAAGAAGTGCCATGCAACTAACCGCTCGTGCACCTGAACACCATTTGGCTCCTCCTTTCATGCTTGAAAAAAAACTTTTTGAAAAGAATATTTTAGAAATTGATTAACTATTATTGACTATGTTTTAGGCAAAATGCATGAAATAGTGTGACTGCCACTTCCATTTTCGGCGACATGAATTGACTCCATTTGCATGTCCAAATCCAGCTATACATGGTGCGTGTTTTGAGCTGGTTCTGTAATTTAGGCTGGTTTTGACTAATTGAAGCTTCACACCTTAATAATGGAGTCAGCCTAAAAAGAAATTGGTACATAAACAGTCGCTGTCAGTACTCCATACAACTTAGTGCAAAGTGCTTGTGAGCCAAGAAGTTGGTAGTTCTAAGCAGTATTTCTCATTTTGACCTGGTGTTATAGCCCACTTACTATGATGCCATGCTGCTCAGTCATGCTGGTCCCAGCTTCAATCTAGGCCATGGCAGCTGCCCTCCAATGAGGGTAAAATGCAATACCGCTTAGATTCAGGTGTACATTAAAGAAGCCAGGTTCCCAAAACTTTAGGTTTTGGAATGTGAAAGCCCATAATTTCATTTTAATATCTAAAGGTGCTTTATTAGGAGCAGGGGCATCATTTTGAGCTTTTACTGCACTGCCATGGCACCAAGAAGCTCCAAGTAAATAAAAACAATTTCTTAGACAATGTACATATCTTGCACACAATTACAAACACTTCTCTGCATGCACCTTCGTTGCTGTTATATTTAGATCCGTATGCCAAGGCGGGTTATGATGTTAGAACATGTTTCAATTTTTTTTACCGCTTTAAAGTTGTTGGTTATTTTGCATCTCACTGTGTCTCGAACGCACATTTCAGTGCATCAATTTCTTCAGAAAGTGCACTCCTCTTTATTTATTTGTGCATGCAAAAAGGGTTCAGAAGAACTGCTTTCTGAAGGTCTGTATAACAAGCAAAAAACAATTCTATGTAGGCTGCACAAAGAGAAAGGATTGGTTTGTAAATTTGTTATTTAGTTCTTAAAAAAAGAGGCAGCTGTCAGTATTCTGTTCCAAAGTAAAAATTGCCCCTACCTGGCTCTGCTTCATTTTCCGATGTTGATGGTCCATTCGGGGGCACTCTACTGATAGGCTGCACTTTGGCGATGTCGGGTGTGCTGTCACCAGGCCCAAGGTCGATCGACATCCTCACCAAAAGTCGAGTCCAAACGCTATGAAAGAAATATCTCATCATTTTGCTATCAGTTTTGTCATCTTGCGTGTTTCACACACGGCCGTCAGTGAAATATTTCGTCACTTGGATACTGAAAGAAATTCAAGCATTTTCTGGCAGCCAAGCTGATGATGATGATGTGTGGTGTTTTATTGCGCAAGGGCCAGGTTTGGCCAAAGAGCGCCATGACAAGTGGTAATGTTGACGATGTATTATGGAAGATGTGAATTGGCTGTAAACTGGCCTAAAAATTGTCGCTGTAAAGTGCGTAAAATCTACGTGCTATAAAATTATGGCGATGACTAATGACGAATACTATTAACATTAAAATCCATCGTGGAAGAATGATGCAACATAGAAAATATATAGGATGGTAAAATTACTTGGAGCACTGCTGCCTCTCCGGAGTCCTTGAAACACAAGGGCCTAGAGGCATGTGCTATACGAAAGAGCTATCACAGCGGCATCCTCTGAAGAGAGGGCGGCAGCCAAGCTGAATACACAGTAAATGGAGAACATTAAAGAGCAAATGCAGTTGTCACATTAGATTGATCAAGTACAGCAGAAATGGAAATAAATCAGTGATACTGTGTCTGTTGGCTTTGAATGCAAGAAACGTAAAAACAGGAACTTGCAGCCACGCCACTTTGAATTTCCCTCGTTTGCTACACCTCACAAGTTCGGCATCGTCCGGTACTCGGGGATAGTAACCGCTTAAAATCAAGATGAACGAGCGTCGGCATAAATTAACAGGATACTTAACCGGGCAATATAGGCGCATAAAAACTCACGTAGCGAAGCTACTGTCAATTACCCGATGACGCATCTGGGGGCGGTGCAGTTTGGGCGAACAATTCAAAAAGGAATGCGAGTTTCACTTGTTTCACGCCTACTAAGCTAACACAGAATTTGAGTTTCTTACTAAACTATACTGGATATTTACGCTCCGAATAAAACGCTGGAAATTTTGTTACCTCATATTGCATACGTATGAGTGAGGAAATTGATTTTATTGTGTTCTACCCAGACGTCACGCAGCAGCTACCACTCTCATGCAACAAAAGCATGAAAGTGGTACTCGTGACACCGAAAACAAACATATACAGCACCAACGTTACGCCCCTTGGAGTTGGAACTAAGCACGATCAAGCCAGTTAGTTTTCTAGCTTTCATAACACCATGAACACGACCAAACATCGAGCGAAAAAACTCTCTGCTCTCGAAAATTATTATCGCTTCCATTTATATACCTATCGCTGCCACAAGCAAAAGTCAATGGGCTAGCTGTCCACAAACCGCAGATTAGACTGACAGCAACATATTACGGTAACGTAAAACAATTTCCACGCTGACTTAGCAGCCGCGGTGTGCTCTAAGTGCCAAAGTTCTCGTTTGCCGCTCGAAATTCACACCATGATCACGGGTACTGCATCTTTCACATGAAATATTGCACGCTTTGCTCCGGAGCTCAATAGGACGGCGAAACGCATTTGCACGTACCTGAAATCCGCATGCCGGAAACCCGTCGACGCTTCCGAGAACGGGGCGCACAGCCATACTCCCGTACGGCGGCTTGACTTGGACGTGAGGCACTTCTATCAAACATTTCACATGCGACATGTTTCACACCGATTGCGCGAGCACCAGAAAATGACGCAGGTTGCATTGCGACGCCGAGCAGACGTGCAGCCACCGATGAGCTGTGTGCTCGGATTGCAGAGAACAAAACCATACAAAACGTTAGGCGCGAGAAGATGGCGGCTCTCGTTGCGGAGACGAAGCGGACGAAGCAATGACGCACGAATGAATGTTGCTAACCGTTGATTCCGCGTTATGCCGGCGGTGGTGGCTTTAGTGGCGTGTGTTGCGGCTGTCTAATTTTTTATTTCTTTTCCCCAAACAGTATAGCTAAGATCACTTCTTTGTTTGAATTTTTAGTTGTGTCGTTTGGCATTATCTTTGTCTTTTTATGCTATTAAGCGGCCAATTATGGCCTCTCAGGTTCGCGCGCGCCAGCTTCGCGCGCAAATCTCAGAGGCCATAAGACAACTCGTTGGAAAAGGCCGTTATTGTCGTTGTTAACGCTTCATCATCCTTTCTTCAACTGATATAGAAAGGTAGTGTCCCTTTTCCCGAGGTTGGGAGGGGGCGATCAAGACGGCATCGCTCAGCGGGGGTCGGGGGAGTAGGTTGGTGTTGAATCTTATTCGCGAACCCTGCGATTTTTTTATAACGTAAGCATTTATATACTTCCCCAACAAGAAAAACCATCCGTCCGTCAGTCCGTACCGCACGATATCCTTCAAAATAGAACCCGCAGCAGCGAGTGAATTCACCTTCGTGCTAGCTTCGCTTCAACACGACCGAAGCGGCGAGAACACTGCGCTCACGAAGCTTTCAGCTTATGCCGCACTATGCGCTTTCCGCAGATCACTTTCAAGATAGGTGTGCGCGCGTCTGTTTTCAAAGCGAAGTAAACGGTGAGAACACAGCGCGTGAAGTTTTCAGCAGTGGGCACACTCTGTCCACAATGCAGTTCGCTTTCAAGATACGGTTCGCGCGGCCGTGCCACAAGCAGCCGCCGCCGGAGAACGGTTGATAATGGTTCGTCGCGGATGAGGAGGACTAAAGAGCGATAACGGCTCAAAACAAACGGAACGTCACCAGCGCGCCTGGCCCCGCCACCTGCAGTACTTTGCTTGCGCTGCCGACCAGAGCAGCCCGTGTCGCCGCAGCGCTGTCGCTCATACTTGTCGGATCAAGTCTCATAACATTGATAACGACATGGGCTGCGTGTAGATGAGGAAGAGTCACAATGCTTACGCACACTTAGACAAATCCGAGAGGAGTTCCTGTGTGATTTTTTTTACCGGAAATGTACAGTCAGCGGTGGGACCCAGAGTTGACAATGCCTGTAAGAGGGATGCCAAGCTTTTTTTCTTTTGTGAGAGTCTTGCCCAGCTCCCAAAGATCTGCTCAAGCTAAGACTTTCTGATGGCTGTATGTGTTTTTTTTTTATTGTCGCATGCCTTCCAACCGCCACGAATCCTACAGTGTAATGGCATTAATGCAGTATTCACGTCCAAAGGGAAATGCAGCCGTTAATTGGGCTGCCTAAGGTTTGCGGCCCGGCGGCAGCTGCCCTCCCGTCCCCCGTTTCCGTTGACAAGTTAGGGGGAGGGGTCTAGAGCAATCTTACACCTCCCTCCCCACAGTGGCGTAACCAGAAAATTTTTTCGTGTGAGGGGGGGGGGTCCCAATTGCCCGTGGAGGGTGAAGTAGCGGGGCCATTGCCATAGCAGCAAAAATTTTACTGTTAGTGAGCGTTACAAGTGCACGGTGTGCCCCACTTGGCTACGCCGCTACTAGCCCTCCCCCCCCCCCCCCCGCCATCGACGCAAATCGAGCTATCAGAACGTGCATGACACGCATGCATGACATAACATGAAAGACATGCCGCGAAGCTAGCATGGATGTCGTCACATCATCATCATCAGCTTATTTTGACGTCCATCGCAGGACGAAAGCTTCTCCAGCGATCTCCAATACCCCTGTCTTGTGCCAACTGGTTCCACGTTGCCATTTGTTGGGCGTGTTGGTAAATTGAAAGCATATTTAGCGCCAGCAAACAAGGACGTAAGGGAGACGACAACACAAGCGCATTGTGTTGTCGTCTCCCTTACGTCCTTGTTTGCTGGCGCTAAATATGCTTGGTTCCACGTGTTTTCAAGTTTCCCGAATCCATCACGTCCACATTATTCTCTGCCGTCCTTGACTGTGCTTTCCTTCCCTTAGCACCCATTTTGCAACTCCAATAGACCAGCAGTTCTCTCCCTTACGCATTGCAATGTCTGCCCAGCACGACTTCTTCCTCATATTGTCAACCAGAATATCAGCTATTCCCTTTCGCTCTCTAATCCACATCGCTGTCTTCCAGTCTATTATCATCATGCCTAATAATTTTCATTCCATCGTTCGTTGCGCGGTCCTCAACGTCTTCCCAAGCTTCTTTGGTAACTTCCAAGTTTCGGCCCCGTACGTTAGTAACGATAGAAAGCAATGGTTAGTAGTAAGCTCCCTGGTCATGATTTAGTAATGCCTGCCGTAAGCTCTCCAGCTAATGTTTTATATTTGTTAATTTCCTTGATCAGAGGCCCCTAAGAGTAATTAACCTCAATAAACGTATTTCTGAGCAGGTTCTATAGGCTGACTGCCGACCATGACATTCGTTTTCTCGCCAGGCTGCGGAACATTACTTTTCTCTTCTGCATACTAACTCTCAATCAGACTTACACTTTCTTCGACAAGTTCCTCAAACGTTTGTTGCAAATAGTCTGCAGCGTTGCTGAGTATGCCAATGTCATCTACAAACCGTAAGTTGGTGAACTATTTACCGTTAGCCCTCACTCCTAACCATTCCCAGTCTAACTGGTTGCACACCTTTAAGTATTCAGTGATAGCATTGTAAATATTTTGCCATTGATCATATGAAGCCTTTTGCAGATATCTGGCTATGCAAAGTCTGCGCGTTAGTGTCATCCATTCGATATCAACATTCGTGGGAAACTTCATTTTTGACCACTGTTCGGAGCCAGTGCGCTGCTGCCTAGGTGCCCCGATCTAATCATTCCAGCTACCTGATTCAAGCGCAGGTAGCGCGCGTTTCATGTACAGCCAATATCAAGGCCTTAACTGGCAATGTTCATTCATCATATACTGTAAGCTTGTTCACTTACTCCCTTATAATTAGGGTGTAAATTAGAAAGACTGGGGTGTTCCAAAGGTGTTTTCTTGTTGAACACCCTTTTCCGTTAAAAAAGGGTGTTTCAAGGGTGTTTATAAGGGTGAAAAGATGATTACACCCGCATTACACCCATAAGGGTGTGAAAATTTTTAGAGTGTACGGCACACACATCCCCGTAGTCGGTGGCACTGTCCTCTTGCAAGTCAAAGGTGCATAGTTGTACATACATTTTGTCCTGTATGTGTATGGAAACGACTCCTGCTCGTGAGTCCATGTGCTGTTCACAAACGATTGCAGTATGCCCATCGACTTGATGTAAATAATCTTGATTTATTATTATTATTATTATTATTATTATTATTATTATTATTATTATTATTATTATTATTATTATTATTATTATTATTATTATTATTATTATTATTATTATTGGCGCAGGCCAATGTATCGCTGCAGTCGGCAGCGATACATTGGCCTGTTAAACTGATCGCCTGTACTTCCACAGATCCCTTGGCCGGCGGAAGGTTTTTCCCGCTGGGTTGGCAGAGGTGCGCTCATCGACGCCTACCGACACTGCTCGGCTGATTTCATCGCCTCGATCCTGCTCTTCTGGCAACGCTGACCCGGCGTTTCAGCATAAAACGCCCACTTAACCCAGACCGCATCGCAGTTGGCAGCGATACATTGGCCTGTTAAACTGATCGCCTGTACTTCCACAGGTATATTTTCCTTTGTAATCTTTTGCTTCTCATTGTATGTGAAGTGCTGCTGACTGCCAAGCGTTGCTTTTATAACCTGTCGCGACCTCCGAAGACAGCCTTTGTATTGCCTGTCAAAAAAGTCTGCCTAGTGATGGACGTATTATGACGTGTTGTGAATGCAAATATTCATATCATCTCGGACACACTTGCTCGGGTATTGCCCCTAATACCTTTAACACTATGGGACAGGTGAAACGTTAGGGTTGGGTATGCAAGACCTGCAGAGCGAACAAAAAGCAACCTTCTTCATCCCAGTCGGATTCAGCGCAGGCGGCAGACCATAACGACGCTATTTTAGCTCTTGTTGCGGAAATCAAGGACGTAAAAAAAAGCTTAGAAGTACTACCGGCACTGCATTCTAAGGTTGACTCGCTGTTGCTTCTGATAGCAGAATTCTTAAAGCTGTCGAAGACCGTCTCTGACCTTGAAGACGCCGTCACTTTCTTGTCAAAGCAGTACGAGACTACACGTGAACAGCTTAAGTTGTCTGCAGAAGCCGCAACGACCAGAGACAGAGAAATTCAGAAGTTAAATGAGACTGTCCGTGTTCAGGCTGAGATTTTGCAACGATTGCGGCACGATCAAAATGAATCTGAACAGCACAGCAAAAAGGCAAATTTGGAAATTCGTGGTTTGCAGTTTCCTGATAAGGAAGATTTGAAGAAAATACTGCATGATCTGGCTGACAAAATTGATTTACCCGAATTTTCAGTTGATGCTGACGTCGTTGCTGTCCACCGACTTTCTGGCAAAACAGACACTGTCCCCACAGTCTTGATTCGTTTCTCAACGGTAAACATGAAAGAAAACTGGATCAAAGCTGGTGGAATGCTTCGACAGCTCTGTGAATCCAAAGTGCTTCCGAAGCTCTACTTTAATGACAATCTAACCAAGATTCTGTGAGGTGATTCTGTCGAAACCTCAGCAGTCATGGAGGCATTACGGAATCAGGGTGTAGACGAGCCGTATGTAAAAATACTGAAAGATATCTATAGCGGCTCCACAGCCACCGTAGTCCTCCATAAAGAAAGCAACAAAATCCCTCTAAAGAAAGGCGTCAGAGAGGGAGATATGATCTCTCCAATGCTATTCACAGCGTGTTTACAGGAGGTATTCAGAGACCTGGATTGGGAAGAATTGGGGATAAAGGTTAATGGAGAATACCTTAGTAACTTGCGATTCGCTGATGATATTGCCTTGCTTAGTAACTCAGGGGACCAATTGCAATGCATGCTCACTGACCTGGAGAGGCAAAGCAGAAGAGTGGGTTTAAAAATTAATCTGCAGAAAACCAAAGTAATGTTTAACAGTCTCGGAAGAGAACAGCAATTTACAATAGGCAGCGAGTCACTGGAAGTAGTAAGCGAATACACCAACTTAGGCCAGGTAGTGACGGCAGATCCGGATCATGAGACAGAAATAATCAGAAGAATAAGAATGGGCTGGGGTGCGTTTGGCAGGCATTCTCAGATCATGAACAGCAGGTTGCCATTATCCCTCAAGAGGAAAATGTATAATAGCTGCGTCTTACCAGTACCCACCTACGGGCAGAAACCTGGAGGCTTACGAAAAGGGTTCTACTCAAATTCAGGACGACGCAACGAGCTAGGGTTAAGCTATAGGTTAAGGGATAAGAAAAGAGCAGATTTGGTGAGGAAACAAATGCGAGTTAATGACATCGTAGTTGAAATCAAGAAAAAGAAATGGGCATGGGCAGGACATGTAATGAGGAGGGAGGATAACCGATGGTCATTAAGGGTTACGGACTGGATCCCAAGGGAAGGGAAGCGTAGCAGGGGGCGGCAGAAAGTTAGCTGGGCGGATGAGATTAAGAAGTTTGCAGGGACGGCATGGCCACAATTAGTACATGACCGGGGTTGTTGAAGAAGTATGGGAGAGGCCTTTGCCCTGCAGTGGGCGTAACCAGGCTGATGATGCTGATGATGAACGAAGGCATATCGGCATCTGTTCTGGCTTGTCCGGGCCGCAGGCAAGCAACACAAGTACAAGTTCGTTTGGGTGAGAGCAGGCAAAATCTTCGCTAAAAAGGACGAAGTCTCTCCACTCATTCGCATTACCAATGAAATGGATGTTGAAAAAATCCAATGGATATGTATCCGCCTGTTTTGCTTGATTTTCCGAGCTTTCGAGGTTTTAAGGACAGCTTTGGTCCGAATTAGATTTTACTTTGGTCAATATAAATATTCGCCGTCTACGTAAATACTGGGATGAGTTTAAACATATTGCAGAAGATGCAACAAATTTTGTAGATGTATTTGTGCTAACCGAAATAAATATTCCCGAATCAAGCACACAGTTCTTTGCCATAAAAGGTTACAGTGCAGAATTTATCACTCGTTCACACCGTCGAGGGGGTGGGATTGCAGTTTTTGTGAATGAAAGGTACACAGTATCATGCAGTGATGTAGATCTTGCTCATGCGGAATGCCTGTGTTTAAATGTAAGCTTTTTTCAGACCACTCTTACTTTGTTAGCGATCTGCCGGCCTCCTGCGAACAGCGTTAGTCGCTTTATAATAGAATTAGACTGTTTTGAAGCGTTTCAGTTACGAGGAGGTGTTTTGCCTCACCGGTGATTTAAATATTGGCATATTATGCCCAGGCAAAGCTCAAGTGTCAGATTATTTATCTGCCCTTTCTGCTTTTGGCCTCGAAAGCATGCGTGGTCACCACCTTCACACGTGAAGAAATTGGGAATGGCCGAATAACGCATTCTTGCTTAGACCACATCGCCGTACGGGCGCCTAAGCATGATCTGCATTCATGCGTGATTACGCAACGCTTAGCAGACCACTATTTCACTGTCTGTCATTTTAGCTTGAGGCGCCTTTTTACCACACCTCAACGTTGGAAAGTAACTAGCTCAGATAGGCGAACGCGCGTTGCCTTTGTTGATCAATGCAAATTGGATGAGATGATTGGCAGGTTCGACTGGTCTTCACTGATTGTTTCCGGAGTGTCAGTGTTTATTTATGAACATTTTTTTTTTCGAAAATACGCAGCTTTCAAGAAGCCTGCACTCGAATTGTTCTAACTAAACAAAGAAGAAATCATAACTGGCTTACCGTGGATATAATGAACGCAATCGCCTACCGAGACTTGCTGGGGAAATGGCCTAAATGAACTCCAAGCAATGCTGAGCTTCGCGCTAGCTACAGAATCGCAAGGAATAAAGTCGTCGCCCTATTACGATGCGCAAAACGACACCACTTTCAACGTCAGTTTCAATTATCTGCTCGAAACCCGGTGAAGACGTCGTCACTGATAAACCACCTACGCGGGAAAGACACTATCAATTCAAAGCTATCTGACGCTTTCCCATGTGATCTTGCACAGACAGCCACAATCTTCAATCAGCATTTCTCGCGCCTTTCGGGAGCAACCTCAACGGTGCCAGCTAGCCGCTCTGGAAAAGAAAAAATCATATCTGCTTCGGCGTTCTTACCGACGATAACATTCGACACACTCACAAGAATAGCTGCTGGATTTAGGCGACATAAGCCAGCTGGTATAGACGGTATATCAGTATCTTTGCTCCAACGAAACTTCAACGCACTATCGCGTATTCTTCTTGTCATACTTAATGGATTCCTAGCGACAGCTACAATGGCAGCGGAATTAAAAAACGGCTATTGTATCTTCATTATTTAAAGGAGGAAAGAAAGGTATTGTGGACAGTTACCGACCTATTTCGATCTTGCCTATCATGTCACAAATAATAGAAAAATTTCTCTTAGAAACTATGACGTCATTTCTAGATAAGTTTTCAGTTATATCGAGTCGTCAGTTCGGCTTTGTCGCGGGACGGGGCACCATTGCTCTGCTCGAGGAATTTTCAGACGAATTAAACACAGATTTAGAACAAAACATGTTTGCATGCGCTTTGTTTCTCGATACTTCTAAAGCATTCGATATTGTGAACCACGAACTCCTGCTCGAAAAACTATTCCTGCTCGGTTTTAGGGGGACATTTTACCAGTTACTAAAAAACTATTTGTCCGGCTGCTCGCAGGTGATATCTTTAGACAACGAGTTATTCATCAATAACAAGCTACCTTTGAAAGCTGGAGTGCCTCATGGCTCTATATTGTCTCCTCTTCTTTTTAACATATTTATAAATGATTTTTCATCAGCTGTATCGAAGTGTATGATATTTCAGTATGCAGATGACACTGTCCTTTTACCTAAACATATCTGTTATTGAAAAGCAATTGCGTTACTTCAAGAGAGTGTGTACGATGCAGTTACCTGGTTTGCTAACAACTGTTTGTCAATAAACAAAGAAAAAACAAAAATGTTATGTTTTAGAAATCCACCTAAAGCAACGGTTACAAATTTACCCTTGTTTCTACACTGTCGTACTTGTCAATCGTGTCAGTGTGCCCCTGTAGAATATGTAAACTCCATTAAATACCTTGGTGTTTTCTTTGACAGTGACCTCTCATGGAATGATCACATGACATATCTTTGCGGCAGGCTCAGAAGTGTTTCCTCGCTGCTTTTTAACATTAAATTCATTGTTCCGATGTCTGTAAAAATCACTATCATGCACGCCTTAACATGCAGTGTGTTACGTTATGGCATTACATTGTTCGGGTTTTGCTCATCTCGATGGCTTTGTCGAATTGACAGAATTCTAAAAGATATGTTGAAATCCATTTCTTATGACTCTTCCTCGGCCGACAATGTAAACTTGTTTATACATCTGGGTCTTCCGTCATTTAAAACTTTGTTCACTCAAACGGTTGTGGTAAAACATTTTTTGGAACCCTGATTTCAAACAGGAATATATTGCTCCCCGTGCACTGCGGAAAACATCGCGTTTTATAGTACCGCACTGCAACACAAGATTTGGTAAAGCTAGTAGGTATGCTTATGTCCCAAGAATATTCAGTGCAGTGACCTACCTGATCATATATTTACTGCGACTTCGAAACGAACCTTGGAAAAAATGTTGAAGGCACTATAAGATATTTGTAATACTACATTTGTCTTTTCTTGTTTCTTGTATTTCTTTTGTCACTGATTTCAGCTGAGTTTCTGTTTCATTGTTGTGTGATAAACTTCACGAGCTTTTAATTTCCGTACATGTTGCCATTTTGACATTGTTTGCCGACATGCCGGGCCAAGTCACGCAAGCCACTTCCTTGGCTTTGACGGGCCTGCCTTCTGATGTACGAATATTGTAAGATGGCAATAATAATAATAATAATAATAATAATAATAATAATAATAATAATAATAATAATAATAATAATAATAATAATAGGGGTGGAGTGCTTGAAGCCTGCTTCACCTCCACCGCAGGTCGGCTCGCGCTCACCTTTTTATTACTGACGCACAAACCCCCCAAAAATATATGGAACTCTAGCCATGGGAAGCTTCGCTTTACACACGTTGATAATACACTTGATCAGCTGACGCTTGATAAGCAATACACGTTGATAAGCTGACGCTCACTTGTCAGTCCCTGCAGACCACAACTGTTGAGTTAAAAGCATAAGTCACGTTCATGTCGTCACAATACGACAAGCTTCTTGAACAGTGCAATAGCAACTCGCAAGCAACGATGAGACTTGATCAGAAAGTGGTTTGCCTTGAGGAAACTGTATCTGAGCAGGCAAAACAGATCAGTCACTTACAATCGCAACTAAATGACAGTGAACAGTACACTCGCAGAGCTAACCTGGAAATAAGCGGATTACCGGTCACGGCAAATGAGGACTTGCCGGCAATCTTGTCGGACCTGGCTGTGAAGCTTAATTTGCATGACCATACGGCGGAACAGGTATGTGCTGTTCACCGCTTATCAGGAGGCCAGGGAAAAATACCGGTGGTATTGGCTAGATTCACGTCACCAGACTTGCGAGACAAATGGCTGCAGGCAAGGGCTTGACTCAGGGCGTTGGCCGAAAACAAACAGATTGCTGACATTTTTTTCAGTGAGAACCTGACTCGTGCGAACAGTGAACTTTTTTGGAGGGCTAGAGTTCAAGGCAAAGCAAAGGGATTTAAATTTGTCTGGGTGCGAAATGGGAAAATATTTGCGAGGAAGACCGAGGGTGCTACTGGTCTAACAATCTCGTCTGTAAGCGACATTGATAGGATGGCCTAAGATTTGTAGTTCCTCGCAAAAGAGTATGTCGTTTCCAGATTTCGACTCCTTTGTTAAGAACTTTCAGGCAGCGTTGGGTTGTTCTTGTACCATTCTTCACATTAATATTCGGAGCATCAGGAAACACTGGGATCAATTTGCGGTTACGGCCTGTGCTCTCAGTGACTTTGTTGACGTGTTTGTATTAACGGAAATTAACATTACCGACACTCTAACCGATGTATTTAGGCTGCCCGGTTACCATGCCTATTTCATTACACGCAACAACAGCAGGGGTGGTGGCATTTGCGGTATACTTCAAGGAATCATTGATGATCTCCGAGGCTACCGTTTCCTTCGGCACAGCGGAGGTCATGGCCTTTGAAGTATCCTGTCGTGGTATTTCATTTTATCTTCTTGCTATGTGCCGACCTCCTAGTCAAAATGTGTTGGGATTTATTGGAGAATTACAAACTATACTGAAAACCAACTTTGTTGCTAAAAACGTGTGCATGATAGGGGACATCAATATCGATTTGATGAAGGGTGATCACCATGGCACTGAAAGTTACTTAACAGTACTCGCAGAATTTGGCATTGAACCACATCTCGCCGATCCTACTAGAGAAGAATTTCTTAATAATCGCATTACAACTACTGGCAGATCACCATTACATTGCGTGTCGCCTTATGAAAACAGACTCTATGCAGCACGCTAACTCTACCAGGTGTGTTGTGACTAGTCTAGACCAAAAAAATTCGATAATCATGTCACTGAATATGATTGGGATTCATTTACTCATCATAACACTAACGACACTGCGTACGATAGCTTGGTCAGGATATTAGGCGAAATAAAGAAAGTGTGCAAAAAAACTTTGGTTGTGAAGAAACGTAAAATTGACTGCCAGTGGCTGACTGCGGAAATCCTGGCTGCTATCAAAAAAAAGGACACTTTCTGGTCTCGATGCCGCAGGGCGCCAAAAAATGACAAACTTCGAGCAGAATATCGTTGCATCAGAAATAAAGTAACTGCGCTTATCCGCTTATCAAAGAGGAAGTTCTTTGCACAGCAGTTTCACAACACTCGTCGCGACGTAAGGAACACTTGGTCTCTGATAAACCAGTTACGTGGTAACATACGCTTGTCCGTCCAAGAAGCAATGGAGCATAATTTCGGTGTAGTGTCGCCTATTTTGGCTAATGAGTTCAATAACGTATTTTCGGCTGAGCAACGGGTCGCAGTCCAAACTTTGAGCTCGACAAAGATTAAAAACAGTGTATCGCCATCAGCCTTCCTTCCTCTTATGACAGAATATGACCTTTTCTGCATTTTGTCTAGTCTGAAACGTAATAAATCCGGCGGACTTGACAACATTTTCATAGCTGATCTGATAAGAAACATTACAGCTCTGAAACATGTTCTGCTATTTATTTTAAACGGCATAATTGCAACTGGTACATGGCCAGATTCACTGAAGAGTGCTCGCGTTGTTCCTCTGTACAAAAGTGGGAAAAAGAATTATATCGCCAACTACCGCCCTATTTCTGTTCTTTCTTGCATATCCCAGATTTTAGAAAAACACGTACTTTCTGTGATGAATGCATTTGTTGCTAAACATGACCGAATGAGTGTGAATCAGTACAGATTTGTTAGTGGGTCTGGAACACAGGTGCTATTAGAAAATCTTTCTGATTTACTGCAACAAAGCCTGGAAAACAATGAGGTGGCATTTGGGCTTTTTTTGGACGTAAAAGAAGCTTTCAACACAGTAAATCATCAAATTTTAATCTCTAAACTGTATTCATATGGATTTAGGGGTCCTTTTTTGTCACTAATTAAAAACTATCTTCACAATCGCTCACAAGTAGTCATGTTTGGGCCTATCTGCAGTGACGCGGTAAGTCTGGTGTGCGGTGTCCCGCAAGGGTCTATCTTATCTCCTTTGTTGTTCAACTTATATGTGAATGATATATGTGAAAACGTGAAAGCATCCACCATATTCCTTTATGCCGATGACACTTTACTAGTGTCAAGCAACCCTGAGTTTTCATGTGCCCTGGCTAACCTTCAAGAGGACGCTATTAAAGTTAGTGATTGGTTTGCCTCAAACTTAATACAAATAAATAGCACCAAATCCAGACTTGTCTGTTTTCGTAACCCGCACAAAGATGTACCAAGCGTCGCTTTCCGATATTTATACCCTTCATATTGCTCTTTGTGCTCTTGTCAACCTATAGCTAGCGTCCGGTCGGTTTTAAGTATCTTGGTGTGCACATAGACAGTGATCTGACGTGGAATACTCATTTGACCCACATTTGTAAGAAACTTAGAAGTGTTGCATGTTTGTTGTTTAATTTAAAAACCATGATGCCTTTTTCTATCAGAAAACTAATCGCCCAGGCTCCGGGGTATAGTGTTTTAAGATACGGTTTGTGTTGTTTTTTTAACTGCTCTTTCACATGGAAATGTCGAGTTAATGGGATTTTGAAAAACATCGCTACAAGCGTCCTCTGCATGCCACAGGAGAATTTGCTCAGCAGTGTCTTTAGAACAGCCGGTTTGCCTTCTTTTGAGAATCTTTTTAAACAAATCGTAGTACTTAAATATTTTTGGAGCAGTGCATACAGGCACATAAATACGAAACCGGTACCGTTGAGACATGTTCCTCGTTATCTTAAACCGAGAGTGCGCACTCACTACGGTAAAGCAACAAGACGCTATTATGTTCCTGCTATCTTCAATGAACTACCGGACGATGTATTTTCTTTGTCCACCCGCAAAACACTGAGAGTTGCTGTTCAAGCGTTAGAGAACCTTTAATATGTACTGATGTTATCAGTGCATCTTTGATAATGTGTGATGGTTGTGCCAAATGCACAACCAGCTTCTGATGGAGTTCTGGTGTGGCGCGTAGATTGCCGCGGCTGCCGGTTGTCGTTGCACAAGCCCTCTTGTGGCTTCGGCGCTTCCGTTTTGTATACTGTTTTAACTATACTGAATAAAGATTATTATTATTATGATTATTGAAAAGAGCTCGAGAAGTGTGCGTGAGGAACGCTCAGAGATATTTATGTAACTGCGCACTTTAGTTGACGCATTTAGTTCAAGTAAGTCACACATCTGCAGACACTCTAGATAAGAATGGTGAAATCGATGCCACATTCCTGGATTTTAGCAAGGCATTTGACAGAGTTGTTCATCAAAAGCCAATTATAAAACTTAAAGATATTAATCTGCTGGATATACTAATTGCATGGACAGATGATTACTTTAGAAAGCGTGCTCAGAACGTTTCAGCGCGTGGGAACAATTCGAGCTGGCTTCCTATCGCATCAGGTGTGCCCCAGGGCAGCGTTCTGGGGCATGCGTTGTTTTCACTTTATGTAAAGTACACTGTTCACGTAACAACACCGCGAACACAAATCAGACTATTAGCGAATGACTGTGTGCTATTCTACGAAGTTAATTGTACCGGTGACCAGAATAACTTTAACTCGAGTCTCGGTAATACATGAAGTGGAGTAGTGAAAGTGGTATTGTTAAGACTGAGAAAACTCCCTATCCGTATAACTTACCAAAAATCACCATTTGTTAATATGTATAGGCTGAGTTCATCAACACTATAACAGGTCAGCAATTACCGATCTCTCAGTGTAAAAATAAGTAGTGGTGTTTTTTGGAACATGGATATCTCATAACATTTGCCCTTTGGTCTTCTGTAAGTCGCGCATCTTGAAGCACAAGCTTAGGAATTCCTTTTTGAGACTTAAACCTATCAGTTATTTCACTTATATAAGACCCAAACTACAATATTCGTGTGTCTTATAACGCACTTTAACTAAAATTAACATGAAAAAAAAAGACTTGCACATGTCCAAAGAAAGGCTGTTAAGTTTACTTATACTATATTTGATCTCACTCACTCGGCTTATGGCAGCTAACATTATTCAAAACTCGAACTTACAAAGAAGGAAGAACCGCCTGAAGTGTCTTGATTTTCTTATTATGCATAAGTTTGGCACTCAGCCCGGAATACGTTTATCTCCTATGACCACAGGGCATACATGGCACCATCGAACCCGTTCTCTAACTCTGTATTTCGCTAAAGATAACATTTTTCAGCTTTCATTTCTTTCTAAGCACCGTATGAGTTGAACCGTCTAACTGATTTTTGCCAATTATATATAGATAAGGACCTTGTTTATTCTTTCATGTAGAATGATTGGGGTCATCTTTTCAACTGTATTTTGTACCTATTTGTCATCTTGTGACGCGTGCCTGTCCTGTTTGGACCACGTATCGGTCAGCAGTATGAAATAAATAACTAACTAAATAAATACATGAATAAATACATGAATAAATAAATAGATGAATAAATAAATAAATGAATAAATAAATAAAAGCAATATACATGTAGGCGTGAGTACCTCGAATACCTCGAATGCCCTTATACAGTGAAAAGTGCATCGTCTTCTGCTCTGCTGTTTGGACGCTTTATGCCACAATCATCATTTTTTGCGCTGGCACAATTTGTGCAAATGCACACCAGGATTTATACATAGTGCACCAGGTAAAAAATATCGCCGTCAAAGGGCCCGCAGCATCGTGTAGAGTGTTTTCTGACCGCCGCGTAGTTTTTTATTCAGAAACATTGTTTGCAAACGCTGGAACGGTATACGCACCGACCTTATTTGGCAGTTGTCTCTGCATCCTATTCCAGACACATCGACTGACAATGCAATGGCCCTGTTCCGTTTGAAAGTGAAGCCCGTTTGAGAGTGAAGCCCGAGTTCACATCGTTAGAGCAGGCGCCGACCAAGAGTGATGGGCGAAGGTATTATTAACATTAACATCAACATTAACTGAGTGTTCTTGTGGAAAATAAATACCCGTAGAACAATATATCCCAGTACCTTTGCTGCAACACCGGCGCAGACGAAGAACCGACTCGCCACGTGCTCTTCCGTGTAGACGGCCGACGGTTTTTCCCCGTGTACGTGCGCTGCACCGGGAGACTCTTTCCGGGCGCGGAGCGGGATCTTGGCGGAAGCAGCCGCAACTGACTGAAAGCTCCTCGGTGCGTTGGCGGGCGTGTCTCAAGGTCTCTTTGCGAACCTCGTGTGTTCCCGAGAAAGCCAGTTGTCGGTGCTCGTCATAACGGCCCACCTTGACGAAGCCCGGGAACGGAAACGCCATTCAGTTGAACTGAGTTCACTTCTGGTTCATTTATCTTCCGAAAAATTGGTGCGGGTCATCCAGGCGACAGGAGGTGCCGTATGAAAACTTTAAGGATGTCCGGAAGATCGTACATAAAACACATTTCACATCAGGTTAGCGCAACCACACTGTTCGGGGTCGCGGACATCCACACAAAATAATTTAATATCGTTAAGAAATTATCTAGTATGCCAACTGAGACAACAGTTGAACCGACAAACAGGTGTTACCACATAAGTAAAAAAATACAAATGAAACTCATAATTTATATAGTAGGAAGAGGCAACACTCGACACGTACTATGTGCATCAGAAAAATTGCTGTTATTGATTATTTAGTTCATACACATTGGCACAACACAGTATAAACAAAAGGTGCATTGTATCATCAGTTTCAAATAAATAATTCCTTTAATTGGCGATATGAATTGCTGCGGTAATGAATAGCTTTCATTTTATTAAAGAAGAGAATGGCATCCGAGATATCGGTGACTGCATCATGTAGCCAGTGCATTGTCGCCGGAGCAGCCATTGCTCTCTGGCGCATGCGCGGGCCGTCGCTTCTCGGTCTGGTGAGGCCGTCAGGCAGTGTACCGCGAATGCCTTGCGTTTGTTGCAAAAGAAAGCGCAAATCAACCGAAATTTATATAATTTTGTTACGCTTAGCGTTTGTTATTGTACGATTAGCTGTGTGGGAGACATCGACGCAGTGATGTCTTTTGATGACGCATGTCACTGGGACGATGCTGGTCGAAAAAAAGAATTCCCATTAGAGTTGCATGCGTGGGAATGCATGGCACGTATCGAAATATACTAAGTATTCTACACCTCTCGTATGACGGTGGCAGGTACTCGTTGAGGACTAGCCAAAGGGGGACACATACATCGGTGGCGCATACCAAATTGCTTAAGGATGGTATAGTCGAAATATAATAAAGTGAAGAAAATCCAAGTAGCCATTCAGCATCACTCGCTATTCCAGTAGGAGGTATGTGCGCTTTAGACGTGCCGACGCCTACAAAGTATACCTGCTGCCTTTATTTTGGGAAACCGCAGAATATGATTTAAGAAACATTGCCTGTGACTGATAAAAAAAATATAATGCTTTAATTAAGTTCCCCGAAGAGGCGATCATTATGTTGCAACTTAACGCATTTTCGAAGTGCGCGCACCTTTATCGCCTTATCTGGCGATCCTTCGAGTTCGGATTATCACTACTAACACGTGCTCCTTTCTATCTTCCTGCCACTCGGCTACTTATAAATACGCTCTACACCTTTGAATAAACGTTCATTTTGTTCTACTGACTACGCTGATGCTTGACTGGTCTGGCGTTGTTGCGAGCACGCCATGGCTATGCTACAGTGGCGACGAGGATGGACATCGCCCATGCAGTGAAAGTCGACGCTGAACCGGAACCCACGCAGAACCGAGAAACCAAGGTCATCATGGCTCACCAACTTCCCGACTTCGAAGAAGGCAAAGATAAGTGGAAGCCGTACCTTATAAAAGTAGAAGCATACTTTGAAGCCAATGCGATTGAAGACTCGACTAAGAAGAGAGCATTGCTTGTTGCTGCGTTAAATACGCATACGATCCAAGTGCTGGCAGGGAAGGTGGCTCCACGCAAGCCAAATGCATTGACGTATGAAGAAGTCGTCGAAGTTTTGAGTGAGCACTACAGTCCCAAGAGACACGAAATCACCGAAAGCTACAAGTTTTTCAGTCGTTGTCAAGCGGAGGGCGAGCCTGTTAATGAATTCCTGGTAGACATTCGCCGAATAGCTGACAATTGCAATTTTGGCAGTGCTTTGGATCGCATGCTTCGAGATCGCATTGTTTGTGGAATACGGTCAGGTGCCCTGCAGAAGCAGCTACTGGCACAGCGGGAATTAACGCTACAAGACGCTGAAGCGATGGCCCTTGCAGCTGAGGCTGCGGATAGTGATGTAAAAGAGATGATCGGACCGCCAACGACACCCGTGCTAAAAGTACAGGCGTATCAGAGAGAAACTCTAGTGGATGAGAGGAGGGCTGCCGCACGTCAAGAATGCGCAAGGTGCGGTAGTACAAGACATAATGACGCGTGTTGCCCCTGGTCTAACGCTCGCTGTTACCGCTGTGGACGACGTGGTCACCTTGCAAGGAAATGTCGAAGTCGCGGGGCTCGAGAACAAGGCACTGCAAGGACAGCCCAAACTAACACCCTCTTGGGGACGGAAGCCTCAGCCGACGAGGAATCCGAAACTGCCCACATTTGGACTTTGGTATCCCAACGAAAAAGCTGTCTGGAACCGCCGATCCGCCGAACGTTTGCTTGGTGCGGTGTGCAGCTCAGCATGGAAGTTGATACCGGGTCGCCCGTTTGTGTCATCCCGCGTGAACTATATTATAAGCACCGTGAGCAATGGCCGAAACTGAAACCGTCCAGTCTCAATTTATCTTGCTACACAGGACGCCTTCCAGTACTTGGGGAGCTTGCGCTCCAGGTTTGTCATAAAGGGGTGACAGTGGAGTGTGCGCTGACAGTCTTGGACTGTGCGGGACCAAGCCTCTGCGGTCGCGATTTAATCCAGCGGCTGAACAGCGCAGGTGCTCCAGTGGTTAGTTTTGTAGAGACCTCGGTGGTAACAAATGACTCGAGCGAATCCAGCGTGAACAGCATATTCAATGACTACAACGACATGTTCTCCGAGGAACTGGGGCTAATCAAGGGTCCTCCAGCCAGCCTGCACATGAAGGAAGGCGCCGTACCCAAGTTCTGCAAGGCCAGACCCATTCCATACGCGCTACGCGAGCGAGTGTCACTCGAGCTAGACCGTTTAGTTTCTGTGGGCGTGCTGTCGCCGGTGGCACACTCTGAATGGGCAACGCCCATAGTCGTAGTGCTTAAGAAAGACGGCGCAGTAAGAATCTGCGGGGATTTCAAGGCCACAGTAAATCCAGCGTGTGCAACTGAGCAATACCCATTGCCAATCATTGAGGATATGTTTGCCCGATTACACGATGGGGACTATTTCAGCACTCTGGATTTACGGGATGCATACAATCAAGTGGCGCTAGACGATAACGCGAAGAAAGTTTGCGTCATTAATACGCCAAAAGGGCTATTTTGCTACAATCGACTTCCTTTCGGTATAGCCTCAGCGCCCGCAATATTCCAAAGGAAAATGGATGAGGTATTGGCTGGCCTTCCAGGAGCACAGGCTTATCTTGACGATGTGCTCATTTCCGAAAAAGCGAGTGACGGCGGCGAAAGGCTGAAAAACGTCTTACAGCGCTTCCGAGAGCGCGGTGTAAAGCTAAGGTTCGATAAATGCAACTTGCGCAGCCCAGCAGTAACTTATCTAGGCCATCGGATCGATCGTGATGGGCTTCATCCGACAGAAAAAAACCTTGACGCTATCATGAAGGCACCGAGCCCCTGTAATGTCAGTGAGCTACGTTCATTCTTGGGCATGATTACTTTTTACGCGCGGTTTCTGCCGAACATGTCAACCACACTTGGCCCATTGTACCAACTGCTTGAAAAGAACGCACGCTGGCAATGGAAACAACCGCAAGAGCACGCGTTTGATCTTGCCAAGCAAAGCCTTAAAACAGCCAAGGTTCTAGTTCATTTCGACCCTTCGAAGGAACTTAAACTGGAGTGTGACGCGTCTCCGTACGGTGTGGGAGCTGTCTTGTTTCACACGACCGGTAACGTTCACAGGCCCATTGGGTTCCGCTCGCGAACATTAACGCAGGCGGAGCGCAACTATTCGCAGCTCGAGCGAGAGGCACTGGCACTGGTATTCGGCGTCACGAAATTCCGTGACTACCTTCTAGGTCGGGAATTTACCTTAGTGACTGACCACCAGCCATTGTTGGGCCTGCTGAAATCGGACAAGCAGACGCCTACAATGGCCGCCGCACGGATACAACGTTGGGCACTCCACCTGGGGGCCTACCGGCTACAGTATGCACCAGGACGACAGATGCTGAACGCTGACGCCCTCAGCCGACTTCCGCAAAGATCTCCGGAATCTGACGATGACGGTGAGCCGCCCGAATATGTGCTGTCGCTAAACCAGCTGAACAATGGCACCATAACAACGCGTGAGCTGAAAGCATTAACGGCTTTTGACCCTGTCCTGGTCGAGGTCAAACGGTACATACTACATGGGTGGCCCAGAAACGCAAACGGAATGGCCCGGGCCGTACTGCCGTTTTTTGACCGCAAGCTCGAATTATCCGTAGCACATGAACTGGTGTACTGGGGTAATAGGGTTATAATACCGACCGAAGCTAGGGAGCGAGTGCTGAATCTTCTACATGAAACGCACCAGGGTTCACCGGCAATGAAATCTGTCGCTCGTTCTTTGTTCTGGTGGCCAGGCCTCGACAAAAATATTGAAGACGTGTCTGCACAATGCCAGTTCTGTGTGCAAAATCTGCCGATGCCAACTGCAGCTCCCGTCGTTAACTGGCCTGAAACAGGCGAAAGGTGGTCCCGTATTCACATTGACTACGCGGGTCCGATCTGCGGAAAAATGATACTCGTACTAGTCGATGCACACACCAAATGGCTCGAAGCAATACCTTTGTCACATGCCTCAACGCAGACTACCATTGACTGTCTGCGTGGCATTTTCAGCAGGTTTGGAATACCGCGCACGATCGTTTCTGACAACGGGACCCCATTTGCCAGTCAAGACTTCGCGTTGTTCGTGGCAAACAACAACATTGTGCACCTTCGATGCGCTCCATACCATCCCCAGTCTAATGGTGCGGCGGAACGGGCAGTACGAACGATAAAAGATGGTCTTCGAAAAATGACGAAAGGAAAACTTGAAGAGAACCTAGTACGGTTGCTTTTTAACTACCGGAGGACTCCGCAAAAATCGGGTAAATCCCCAGCAGAGCTACTTTTGGGCTATCAAATACGCTCACGCTTGGACACATGCTTTCCTCCAGCACTTGCAGGACCAAAAGAGGACCAAGATGACTGGCTGCCGCTACCTGCAAGGAAAGTGTATGCCCGCAATTACGGTGTGGGGAGCAAGTGGACGCCCGGTCATGTGAAGGCGACGTCGGGAGCGAGAATGGTGACCGTGGAAACATCGGACGGAGTCATCCAGCGGCACGTGGACCAGGTCCGCCCGCGACAGGAAGTACCAGGGGACAAACCGACAGTAACTACAACCACCACACATCGCAGTGAGCCGGACCAAGCAACACAACTACAGCATCCAGAAACGGTGAATCTGGATGAAGGCATAACTGCTCGGCGCATTCTAAATGGCACCCGTTCTCCAGACTTTGCGGCACCAGATATTCCAGTGGCCCCGTTGCATACAGGTGTCGCCCAACAAACGTTGAGACGCTCAACGAGAGAACGCAAGCCAGTGCAACGCTTTCATTTCTGAGGAGGAAGGAATGTTGCAACTTAACGCATTTTCGAAGTGCGCGCACCTTTATCGCCTTATCTGGCGATCCTTCGAGTTCGGATTATCACTACTAACACGTGCTCCTTTCTATCTTCCTGCCACTCGGCTACTTATAAATACGCTCTACACCTTTGAATAAACGTTCATTTTGTTCTACTGACTACGCTGATGCTTGACTGGTCTGGCGTTGTTGCGAGCACGCCATGGCTATGCTACACATTACTTGCACTATAAATTGAAATCTTTAAATGATTAGGTCAAATCAAATCAATTCTTTATTCGACATTGTGTGCACAATGTCAAGATTACGGACAAAAGCCATAAAGGAAATGGCTTGACAGGGCCTGTGCTCTCTAGGACAGATGCGCGTATTCGCATAAGAAAGCATGCCTAAAACAACTTAATAACAGTTTGAAAACACTTCGGCAGCACCACTGAAACAAGTGACAGGAAAAACTCTCAATTCGTCTGCACATCCTTCTTACAGCATGACGTGGGGGTGCTCGACTCTCACGCGTCTCCCGGGGTGGTTTGCCCCGCGTGACTCTCACGTCTCCTGTAATCGGACTTCGCCCCGCAGATGGCGGTCGGTGTGGTTGGTTGCGCCACCAAGCTCTGATTGTTATATTGCCTAACGTGCTACCTACGTTAAAAAAAAAAAAAAAAAAAACACGCGATGAATTTCGGTAACCAACTTTTCTGAACCCTTATTGTGAACTTTGTTTTTTCACGCTTCTGTTCTTTGTTTTCTCCCTACTTTTCTTCCACCAATCTTCCAATCGCCGCTTACTCACCTCTAGTGCAGACATGTTTACTTTCTCCCAGCTCTCGCTGAACCCGAGGGTTTCAAGGAAGCCACATATGCCTAAATCGACCGCTGGGCACATATCTTCACATTGTAATAAAACATGCTCCATCGTTTCCCTAGCTTTACCGCAGCGAGTACATCCTTCTCCTATCTCGCTTTATAAGTGCCTGTTCCAAAACATCCTGATCTCGCTTTGAAAAGTAAAGAACTTCTCTTTGAAATATTATAAATCGTATCTTTCCGGATTTCGTTTTTTTTCCTCTTAAGTAGTTACACATGGCAGGTTTCTTTTCAATTGCCGCCACCCAGGAGATTATCTCAGCATCTCCGATTTTTCTCTTGATGTTCTTTGTATCTATGTTGCTCACCGTACAGGTCGCATACTTGCTAGTAAGCTTCCTAGTTCTTTTCCTACACTGTGAATCAATGTTTTGCCTGTACAAATACCCGAACCCTCTCCCAACCCATTTACTTTCCTCCGTATTCCTCAGTCGTTCTTCACAATTAATTTTACTGTGAGCTCTCACTTTAAAACTTGTCCAGCCTATATCACCCTGCACAGCTTAATTTGTAGTCTTCCCGTGAGCGCCCAATGCGAGGTGACCCACTGACCTTTGGTTCCCGTCGATTCCTGATTGTACCCCTGATTTAAAGCAACCAACCGCATTTCCAAAAGTAAGTCCTGGAACCATTACCCCTTTCCACATACCTCGGATGACCTCGTACCTATTGTATCTCCATAGCGTTCTGTGTTTCATTATGACTGCATTTGAATTCCCCTTTGCTGTTATTGCTTTTTCCTGTGTTTCCATGTATCTATCACACTTGCTTATCCATATACCAAGGTGTTCATAATCTTTTACCCGAGGTATTTCCTGGCCCTGTATTGCCGCTGTCTGTTCACTGTTTTTATTGAATACCACAACACCCGATTTTCTAACACTAAATATCAAACCTAAATTCTCGCCTTCCTGTCCACAGATATCAGCCAGACGTTGCAAATGACTTTGCTTGTTAGCTAGCAACACAATGTCGTCCGCATAAAATAAACCATGGAATGTGCTGCTCTATTACTGTACCCGCCTGTTTGTATGAGAGAATAAACCCGAAATTACTTCTCCCTAGCGCCCTTTCCTTCCTCACCATGTACATCATAAACAGCAGGGCGAATAAAGTGCACCCCTGCCTCAGTCCCTTGTTGATATCAACTTTCTCTTCACTCCTCATCCCTTTCCATTCAATGCAAACGATATTTTCTAGGTAAATCTCTCTCAAAGGCTATAGACAATCGTCGCCTAAGCCTTCCCCTTCCATAATATCCTACAAAATGTTACGATCTACGTTGTCATACGCTACTGTGATGTTTAAAAAGGCCACATATAACGGTCTCCTTTCTGCTCTGGATATTTCAATAGACTGAGTAAGTAATAGACTGAGACTGAGTCTGAGTAGACTGAGTAATAGACTGAGACTGAGTTGTAGGTAATTGGAATCGTCAACTTAGCATGAGAGAACGCAAACGTAAACTTAAATGGGAAGAATTGAAAGATCGTAGACGAAACCTCAGGTTGAAATTTTTCCATAATATCTACCCTTCTAAAACTGTAATCAATAAGGAGAAGTACAGGGTCGTTCAAAATATGTGCGAACGCGGCGAAGCGTGGCCGTGCGCCGCGGAGCGTCAGCGCATCCTGAGCGGTCGCGCATCGAAACAATGTGGCGCAGGCGCACAGCAGTCTTGAGGCGGTGCTTCGTGTCGTCTGCTACAGTGCTGAAGCGCACAGAGCTTGCTTTGCTGGGAAGCGCGCCTAACTCTGTGCTGGCAGCGTCCACATGTGGTGCCGAGATGGCACTGTCGCATTTTACTGATTGCAGCGCGTTGTTCAGTCCTATGGAAGGGTATCAACTGGCAGAGGGAGCTAGCTTGGGCACGGCAACCTCTTATTCGCTGGCGCGGCTGATAAGCTGCTGCAAATAAGTGCCAAGCTAAGCGACTGCTCTGTACTAGTGAATGATTCTCCGATGATTCTCGGATGATTCTCGAATGATTATCTAATCTACACTAGAGCTGAGAAATTTGAAACAACGCCTGCATTTGACCGAGAACGCTGCATTGCAAACACACGCTGATGAGTTGCCGTATGCGGAACCAACAACAACGCGCTGCAGTCAGTAAAATGCGACAATTCCATCTCGGCACGTCAGGGCGCTGCCAGCACACAGGTGCGCTTCCCAGCAAAGCAAGCATGATGTGCTTCCGCGCGGTAGCAGACGACACGAAGCACCGCCTTCAGACTCCTGTGCGCCTGCGCCACATTGTTTCGATGCGCGACCGCTCCGGATGCGCTGACGCTCCGCGGAGCGCGGCCACGCTTCGCCGTGTTCGCACATATTTTGAACGACCCTGTACATTCAAGAGCCGTCCTAGATATCCCAAAGAAGGGACCACAGTCTCAAAGTAAATGAATTTTCCTTTAAAGGTGATGTCTTGCGCAATTAATTTTTTGTTAGCTGTATAAGAGAGTGGAATGATCTTCCACCTATGATTGTACCCAATATGTCGAATGATGCTTTTTACCGCGCTTTGTGTAATTAGTTTCTTTATCGGTCTCAAATATGATGATTATTTTTATGTATACCCCTGCTGTAATGCCTGCAAAAGCGAAGCAGGTGTAAAATAAACAAATAAACAATAAATAAGACTGAGAAAGGACAAAAAGGTTATCATCCAGACGCCTCATCATACCTTGCTGGTGAAGCAGGGCACTGACACGGACACAGTGAAGACAAAGAGGAAAAGACGACACTCGACACTGCCTATTCCGAAGCCATTCTGAAGTTCTCCCAAAATTCCATCTTTCTCTGCCCATACTTGCAGCGTTCTACTCTGGATATTACAATAAACTGAGTAAGGACAAATAATTGATCATGCAGACACCTACCTATTCTGAAGCCATTCTGAAGTTCTCCCAAAATGCCATTTTTCTCTGCCCATGCTTGCAGCATTAATTTAAACGCCTGCATTGCCAACCTGTATATTACGGATGTAATGGTCAACGGTCTATATCAGTGAATTCTGTCTCTCCCCCTTACCTTTATGAGTTAATTTCATTCTACTTTGTCGCCGACTGTCTCGTATTCGCCTATCTTGTAAACTTTTTTCTGCTGCTTTCACCAGAGCTTCCTTACTTCTTGGACCTAGTTCATTAATCAGCCTAACAGAAACCTCGTTTCGCCCTGTGGCTGTGGGCTTCGCAATTTCCTCTTCGGCTTTCTACCAGTTGAAAATTGTCAGCACCAGCTCCTTTACGGTCTGGTTCTCTTTCACGCACTTTTCTTCCTCAAGTAGAAGCTTGTCATTACCTTGGAAAGATTCGGCTGTTCTTTTTTGGACGTAATTTAATGCCGCGTACCCTTCAAGTTTCTTTCCCTCGTCGTCAAGGATATGTTGCACTGTTACAGACGTGTTGCCTGATAATTTTATGTGGTTCCAAAATCCTCTAGGTGCGGCCTTCTTTTTCTCACGTATTTCTGACAACAAACGTTCACTTTCACCTTTTATCTTTGCTTGCACCAGTATTTGAACCATAGCCTTTTTCTTCCAGTATATTTGCCATTTACTGGCGTCTTCATCCTGCGGCAACTGCACGTTCTTTGCCTACCTTTGCTCTCGGGATGCTTTCTGTCGTTGAGCGATCGCTTCCGGTATCTCCCTGTTCTACCAGCTTTTCGGTTTCTTTTTTCCTTTCCATCGAGCATGTTGGTACTCTTTCCGTATTTCTGTCGCTATTACACTTTGAAGCTCACCATATTCCCACTCTTTGCTTGGTCATTTGCCATGTTCTTCCTGGACTCTTGTGACTTTATTTGTTATTTGCTCAGCGTTCTAATTTGGACTGGCCATTTTATGCTCCTTGCTCTCTCTTGCAACTACATACCCCATTTTCAAAATGGTGCATTTATGGCAACTCCCTGTGCTGCTATACCCTTCCTTGTCAATGACCATTTCTCTCAACTTATCATGAATTCTTTCTGTCATCAGGTCGTTATCAATGGTCGATTGCTTGATTTCCCACTTCCCACGTGGTCTGCTTTTCATACTTAGACCCTGTATTCCCGATAACGACATTATATTGCTCACGAAGGTCTAACATTGACTTCCCGTTGTCGGTATAGCCATCTATATCCTGTAAGTGGACATTCGTGTCCCCTAATAGGATAATTTCAGCACCATTCCCGAAACCCTTATTATCGGCACTTATGCATTACACAAACACTTTATTGTTCTCTCTTCAATCATTTCCGGTCCACAAATAGGTTACGCCCAGCCGAGTTTTCTTTCCACTAATTGTGCATGATAACCAAAGATGCTCTTGACATTTTGAACTTACTCTTTTGTATTTGGCTCCTTGATAGATGAGCATTCCGACTACCCCTCCGTTTCCTTCCGATTTATTCCTGTTGAACCTTTCCCAAACATAGTTCTCAATCGCTGGCGGATCTCCCGAGTCTCTAAGGTGCGTTTCCATAACCGCACACACACCTATTTGTTCTCTATTTAAGTGCTCCTCAATCTCTACCCACTTTTCCTTTCTTCTGTCGCCCTGCATGTTTATGCAGTGTAATACATGGTGAGCTCTCTTTTTTGTTTTCCTCCTTTTCACTTAGGTTCCCCTGGCCGATCTTATTCATTACTACCTACACTGGCCTTCTGATCGCCCGTGGGCCCCCAAAGGAAGTAACCGCGCAACTAGCAAGTTACCAGCCCACTTCTCGTGCAAGCCTGTGATTGAAGTGGATCCCGTCTCGTTGAAAACACACCAAACCTTCTCACTTCCCTGTTTACTTCTACAACCTCGAAGCCTTTCTCTCGGCTCATTGTTCACATAGCCTCATTAGCAGCCACTACGGCTTTTTGTTCGGGACCGTCACGTACAGGCGCCTCGAGTGCCGTGCACACCATGATCTGCACCTGAGGGGACAGCTAGCGCAAGTCGTCTTCCTCCTTCCTCAAGCGCTGGGCTAGTCCTCTCCCTTTTTTGTTTAGGACGTCACTTAGCCCACGTGCTACTACGACAAGGTTGCGTCCGTGGGCATTTTTTGCCAACTTTGCTTTTGCTCGCTCCATGACTGCACCTAATGTCCGTCCGGGAAATGTACCCAACACCACTCTTCTGTCACCTTCCACCCTCTACACAATAACCTTTGAGCACCTAGCCAGGCTTCAGTCGCCGGCAATATTCACCCTTTCACTCTCTCCTACTGCCGAGGACTCTCCTTGATTACCTTTGTCATCCTTCTCTGCGTGATTTGGACTTGAAATGGGGCATTGACCCCTGCGTACCTGCTTTTAATTTGCGGCGGCTTCAAGTTAGGTCGAGCTCTTTCCAGCTACACCTTCCCCGTGTTGCACGCATTCCACTTGCTTTATTGGCACGTGCTTTGTTGACGAGTGTCGCGCGCGGTGCTGACGTCACCTAACGGCAGGGTTAGTCGGGCGCAAAAGGGAGTAGGCTGTTGCTCTTTGGCATGGGGTTGGTGAACTGTGCAGAAGCTTCGCGCGTGCGCTGACCCGCTTCGCGGGACCGTCGTGCAGAAGGCCTAGAAGCAGGGCACCGGAATGGACGAACACGATCATTCGACCGCGTCACCATTCGCGTGCCCATAGGCGCGAACGATTAGGCGTTGGTATAATATAGGTCGAATAGTGTAGTCGAAGGAAGACGCGATGAATCATTATTAGTGTTTCCCTGATTAGCCCAGCGCGTTGTCGACCAAGTCTGTCTAGCATGCCAACAGCGCGGGCTGCCCTAGATTTAACATGATCAATGTGATTTCGCCTGCTTAATCTTGCGTCGTATGTTACGCCTAGATATTTGATAAAGTCAACTTGCGGAATCATTTCCTGACGGTATTGGAGAGAAATATTAACCGTTACATTCAATGTAAACACAATCAAGGAATTTTTGTTGACATTAAGCGACATTCCAATATCTGGAAACGAAGTTTCAACCGTTCTTAAGTATGACTGCAGTGTTTTTTGTAATGAGTGAATATCACTCGGAAACGCAAAAAAAGAAAAAAAGTTATGTCGTCTGCATAGACATGTATACAGTATCGCACAAAGGAATTGAGCTTAATAAAACATTAAACAAAATAGGAGAAAGGACAGATCCCTGGGGAACTCCTCTTGATTGATTACATTTGATTGATTACAACTAGCCACGTAGAGAACAATAAAGTTTTCTATCCTTTGAAGATTCCTCTATCCAATTTATAACATAGAGAGGTAAACTGATGCTATTGAAAGTGTTAAGGAGTATGACATACTCTACGCTGTCATATGCTTTAGCTAAATCAAGGGTCACTCAAGCTGCATACGGCCGCCGGTGTCGAGCATGCTGAATGCGTCCCTCTAAATTGACACGTGTGCAACATAACGAGAATTTAGGTGTAAATCCAATCTGACATGGGCTTAATAATGTATTATCATGTAAAAAATTTCATCATACGAATGTGCAATATTCTTGCTATTAATTTGACAACATTCTAAGTTAGTGCGATTAGGCCTATATTATCTATATTCATTCGCGCTCCTTCTTTTTGTGTTCCGCAGAAGAAGCACTTCGTCGTCGTCCTCCCATGGTCCAAGGAACTTCGCTTCTGAGAATGGCGTTTGAGTCCAGGTCGTTTAATGCTTCCCGAAGAGAGTGTCGTAAGGAGGAAAAACACACGAAGTGTTCAATGATCTCTTCAATCCCGCAAGGGTGGCAGGTATATGTATCACCAGTTCTAACGCGGAACGAGTAAGCTTTTGTAATGCTGCTCCGATCCAACAGCGACATAACAATGTCGCACCGGAGCGGGAAATGCGTGATGGCAGTCGCCCAGCCTGAAGTTCTAATAAGAGGACTGGTGTCTGATTCCTCATGAGCCATTCACATGAACATCAATTGCAGAGGCAACGTCATAGAGCAGCGATGGCTTTCTGTTTGGAGCTTGTCATTTGTGCTATCTTCGGCTGGTCGTTTCTGAGCGCTCTAGAGCGCTCTCACGAGCGGCGTTGTCTTCGAATTGTTGAAAGAGGGTGCACGCCCTGCGTTCGGCTTGTTTCTCTGGATTGCTCTCCTCCATCTTGGAGCGCTCTGAGGCGCTCCGAGCCCCGTGGTCGGAGCAGTCATCGAGATTGAAACGTCATCGCAGCGCCGCGTCGCTGCTGTTGGCGATGGCCACCGTAACCTTGGCAACCTAGGCCACTGCATGCTATCGTCTCGACAAACGCTTATCCCGCTGGCACGTCGCCGGTTTTTCCGGCAGCGCCGGGAGCTTTGGATAGCCGAATCATCGGACGTTGGCAGTAGTCACGTGGTTTCGCATCGTCAATTTTTTCCTCGAGAGTGGGTCGCACGTTCGGCTTGCGCGCTTGTCCTCTACCCTTGAGCTCGGGAAACGCTCGATCTACCCGACTCTGCTTCGGGGCATACAGGCGACCAGTCGAAGATACCATTAGTGGCACTGTGGTCATCGCTGCACTGTCAGTAGCACGCGACGGCCCAGCGAGTAGGCAGGGGACTGAGCATTATGCATTCCAAATTACCACCGCTGCAATAAGGGGAGACTGAATTATTTCGACGCGTACTTTAATAATGTGCCCCGCCCACTCATATAAACTCTGCGAGAGAGGTGCGCCAGGCACTAAGCGGGGGGGGGGGGGGGGGGGGGGGGGGGGGGGGGGAGGACGTGTCACTCTTGCGGTAACAGAGAATAAATATGTTAGAAAACCACGTGAAAAGGAACATCCAGAGTGAAACATGTTTTCTGGGCTCTCCGGGCTTCATGTATCCACTTAATATAGGCAGGATATAGCAGGATATAGCAGGGCGTACTGTGTATAGTGACTCAGACGCGAACAGCGGAGCGCGAGGTTCTTCCACAGCGCAGCGAAAAGCAACAGGCGCGATGACGTACTACCTACTTTGATGTGTCACGGACGCCGTACCTGCCATGTCACAGTTGTGCGTATACGCGCCGTTGTGTTCACATATCCCTTATCTGCCCACGCTAACGATGTTCGTGCACCTGGGCGCGGCGTTTGCTCTTCGCTCGGCTGCGCAAAAACCGCCCTTTTCGCATTCGAACGGCAGCAGCCATGTACAAGTGCGATCCTCATTTTTTTTGCTGCTCCAGCTGCAAGTGCCAGCTGAAGTTATGTAAGCGCACTGGGGAGCGGTGTTTAAATGCGCCAGCTCTACCTTTACCAGTGGACCGCTCTGCAACCTCTTGATCTCACTCATAATAAAAATAACATTTTTACCCGGTGTAATGTGTCTATCTGGTGTGATCCGAAAATTTCAGGCAATACAGGAAGAACTCTGACGATATCGAAGTATAAGGGCGTAATTTTATATTTAGAGCATGTGCGCTTATTTCATGATTTATCGTTATTATTATTATTATTATTATTATTATTATTATTATTATTATTATTATTATTATTATTATTATTATTATTATTATTATTATTATTATTATTATTATTATTATTATTATTATTATTATTATTTACAAGCGAACAAAGTTAACGTGCACGTCTGCGCCGCAGGCTCGGCGCCCTGTGCTGACTGCCACACAAGGACGACGTGCAAGGGACTCGTGACGACGGTTGTTGGCACTCAACCAGCCGCAGCGCGAGAAAGCTTTCAGCGGGCACTTCGAGGTACCAGTTTTTTTTTTTTGCGTGAATATAGTTTTTTACACATGAACTACGTGAAATATTTGCATGAACTATGTGCATGGAATTACGATATGCGTACAACGATTCCTGTTCGTGAGGCTGCCGGCACCGTACTCCCGCGACAAAAAATCTAGATCTCTTCATTTGCTTCTTTCTTTCGTTTTTTTTGCAATAAATAAATAAATAAATAAATAAATAAATAAATAAATAAATAAATAAATAAATAAATAAATAAATAAATGTTTCTTTGCCCCAGAACGAAGCCGTCTCGGACGTTTGTGGGCACTTGGGGACTATCATGCTCTTGCACAGCGAATGAAAAATGATTATGACACAATGACATATAGTATAGAAGTAAACAATGTAAGGAAACGTCCAGAAATACTCGCATGAATAGAATTTCTCGTGCTGCGCGAGAATATGCGCGTATTTGTAAAATATGTACGTATGTTAGTGCTATTTGAAATAAAAGCTAATAAAATAAATAATTCATTATTAACTAATTGTAAATATAATAATGAGCTTATGAATCATTAACTCAACGCAAATTTCTTCTCACATTGGAGAGATCAATAGTCGAAAAAGAGTACACGTTGCGTGCTGTCGGCCACGCGACTTGCCGCCGCCCACGGGGCAGCTCACAGTGAGGGCCGAAGGGGTGGCCGCCGCTCGGTCAGCGTGGCTCTATGGTTACCGCCCCAGTTTCCGAAATCAGCATGCCCCGCCAGCAGCGTGCTGCGATTCTCAAGAAGGACTCGGTGTTCGAGCGGGAAAATACGCTACAGGTCTGCGCTAAAAAACTGGGTCGTCCTGGCGGAGTCACGTCTGCTCCCAAAGCGGCAGCTTTTGGAATCGGTTCCTAAAAGTTGTTCGCTATGCACCGAGGTGCGTTTGCGTAAAGCTTCGTAGCTCGGCCGTACCACGAAAAATAGATGAATAAGTAAAAATGATCGAAGGGACATGCTTAGAGGAAAGATTGGCTAACTGTGCGCACAACATTCGTCGAACGATTCACTCGACAAGGCACACGTCCCCTCATGATTATCGACACTCGCTCACGCGCACACCTTCCTGCATCTATGAACCGCCCTCCTCGACCCACGCTGATGTTGCACGCTCGCTCGCTCACTTCTTTTTTTAATTTACTCATACGGATAGGAGACGTAACGTTTGTACGGATAATTTCAGACAAACCAGCTGAATACAGACTTTTCTCTATACCTCCACATGGAAAGACGCATTCCTTGCTGATACTCTCGGCCAGCATATATACGTAGTATGCATCGTTTGCACAAACAAAGCGGTCTCCGCTGAAACTGCGCAGATCTCCCCTACATGTACTTACATTCGAGTTTATTAGCATGCAACGTTTCATTATAACACCGCTGAACAAGCGAAATCAGACCAATCCTTAATCAACATCCAAGATGATGGAAATGCGGACAAAAAAAAAAAGAAGGAATTACAACGGCTTGGCAGGGTTTGCATCGCCGATGGCATACAGACTTGACATGCATAAAAAAGCAATACACTACATAAGTCGAAGAACGAGTGGGTGATAAGAATACTTACATGGGTATAATTAATAGCCGTGTAAGAACAACAGCGCCCAAATTACGTGCTATGGGCACAGCGAACCAGTCCGGGGAATCATAGCCGCCGTGCAGCCTCGTTTTGGCTGTACGGAACCGCCCAAGTAAATGTAGCAATGTTTACGACCATGAAAATAAGTGACACCTATATAGAAACATAACACACATGAAGAAACAGAAAAGCGACATTGCGAAAAAAGAGAGAACAGCGTATAAAATGAATTAGCGGCTTCAGAAGCATTCACCGCTCCTCATAAAAGGCAAGAACTAAGAATAATCGTTCAAATAAATTGTTGAGCAAAGTGGGTGCGCGAAACTTAAGCGACTATTTTCATCATTAGTACAAGTTCTGCCATTGTCCCACCTCCAGTGATCGGGACGGCGAGTATCGTCAGGCGCACCGTATCTTCTATTCAAGTGAATTGAACTAAGTCATCATATTTTAAATAATAGATTGGGCTCACCATCTTAGTGAGACGGAATGATATTGCACAATGTTCCGGCATTCAAGTCACACAACAGAAGTATCATTAGCGCACAGAAACTGCGCAAACTGCCACAAACCTGCGTGTACAGAAAGATACACCTGCTACACCATCCGACGGCCACAATCTATCGCTATATATTTATTAACAGCTGTAAACGCTGCCAGTGGCGATGGGTGTAGACAGCTGGCGCCACTTCGCATAGAACAGCGCACAGGACGCTACGCACCGAACTAACGAAGCCCGAATCAAACGATTGAAAAGCGACGAGCCGTGGCGTGCGTGCGTTTGTGCGCCGCCCGACAACGTCTCGGCGAGCGGTGGCGCTATGAGGGCGTCGCATTTAAAACCCCTTGATGTTTGAAAGTAGCGACACTCTCCTCCTCACGGCGCTTTCCTCCTCGATTCTCCTCGCCCGCCGGCTGCGCACGGCACGCTATTCCTCCTTGGCTACCGCGGACGGGCCGCAGAATTCTATGGAGGCGTGTTATTTTGGGCCAGTTGCGCGCCCCAGTGGGGTTGAAAATTTTGAGAAATGTTAATAACAGCATCTATAATGCTAGAGGCAACATTTATGACGGGGTTGGTTTTTTCCTAAAGCCGTATGAACGGTGTATACCGATGTAAAGGGAGCTTTTGAGGCGAGTTTAAACTCCAGACAGTTTTTCTGCCGCATGATGAGATGCTTTACTTTGTGCGTCTGATCTAGTATTGTTTGTGACACATCCCTTTGTGTGCGGCATATTAAGCAAAAGTCTTAGACCTCTGTTTCAAGGTCGTGTTGTCACCTACAGAAAATATCGCGTGACCGAAAGAAGGCGGGAAGCGAACCAAAGCATGTGCACCCGTGTATAAGACATGATTATTGATTAGCAAAGTTATGATTGATTAGTGATTGGATTAAGATTAATTCGGGTGTATTAAGGAGGGTTAAAGTCGATGAAAGTGGATTAGGGTGAATGATGGTGAATTAAGGTGCATTAGTAAATATAAAGGTGTATAAAGAAGGACTAGGCTGGATTAAGGTGGATGAAGGTGGATTAGGGTGAATTAGGAGGGATTAAGGTACATTAGAGGGGATTAAGGCCGATTAAGTTGGATGAAGGATGTCTTACCGCAGTAGGCTTTAGAAGGCTTTCACGCTCGCTTCTCTTGGGCGATAAATAAGAACACCTGGCACCCTTTTTTCTTGCCTGAGCGCGTATGTGCACCGCAGTTAATATATTCAGCATGCCTTAATTAGTCGCGAGTGCATCGACTGTCCATGCCTTTGTCTTCACAATGTGAAAGTTATAGCTTTTTTGCTGTGGTCTGTAAACTGAATGGGACGATTGCGGAATTTCAGTGTGAAAAAGCGGTGCCGGCAACCGCTCATTGACTACAGTAGTAGAAGCCGAGGAAGGGCATCTAATGAATATTCTTTAGGGGTCGCCGTCAAGGAAGCGTTAAGAAATACTCGGTATATCTATAGGAGAAGACATTCTATACCTTTAGGCAAGAGAAACGCCTTTGGATAACGTATTGTAATAGTTCACAACGAAATTTTGTTACATTATGTAGTAGCATATTTAAATTTGATTTGAATTAAGCATCACAAAACATTTATAGCAACGAAAATCAAACAGCATTGTCAGCAGAATGTTTTATTTTTATGTACACGCACTAACGTTGGTTGACAAGATACACGTAACCGAGAACATAAAATAGAATATTCGACCACAATAATAATAGTACTGAATATAATATTCAACATCAGAATCAATGCTAGTGTAGAATTATGAGAAAAAGAGACGCTCAAGAGAACACAGCAGTGGTAAGATATCATGAGAAGCCAACAAAGACGCGAAGGACAACATAGGGGAAATTACTAGTGCTTACCGATTGAATTAAACAAATGATAAATTAATGGCAATGAGCTTTTTTCCCGCTTTACAGCTTTACAGCTGTAAAGCTTACAGCTTTACAGCTTTACAGCTTTTTTTTTCCCGAGTCTTTGTAATATGCGCGGCTCAAATTGGTCTTCAGTGAAATGTAGCTAGAACAATTAGAGAAGAGTTAGTCACTCAGGCAGGATGAGTAAAACGTCTTCATACATTTATAATAATACGTTACTGAGGGCAACCGCATTTTTATGCAACGTACAAATTGCCGCAACAAAAACGCTGGTGAGCAGGCCGGAAGAATTACTAGATGCATTACGATATGATTTGCTACGAGCAATGAGAGACGCCTCACCTCGCAAACAACGCTGTTCTTTGTCGGAACAAAGTTCTTTCGGCCGATGTTGTGCAGCGACTGCTTCTTGCGCAAGCCGTCACGCTTTCCTTGCGGTATCACAAAAACGGCATAACCATGCTCAGGCTTCTTGTTGCAGTTATATGCGCAACAGCAAGGCACAGCGCTAGCTTATACAGCAGGAAACACAGCTTTCAACGTTCGCTACGCCGAGCTAAAGCGCCGAGCCAGCCGTGCTGAGGAGGAAAATGGCGCGAACGAAAAAGAAAAACACAAGCAAAACTCAAGATCCGCACGTTTCCAAGGGCAACGGCAGGGAGACCAATCGTCGTGCAGGAAAACGGGGGCAAAACTGGTTGCCGTGGGGGGGACGCGCAAGGGGCGAGGAGGAGGCGAGGAGGTCGCGCGGCGGCGGCAGAGTTCAAAGAGTGGCGGTACTTTCAAATTATCAAGGGAGTTTAGTCGCATTCACGTTGAACTCGCCTCTCAGGCGCCGTCGAGTCGCGCCTGTGAGAGACGGCGTGTTTTACTTGTTGCTCGCTCTTTTCGCAAGCCTGCATGGAGAACGGCAACAAGTCGGTCGCCTGCCTCACTGCGTCAGCCGCAATGCTGCCACGGGGTGCGAGCACGCAAGCAGGAGCGACGTGCACTGCGCAGTGGGCAACGCGAGGGAGTATAAGCGAGCAGTCACTCATAATTGCTCACCAACATATCTTTTCAGGCTTCGCAGTCAGACGCATTTATATTCACGTCCTCTCACGCTCACCGCCACTTAATCACGTTCGTACTCCGTCTACTCACACCGACATGCACTCATTCGGCTTCACACACACGCCTGCTCGCTCTCACAGATACTTAATCGCGTTCATACTCACGTCCACGCACGCTCACTAACTCTCGTTCATACTCGCGTTCACGGCCACATCGACTGACACTCATCGACCTACATTCGTGCTAATACTCGCATCCACACTCGCGTTCTTACTAACGCCTTCTCAGGCTCACTCTTGTTCACAGTAGCTTTCGTTCATGAGGAAGAGAGAGAGAGAAAGAAGTTTAATGACACGAAATGCCGAGAGGTCGGCCTGAGGTATATTCCTCTAGCCAGCTACTCGGCATTGGGGGAAGGGGAAGTGGGAAAGAAAGAGGGAAGAAAGAGGTGCATGATGGGTGACGATGACGATAGAAGGAAGATGTAGAAAATATGGCAAGCAATTGGGCATGCTCAAAGTCTGCAGTCCAGGCCTGTAATTTTTAAAAAGTTCAGTAATGCCTTGATGGCCTTGAAACTAGACTGAGCGTCTGGCCAAGAGCCTAAAATAACATCCTCCGACAACGATTCGTTCATGAGGAGCTTTTTTATGAGTAAGGCACATCCACCCGTCCAATACAAGAGCGGTTTCCACACCATGTAATCGAAGCAATATCGTAGTTTCACTGCAACTTGTGTTCCTTCACGGGTTAAGGATTGGGCGAGTTGGTATTGAATCCTAAAACTGGTACTGCGCAACATACAAAGGAGGAAACAAGCCGAGCCGGCCAGATCTTGTTAAGGCCTTCAATGTTTTTCAAGGAAGAGATCCTTTGAGTAATTACAAATGAGGTGCCTATATTTTTCAAGCAGGCGAATTTCCAATCGCAAATTTTACTCCTACTTTTCTTGAAGTGCTGCAATGCCGATAAAGGGAAGCTGAAGAGTGTGGCGAATTCAATAAGACACGCATAAAGGGATGCGGGAACCTTATAAACCATGCAGGTAAAATTTTGGTGAGGATTTTTCGCTTAGGAGGGACGTAATCGTAGGTTAAAATTGCGCTGTCGCTTCGCTCACCCCTTCGAGCGCCGAGCGCTGCTGCTGACGGTGACGATGTGAGCGGAGACCGGAAACCGCGGCGTAGTGACGTCAGCACTTGTGTTCCGTTCCTTCGCAGTCTCCGCCACCGTGCCAGACCGTGCTCGTTTCTGCGTGCGTGCGGTCATGATTTGCTTCGCTCGACCCTGCATTCCTTTTCTTGTGTGTATGTAGAGTGGTAGTTGACGTGTGCAGCGTCAAATGAAGTGGTGCGCCGATCATGCCGAAGTTCTGTGCAGCCTACGGTTGCACGAACACCAGCGGCCGCGACGATGTTCCGATGTTCCATTACTTCCTGAAAGACGAATTCAATAAGACGTCCAAGTTCCCCGGAAACGACCAGGATCTGATTGACACCCTAAAAACCAGATACCTGGGTAGCGACCCCATGCGACCCTGTCTCCTAACATACGAAGGAGAACCAAGACAAGAACTGGACGCTTCCATCACGGAGGAAAAGGTGTATGCCGCGGCACAAGCCTCACAGCGCAGCACTGCTCCCGGAGTTGACAAAATCACCAATGCCATGATTAGAAACCTGAGCCATATGCACATCCAGGACTTGACCGAATACCTAAACGAGGAACTCTGGAGCAAGGGCCACGTACCGAACGAGTGGAAACACGCGGAAATCGTGACCATTCCCAAACCAGAGAAGAAGACCGCGATCGACGCCCGGCGTCCCATCTCGCTGACTTCGTGCCTCGGGAAGCTGTACGAGAGGGTCATTGAAACCCGCCTCCAACATTACATAGAGGATGGTGACCTGTTCCCGCACACCATGCTTGGCTTCAGTCCGGGACTTTCTGCGCAAGGTGCGTTCCTAATCCTAATGGAAGAAGTTTTCAAGGGCATCCCGAAGGGAGGAGAACACCTCCTGCTCGCACTCGACCTAAAAGGGGCCTTCGATAACATCTCTCACGAGGCTATTCTCAAGGGACTGAACGACATCAGCTGGGGGGAGTGCATCTTTAATCACGTTATATCGTTCCTGACGGGCCGGACGGCATCCATCGGAATAGGGAAGACTCGAGCGGATACGATCGACGTGCCGAACAAAGGAACACCGCAACGGGCGATAGTCTCCTCAATTCTCTTCAACGTAGCGACGCTAGCGCTGACCAAAGAGCTGCGGAAGATCTCCGACCTAGGTTACGCCCTGTACGCAGACGACATCACGCTCTGGGCCACCAAGGGCTCCCTAGCGCGAAAAGGGGCGACCCTTCAGAGGCCTCGACGGCCGTGGAGAGATTTGCGGCAGCGAGCGGGATGCGTTGCGCGCCCGAGAAGTCCGAGGGGATCCGGGTGCACGGAGGAGGAATCTACAAGTACCCCGGCCCTATCAACCTCTATCTTGAGGGCCAGAAGATCACGGAAGGAAATAAGACTGGGATTCTGTGTTTTTGGATCCAGAGCAACCTGAAAGCCTCCCACACCCTCAAAACCCTAAGGTCTGCCACCAACCAGATCTCACGGATTATCAAACGAATTACAAGAAGCCGCAAGGGCATGCGAGAAGAGGACACGCTTCGCCTCGTCCAGGCTCTGGTGATCAGCAGAATAACGTATAGCATGCCGTATTACTACCACTCGCTAAACAAACGCAACCAAGAACAAGTCGATGCCATCATCAGAGGCGCGTACAAAACGGCCCTGGGTCTCCCTGTCACCACCTCAGGGTCTACCTGTCACCAGCTCAAACGAGAAGTTAGCGGCCCTCGGGATCCACAACACATTCGCTGAGCTGTCGGACGTGATTATGGCTTCGAAAAAGGCCAGACTACAGAACACGGCGGCGGGCAGAGCCATCCTTCACCGGACCGGAACGGCAACGGAGCTCCGTGGCCTCGATGGGTAACGGTCACTCCCGCCTAAGGTCAGAGGCAAGATCAACGCGAAGCCGATACCGAAGCACATGAGCCATGAACTCCATGAAGGACGACGCAAGGCTCGCGTCGACAGACAGCGCCGACAATTCAAGGGTGACCCGTACGTGTACGTGGCGGCGTACCCTGTAGGGGGCCTCTTCGCTGTAGCCACCGTGAACGGGAGAGACAACTCCTTGACCGTCGCGGCCTCCGTAAGGGCAGAGACCCCAGCTGCGGCTGAGACCATAGCCGCAGCTGGGGCTATGGTCTGACTCAAAGTGTATTTGAGTCATTTTGAAAGAAAATAAGCTCCTCTCTTACTACCCAACACCCACTCGTGTTAGTACTCAGGAGACCCGCCGTGGTTGCTCAGCGGCTATGGTGTTGGGCTGCTGAGCACGACGTCACGGGATCGAATCCCGGCCATGGCGGCTGCATATCCATGGGGGCGAAATGTGAAAACACCCGTGGTACTTTGATTTAGGTGCATGTTAAAGAACCCCAGGTGGTCAAAATTTCCGGAATCCTCCACTAGGGCGTGCCTCATAATCAGAAAGTGGTTTTCGCTCAAAACCCCATAATTCAATTCTTTAGTACTCAGGGCAACCCACACTAACCCATACTCCCTCACGCCCACTCACACTTACTGACGCTAACTCTTGTTCACATATGCCAGTCTTCACACGCACACACACACAAACACACACACGCACGCACGCACGCACACACACACGCACACGCACGCAGGCACACACGCACGCACACGCACGCACACACACACACGCACGCACGCACGCACACACACACGCACGCACGCACGCACGCGCACACACTCACACACGCACACACACGCACACGCACGCACACGCACACGCACGCACGCAGACACACACACACACACACACACACACACACACACACACACACACACACACACACACATCAAGTGAGTGTCAAGTTGGTGGGCCTGGTGGCTGTGCCACGAACGAGTCATCTAACCCTCTGAGCTTCGCCATGCTGGCCAATTTCCGAACCGCTGTACTGCTGCCGCTTCTTCCTGGCTTGGTTGCGGTGTCATCATGCGCAGTGTCTTCTCAGGCGCCGTCACTCTGCGTTGATGGCGGCACTACAATACGCCTGTGCAAGCTGCCTACAACCAATATTTCTGCACATCTGCCGGTGCCACATCCGCAACTACTGGTCCTCATCCCACCCTGGCTGGGCCAATCGTCAACGACAATCGTCTTGCTGCCTGCCATAGAGTTAGTATAACCAACTCTAGAGGAAAAGCTGGCCTGAGAAAAAGTGGGATCCGCTAGGGCGCCGCCTTGTTGCTATTGGTCAATGTGGCCAGCGCAGTTACTATTGAAATAATATTGAACGGAGGATAAGCATAGATGAACTGGCAGAGCGTCTGAACATCAGCCACGATTCGGTTCACGCCATAATTCATGAACATCTCTGTCATCGGCTTTTGTGTGCACAATGGATGCCCAAGAATTTGAACCACCGCCAGAAGACGGAGAAGTTCGGCGCTGCCTTGACTGATATGATCCGCTATCACAATGAGGGTGACGGCATCTTGTCTGCAGTTGTGATCGGGGACGAACCACGGTGCCACTACTAGAGCCTGAAACACGACGGCAAAGCTTACAGTGGAAACATTCGAATTCACCACGACCAAAGAAAGCAAAGGCCATCATTTCCGCCGGAAAGGTGTTGCTGACTTTTTTTTAGATCATTAGGGACCATTAGGGATAGAATTTGCTAAGTCTTGAGAGACTATCAATTGCTTCCGATACTGTGAAATACCGGAACGGCTGCGTGTTGCAATCAAGAAGAAACGATGTGGAAAATTGACGAATGGGGTCGTCTTGTTCCACGACAGTGCCCGTACCCACATCGCTGATGTATTTAATACAAAACTGGCAACGTTCAAGTGCGAAACGTTGTAACATCCGCCACACAGCCCAGACCTGTCACCTTGCGACACCCACATTTTGGGGCAACCGAAAAAAATACAGCTCAAGGGAACCATATTCGTGTCGGACGATGACGTGAAAAAGTCAGTTGCAGACTTTTTGAAGCAGCAAGCCAAGGAATTTTATATGACCGGAATCACGCGACTCCTTTGTCAATGGGACAAATGTCTAAATGTTCATGGAGACTGCTTTTAAATAAAGTATCCCGTTTGTTATATATTAGCATTGGCTCACTTTTATTTCACTCGCCCTCGTATATTTTGCAGAGCTCCTGCTTTTTATACGTGCTCTCTGTTGCGGCTCTAATTTCGGTGCAATTACTCATGATACACGACCGGTGACAGCTGCTGCTGTCTAATACATTGAAACAGATGCTTGTGTTATTGATATTTGGCACTGGCCGTTGTATACGTACATAAATGCAAGCACGGTTCTTCAATGACAAAGTTTCATTAACATATTTGTCCTCGAGTTGTTCATTTCATGGCCTTTACATTTTTCATATTAGCGGCATGCGCTGCTTTGCTGGTTTCGAACTGATATAGTTCTAATGTTCTTGTGATATTTTCTTTACTTATTAAATAGACAAAAACATGGAAGCATTGATATCAGATATTTTGGACACAAGTTTTGGCACATACGAGTATATTATTTTATGAAGAATGATATATTTTACTTGTTTTTATGGTGCGTAGCTTTCAAGAATTCGTTTGCAGCACCTTTGGTAATGGCAATGCAATAATTATTCATCTATTTGATCCCCCGAGAAAATTTTTAAGAGGAATCTTTAGCTTGGGCCCCACTCTGACGCGGCCTATCCAAATACATGTAAAATGCAGAAACGCTTTTCTGAGATAACCTCTGGATCGCTTTTAATGAAATTTGTCGCATTTGAGAGAGAAAGTTAAATTGTAGTGTCTGTTGGAAGCTGAATTTCGATTTAGGGCCTGAATGTTGTTTAAAATATTTCGAAAAATTTGAAAGTTCGAAAAAAATAGGAGCACGACGTTTACAAAGTAACAGCTCTGCATCAAGAACAGATATCGCGGTTCTGTCAACGGCATCGATTATAGCATTAAAAGCAGCCAAATTTGGCATGTCAGTTTGTATCTTACGTGAACTGGTTACGTTGTACATCATCATCATCATCATCATCATCAGCCTAGTTACGCCCACTGCAGGGCAAAGGCCTCTCCCATACTTCTCCAACTACCCCAGTCATGTACTAATTGTGGCCATGTTGTCCCTGGAAACGTCTTAATGTCATCCGCCCACCTAACTTTCTGCCGCCCCCTGCTACGCTTCCTTTCCCTAGGAATCCAGTCCGTAACCCTTAGTGACCATCGGTTATCTTCCCTCCTCATTACATGTCCGGCCCATGTCCATTTCTTTTTCTTGATTTCAACTAAGATGTCGTTTACCCGCGTTTGTTGCCTCACCCAATCTGCTCTTTTCTTATCCCTTAACGTTACACCCATCATTCTTCTTTCCATAGCTCGTTGCGTAGTCCTCAATTTCAGCAGAACCCTTTTCGTAAGCCTCCAGGTTTCTGCCCCATATGTGAGTACTGGTAACACACAGCTGTTATACACTTTCCTTTTGATGGATAGTGGCAACCTGCTGTTCATGATCTGAGAATGCCTGCCAAACGCACCCCAGCCCATTCTTATACTTCTGGTTATTTCAGTCTCATGATCCGGATGCGTGGTCACTACCTGCCCTAAGTAGATGTATTCCCTTACCACTTCCAGTGCTTCGCTACCTATCGTAAACTGCTGTTCTCTTCCGAGACTGTTAAACAATACTTTAGTTATCTGCAGATTAATTTTCAGACCCACCCTTCTGCTTTGCCTCTCCAGGTCAGTGAGCATGCATTACAATTGGTCTCCTGAGTTACTAAGCAAGGCAATATCATCAGCGAATCGCAAGTTGCTAAGGTATTCTCCATCAACTTTGATCCCCAATTCTTCCCACTCCAGGCCTCTGAATACCTCCTGTAAACATGCTGTGAATAGCATTGGAGAGATCGTATCTCCCTGTCTGACGCCTTTCTTTATAGGGATTTATATATATTTATATAGGAAAAATACGTTGTACAAGGGTTCTGTAAAAGCCGTGTTTCCATAATACTAAATTTTTTTAGAATGATGTGTAACATCAATTTTGTCCTCTGTAGATGTGCTATTAGATGAAATTCACAGAATTGTGATATCATTTTACATTGTTTGGTTACAGAGTGTTGAACTTGATAGTTTCGCTTTCTGAAAATGAGCGATTTTGGCCAATCTTTAATAAAAAATTGAGGACCTAAATGAAAAATTCGAAACCAGAAGTCACTAGAACGCCCCCCCCCCCGCCCCCAAGTTTTTTTTTTTTTGTAATGCAACAAACGTCGTAAATTTGGTGCAGTGCTTGCCGAGAAAAACGAATTGCCCTTTTACCTGTATTTAGGTAGGAGCATCCGAGCTATAGCTTCCTCTTAAGGAGGATGCCGAGGTGCAACGTAAGCGTCCCCCCCCCCCCCCCCGAGCGAAATTTCTGGCTACGCCACTGCGCCATCAGCGTGTATATATTTCCTATGAAATCTAGCGAGAACATTTGTAGACTGTTGTCCTTCCTAAGACGTGGCACTCGCGCTCGCCAAGCAAGTAATTCTGAACGTAGGGCTTTGATGAAGCCGGCGTGGTGTCAAGCCCGTTACCAATACCTCACTGCCATCGCTTTGATAGAGCCTGACGCTGCGTAATGTAGAGTACGCGCATCTGTGAATGAGTTGGTTCGTTCCACCGAGAGGGTCACGGGCAAAGCAGCTGTGATATAATGTCGATATCCGCAATTCGTCTGTGGCCTATAGAAAGTGGAATCCCGCCGTGAGCAGCTGCCGCTTAACCCGGCTTTGTGGTACACTCTGAGCGGGGCGCAGTTTTGCGTATTGTGCCACAGAGGACACGAACTTACCGACTGCGAAGAAATGAGGAAACTAAAAGAATTCTGGAGTTTGTCAAAACACCGATCTGATTATGAGGTACGCCATAGCAGATGGCTCCGGATTAGTATCCACCACCTGGCACTACTTCAGGTGCGCCCAATGCATGGCACACACGAGCGTTGTTTGCATTCTTCGAAAAGCGGCCGCCGCGGCTGGAACTCGAAGCCGCGACTTCGAGTTCAGCAGCCTGACACCATAACCGCTAAGCTTCACTGTGGCAAGGAAATTTAAAAAAAAGATTAAACAATAACAAGTAAACAATTCGCGCGAGATAAAGGCAGGAAATGACTTTATTATGTTCTTCAGAGTCATACCGCGGCTATGCGCAGCTGTTCAACTGGATCGTTCAACTAGACCTGGCGAGGCATGGCTATTGCCAAGTGCCGTTATCCAGTCGGTGTTGTTTCCGTTCTTTTTCCCATTTTAGTCTGTTTCAGGCCGGACGTCGCCCGATCGAAATTGTGGTGACCTATTTCCTGTTTGTGTAGGCTTAGTCCGTTTCAGCGAGCTCTTCGCAACGAGTCACTCATGGATGATGACGTCCTGGAGGTGAGTGCGAGATATTGCGACGAGGTGATCTTTTAGAAAAATTTTTCGAATGTAGCACTTCTGCGTGTGTCACTCGGTGGTGAGCGTTCTCCGAAATGCTTGCTGGCCTTATGTGCCGTGTTCTTATAGATTAATTTCATTCGCCATTCGTTTCGGCCTTCACATGCAAGGGCGTGGGTTTGATCCCAGCCGCGGGGGCCGCATTCCAGAAAGGCCCACGCACCGTGCATTGGGTGCGCGTCAGAGAAGCCCAGCTAGTCAGAATTAATCCAGAGTCCCCCAATTCAGGGTGCGTCATAACAGGTTGTGGTAATGAAACGTGATACCGCTCCCCTATCTTTTTTTAACCTACACTATTGGCTCGCGCGACACCGTACGGCCACTGTTGCAGAGACGGGCGAGGCGACGTGAAGGACATTAAGACACAAACTGAATTGGGCAAAAATAGCAATCACCATATTTAGCGTAGCTGGCTGGCTGGGCTGTCGCATTCGCTAAAGTGGTGGTTTAAGTACACGGTAAAAACAAAGAAAGAATATTATGCCTGTTGTTGTTGTCGAAATATCATACTGTTCACTCCTTTCGAGTAGTAATCTTTCTTCGAAAGTAAGAAAAAAATGCGCATTTCAACTTTATTAGCGCTTGTTATGCACTTTCAGTTTCTGATTGTATGGCAGCTTTTGTGCTTAATTTACGTGAGACGGCCTTGGGGGAAACTCATAATGCCGATGGCTGAGCGGTCTCCACTGGCTTCAACTTCGTTTATGTCTTCTAGTAAATAACGCATCATGCAATGTTTTTTCGCTTTCGAAGCGGAGTCGTTGTTTTGCCTCCTACGTCGACAATCCCGTTGGTACACAGTGAATTTGTTCACATGAGATTGGGACAGAGTTAGCCGTCTCATTGAGCGCGTACTGCTTCCGAAATAGGCCTGTACACAACAGCATTTTCAGAAGTTGCGTTGCACACGCTGCCTGGTACGGCATAACTTGCAAAGTGTGGAACTCGTCGGTTTTGTTCCACCGCCCAACTCCTCTAGTATTTACATTAGTGCGGTAGCCTTTCTTGACCTGCAACGGTGTCATGTGCCGCAACTGTACATTTCTTTGGCGTTTTAGCTTTCGGTGGATTGCAGTGACGATGATGATGCTTCGACGTTTGTTCATGTTCCATTACATTCTCATTGATAGCTATTAAAGTACGCGCCACTTTGAAAACATGCGAAGAATGACATTATTGCAACAAGTAAAAATAAAAAGCCCCTAACTCCCGTATGCCATGATAAAAACTTTTCAGCTTACTAGCAACTAATGTGTTACTGTGTTTATCATTGGCGTAATTTGGTACAGCTTGGTACAGCATTTTGGTACAGTTATTTGGCACAGCATTTGGGCGGTTTGTGTGGCGTTTTTCCCCAGCGACGTTTCTCCTCTAGTTTGGACATTGATTTCTTACATTAAAATTAATCGCTCAAATAAATATTTCACTTGATTGATTGAATAACTTAAAACAGCACGTTTACTTCTTTAATGTTTGTTTTCGACTTTGTTTCCACATCCATGTTTCTTGTTCCCCCTCGTCGTCAACATCGGCAGGCTTCGGCTCTCGTGGTTCAAGCTTCTTGGCTCCTAAAGTGGGCTTTCTTCGGATGCTCCTTCCTCTCAATCGTCGAGCTGCTGCAGAGGCCCAACTTGGCGCCCAGGCGACCAGTGTGCTTCACACTTTGCGACTTCGGCTATCTGGTGAGACATGGAACAGGATCGCACGGGGAGCGCGCATTCACTCCTGTATGATCTGCTCACGATAAATAGCTGGCAGTAATACAAACGTTGACGTAAGTTCGTTTTGACTAGTATAGAAGCATTTACGCCCTTGTGTAGCTGGATTAACCTTTAACTTCGAGTATCGTTGCGTATGTTTTAAAAAGAGACTCTGTCGGGCTTTGTAACCGACTACATGTGTCACTTCGCTCGCCGTGCCAGAACGCGCGACGAATGAATGAGTTAGAGCGAATTAGGTGGTATCGCACTGAACATTTGATGGCAACACAGTTCAAGATGACTCTGTAGTACCTGCGTGGGACGGGCATGCGTGCTTTTGCCTAATTTCGTTTCCCCCTTATGCCTCGTGGGAGCGAAGTATTGATTGAGAAAGAGGGGGGGGAGGCGCGTTAACGTCAGTCGCGTTTTTCTGCACTTCGCTCCTCCGGCCACGTGTGACTCATTGTATGTGTGCTGCTGTATATTTCAGGTTACTAATGGCATAGCAGTTGTTGCGCTCGTCTTCACCAACGTTCTTGTTTTCAATGGAGCAAAGGAAGCGGCCCCGGAATATGCCGTGGCCGTCGCACTTGTGAGTAGAGCAGCACACTCTCATTAAAATACGCATGCTGCACGCTCTCCGATATGTACAACCACATAAACAACATTTAATATCAATTGCAAATATCTAACCTAACAAATCAAGCAGGCAATTGGTTTTGGGGTATTTCTGAATATTTGCTAGCCTACATAGCGGATAATTTACGAATACACAAAAAAAACGAAAAAAATGATAAAGGCAGTAGGCTTCAGCGATTCCTGCAGCTTTGGACTCATTTACTGCGACAGGAGCATTATGCCAGAGTTTACCTGACCAAAATGCAAGAAATATTTCGCGGCGGAGAAACGCGAAACGGAAAACGCGAAACATCGCCACCACCGATGACCGCATCTAAACCTTGCGCCGCTACCAAGCTCTCGTGCGAAAGCACGTGCGCCTCAAGGAGCTAGTTGGCGTTGTAATCTAATGGGCCAACTAGAAGCTTTATCCACTACGAGGCAAGAATGGGAGACACTGGCACGCTCCCGCTTGTGACGCAAGGTAAAGCCTGTGGAAGGCCCGTGGCAAAATGGAAAACAGGCTGCCCACACGTGCTCTGCTAGCTCGACCTGTGCGACGTGACGCGCGTGCCTGTCGTCCCAGGGAATTATGCGGCGTTGGCAAAGGGAAACATGCGTGCGATATTAAAAAAATGAAGAAATAAATAAACACCGAGTTGTAGTCAATGAAAGACAATAGTTTAGAAGAGTTAACTGCTGGGCTAGTTGGTGATCTTGCATACTGCAAAGATTTTGCGCCAAAAAACAACACACACAAGAAGAAAGACGACGACACCACGGGCGCCCGTGGTGTAGTCGTCTTTCTTCTTGTGTGTGTTGTTTTTTGGTGCAAAATCTTTTCAGTATGAAAGACAATACCTTTCTGGGCAAGTTAGAGGCGAGAATGGAGTGTAATAACAATGTAATCCATTTAATAGCCGCGCTAGAGTGACAACGTCGACTAGAGGTGGAATCACCTGCAGGGGCGTCTGCATGAGCAGGCGTTTGGTGTGTGGCGGCACCACGTACCCAAGCACACGAGGTTTGGACCCTCCCGCGTCTAACCGTGCACGACTTAGCTGTGCCGCGGAAAAGGGGATCCCGGGGATTGAGCCGATGCCGAGTGTTCGGACCTTTAAGGCCCCTCGGCGGAGGCAACACACCCCTTTGGCCTCGGCTTCGCGTAGACGGCAGCCCCGGACTGGCCCATCCAGGGTAAATTGGTAGTTGCTTTTTCCTGGCTCTCTCTCTCTCTCTCTCTCTCCAACCTTCATCTCTTTCTCACTTTCCATCTTTCCTGCGTTCTACTGGCTTCCCCTTACTTCCAATTTTTCCAGGCAGCAAGGCAGGCACGTACCCAGGATTTTTTTCGGGGGGGGCCCACCACCTCCATCATCATCATCATCATCATCATCATCATCATCATCATCATCATCATCATCATCATCATCATCATCATCATCATCATCATCATCATCACCACCACCACCATCATCATCATCATCGTCGTCGTCGTCGTCGTCGTCATCATCATCATCATCATCATCATCATCATCACCACCACCACCATCATCATCATCATCATCATCATCAACAACAACAACATCATCATCATCATCATCATCATCCTGTTTTATGTCCACTGCAGGACGAAGGCCTCTCCCTGCGATCTCCAATTACCCCTGTCCTGCCGCCAACCGATTCCAACTAGCACCCGCGAATTTCCTCATTTCATCGCACCATCTATAGTTTTCTGCCATCTTCTATTGCGCTTCCATTCTCTTGGTACCCATTCTGTAACCCTAATGGTCCAACGGTTATCCAACCGGCGCATTACATGACCTGCCCAGCTACATTTTTTCCTCTTGATGTCAATTAGAATATTGTCTGTACCCGTTCGCTCTCTGATCCAAACCGCTCTCTTTCTCTCTCTTAACGTTATGCCTAGCAATCTTCGTTCGATCGCTCTTTGCACGGTTCTTAACTTGATCTCAAGTCTCTGCCCCATATGTCAGCACTGGCAAAATGCACTGAGTGCACACCTTACTTTTCAATAATAATGGTAAGCTTCCAGTCAGAAGCTGGCAATGTCTGCCGTATGCGATCCAACCTATTTTTATTCTTCTGTGAATTTCCTTCTCATGATCAGGGTTCCCTGTGATTAATTGACCTAGGCAAACGAACTCCTTCACAGTCTCTAGTGGCCGATTGGCGATCCTGATGTGTTGTTCCTTTACCCGACTATTTATCATTATCTTCACCTTCTGCATATTAATATTCAACCCCACTGTGACACTCTCTCAGTTAAGGTCTCCAATCATTTGTTGTAACTCGTCTGCACTGTTGCTGAATAGAACAATGTCATCGGCAAACCGAAAGTTGCTGAGATATTTGTCGTCGATCTTTACTCTTAAGCCTTTCCAGTTTGATAGCTTGAATTCTTCTAAGCGCGCAGTGAACAGCTTTGGAGAAATTGTGTCTCCCTGTATGACACCTTTCTCTATAGGTATCTCCCTGTTTTTCGTATGTAGAATTAAGGTAGCTGTAAAACCTCTGTAGATATTCTTACGCGAAGGAAAAGTCAGTAAGACGAGAAACTACTTACAGTTTATATTTACAACAACGGTTGCAGCGCGCTGACCGGTTAGATTCACAGCGCGAGCCCAGTTCGTTCTTCCTCCTCTTTTCTGGAGTGATTGCGCCCACGCGCCTCGTTAAAACAAACAAATACCACACGCATGTAGCAATATTTTCCAAGCTTTTTACGTGAGCGCTCTGTACTCCTTGATTACGTAGTGCCTCTATGACTGCTGGTATCTCTACTGAATCAAATGCCTTTTCGTAATCTATGTAAGCCACGTAGAGAGGCTTATTGTACTCTGCGGATTTCGCGATAACCTGAGTGATGATATGGATGTGATCCATTGTAATGTATCTCTTCCTGAAGCCAGCCTGTTCCCTTGGTTGACAAATCCAGCCCTTATTCTATTGGAGTTTATTTTGGTACATATTTTACATAATACTGGGAGCAAGCTAATGTTCCTATAATTTTTCAATTCTTTAACGTCTCCTTTTTTTGGATTAGTATAATGTCTGCATTCCAGTTTTCTGGGACCCTTGCAGTCGATAGACACTTCGTATAAAGAGCCGCCAGTTTTCCAAGCATTGTGTCCCCTCTATCTTTGATTAAATCGACTGTTATTCCACCTTCTCCTCCCGCTCTTCATCGTTTCATTTCTTGCAGGGCCCTTCTGACCTCATCGCTAGTTATAGGAGAGTTTCTGTATCCTGTTCATTACTGTTTCTTAGTGAGGTATCGTGACTCCTCTTAGTACTGTATACAGGTCAGCTTAGAATTTTTCCGCTGCTTTTACTATATCTTCCAGATTGCTGATGATATTATCCTTTAGTGTATACATCATGGTTTGTCCCAAGCAAGGCTTCTTTTTTACTGATTTCAGGCTGCGTTCATTTTTTACGGCTTCCTCAGTCTTTCTCATGTTATAGTTTCGAATATCAGTTATTTTCGCCGTGTTGATCAGTTTTGACAGCTCCGTGAATTGCGTAACGCTGTGCGGCCGCCATTCCCACACAACCGCGTAGAGCGCAGGACTCTGCGATTATAGATGTACTGCGCTCACCGCGAAAGGTTAGAAAAACACCCACATAAGCACAGCAGAGAAGTGGCTACGTGAGGCGGTTCGACCGATAGCTGTAGAAGCGTCATTCAAAGCAAGTAATTGTTCTCCACTTCCGGCAGCGTTTTCTCTACTTCCTTTTTAAATAAAAAGATGTTGATCCATAAATATTCTCATAAACAACGGTTAACTTTTTTTATTATTCGCTTTTCCTTGCAGTTTGTTTGTTGCCTTGGCTCTCTCCCTTAGTAGATCGCTTCATTTCTCAACTCCTTGCGATTTTTGTTTCCAGTTGCCAATTTTGCACGAAAAGTATAATACAATTAGGGAAAAACAGACGAGGTGACGGGCGACAGTCATCTTGCTTATGGTTTTAAGGGTTATTGCAGGGTATCATGATGGACGCACTTTCACATTATTTTATTTCCCACCTTATCTAACCCACATCACGTGTATATGGTTGCGGGCGTCTGACAGCCTCGCGGCGAGCCGTAACTCAAGGAAATAATGAAGCAACGGGAAAAGTTAAACGCAATTGGCGTTTTCTCCGGCCGCAACTCGTTCCACGAGAGTACAGACCAGCTCAGTAACAGCCGCATCCCTTTCCTAGTCCCAGGATCAGCCTAAACAAAGAAGGTTGAACTAACAAAAGCAACAGCTATGCGCGTGACGGTTGAATAGATGGTGACAACTGAACGCATGTCGAGTTAATCGCACGGGTGCGGAATCTATGAGAAAACTGTCCTTCACATTACAAGAAATGCCGATAAGTACCGCCATTTAAAAGGAGTGAAAAAGGCAGCATAATGCTGACCGATTAATGGCTGCCAAGTCTCAACATTGATCTGGTGGCGCTTTAGGAATGTGTGAGGAGTGGTGGCGTGAGTGTGTGTGTGTGTGTGGGGGGGGGGGTTATGCCACTTGATTTCGGGGGGGGGGGGCCGGGCCCCCCCCGCCCCCCCCCCCCCCCCCTGGGTACGTGCCTGCAGCAAGGGCTAACCTTGTGGGTATAGCAAACGTAGGTTATTTCATCTTTGATTATAGTGATAACGTACAGCTGGCGTTTGCGGAACCTGTTTTTACAGTCACTGTAGCGTCCCCTTGTAGGGCTTCGCAGTGGGCGGCTGGCGTTATTGCCGAAAATTACACTTTCCTCTATGGCGCGTTCCTTCCCTACCGCCCTTCCTGATCGCCCTCAGAAAAGAGGGCGCACCGAAGATGTATTCCAGTTCTTTGGACGTCAAACACTGAACTTCCCACGATTCCACGTCATTCACTCGGAAAAATCAGATACACAAGTACGAACAATCTCCCGTATTATAGTTTCCAAGTCTTTAACTGAGGCTCTTCGTCCAGGCTACAAGGCATCAAGAATGGCAAGTGATAATCTCCTCTTGGACCTCCAGGATCAGAAACAGCACGAAAAGTTGGCCAGTCTTGTGTCATTTTGGGACGTTCTAGTGACACTGACTCCGCACCGCACTATGAACACCACATGCGGCGTTGTCTCGGACAATGATTTGCTCCAGCTGACAGAGGCTGAGCTCTTGGAGGGCTTTATTGAGCAGAATGTTGTCAATGTCAAAAGAATTATGATGAGGCGGGATGGCAAAGAAATCGAGACCAGTCACCCAATACTCACCTTAGCTTAAAGTGTCCTGCCCGAGTCCAACGAGGTCGGGTACACATCAAGATCAGTGTTAGGCCATACGGGCGAAATCCCCTCAGATGTTTCAAATACCAGCGTTTTAGCCACAGTTCGCAGAGCTGCTGAGGGCGCCAAACTTGTGCGAAATGCAGTGCCCATGAACACACCTCTGAATCTTGCGATAACTCTCTCCCTTGTATAAACTGTGATGGGGTGCATGCCGCACTCTCGCGGTCGTGCCCATCATGGAAAAAGGAAAAGGAAATAGTAACAATTAAAGTAAAGGAAAGCATTACTTTCAAGGAGGCACGCAGACGGGTATCCTACCTGGCCAAGAACACTTCTGCCTATGTGACGCGTCAGGGGGCAGTGACACAACAGCTTCCGGCGGCTGACCGTCCTACGCGCAGTAAGTCTGCAATGACGCCATCTGCCCTGCCCCCCCCCCCCCTCCCCACCCCTGCGGTTGCAGGTAGCGCTGCTGCGCCACCCCAGCAGAAGGGTTCATCGACCTCCGGGCATGTGGCCTCACAGGTCTCGTCCAACGTGTCGAGGCCTTCACGTCAAAGACAACGCTCGGAAGAGCGCGTGTCCAGCGCCTCGCAAGAGGCGATGGACACAACGACCAGCCAGACGGCGCCGTCAGCGCCTGAGCGGCGGCACTCTCGTGATCTCTCCAAAAAAGAGAAACCTTGCGTCACGACGCCTGGAAAGGGCCCGTGAGCTAATGTTCGTCTCTTAAACACACAGCAAAAAAAAACACGTTTATCATAATGAAAACACAAATAGTGCAATATAATGTTACAGGACTTCTTCATAACCTTGACGATATCAGAGAACTATACAAACTTAATAAAAAGTTGCTGTGTGTTAAAGAGATACATACGAAACCTATGAACACTAATTTTCTTCGTAAGTTACTTCATCTTCCGAAAGTACCGCGACCAGGCTCATGCCTTTGGCGATGTTGCAATAGTAGCCGGCAAGACTGTAGCTTGCCGACACGTCGCCCTTCAGACACACCTTAGGACAGTGTCAGTTCGGGCCATTCTTTTTAATAAATTAATCACTGCATCTTCTATTTATATACCCCCGAACCATCAACTCGAAAAAAACACGCTTTTGTAACTTCATTAGCCAGCTTCCCGAGCCTTGCATACTCGTGGGAGATTTTAATGCTCACAATACGATTTGGGGAGACTCATGATGTGACGCGAGAGGTCGATTCATAGAGAGCTTTGCAGTGAACACCGAAACATGCCTGTTCAGTAAAAATGAACTTACTTATTAAAATACGTTTCACAATTCTCATTCTTCTATATACCAATCTATTGGCTCGGCAGCTCTTATCCCTTACTTGGAGTGGAGTGTTAATCAAAAATCCTTACGGAAGTGACCATTTTCATGTAATTTTAAGCTTAATTGAACAACCTGAATGCCCTTCATATGCGCATCGGTAGAAGCTAGCTTCTTCCGACTGGGACTATTTAAAGTAATCAACCTACCTATCACGACATTTTATCATTGATTTTAGTAGTGATCACGTGGTAGCGTATTTTACCGCTTTTATAATCGAGGCAGCGAATAACTTCAATCTGCAATCAAGTGGTAGCGCATCCAAACAAAGAAAATCGTGTTCCGTGGTGGAATGATGAGTGCAAGGAGGTGCGGAAAAAACAAAATTAAGCGTGGGGCATACTGCACCGACCCCCAACTGCAGAAAATTTGATACAATTTACAAACATTAAACCACAGGGAAGGCGAATGCGACGGCAAGCTAAGAAGACAAGCTAGTAGAGGTTCTTGTTCGGCATTAACTGATACATAGGAGGCAAAAGTATGGACCGGGCTAAGGAGACTTAAGGGTCAATAAATCCATCCATTGCCCCTGGTTGATAAAGAAGGGAACAAGTTGGAAGACCAGGCCGACGTTCTCGGCGAACACTTCAAGCGCGTGTCTAGCTCCACTCACTATTCGGAGAACATTTTGAAACATAAAGCAATAGAATAACTTAAGGTACTGAATCGGAAATGTATCCCAAAAGATACTTATAACCGTCCTTTTACCATTGGCGAACTTAAAGCTTCCTTATCAGCATGTCAGAGCTCTGCACCGGGCCCCGATACAATCATGTACGATATGCTAAGCACCTGCACTCCGACACACAAATCACGCTACTCACAACTTTCAATGCTATCTGCTCTGCTGGGTATCTCCCATCTAGCTGGAAAGAAGCTATTGTGATCCCTGTTTTGAAGCACGGTAAAGATAGTTCATTGCTCACCAGCTACCGTCCTATAGCGCTTACGAGCTGCGTTTGTAAGCTATTCGAGAAAATGATCAATCGCCGTCTCGTACATTTCCTAGAGTCCAGCAAAATGCTTGACCCATTTCAATGTGGCTTTAGGGGAGGGCGATCTACAACCTTCCATCTCGTACGCATCGAAGCAAGCATTAGCGATGCTTTCGTACGTAAACAACCCTTCTTATCCGTGGAAAACACGGGGACGGCGGGGATGAGCAAAAGGAGAACAAGGTGAAAGCAAGAGCCAACATTTCAACAAGTGGACTTGTCATGAAGAAGGCAAGTCCACTTATCGAAACTTTGGCTCCTGCTTTCACCTTGTTCTCCCTTTTCTCGCCTTCTTATCCGTGTTTCTTGGCATAGAAAAGGCGTACGATACAACTTGGCGGTACGGAATCTTGCGCAACCTGTCGGCGCTGGGCATACGCGGTAACATCTTAAACATTATAGAAAGCTACCTAAACAACCGTACAACTTGGGTGAAAAAAGGTAATGAACTGTCGTGTACATTCACACAGGAAACTGGGGTACCCCAGGGTGGCGCACTCAATTGCACGCTCTTTGTCGTTAAGATGAACACGCTTCATACATCATTACCACCAGCTATTTTTTATTCCGTCTACGTCGACGACATACAAATAGGTTTCAAATCCTGTAACTTTACAGTGTGTGAAAAACAGGTACAGCAGGACCTAAACAAGGTGTCCAATTGGGCAGAAAAAAAATGAATTTATTGTCAATCCCCAGAAAAGTTATTGTGTTCTCTTTACAAGATAGGCCTGGTTCCAGATCCTTTTGTAGGACTGTGCGGACAACAAATACCTGTCAACAAAGAGCACAAATTTCTAAGTGTTATACTTGACTACAGGCTTACTTTCACCCCACACATAAAGTGTCGTAAAGTAAGATGTCTAAAAACAATGAACTTGCTAAAAATCGTATCGCATACAACAAGGGGTAGCGACAGGAAGTTTTTATTGAATCTTTACAAGAGCCTAATTCGATCACAATTGGACTATGGTGCCGTGGTATATCACTCTGCCGCCCAGAGCGCGCTAAAGATGTTAAACCCTGTCCGCCATCTAGGTATCCGCCTGGCCACTGGCGCATTTAGAACAAGCCCTGTCGAAAGTCTGTGCGTATAGTCAGATGAGTGGTCACTCCATTTTCAGAGCATACACCAGCTTCACCTATTTTCTGAAAGTGCACTCTAATAAGGGATATCTGTGTTGCACAACCATTAACGACTTCACGCGTTCTACAATTTTTCGTAATAGACCCTCTATGACAGTATACCTTTCTCACTCCGTGTGAGAACTCGGCGAAGAAATGGATGCCCCAATTCTCCAACATTACCTATAATGCCTCCAGCTAAGCTATTACCGCGCTGGGAATGACAGGTGATTGAATGTGACGTATCCTTTGTAGAGATCACAAAGCACGCTCCTGAGCTTGAAATAGCTATGCATTTCTGTGAATTTCAATCGAAGTACTCTTGCTCCGAATTCTACACTGACGCATCAAAGTCGCATGCTGGCGTGTCTTATGCGGCTGTTGGTCCCTCTTTCTCTGAATCAGGTGCATTGCACCCCCATACAGGTATCTTTACTTCAGAAGCCTATGCAGTACTGCCTGCGGTTAAACACATGAAGAAATTAAAGCTAGAGAAAGCAATAATATTCGCGGACTCGTTAAGTGTTGTAAAAGCACTTTGATTGAGCTTTACTTTTACTTGTGTAATAATTATTAATCTTGTAGACATGTGACAATACGCTGAGTTCCTGACCATAGATGCATCGAGGGTAATGTGCTAGCAGACGAAATGGTCACATCAATCACATCGCAAGCTATTAATTCTACCGCTACTATTCCTACCACAGATCTCAAGCTTCTTTTTTCGAACAAAACTGCGAAATTACTGGCAACCCTTGTGGGACATTGAAACAAATAATAAGCTCCCCTTGAGTAAGCCAAATGAGGTTTCTGGCCCTCTGTTCCAAAACACGAAGAACTGATGTCCTATTCTGTCGACTCAGTATAGGACACACATATGGCACTCACAGTTTTCTATTGACTGGCAATGAACCTCCCACCTGTGGTAAATGTGGTGAGAGGCTCACCGTCCTCCACGTCCTCGTGGAGTGTCGGGAAGCCGAAAGAGAGAGAAGAAAACATTTTCCTCTAGCATACCGCTCTTGTGTCCCTCTCCATCTTGCTATGTTTCTTGGTAAAGAATCCGTTTTTACCACCAAAGCTGTCCTAGGTTTCTTGAACGATGTGGTCTTGCATGTTAATAGCTAAATCGTATCCTAGCGTATCCTCTCTAGAGGATGCAGCTATGGTTGTAGTCCTTGTATAGTACACGACATCATGCCCTTGCCCTTCAAAGGCTCTGTTAAGGCAGTAGTGCTTTTTGGAATTTTGAGCCTGTGACCAATTTTACTACTTAATTATTTCACGATGAATATTTCGTGTACTTGGCACACTTCATAGTCATTGCCATAGTTTTATTACATGTAGCTCTTGCGCACTTTACAGCGACCGTCTTTTAGGCCCCTTTACAACCCTGTCACATCCATTCCTCGTAATTTATTGCTTCACTTTGAACTCATTACCATTGGCCTGGCGCTCTTTGGTCATACTTGGCCCTTGCGCCACAAAACATGTTATTCATAATCATAGAGGTGGAATCACCTTCCATATTTTTGTGGACAGCAATCATCAACATCATCATCACCACAATCATTGTCGTTGTGACCACCACCATTATCATGACAATCGCAATAATCATCGTTGTCTATGACAATCACCATAGTCAAAGCCATCGGTATTCACGTACCCAGCGGCCCCGGTGGCCCATACTCTAGTGCCAATACATACACAATGTCCCCGGTGCCAGTTATATTTAGACTGTACTATTTTCTGGATTGGTACATGAAACAGGCTAGGATATGATAGGAATAACTTTATTTACCATGCCGCCTACCGACGGTTGGCCAAGCGTCGACCCGGTGTTAAGGCTAAACGCCATGAGCGCGATTTTGTGCGCGACAGCGACAGCTTCGAGCGACGGGTCGGGCCATCGCTTGAACAGATCGCTCGGTCTTGTCGTGCGACCGCTCGGTTCTGCAAATCTAGAATTCGTCGCTCGTCGCCCGGAAGTGCTATGAGCGACTAGCCAATAGTAGGCAGCCGGAACGGGATGTACATTAGTGACGTACTACCGGTTTGCGCAGGTGCGCGCTTCTGAGTATACAAACGGAACGACCAAACTACCAAATTTTGATATGTAAACAAAATAAACCTATTGCAAGACCTTCAGAAATACTTTATGTTGCTTTGTACAGCCAAACAAATCAACTTAAATAATTATAGCAAGTGCCACGCCAGGTTTGGCTCTAACACGATCTCCTAATGCCGGCAACACTGGAGACCCGTCGCGCGAAGCGGTCGCTCGCTTGGAGTTTGACTTCTGGGCGGCGAGCGAACTCGACAGCCATCTCCATCGTGTCGCTTGTGGCTGTCACACAAAAAATCGCTTGCATGGGGTTTATACTTTATGCCCTACTCTGCACTATCCCAGTTCGTCCCGTTTGTAGTGGGTCGTGAGGCTTGTGCTTTTCGAGCGCACCCCGGGCCTGCTTGACAGCCGATAGTTGAATGTCCTTGTCTATAGGCTGCACTGCACTTTGAAGTTCGGGTTGGTATGTCCTGAAGGTAGCTTCGGTCGGGAACCTGGCGCAGTCCCACATGATGTGCCATTGGTCCGCCGGACCCACTGCACAAACACCGCACACACCACTTGGATAGAGTTCTGGGTGAAGCACGTGTAGTATTGCCGGGGCGAGGAGTGACCCGGTCTGTATCTGCCTTAGGATGACGGCCTTCTCCCGACTGAGTGCCGGGTGGGGAGGCGGCATTGTCCGTCGAGCTAAGCGGCAACACTTAGTAACTTCGCCATAACTGGTCACTCGGTCCTTGGTTTCGACCCACCTCCACGGAACGGTCACTCTCGGGGGCGCGGAGGGTAAGCGCTCGCGCCGCCGAATGCGCCGTCTCGTTGTGGTTCGGTGAGAAGGCACACTCGCCGGCGTGCGCCGGGAACCACTTGAAACGAATGGCGCTGCCGCGGTGTTTGAGCTGGAGCGAGCCTATGATGGCGGCCGGCGGCGCGCATACTCGCCCCTTGGCAAAGCTGCGCACGGTGTTCCTCGAGTCGCTGAGCACAATGCGACACTCGGCCCGGGAGATCGCCAGAGCGATGGCAACCTCCTCGGCCTCTGTGGCGTCCGTGCACCGCACGCTCGCTGCCGTCGTGCTGCCGGTAGCCGCCACCACGACTACCAACGACCACAGTCGCGAAGCCTTCCAGCTTGTATTCCGCTGCCCCACCTACCGAGCGTACTGGTCTTGGGCGTGCGCGATGCGCATGCGCGAAAAAAAAATAATAAAGAAGGAGAGGCGCGCGATTGGCTGCGCCAATAGTGATGCCGTTGCTCTGCGTCGCAGCGAGCGAGCGCGCAGCAGTTTTTCTCCGGCTCCAAAATGGGAAGGGCGCGCGTCAAACGTACTCATGAGGAGCAGGCAGCTTTCCGTCAGCAACGTCAGCTCGTCTGCAGCCGATGCTGCATCTAAACAGCCGATGCTGCAGCGCGGTCACAAGAACAGGCTTGGTGCAGGCGAGCGCAAGCCGCAACTGCGTACCGAGGATCCGGCAGCCTACTACCAAGCCGTCGTTTAATGAACCGTCGAGCTTCGCTGGTTAACCATCTGTATGGAGTGCTTGGGCACCGATTTTTTACTGAAATGGCCCGAGACGAGGCGAGACAAGACCCTACCTAGCTGCAAACTGCCTGTCATAAGCCAAAGAATGCTTTGCAACATCACTCACTTATTATTTTAAATAATTAGTACTTAGTTTGCTACGGCAGGCTATGAACTTGCTTTTCTGCCTAATAAGAAATTTGAATGATCAAAGTCAGCCCAGCATATAAGATACCATGAAGTAATGAAGAAGCAGCGCTGTGTCTGCATCTTCTCTGTCGTTCTGCATGCTCCATTTGCGCTATACCTCACGTTATGTAATACGAACTAGCTCACTAGTCAGTTCTTTTGAATACATGATGCGCTGAACTTAACTCAAGCGGTCCACGTTGGCACGCTAGTAAGCTTTTAGTAATGCAGTTGTAGCGCAAGGGCCCCGTCGACAGGATGAGAACTATGCACAACAGGCGCATGACCAGGCTCCTTACATCTAATTTTCCTGTGCCTTCGCGCTGAAGCCATACTGAATTCTGAAGCTCACCTTTTTTTTTATTGATATGATATAAGGAGATGTCGGCGCACAATTTAAGGCGCCGGCTACTCCTCATCTCTTGAGTGGTTTCGTTATTCATCGTACACAGTTCCAGATTACATATCAAATAGTCTTTTCACACAAGCACCAGGACTTATCACGCAACGGTTCCACAGGAAGACTATGACATAAAAAACACATGGTACATACAATATATAAGGTAAATGTCTCCGCACTTCTGTAGATGAAAGTCTCAAAAGTACAAACGATACTGTCACCTAATAACACATTGTCTAGTCAGCGGGTGGTACATACATCGTGTAAATGTATTATCACATACAGTCACAACAGAACAGTCAACATAACATAATTCACAAACAAATGCATATATACAGTGACACTGAAATGAAGGGAACGGTGAAAGTGCTAATAACGTCCAGCAATGCCGCTGTCTTCAAAAAAAGTCTTTAGTGCTTTTAAAGCACTCTTTTGCAAATCCGTTGTTGGCCAAGGGCCCAAAAGCTTCCTTAAACTGAATGGTCTGCGGTCTAATTTAATTAGCGCTGATTTAAGTCGACATCTTGGTGTGTCGTGATGTGGGCAATCTAGAAGGAGGTGATGTATATTTTCGTCTACAAATCCACAATCACATTCGGGGGTTTCCGCACGGCCAATTCTGTGTATAAGAAATGCTTTGTGTACGCAGTGCCTAGCCTTAATCGATGAATAAGGGTCTCCATAGTTAATATCTGGCACGTTGCTTTGTATAGAAGAAAAAATTAATCTGCGTAACAAATTTTGTATGACTTTGCTATTGCAGGAAAAGTTGCATCTTAATGAGACAAATGTGCTGCGAGCTGATCTGGCACGTTTTTTTTTTCTTTTGCATTGACAGGTGTGGCTCACAATCAGCGCTGTCACGCAGCGCTGCAAAGGCATGAGTGCCTCCAATTTTCTTTGTGCATTGCACTCAATTTACTTCGTCGCCTCACTGAACGACTTCTTGTTTAGGAAAGACCTGACGTTTTCTCAAGTGAGTGGCATTTACCGCTTCTGGGACTACCTAAACGTACACTATCGAGCAAACGTTTGGAGAGAAGAAAGCACAGCTCCGCAACGTGCAAGTGCTCTAAGTAAGCACGCCGGGGCTGCAAAGAAACAAAAAGAACTACGCAAATTCTGAGAATTCTCTACTAAAGCGTAAACACTGCTTGCTGCGCTGTGTCTTCGTTTTTGCTTAGTTTTGCTTACTTGCCTTTCCTAGCTTATGCGCGTCTACCCTGGCTATTCCGGTGGCAAAGCATGCTTGGGCTTCAGTAGACAATTTCACAAATTTTCTCGCCGCATTGAACCGCTTCAATGAAATCGTACCAATTGAGCCGGAATGCCAGGAACGAGCGCGCCTCGGCGGAGCACAGCGGTCGAAAGCCAGCTGCCGCAGTTTCGCCTAAGGCATTGCGTGAAGGGAGAGTGCATCGACGCGATAAGGAATTCAACAAGAGGGGGCGCACTCGGCGAACACTGGCAACGGGAAACACGTCAGGGCTAGTGTTAATCCCATCCGCTAGTGGGTGCGAGCATCGAAAAAAAAAGAATGTGAAATGAAGTTACAGACGTTTTATTTGTTTTTATTCATTCCCGCTAAAGCTAAACAGCTTTGCGCATAGCTGAGCTTATACTTTGCGACGTATTTTTCTTGCGTCACCTAGCAACAAGCTAAAGGCACGCCAGGTGCAACAGATACATGCGTCATGCACCAGAAAGGCCACCGAAGCCAGCGAGGACGGTTGCGCACGTGAAGTTCGCCTGTTCGGCGACCCATTTCTTTTGGATGTAGCGTGTTTGTTGGGCTCCAGGAGTATTCTTGCGTTCCTTCAGCGCTTCGAAATGGCACCACTGAACTTTTGGATTACAGCAAGGTAAGATATTTTGTTTGACAGTCTGCAACGCATTTCAAGCAGTTTTGGCTTTTGCGGCACGGAACGCAGTTAGCGAAAAACAGCTCGGCTGTCCTGGCGTAGTTCATTTGAGTTAATGACTCGTACTGGGAGATGTTTGCGACGCTTTCTGTGAGCCCCAACATTATTATAACTTATTTCGGTAGTTTTTCGGCACGCTCACCGCACCCGGCTTTGTGACGCAGTTTCGCGTGTACTGAATCTTACCGGGACAAGTTTTGGCGCTTTCTCTGACCCATAACATTATCGTAACTAGTTTCATTACTTTTTTGGGCTACTTCTTTGTGCACAGTGGCCGCGCCGGGCGTTGTGACGCAGTTATCGAAAAGGAGCTCGGCTGTGTGACGCACTCAGTTTCGCATGTTCTGTATCTTACTGGGGCAAGTTCATGCCGCATTCTCTGACCCCCAAAATTATTGTAATTAATTTCGTAACTTTGTTGGGATATTCTTGAGGCCCGCGCGCCGCGTCTGGGGTTGTGAAGCAGTTAACAAAAGAAAAGCAAGCCTGCCGTGGTGACAGTTAGTTTGGCGTGTACTGAATGTTACTGAGAAGTTTATGGCGCCCTTTCTACGGCGCCGCAACATGTATACTTTCTTTCGGTACTCACGCTTGTCGAAGACGCGACGAGTGTTTGCCAAGAGTGATAAGACTGGAGTGTGTTGGCTGCGCCGGCAGAGTGCGCAAAAGACAACGCCGAGGAGCTAAAGAAACCAAGAACTCGAAAATTCTGTCTTGTGAACGACTGAAAATAAATTTTAATTATGGGGTTTTACGTGCCAAAACCACTTTCTGATTATGAGGCACGCCGTAGTGCGGGACTCCGGAAATTTAGACCACCTGGGGTTCTTTAACGTGCACCTAAATCTAAGTACACGGGTGTTTTCGCATTTTGCCCCCACCGAAATCCGGTCGCCGTGGCCGGGATTCGATCCCGCGACCTAGTGCTCAGCAGCCTAACATTATAGCCACTGAGCAACCACGGCGGGTGAACGACTGAAAACAGGCTTTGCACCTACGCATTTCTCTTGAGCGTGAGTAAAAGGCATTCTGCGAACATCTAGCGTGGTCTGGCTGGGAGCAGTCTTGTGTCCACCTCTGTGTACGTAGCGTACTATCGCGTCGGCTGAGGCCATGGCAAGTTGTTTTGGAAACGCGAAGTCGCCCGTGCATTTGTGCATTAAAGTGCAGGAAGTAATGCCCAGGGATGGGGGAATGCTTGGAAATCAGATGTTTTATTCATATGTTATAGCACGATTTGGAATGAGTCCGGTATTTCCGATGCCATGTATGCAAAAGCTAATTGCTTTTGTTTGTAATGTCGCCCATTCATCAGTGTAGCACGTTTCCCTTTTACACGCAGTATTCCTATAAGGGTTAAATGCCAAAATAATACTTGCTTGTAATTTGTTTTTTTTTTCAGCTTATGCCGCCCGGCGGAGCTCGTACGGGAACAACTGCTGCTTACTTGGTGCCACCATGTTGGATCAACGCACACAAAGCCCAGAACGAGCCATTTGTATAAAGCAAAATAAAAATTTCCTCATTTACAAGGCGTCTTGAGTCTGCTTTATGAAATTGCACGTGACACAGATTCGATGGAGGCTTGTAAAAATCGTTCGCAATCGTTTTAAATAAATAAACGTTTCCGCACTATGACCGCGCGCGATTGAGCAGCAGCAGAAAAAGAAAGCGCTGAGTATAGCGCAGTCGGCGGCGCGCGTGCCAGCTGGCGTTCAAAACGCGTGTGCCCAAAACCGAAACCGGAAGTTAATGCCTTCCGCTTGGGGCGCTACAGTCAATTCGGCCACTGGGCTCTATAGACAAGAACGGCACCGAGAGCGGCGCTGCTGCGCCGGCGTTGAGAGCGCCGCATGCGGAGCAAAATTCTATTAGCCGGTGGTACCCCTCTCCCATCTCTCGTTCGCGCCGCCTTGATTGCCTCCTGCACTGCGCGTGTTTGGGCACGTTTCGCGCCGCGCGCGGTGTGTGCGCGTGGACATTTCCTTCGAAGGGCGGTGTACAGTCTCTCTCACATTTAGGGGAAAACTCGAAGCGCAGCAGCTCGCGCAGATGCTCGAGGAGCGGGATCTTGAACGGCGTCGTCTGCTACGGCGGCGCACACTGGCCGCATTGTCGAGAAACGTTCTACTGTCAGGTGCAGGGCGCTGATCACATCGTTACTGCGTGAAAGGAGCCGGTATTCCTTGCTAAGCGTTGCGCGACGCCCACTGATACGCCTCGAATGTAAGTTCATCGCTGCACGGCAGTCATAGACGACGTACTGATTCCATACATTCTTGACGGCCCGTTTCTGGAAGGCGACTATATATTCTAACGCGATAGGACGCCGATCCACACTGCTCGTGCTGTGCAAGAACTGCTAGAAGAGCGCGCAGTCACTCTCTTGGAGCGGCCGCCTCAATCCCCGGGCGCCAACATCATTTAAAATGTCTGGGGCTCGTTGAAAGTATCGCTGGCGCAACATCCCTTCTATCAGTCGCCCGAGGATAGGCTTCGATCCACCATCGTCAGTGACTGAGACGTGCAGCGAATGAACACATCCCTGATCAAGTCATTCTACACTTCACTGCCTTCCAGGATGAGCGCTGTCATCGCTGCCGCTGGGGACATGACGAGATACTAACTGAAGTTCCGAGCGTGACGTGTCCAATTCCCCACCGGCAGGCAGGGTCTGTCTGGTGTAGCGAATGATTATCGAGAAAAATCACTTCCAGCTCATTGTCTGAACCTAAAACGTTCATTTAATCGTGTCCGTTTGTTTCACCGTGTTCGACTCCCATTGTTGAGTGCTTTGTTTTCCTTTCGAGTAAAACAAAGACTGAGCACGTTGCGCGCACATCTTGGTGCGTTTTGTCGCTGCTCATTACGGTAGCACACACAGTGAAGAAATATACGTGCACACGCTCAGTACTCCGGCCCTTCGAAATTACAAATGAACCATGTTGTCAAAAGAAGTTTGTGGAACTCCATTAGCGCCAATGAAGGATCAGAGTGTGGCGACGCACAACGTTTAGTAAAGAACATCAGCTCAGTTCCCGCAGTACCGATGAAATCGGTGCACTGCCCCTGACAGTACCACGCTTCCCGAAAATGCGGCCAGCGCGCGCCGCCGTAGCAGACGACGCAGATCACGACACCGCCCCTCAAGCGTGTGCGCCTGCTCGAGCTGCTGCCGCCGCACGACTCCATTGCTTGCCGCATCGCGATGCAATACGTTCCGAGTTTTCCCCTTAGTGTGAAACAAACTGCACACGCTATATTTGCCTTTAAGAAGATCGGTACGCTTGACGATTATTTTTATGGCTGCAATGCGGCGAAAGGGCAGCGTCTGCTTAACCATGTAAGGGACGCTGAGCAGGTAATTGGAAACGACATCGTATGTGCCGCCGGAAAAATCGTCAGCACATACGATGCGGCACATACATACGGCACCTACGAGCTAAAGTCATTTTTGCAGTTTCTCACATTATGTTTGCTACAAATCCGTGTTGTCTCTGATGGCGACAACGGACTTCTATCGACACTGTGCGGAAATAAACAAGATATATCGCTGCATAGCACAAGTACGACATGCGCACACAACTTTAACTAGTACGTCCCCTACAATATGGAATAGAGGCAGCAATGTAGACAGCTTGGTCATTTTTTAACAGTACTCAAGAGACGGAAGTTGAAAGTATTAATAATCATTCCTGCTTCAGCAATGCCGGTGCGACCAAGACGCGGGTGTGTATCGTCCAGTAACCCGATCGATCGGTGCAGTGGTGAAGCGGGAATGAACTCCGGTCATGTTCAATGCATCATGCACATATTCAATTTCTCGGCACGCGTGAACTTCGGCCACTGCTAGCGCATACAACAGACGTGGTTTCCATTCTTAGACAGCGCACACACAAACGAAACACGAGAAAGAAGACAGGACAAGCACTCGTTGAACTTAAAGTTTTTGTATGAATAAAAGGATTATGTACCGAGTAATTATTAATTTCACGTGGGTTAGATATAGAAACCGTCATACACTCAGGAGTGATCAATAAACGATCTCGCTTCGTTTGCCAGATGTTTACTTCGCTCGGCGCACCGCAGTAATCCATGTCTGTCGTCTGCTTCTTTCGTACCATTTTCTTGTGAATCGGTATAATTTCACTGGTGGCATCAACCTTCTCATGTTTACATTGCTGTCGTGACAGTTAACAACACAATAATAATTTCCGGTCATCCGAAGAGGCGCCGTCGCAAACAAGAGACGTTTCGCGCGCAGCGCGAACTGAACGCGGGCGCGACCGCGAAGGGAAGCGGCGATGGAAACCTACACCTTCTCGCGTGCAGCGCGCGCTCAGCCTGGCCTCCTCTGGCTCAGCGCGAGCGAAGGGAACCCGCGGAAGCAAACCCCCGGGGGATTGGGAACCGTGCCGCCAGGGGAGAAACGAGCGCTGGCGTCTCGGGCGAAACTTGGCGTGCGCTCGTCTATTGGAGTGGCAGCTTTTGTTGGTGATGCCATGTAACCCTCGCGGTCACTCGCGAAAGCCTGCATTATGCGCGCGTTCCTTGTCCACACAAGCTCTCGCCTGCGCTCTGACTGTGCCTCGGTAAGGCCCAGTAAAAACGCGCCAAGCGTCTCCACCCGCTCGCTTGCCCGCGAGGTGTTCAGATGGCCCACCCTCAAATTTTGCTGGCCTACCTCCAGATTTCAGCTTGGCCTATGCCCTATTTTAAATTGGCCCTTCCCCAAATTTAGATTGACTTATTCCCAAATTTAGGTTGGCCCGCCCCCAAATTTCAAGTTGGCTCACCCGAAATTTTCGTGCCACTGCTCGCGCATTCGTCGTCGTCGTCTTCCACAGGTGGCTGGCTCTATCTTGAAAGCTATCGTCTTACGTGAAGGAAGGATGGACGGACAGTTTTCCGGTAGGCAACCATAGAAATGCTTCAGCATTTAAAAATTCGCAGCAGTTCGTTGCCAATGGTTGGCTTGCAAGTGCGCAAGACGCCCTCGGAATTAAGGATAGCGGCTGCGAAGAGGAAAACAAGCGTTGTCAGGCATTCGTTCGTTCACTTCGCTGTGTTTTATTTTTCTTTACCAACAAGGCTCTAAGTAGTGATCAGTAATTTTGCGCATTTATATAATATTACTGACAGTTTATCGCATCTCAAATTGCGATAACAGAACATGGCATGTTTGTCACTGCAGGTAATTGGAAGTGATCACAGTAATCGAGAGTACTATAAGTATATCGTAAGTAGAGATCCGTAGAGAGAGAGAGATGCAAAGGAGAGAAATGCAGGGGAGGTTAACCAGAGTTAAAGCCTCCGGTTTGCTACCCTGCACTAGGCGAAGAGGTCCGTAAAGAACTTTTACTATGATGGCTGTATATGGCTCGGTCAAACGAGCATGATAGCAAAGAAAGCACTGAAACTCGATAGACACAGACGTCTCAGTTATGTCGCGTGCCCCATAGCGTTAGTGCGCAATTGATAATGACGTATTACTGAATGTACATCATTTCTGTAAGAATAACATCGAGAGATAAACAGAAGAAAAAGGAAATGTTAGGAGGTTGGGCCAGAATAAAAAATCCGACTTGCTACCCTACAATGGGGAAGGGGGGATAAAGAGATACGAAAAGAAAGAGAGGGAGAATTTAATGAAAGCTTGTGTATTTGACATCACAGGGATACATTAACAAAGTTGCCCATCACTCTGTTTATTCTACTTGACGCCCTCATAAACGATAAGAGCAGAAGAAATAAATGCAGCCATCAAAAAGTTTCGGTGACTGACATGCTGGCTGCCGAAGAATGTTTTCACATTGTAAATTCCGAAGTTAGTGTGCTGTCAATGCGTAAATAACAGGCTTAGGTTTTGGGTCGATGGTGCTGCTACCTGATGCAAACTGCTTGCTTTGCACACTCTTACGTATAGCATTTACGGTTTCGTAAATACATAGTGCTTGTAGGATTGTGGTGTGTATTTCTGGTCCCGAGTTACACAGTTCATGTTTATATTATTTTGTTTTATTGCTTGAGTTTAGGCGAGACCAATCATGAATTTGAGGCCCCAAAATCCTACTACAAGCAGTCCGCAGTATTTTGTATTCTTTCTGCATTTCATATGCAAGAGAATAAGAAAACTTAGGCCTTACCTTCTAGGTTAAATTTAACTGAATTCTGGGGCTTTACGGGGCAAGAAAACAACGATTTTATCATTAGGCACGCCGAAGTGATGGACTCCGGAATAATTTTCAGGGGTTCTTTAACTTGCACATAAACCTAAGTACGCGGCTGTTTTCGCATTTTGCCGTCATCTACGGACATTTCTTACGGCCATTGAATCCAATGGGTTCACCAACACCATCACATCTCCAACGAGAATCATGGTCCCTTCGTCAAGCATTATTGACTTGTTTATTGTTAACATAGATATCATGGTAAAGTCTTCGGGTACAGTGTCTTGTGATCTAAACGATCATTGACCTATTTTTATTACAATAGACAAGCGTCAACCTGCACCAGTTCGAGGCAGACCAGTAACCTTTCGGGCAATTACTAATACCAAACTGCAATCACTCAGGCGACTGATTAGTGAGACATTATGGACACAGTGTCTAAACTATTGTTCAATGGATTAGGCTTATAATGCGTTCATTTATAAATTTAAAGTACTTCATTAAGGTTTCTATTAAAAATGAGACAATCACCCCAAAAAACAAAGAAACCATGGATTTCAACTAGCCTTTAGGGATGATTAAAAAAAAAAAAAACGCCTGTATACCACAGCTTCCTGGTAACCGGAAATCCTAATGATTACGTTGTGTTTAAGCAGTTTAACAATAAATTAAATAATGATTTGCGCGAAGCCAAGCGTGACCATCACTCTGAAATTTTCGCTGGAAGTAAACATAATGCAAAGTTAATTCGGCGTACAATAAATGAGGTAATTAGTAATAGAAATGTATCGAATGGCATTGGCGGATTGATTATTGACGGGTCACCAAAATCAAGCGTACTATTAGCCGATTGCTTCAACAATTCTTCACCAAGCAAGCAACATCAAAATATAACGAAGATACGTGTTCTGTTATTTCAAGTAAAACAACCAGCTCAGTGTTTCTTAGCCCAACAGATCCATCAGAAGTTTCTACCATTGTTATGTCTTTAAGAAATAATTGCAGCTCTGATGTAGAAGGCCTCACAACTAAACCAGTAAAGTTTGTTGCTGACTTTCTTGCACTACCTCTGTGTTATATCACTACCCTTTCACTAGAATCATGTGTTGTCCCTGCAAGAATGAAACGGGATGAGGTTAGAGTCATATTCAAGTAAGGCTCGAAAAACGTCATGAGTAATTATCGCCCCACCTCTATTCTACCCCTTTTTTCGAAAGTGATATAAAAATTCTGCTCTAACGTTTGCAGAACTTCTTTGATAGTAATCAGTTAATATCACAATCTCAATTCGGCTTCCGTGAAGGTTTTTCTACACAATCAGCTTTATTAGTGCAAAAATAAATCATTTCACAGAATGTTGAAAACAAACTCTTAACATAATTAAGGATTCTTTGTGGATTTTAGTTAGGCTTTCGATTGTCTAGACCATAACATTCTCTTACATAAGGTAAATAAGGATGGAGTCAGGGGAAGGACACTTCAAATTTTTAGTTCATATGTTAAAGACCGTGAACAAATAGTGAACAGTGACGGTTTTTGTTCATCCAAACGTTATATGAAATGCGGTGCCCCTCAGGGCAACATATTAGGTCCTTTTCTTCTCGATGTCTGCATAAACGATGTGGTAACAATTTCGACGGAAGCTGATTTTGTAATTTATGCCTACGACGCCTCGATATTTTTCTCCGGTCTTTCGGCTATAGAAATAATTTAACAAGCAAACAATACCCTAAACGGCCTTTTAAATTGGTCTAAACTAAACAATCTCAAAATAAGTACAACTAAGTTAAAAGCTGTTCTCCGCTCTATAAAGCGTCACATAGTAGCTAACTTAACCGTTAACCTAAGTAATAATATTATTGAGGTCGTCAGCCGCCACAAAACACTGGGGGTTGTATTTGATGAGCACTTTCGATGGACTGAGCACACTAATTACGTAGTTCTCAGTTTATCAAAAGCTGTTGGAGCACTTTCCCGGTGTCGTGGCATTATTTCAGTACACATTAAAAAACAGATATATGTTTCATGATTTCAATCACACATTGCCTATTATCATCTTGTTTGGTGCACGGCATCACCGACTATCATTAATAGAATTGTGAGCCTGCAAAAGAAAGCAATTCCTATCGTTGCAGACGAATAGTACTGTGCACACTCCAAACCGTTTTTAATCGGTTAAAAACTCTGCCCGTCAATGTGATACTACCGCACATCATTGTTTCTTTATTCACCACTAAAGCCACGCTTCGTATTAACTTCCTTATCACAATATCAGCACTCAAAGAACGCGTACCGGCAGACAACACTCGACAATTAGAAAAGTGATGTCTTCCCAAAACTCGAACAAATTACGGTCAACAAATTTTAAAATGTGTGTAATACCTTACACCCTGAACGTTAATACGACCTTAATTGCTGGCCCTTCAGTCAATAAACGTGTTTTAATGGAACACTTTTTAGACATAATTGCTTAATCGGTAGCAGATGTATATCATGTAGTTGACATTCGGCGTTGTGCGTTGTTTTGTGTATGTATATGTCAATTTATTTTTACTCATTCTTCACAGCTTGGTGCGAGCGGTTTCTTTCTTTTTTGCGTTGTTTCTCGTCGTTGTTTCTTTGTTCTCGTACGGGTGTTCGACGTACACTGCTGTTTGGCCGCTGTTGCCACTGCCTGTAGGGCCCCGGGCCTCGTCAAGCTGATCAATGAGCAGCTTTTTGTGTGGGATCCATTTCTCCTTGAGGAAAATAAAGACTGTTTCTGATTCTGATTTTGGTCTAAAGGCGGCAGCCGTTGCCAAGTTTGATACCCGCGTTTTGATGTTTTACAGCGAAGCTATATATGGCTAGCCAATTCGTTCGTCCGTCTATCGCCTGTACGCCGAAAACTCCTCCAGCGCTATCCCATGCGCAACCCCATGCGCATGCACGAAAAAAGACAGAGAAAGAGAGGCGCGCGATTGGCTGCGCCAGAAGTGACGTCGTTGCTCTCCATCGCAGCCAAGTGCGCGCACAGCAGTTTCTCTCCGGCTCCGAAATGTGTCGGCCACGCATCATACGTACTCTTGAGGAGCAGGCAGCTTTCGATCAGGAACGCCGCGAGCAGAACCGGGAACGAGCTCGTCTACGCCGTGCCGATGCTGCAGCCCGGGTACAAGAACAGGCTCGTGCAGCCGAGCGCAAGCAGCAGCTGCGCCACGAAGATCTGGCAGCCTATCAAGCCTTCATTTATTGAACCGTCGGTATTAACCCGCTGATAAACGCTGGTGGATAAACGCTGGATAAACGCTGGAAACTATTTACTAAGGTAATATAATCAGGAACACCTTAGACTTCTGTCAAGCAAAAGGCCAGGCAGGATTCCGTAAAGGCTACTCAACAATAGATCATATTCACACTATCAATCAGGTGATAGACAAATGTGCGGAATATAACCAACCCTTATATATAGCTTTCATTGATTACGAGAAAGCATTTGATTCTGTCGAAACCTCAGCAGTCATGGAGGCATTACGGAATCAGGGTGTAGACGAGCCGTATGTAAAAATACTGAAAGATATCTATAGTGGCTCCACAGCCACCGTAGTCCTCCATAAAGAAAGCAACAAAATCCCAATAAAGAGAGGCGTCAGGCAGGGAGATATGATCTCTCCAATGCTATTCACAGCGTGTTTACAGGAGGTATTCAGAGACCTGGATTGGGAAGAAATGGGGATAAAAGTTAATGGAGAATACCTTAGTAACTTGCGATTCGCTGATGATATTGCCTTGCTTAGTAACTCAGGGGACCAACTGCAATGCATGCTCACTGACCTGGAGAGGCAAAGCAGAAGAGTGGGTCTAAAAATTAATTTACAGAAAACTAAAGTAATGTTTAACAGTCTCGGAAGAGAACAGCAATTTACAATAGGCAGCGAGGCACTGGAAATGGTAAGGGAATACATCTACTTAGGGCAGGTAGTCACTGTGGATCCGGATCATGAGACGGAAATAATCAGACGAATAAGAATGGGCTGGGGTGCGTTTGGCCGGCATTCTCAGATCATGAACAGCAGGCTGTCATTATCCTTCAAGAGAAAAGTGTATAATAGCTGTGTCTTACCAGTACTCACCTACGGGGCAGAAACCTGGAGGCTTACGAAAAGGGTTCTACTCAAATTGAGGACGACGCAATGAACTATGGAAAGAAGAATGATAGGTGTAACGTTAAGGGATAAGAAAAGAGCAGATTGGGTGAGGGAACAAACGCGAGTTAATGACACCTTAGTTGAAATCAAGAAAAAGAAATGGGCATGGGCAGGACATGTAATGAGGAGGGAAGATAACCGATGGTCATTAAGGGTTACGGACTGGATTCCAAGGGAAGGGAAGCGTAGCAGGGGGTGGCAGAAAGTTAGGTGGGCGGATGAGATTAAGAAGTTTACAGGGACGGCATGGCCACAATTAGTACATGACCGGGGTTGTTGGAGAAATATGGGAGGGGCCTTTGCCCTGCAGTGGGCGTAACCGGTCTGATGATGATGAAGCGCTGGTGCGGCACGTTTCAGCTTTGCTGGATAACCATTTTTACGCAGTGTTTCGGCGGGGATTTCTAAAAGCAGGCAATTCCGAAGTTTTTTTTTTAACTGTGCCAATGTATTATGCACGTCGAAAAAACTAAAATAAACGTTGACATTTCGTGCAATTTCTTCTTTCGCTTTATTATACTTGCCGCTCTTTGGCAATTTTGGTAAATAAAGTGTGAGAAGCAATAAACTTGGATTCTGCTGCCTACAGTCGGCAGAATATTGCTTTCGCTTTTAAGTGCAGCACATATTCAAACTCTATAGCGATTGAGTGATGAGAGCATTTTTGCGTTTCACATGTACACGTGAAAGTACTACGCAATTATATATAGTGAAAGGGAAGTTGTCCTCCACTAAAGCTAGCTTTTAAGACTGAATCATTCTTCTGTTAGCTTCTGTTAAGTTCTTCTGTTAAAGTGAGTACGCTTTGTTAAGAAGGAACACAACTATATTGACACGCCTACTTGTTTACATCTCTCGGCTGACTATTTTTCAGCGGCTAACGAATGTTAATCCTTGTCGCTCACGGCAGAACGCACCTGCATGTAAGGGAAGTTTCTCGGGTGTTGTCGGTGGTTCTATCCGTTGTCTGTTGTGACCAACCTTGTGTAATCTGCTTGTAAGCGCGACGAGAGTTGTGCAGTACTTTCTGGAAGACACGCAGGCATCAGCGATTACTCTGGATCCTCTGACAACTCATGTATAATGGTCGACGCGCTTCACCAGCTGATCAGATCTTCCACGATCGCCGACTGTGTTCGCCGCTATCATTGTGCTTTGAATGTCTCTTGCTTTTAGGGTCACTAGCTCACCCAACAAAAAGTTAATTTCGTTTTTTACAGTTGTGTTACATCCCAATATTTATCCAATGTCGCAACGTTACAATATTTATCCCTATTTCTGCAGTGCCACTTTCTGCAAAACTTTTTAAATAAGAATATGTGGTTTTACGGGCCAAAACACGATTTGATTACGAGGTACGCCTTAGTGGGAGACTTCTGAATAATGTGGACCACCAGAGGTTCTATAACGTGCACCATGATCTAAGCACACTGATCTCTTCGCATTCGCCCCCATCGAAATGCGTCCACCGTGGCCGCGATAAAAAAAAAAAAGGCTATTAATCCATCTCTTCTTCCAGGAAGCTGTCTACAGTAGACCGGATGAGCTGTCGTTGGCGACCACGTCGCGCTTACTGCTAATGGTTGCCGCAATGGGGAGCTTCTTGTGCACATTTTTCCGAAGGAGTCCCGTCTACGAAAAGGATGAAATTGAGGTGAGAGCGCACGTGTATTCATTTCTAACAGCTAGCAGTAAAAAAAGTAGAGGGAAATTCTCAACATTACTGCTAAGTTCCATATTACGAGCACACGAATGTCAATACAGCAGTGCTAAATACACTGAACTTGAGAAACAACTATCAGCGAGGAAGAAGCAATGAAGTACATCATCGCAGCTTCTTGGAGTCGCTTGCAACATGCAGCTAAGCCTTAGCATATTGCGCATTTACAACGGCAGCGCATATGCGCCGAAATCCACAGTATTCTGCAGTAGCGATGCCAGGTTGGCACCAATTTTACGCTTGTCAGCACACGCGACAGCATTCGCGTGCATTACTCCTACGTCCTACGTCGAATGCTACTGTAAGAGCAGCGGTGGCCGGCACGTAGGTGGCGCTCTCAAAATGTGGCCGTCCTATTACTGTGACAGTAATAGAGCAGCAGCTCCCAGGTTCATTTTATGCGGACGACATCGTGTTCCTAGCTAACAAGCAAAGTGATTTGCAATGTCTGGATAATATCTGTGGGCAGGAAGGCAGCAATCTAGGTTTGAACTTTAGTGTTAGAAAATCAGGTGTTATGATATTCAATGAAAACAGTGAACAGAGAGTGGAGATACAGGACCAGGAAATACCTCGGGTAACAGAAAATAAATATCTTGGTATGTGGATAAACGAAGGCAATAGATATATGGCAACGCAGGAAAAAACAATAACAGTGAAGGGGAAGAGAAATGCAGCCATAATGAAGCACATAGCGCTATGGGAATACAATAGGTGCGAGGTCCTCCGAGGTATGTGGAAAGATGTAATGGTTCCAGGACTAACTTTTGGAAATGCGGTTGTTTGCTTTAAATCAGGGGTACAATCAGGACTCGACGGGAACCAAAGGTCAGTGGGTCGCCTCGCATTAGGCGCTCACGGGAATACTACAAATGAAGCTGTGCAGGGTGATATGCGCTGGACTAGTTTTGAAATGAGGGAAGCTCGCAGTAAAATTGAGCATGAAGAACGGCTGAGGAATATGGAAGAAAGTAAATGGGCGAAGAGAGTGTTCAGGTATCTGTACAGGAAAAACATTGATTCACAGTGGAGGAAAAGGACTAGGAAGCTTACCAGCAAGTATGCGGCCTGTAGGGTGGGCAACACAGCGACAAAGAAGATCAAGCGGAAAGTCAGAGAGGCTGAAATAATCTAATGGCTGGCGGCAATGGAAAAGAAACTTGCCATGAGTGACTACTTAAGAGGAAAAAACGAAATCACGAAAGAAACAATTTATGAAAGCTCAATGGGAAGCTCATTACTTTTCGAAGCGAGATCGGGATGCCTTAGATCACGCACCTATAAAGCGAGATACAAGACGGAAGAAGAAACATGTGCTTGCTGCGGTAAAACTAGGGAGACTATGGAGCTTGTTTTATTGGAATGTGAAGACGTCTACCCAGTGGTCGATTTAGGCGCCACTGGCCTCCTTGAAGTACTTGGGTTCAACGAGAGCAGTGGAAAAGTAAACATGTCCGCAGTAGGCATTAGTAAGAGGCGATTTGAGGATTGGTGGAAGAAAAGTAGGGAAACTACAAAAAACGGAGAAGTACAAAAGCACAGTTCGAAATAGGGGATCAGAAAATTTGGGTGGGGTAGTTCATAGGGTTTTTTTCTTTTTTTGATTGTTTAACCTAAGGAGCACATTAGGCAGTATAATAGTAAGAGCTTGGTGGCGCAGCCCACCGCCCCGTTCCAAAGGGGACGCTCATGACATTCATCCATCCATCCATCCACCCGCAGTTGCATTATATGGCTACTCTGAAAGTAATATGAAAGCGCAGGAGGCTATAGTTTCGCAATCTATTTGGCAAACGGCAGTGACTCGCTCTTTATTCACAGTGCGACGAATGAGAGTTACCTCCGTTTTGTCGTACTATTTGTCGTGCCTCTGTGGCTCCGAGTAGCGTGCCTCTATGGTTTGGAGTAGCGTGCCTCTATGGCTTGGAGTACCCGTACCTCATCAGAAGGACCACAAGTCTGGAAGGGGAAATTTGCGGGTGCAAAGAGACGATAGCGGAAAGTTCTCAGCAAGATTAAGAACCATCTCATTACGGAAGCCGAAATACTTGGACCCTGGCATACCCTGGTCCCACTGACGTGGGCCCGGACTGCTTTAAAAACTCTAGTGTGCTTTCTAAGAGCTACTGGACTGATTGAAAAACCATAGTGTGCGTAATGGTGCTTTTTTTTATCTTATCTTCTTTTCTCATCTTTGCTGACCTTACCCCGTCCCCCCGTACAAAATAGCCAACCGGGCACTTAATCAGGTTAACCTTTCTGCCTCTCCCCTTTTGTTTGCTCTCTCTCTTTCTCACAGGTACGACGTGGTGCGAGTGAAGAAACGTTTTCACCTTTCGGTAAGGTCGTGGGCAGTGCAGTATATCGGTGAGTGAAATTTAGTTTTGATGAGTTTGTACCTCCTGTCACTCCTGTCATCGTTTGACCCTAGAGACGATACTTTGGTTTTATAAAGAACTTCATCGCGTATTGCGTTCTAACACCTGCCTTTAGGCGGAAGACAGAACGACAGATGATGTTTCTATTAAGAAGGCGCCTGACGACGACGAAGACGTATGCACTTGATATTCTTGCTTGGTTATGCGAAGCATAGGTTTTGTTTCAAAGTATTGTAGCACTATAGCGATGTTGTCGGAGCCTTTGTCGCTGGTCCGTTTCGCGGTGTTTGACTTCGAAAACTGTAATGCACGTTACAGCTGGCGAGCCAAGCAGCTCTCTGAAAGCGTGACACGGCAAATAAATAACGGGTTTTCTACCATATTTCCACTTCTTCAGAGCTCATAGAACACTCATGAGCCTTGCGAAAAAGGAAGAATAATTATTTATGATTACATCATCGTGTATTGATTCCGACCTAGCCAATGTGTGGTCGCGTATAAGCGAGGGACCCAAACTAGAGCACTGCACATGCACAGGCTGGAGACCCAGGCCGGCCTGGCTCCGTGGTTCCAAGCCATGGCCCACCCTGGACCCGCGTTAATAAGGCTGGGCCCGGCCCGTGGCCAGGCACTCGTTACTAAGCTTAGCCAGGGCCCGCGCATGCATAACCAGACCCGTCCTGGCCCGGGCACGCTTGATAGAATTTGTTGATTATCATTATTAATATTGGTGCCTGACCTTGTGTAGAGGATGCTCAGACAGAAAATCCGGAGTGTACATGCATTGAAATGTTTTACCCGGGGTCGTAGCTCGGCGGTTGAGCTGTTGATGCGCTGCTAACCTCTGGGATGCGGGTTTGATTCCTGGTCACGGCGGCCGCATTTCTATGGGGGTGACATGCCCATGCGTACCTATAGATTTAGGTGCACGTTACAGAACTCCAGGTGATCGAAATTAAACCGGACCGCACTACGGCAGGCCTCGTAATCGTATCGTCGTTTTGGCACGCAATACCGCAGAAGATGAGATGCATGAAAAGTCATTACAATAAAAGAACAGTGACAAATAACACGAAATAGTGACAACTAGCACGAAAAAGCGGATAGAAGGAAACTCAGGGCATTCTCTTTGATGATTTTGTCTACACTTCCCGTTGGGAACAATAACGATTACACAAATTTTTGAAGGAGGCTTGTGATTAATATTTTGTTGCAGCAAGGTTGTATGTGGTGAACAGCAAGCAAAAGCAGATGAAATGTTAATAGTATATATTCTAACTTCCCCACGGAAACGTAATCAAGAGCTACAATATAAATTATATTATCGGGCTATCGCACACCATGCTTCAGGCTATCCCGGATATAAGGTCACTGCCTTTTTTTCTAAATAAACGCAGAAAATACTTTTAAAATAACACGCAAAGACATAAAAGGATTGTACCGGAAAACGATGCCACAAAAATAGGAGCGTGCAAAGTGTCTTGTGCGAAAACAGCAGATTGTCCAGGCCATCTGGCTTCAAGCAGGTCCTCCTCTCTTGGAGTACGTACCCAGCTGAACTAAAATTGCGTTCGCTACCAACAGATCGTGCCGTATGTGTTCGCCTCACCCTCTGAGTGTCTAATCCACTGCAGTGTATAAGCGATGAAATACCGAAATGTTTGTTTCTCCCATGGGAACCTCAGGTATCTGTCTGGCCCATCGCCTGGGGCTGTTGTTCTACCGCTTGTGCGCATGCATTTACCTTGATTGTACGATTTGGTCCTATGAGGTTATTCAGCATGCGAAAATATCTATACATATACAAACAGGTAAATTCACTTGCATACAGCGTAAAATAAACGCACAAGTAGAAAGATGCACCTGTTGCGTCAGCGCTACAATGATATAATAATATCAAGATTCCTAATCGTGCAATCGCAAAAGCAGTAATAGGGAAATGGTCTGAAGAGAGGTATCTTGTATAACTTTTTTTTCCTTACGCGGAAACGATGTTCGGTTTTCTGGAAAAGAAAAAAATGAGAGCTTCATTTGTATTGCTTTTTTTGCTAAGGTTAGTAAAAGCCAGCTATTTGCACTTGTCACTTCAGTTTGGCACATTATTTCTTTGACCATGCGATCCGCAACGCTCGCGTCTCCTCGAAGGCCCAACTTAGGCCCTTTAATGAGGGTGCCAGAGCACAGCCCGGGCCTGGTCCGCACCCGCCGAAAAACACGTCAGACGCGCCGGCCCGCGGGGTAGGCCGGGCTCGGGCTTTCGGGTTGTCCTGAGCCCGTCCGGTGCTCCAACCCAAGCTCCAGATGACAAAAAATTTAAGCAGAACATTCGTATGGTTATGAAGTTCTGATGAGACACATTCTTTGCGTGTTGATTCGATATACGATCCTTACGGCGTAAAACTGCATACCTTCTCATTCATGCATCATAACTACGTATCAAAACCCTTTCCCAAATCCTTTCCAACCAAATCCAGCCAAATCCTTTCCGACCGCGCTATTCTAGTCACTTTGGATGTTGGTGCCCTTTACACTAACATACCCACGAGTGAAGAAATTGAAGCTGTATCGAAATCCCTCGCAATCAATGCCCAAGCGCACGCTCCTGAAGTTTACCTGTCGCTCCTTATGTTGGTTCTCACGCTCAACTATTTCGGATTCGATTCTATTCACTACCTGCAAACTTTCGGCACTAGCATGTGGACATCATTTGCTCCCACGTATGCGAACATTTTCATGGCACAGCTTGAAGCAGACCTGCTGAAATTCTGCCTTTCAAAACCCCACGCCTATCTTCGTTACATCGACGACGTATGTATAATATGGGCACACGTCACAAGCGTGTTAACCGATTAATTAGCCATTTCAATCGCTTTTACCCGAGTATCAACTTTACTGCTCACCACTCTCCTAGCCAAATAAGCTTCCTTGACACGACGGTCTGCATAGAAAACGGAAAACCGAGAACGACACTTTACCGGAAGCCTACAGATAGCCAGAAATATTTAGACTACAACGGTCATCACCCGCGACACTGCAAGCACGGAATTTTTGTCGGACAATAGAAATGAATAACAGGAATCTGCAGCGAAGACAACGATTACATCTACCACCTAAATGACCTTAAAACAACGCTAGCAGAAAGAAACTATCCTCAAGTTGTTCTCGATAGAGCTTAGGATCTAGCCTCAAGATTGGAGACAGTCGGAATCAGCTAAGAAACAGCCTACAGCCAGAATCTGACAGACTGCCAGCCTTCATAACAAAATATTCGAATGCACTCCCAAACATAAACAACATCCTACGAAAATACCACCCAGTATTATGAAGTAACGAGCATCTGAGAAAATCGTTCCCGGATGTACCAAGGCTTACATATCGCCGCAACAGAAACAGTAAAGACTTGTTAGTATGCGCAAAAGTCAACCAACATCATTCCCCCGTAATAAGAGCATGTTGTCGCCCCAGGTAGAAACCTGTAGGCACCTTCAAAGTGACATTAAAATTAAAAGCACCGCAAATAGTTATACACACGAAGTCAAAACTAGCTTCACTTGTACAAGTTCGGATGCGATTTATGTTTGAATGCTCCTTTTGTAAGAAAAAATATATCGGTGAAACGGGCAATCAATGAACGTCAGATTAAACGGACATCGCGCGCACGCAGCTAAACAGCTTCCCAAAGCCATCGCCGAGCATTTCAACCTACCAGGTCATAACTTTGATGAACCTAAACTCTACATATTGCAGTAAAATTTCCGTTCTGAACGAGACAGAAAATACTGAGAATTTTACGTTATCCATTAGTTCAAGACATTGCAACCAATAGGTATAAACGCTTCAAAGGGAACTTTAGAATCTATTCGCTATGCTAAATTTCAAACTATAGGCAACAAAACTTAGTTTGGTTGCTTTGTCTATTTTTTCTTGCTTTTTCTTTTTTACGTTCTTTTCCTTTTCTGTCATTCGTTTATTTTCTTCGCCTTTCCTCCTTTCTTTTCCTTGTATTTACTTATTTATTTATTTATTTATTACATTTCAGTATTTCTTTATATATATTTCTTTTGACGGGTACCGGTTTCTGCCGCTCCTTCTATTATATCTTTGACAGACAGGATAGCCCGCGACCACCAGCGAGGCAGGCAATAGAGGGCTGCTAACCCGCCGTGCTTGCTCAGTGGCTATGGTGTTAGGCTGCTGAGCACGAGGTAGCGGGATCGAATCCTGGCCACGGCGGCCTCATTCCGTTGGGGGCGAAATGCGAAAACACCCATGTACTTAGATTTAGGTGCACGTTAAAGAACCGCAGGTGGTCGAAATTTACGGAGTCCTCCACTACGACATGCCTCATAATCAGAAAGTGGTTTTGGCACGTGAAACCCCATAATTTATTTTTTTTTCGTAGAGAGCTGCTGTGCACGCAGTTGACACGCGGACTCACACACGACCGTTGACACGTGGCTGGCAGACGGCCGTGTCGCCGGCTTTGTGCACAGCACTCCTTTATCCTCAATTCTACACCCTCGCCGTTAACACACACTCGCTCGTGGCCGCACCCACCCGGCTCACCCCCTCTGCCCTTTAGCACAAGCCTACCTATATATACTGTGCCGAGGAAAGCATATGTGGCCTTGAAAAAGACAAGCCCACTTGTCGAAACATTCTCCCGCTTTACCTTGTTCTCGTTTTACTCATCGTCTTGAGTTTCCATCTCGCGCCTTCCCCGTGTTTTTCTGGATAACTAAGTATCGGCACTTGAAATAGTAATGGGCAAAACAGTTGCTCGGGACATAAAATTCGGCTCAGAATTTGTGAGGTCTTGGCCATCAGAGAAATAAACTATCCTGCATGAATTGCCTAATTAAATTATGAGATCACTGCGACACCTAGGTGTGCAAAGTGTTTTGGAAGAGCACCTTCATTTAGCGCTTACCTCTGACCTGTTGGAACTACTCTTCTCCACAGGCATATCATCAATGCTGGCCTTCGGTCTAGGACAGTGAAGAGCGACATTCTTCCGGTTATACGAAGAATCAAAAGCCGGCTTCTTGTCCGCCATTTACGTTCTTCGCTGCAGAAATGGTATGAATGCGTACGCTGAATGAATATACATGTCTTTTTAATAGAGCTGCATAAAGAGCGCTTATATTTAGACACTCAATAATTTTTAGAAAAAAAAAAGGCCTCTAGGGTTTCGCAAATCCTGCTTCCACAGGTGGTTTGTGCAGTTTGGTGAGCAAGATTTTCACGAACTAATGTCGTCAAGTACATAATTAACAAAATAGCTAATAAGCCCATTTATATTAAGAAGTTCTCCTTTAGACCTAACACAAAGGTAAGTGTAAACGACACATTTGTTTCGTGTAGAAAGTATAATAATGAATGGTAAAAGGGCCGACGAATATACAACCCTCTACGTGCCACCGTCTTCAACCACTGTGTGGTTCGGCAGTGGCTTGTACCGAGGGGATTTTAAAGGAATCCGCGTTCGAGATCGGGAGGACGTTGCGGGCGCACGCTTGTTGCCCAGGAGTTGGCGAAGACGGGCTCGAGGAAGTCCGGGAGACACGGAAAGGGAGTTTTCCACATTCCCGATTTCAAATACAGGGATGTTGCAGAACGGACACGGCACGCGGGTCGCATGGCGGTCACGGCAGACGCGCCGCCGACATGCGTTCCTCTCCTTGCCCGACCACCACGCGGGATGCGTCGCGCGATTTCTCCGACGCGGCTCCGAGAAAGTGCGGAAGGCAGCGGACCCGCCTGCATCTCGCTGAGCATAGCCGCACGGGAAAACACACTGGGCGTTGCGGTGGAGAGACGGATCGCGATTATGTTATAGGTGTTGTTTACATCGATAACCTCAGGACACTCGTACACGAAGAGCTCTCTATTTCAATAAATAAATAAATAAATAAATAAATAAATAAATAAATAAATAAATAAATAAATAAATAAATAAATAAATAAATAAATAAATAAATAAATTTAGTCTTTTTGTGGGGACTGCCATCTGTGAAAATTTCAACTTCGAGTTCTCAGTGTCAAATTTGATAATGAATATCTCGTCACTGAAGCGCTCTGGAGATATCAAACAAAATGTAGCTGTATTTGAATACGATGATTTGGAAGTTCTTCATAAAGACTTATGCTATAATCGTGATACTAAAAAAAGCGATATGACAAATTTTTGAGAAATATGTATTGCTGGAACGACAGAAAGCTGAGCTAGTTGGTAAGTATTCATTATGCAAAATATAAGTGAGGCCTGCAGACAGGACACAAGAGTAGAGAAGTGGACAACACGAACGCCGGCGTTCGTGTTGTCCACTTCTCTACTCTTGTGTCCTGTCTGCACGCCTCACTTATATTTTGCATAATGGCGTATGTATTGCTGGTTGTACTTCTTCGCGACGATTGTGTACGCTAAAGTAACCAACTATCTGTGTAAGCCGCAACTGCATAGCCAGCATATCATTTTTATTAGATTTACTGCTGGCGTAACTTTGAAAGCCCGTGTAGTGCAGTAAGGTACGCGGCCGAGCTACAGGTGTTGATCCATGGTGTTTGACAGCGCGAACTTGGACAAAGGACGGCGAAAGAGTGTGCGTTTGTCGCCTCTTTCGCCGTCCTTTCTCCATCGCTGTCAAATATCCGTATAGTGTAGCGGTCTCAGTCCATAGAGCTGCTCTGTAGAAGACCTAGCTGTCCCATTGTCGAAACGTTGATGCCAGTCTGAGTCTTCCTTTGTTCGCCCGCTGTTGACCAAGGATGACTTGCACGGACATTTAATAACTAAAATAATAACGAATTTGAGAACGCGCTCTTGTGCGGACTATAGCATTGTCTATGGAACATTTCAGAACGGGTTCTTAAATTCGGTATTTTCGTTATTGAATGTTCGTGCAATGCGCCGCATATTACGACATGCGATTGTATAGCTTGAATTTCCTTTGTCAATGCTATAATGCTGAGCAGATAAGTTATTTTTCTTGGTGCGGAATGAACGATAGTAATTTAACGCAAACAATCAGTCTCTTTTCTTTTCAGCAACGCATGACGACAACAACAAATTGCTCGACCTGAAACTTATTCGTTTGCAGGACTGGACATAATTCCGGATTTCACATCTTATGCGGCTTCGTACGCATACTGTGGTATGAGGCGCTCTGGGTGGTCATGACAGGATTCGCATTCTTCACAAATTACATGATCCGGGTGCCGTTACTTGAGTGAGTCATGCCACGAACTTTTGTTTACTTCTACTTTGAGCTTCACACTGGAGCAATCTGGGCATCCGTTTTAGTTGTTGCTCGTTTTCGCCTACATTTTAGCATTTTCGCTATGTGTAGCCGGACCAATCAATACAGAAGAAATGTAAACTAGTTGACGGTTTGCTTGAACTCAGAATACAATGCGCTCCTCTGGAAGCACAGGTTGTAAAGGGACGCGTCTAATGCACCTTGTGCGAAATTTTATTTCGTGACGAGGACAAAGTTTATTTAGTGCAATTTCCACAGGAGTTGTCAGGGATGCGTATAAAATGTCTTTTCAAGGCTATGAGCTTATGGGTTAGCGCTTCTATTCGACTATTAACTACAGAGTTTTTGAAAAGATTGTGACCACGAATTGATAAGAAAGAGTTAGCTTGTTAACACTGATTACGTATACCCTAACGTACGCCTGTCAATATTGTATAGAGAAAAATGTATAAGATATGGAATAACGGTTTAGGAAAGGTTTATACAGGGTGTTTCGCGTAACTTTTTCCAAGGATGTAAAGAAGTGGTTAGCCGCAGCTGAATGAAGCCAACGGCATATGCTTTGCTCTTGGTGACGGTCTTTAGAGTGTTTTTCATATTCCGCCTAATTACGTTGTAGCGGCAGTAACATCGGCGTCACACGAGGGATGACGTTGACGCCTCGTGTAGCCGCGAGCGTCTACGTCATCTCTCGTGCGACGCCGATGCTGCTGCCGCTACAAGGTAAAGTAGATGCACTATGCAAACATTTTAATATTCGCTTCAGGGCGAGGTGCGTTTCGTTGTGTTGTAAAGGGGGTTTTGAAACGACCGACCCAATTTTTTGTGGCAACGCGCATGGTGCGTGGCGATTGTTTTTCGGCGTTTAAGGAAAGCCTGCGAAATATGGAATAAAGTCACGTGACTGCGCTCGTGTGCTATCGTATTACAGCGCTATCAAATGCGCGTCGAGCCAATCGCGTATCGGGGACGACGGCGCTTCCTCTCCATGTGCCAGTGGCAAAGATGCTGACGCAATGCGAAGCCGCCCGCTTTGCCACGGTCCGCTCGCGCGGTTCATTCGCACGAGCCGCGAATGAGCTCGGCCCAAGAATTTTGATAGCCGTAGCCAGCGCCACCATTGCCACCTCACAACAAACTCTCTTCTGTGAAGATGTGGTTGTCTCAAAGTGGTTCCTGCGCTTCCGATGGAAGCCTCTGGTTGAAACGCTGATCGACGTGTTGGTAGGGGCAATAATCAGAAATTCAGAGTTAAGGTAGCACCGATTAATCCTTCATTGCAGAACAGCGCGTTTCCTCCGCATCCGTGAAAACTGGTGGAGGTGCGTCACGCACACTGCAAAAAAACGTCGGAGGCCCGCTATGAACTGGCCATCTCGGAGGCTATGTTTTTTCAGCAGCTCAATGCGTGTTGTGAGTCACAGGAGCGCACAGAGACGGCGCCACACTCCCGAACGTAAAACTGCTCGAACAGCTTGAAACGACAGCGCTTCTATATTAAGTATTGATCAAATGGCGTATTATTTCATATTGGAGTACAATGAATACAATATTGAAATACAATAACAGCTTACACCTGGTTTCTGCAGGAGGTTTCAATATTAATATGATGGAAGAAAGCAATCTCACCCGCGAACTAAACACCCTCTTAAATTCCACTGGATTTACTAACTTAATTACGACGCCCACTCGTATTACATGCTCTACAGCATCGGCTTTAGATCTTATCGTGACAAATATTGACACTATTGTCTACAGCGCAGTTACTATCATATCTGATATTAGTGACCACTGTGCTGTCTTTCTAAATTACGATAACGAACCACTAGATAAAAATTTACGACAGAAGCAGCTGATTATTCAACAAATAACAGCTGAGAGTATTGAATTATTAAAAAACGACATAATGAATCAAAGCTGGTCCACTGTAATGGAGAAGAAAACTGCAAATGATGCTTATGATGATTTCATTAAAATTTTTATTCGTATCTACGCGAAACATTTTCCTTTCAAAACTTTCAAACCTGTGAGAAAGTCTGAAAAACTTTGGGTCACCCGTGAGCGTCTGAATATGATAAAAAGTAAAAAATATCTGTTATCATTCATTCTTGCACGCACGCTCTATGGACGTGTTGAAAGAACTTAAGAAACTTCGGAATGGAGTAAATGCAGAACACAGACGTGCTAAACAAGCCTATTATCTTCGTATTTTTGAAAATGCTGGTCGACAACGATGTAACGCCACTTGGAAGCTCATCAATAATATACTTGGCCGTGAAAATAAACATGCTCTGCCTGAATCCTTTACACTTGGTGGTCGCGATTTAACTGGCGCATCACTCACATATCACTTCAACAACCACTTAAACGCAGTAACTCCATGTAATGAACATATGGAATAGGCTACAGGACGCCGCAATATGAAGCAGAGCATCTTGATCCAACAGATAAAAATGAAGTGTATCGCACTTTTATGTGCTCAAATAATACTAAATCACTCAATGCCGATAATTTGCAGATCTCTCCTATAAAACACGTTATACATTTCATCACAGAAGTTCTTGCACATATCTTTAACTTAATTATGGAATCTGGAGTTTTTCCAGAAGCTATGAGAAGAGCCAGAATATCAGTCATTTTTAAGGGAGGCGATCGTAACATCGAAAGTAATTACAGACCTATTTCTGTCCTTACTGTCTTCTCTAAGTGCCTAGAAAAAGTTATCTTTGATCGAAGTGCGCGGTTCTTCAATAAATTTAATGTTCTAACAGATGCCCAGTTTGGCTTTCGAAGCGGCAAGTCTACTGAAACTGCACTGCTGACACTGAAAGAAGCTATAGTTCATCGCACTGAAAAAAACGAATTCACACTCGGTATTTTTTAAAATTTCAGCAAGGCCTTTTATTCCCTTGACCACAGCATTCTTTTGCACAAACTAGAATTAAATGGCATTCGTGGTAGTTCCTTATCTTTACTAAATCTTATCTTCAAAATAGATTTCAGTGTGTACTCATTAATAAGTGTAGCTCGTCATTCTTACCTATCACTTGCGGTGTACTGCAAGGGAGTATATTGGGTCCCCTGATGTTCAATGTTTATATCAACGGTATCGATAACATGGACACAACAGTTAAGTACGTAATATACGCAGATGATTCAACGATACTTATCTCTGACATTAACCTGCCTCATCCAATATCCAGATCTAACGACGTACTTTCGGAGATTTCCTCGTGGTCAAAAATCAATAGACTAAAGATTAATCCAAATAAAATTAAAGCTGTTACATTTCATGCTAAAAATAATATAGTGCCTACTCACCGGCCGTTAATTCTTGATTCACAGCGAATAGATATTGTTGATACACATAAAATACTTGGGGCTTACTTTTCATCGAACTTAAGTTTGGATGCTCACGTTAACTACCTGTGTAGGAAAATCTCACCTGTAACAGGAGTCGTGTCTCGCTGCCGTAGTCTGCTGCCACTCAAGGCCAAACTTCAAATATATCATGCATTATTTAAATCACAATGAAGTTATTGTACGTTAATTTGGGGCCCAACAACAAAAACAAGCATAAATAAAATACTTGTTCTACAAAAAAAGGACAATGCGCTACATTGGAAACATTGAACGTCTAGGAACCACTTGCAAATCGTTTGAAAGGTTCAGTATAGTTCGGGTTGACAACATTTACTCATACCGTTTGTCGAACACACTCTACTTTTCAAACAGAGAACTCTCGTACTTTATTACAGCCTTATCATGTCTAGAGCGTCGTGTTTTTACAGTACCTACAAGAAACACCCATATATGGTCTATACCTCGATTTCGTACAACTCATAAGTATCAAACTTTGGCATACAACGTCCCAATACACTAAACACATGAAAACACAACCAGTTGCAGTAAAAAACAGTTACGTTCTTTCTTTTGTTCTATTGTTTGCTAGTGAAAGATTCAGTATCTATAAATATGTACATATATCTAAATATATCTAATAATATATAGTATCTAAATATCTAACATATATGCTGCTTCCAAATCGGTCATTAAAACATCAATTTTTTTGTTGTTTTTTTGCAGAATTTTTAGAGTGTTTGTGTCAGTGGTAAATATGCGATACTATGTGTCGAAATTTGCATATGCATTTTCATGTGCATTGTATTTCAAGTGTATTTGTGTGATGTATGAATGTTATATTATGCATTGTAATCTGCATGTTTTTCATTTTTGCCTTTGTAACGGCGTACCTTAGTCCCTTTTCCTGTGCACCTTGTATAGCCGCTGCCATGTAACGGTCACCTGGGCCCCGTCAAGCCGTTTTTACGTCTTTTAGCCAAACGTACCTTCCAGAATATTGTCTGGTAAATAAACTCGAACTTGAACTTAATTTTATTGTCATTGCCTACTTGAGAATTATAAAAGAAACGTAGGACGCCATCGGACGACGGTTCTGTCTTTTTGATGCACGACTCTGATCCTGCTCCAGGTGTGTGGGCATTTTACAGCTACGAAAGAACTGCTCCTGTGCGAAATAATGCTTGGGATATGCATAACTTTAGTTTGTTTAGTTAATATTTAGGTGCAGTATATGCTTTGGACATTTTTGGAGCATTTTCCTTAATTTCACCTTGACTAATTTATTGCCGCTTCTGCTCTAGTGTGCATTTCACATAATAAGTTTATCACTACACGTGTGGAAGTCCTCTTTCTGGTGCTGTTTGTTTAACGAGCCAAGAGTCTTGTTGAGGCGAGTTTCGCCCGAATCCGAGATTTGTCTAGTTGATGTCCATTCAAGACATCCAATTATCAAACAGCCTAATAACGCGCCACGAGAAGGATCTCGTGCACAGTTTATGTACCATGAAGTGCATGAAAAATTGTCTCCTTCTAGGGCAATGATTGAGGACTTCAGCAGTCAGCCTGACCGAGCATTGACCGTGCTCTTTGTATCGAGCTGCGTGATGGACGTGTTTCTCTCTGGTTTCATGGAATACGTATCCGTGCGATGCACCGTACAACTAAAGGCCCTCATGGAAGCAGCGCTGTTCACGAAGGTTAGTCGCGCCTCATGCTTCACAGCGTTTTCTTTTAGCTTGGGAAAATTAAAACTTCTCCCAAACGAATGTAACCGCACCAGGTGTTCGTGACTCTGGTTATATGACTGGTGACGAACGTGAACACCTGAGCTGTAGTGAGAGAGCGCACACCGGGGTGAGGGGGCAGGAGAGTTGGCAGTGGCCGTTTGCCGCAGGCGAGCGGCAGGAAGGACAGACAAACAGACGAAAACTTTGGGGTAAACCTTAGGTCCATGTTGCAGTAAGCACGTATGCAGATGTCGTTGCATGCATCGTGTAAAGAAAATACCGTATGAACGCGTGTAAGGGCCGCACCCGTGTATGGGCCGCACCCCCAACTTCCCGAAGCAAATATTTAAAAAAAAAATATCCGTGTAAGGGCCGCACCCCGAACTTTCCACGACCCACGTGTGATTAGCCTTCAAAATGCGCGCGCACGGAAGCTTCCAGATGCCGCCCACGGATGGCGCCGATGTCGCGGGTCATCATCATCATCATATTTTCTTTCTGCCGCGAGCTTCCGCAATCCATATCGTCATCGGTATCATCAGCCCTGGCCACCATGCTGGCCACCCCGGCTTTGTTTTGCGACTGTCGAAGGCACGCGAGTTGTAGCAGCGTATGTGATTTTGAAAAGGAAGAGGATTCCGAATGAGGCTTTCCCCAAGGGAATTGTAGTTCGAGCCCAAGAAAAGGGCTGGATGGATGATGAGCTCGTCCTCGATTGGATCAAGAGCGTTTGGCAGAATCGCCCAGGCGCGATGTTGGCCAAACGATCGCTGCTCGTCTTGGATAGCTTCCGCGGTCATTTGACGGATAGAGTCAAAAAACAACTGGGCAGTATCCGCACAGACATGGCCGTTATTCCGGGCGGCCTCACCGGCGTGCTGCAACCACTGGACGTGAGCATTAACCGGCCTTTTAAGGTTGAGTTCCGGAGGCAATACTCGGAATGGATTGCAAACGGCGATCACGATGAGACTCCGACTGGGCGGCTCAAGAGGGCACCGCTCGCGACTGTGCTGGGCTGGATTTTGACCGCGTGGAATTCGGTGTCTACGGACATTGTATCCCGCAGCTTCAAAGTGACCGGGATTTCCAGCGATTTGGACGGAACTGAAGACGACGACTTGTGGGGTGATGAGCCAGAAGAATGCAGCACCAGCTCGGAGTCTGAGGACTCCGCGAGTGATGATGACTGATTGTAAATAGTGATGATTGATGAGGATTATTGTAAATAAACGCGCATTCACTTATTGGTCTGTTTTTACTTGAAAAAAAAATTTTTTTTCGTATGTCGCGTGTATGGGCCGCACCCCGAAAATAGGCCCTCGAATTTGTAAAAAAAAGTGCGGCCCTTACACGCGTTTATACGGTACGCTTTCTGGGGAGGTATTCTGTAACAGTCCACAGACTGGACTGTTTATTTCGGCCGTTCCTGATTGGCTAAGGCCGCTCGCCTCCTCCTCGCTCGTACAGCTGCATTCAATCAGCAGCCGCCGAAATCGACAGACTACTAGGTGGTCTCGTACAGAATACTCACCCCCCCCCCCCCCCCCAAGGTTTGCTCACATAACGTATATAGTGTAATAAGAGGCACGTGTGAGATCGAAGAGCAATATTTTCAATTTAATATTGTGTCATTTCGATTTCGGGAAGGGGGGGGAGAAGAAGGGGAGGGAGCTGAAGTGACTAAGTACACCGGACGCACGCTCTTCCGAACATTCTGCACATTGCACAATAAGAATTAAGGCAGAGCTCATCTCATGGTGACTGTCGACAGTAATGCGAATAGCATTCGAGCAATGTAGCGACAGACCGTATGCCTGAAGTCACATCTATTTGACGCGGGTAGTGGTAATACTGAGACTTTCGTTGCTTCGGCTGTATGCCACATACTCCGATGTCGTCGCAGTCCGCTCGCACTCGCTGGCCAAGGTCGCCCATGAGCATAGCGGCGTGACGACGACGCAGTGGCGGTGCAATGGCGAAGAAGGAATGATTTCGACGGGCCGACAAGGGCCGTGAAACGGGGACGGCATGAATGCAATGAGATGACCAAGTCTGCATGATGGCGACGGCGGGACCACGACGTATGACGAAAACCGGATGAAGAATCTGGGGGGCGATGACGATGGCGCGACCACCGGTGGCATGGCGACGACGGTACCACGGCGGATGCATGATAGCGTCTGTCTGACGATGACGCCATGACGACGATGGCACGACAACAGTGGCATAATCACGAATGAATGAAGTCAGCATAATGATAATCGAATGAGAAACAATGAATGACGTCGGTGGATTGACGAAGATCGTGTGACGACAATTGGATGAGGTTACTGAAGTGATGATGGTGAGATAACACCATGGCGACGATAGCGTGATGACGACAGTACGGCGACGACTATGTGGCGACGACGGCATGATGGGAGTCGGATATTGAAGTTACAATGACGATATTGCAAAGCTGTGATGACAATGATGAACGACTGCGATCGCATTACGACCACGAAAACATATACCCTGTGACCCAAGTTGGTAGACAACTTGGTTCACTGGGTCATCGCAGATGTGTGGGACGACGACGGCAATGACGAGAGTCAGATCACGAAGCGGGAATGACGACGATGGAACGGCCATGACGGCATCACGACCACATAATGACCTAATATGAGAGACAACTTCGGTCACTGGTTTGGCGTAAGCAGATAGATAGATAGATAGATAGATAGATAGATAGATAGATAGATAGATAGATAGATAGATAGATAGATAGATAGATAGATAGATAGATAGATAGATAGATAGATAGATAGATAGATAGATAGATAGATAGATAGATAGATAGATAGATAGATAGATAGATAGATAGATAGATAGATAGATAGATAGATAGATAGATAGATAGATAGATAGATAGGCTCAATATGGCTGAAATAGTTAAAGAATGCAGTTCGTATTGAGCGTCGATTTGTTACTCTTTCCCTTTTCAGACAACGCGCATGAGTGCCCGAGCCCTTGCGGAGACTCCCACCGGTTACCTCGTCTCTCTGGTGGGAGTGGATTGCGAACAGCTCAACGTCGCTGCCATTGTGATCTCCCAATCTGTGAGCGGCCTCCTCTGCTTTCCGCTGGTCTTGTGGATGCTGGCCAAGCGCGTCGGGGTTCTGCCCGTCATCGGCTGCATCGCCTGGCAGCTGGCATCGCTAGCTCTTTTCGTCCCGGCCTCGAAAGTGCAGACAGGACTTTGGGCAAGTACTTTGCCCCACTGATAAACGTTACAGGTTTGTTGAAGGCTGGATGTGTTCTAACACGTTGCGTATATCTACTTTAAAAACGTAGCCTTTATTACGAGAGAATCAAGCTACTTTAGATTCACACCGATGCACCTGGGGCCTGCTGAGTGACCACCACTGTTGATTAGCCTGCATATCTTCCCCGGTCGCAAGCGTCGCTGCCATTCTATCCCCGTAGTGTCATCGGAATGTAAGATTAGGGGTTGTGTTCTAAAACAGTACAAAGAGTGTCGCCAAGGAGGAGAAAGAGGAGAAAGTAGAGGAGCAGGTGGGATGTCGTTCGATACAAACGCACCTAGCTTTCCAAATACGGAGGGCAAGTTCATCGCTCGAGCCCCCCTTATCAAGTGCTGTATAGCCTGAGCACTCGGTATGCATTGCAATCATCTCGCCTTAACACGGCAAAATCAGACGGACATAATCAGTTCGATCGTATTGGATATAGGGGAACTTGAACCTACACCATATTGTTACAACTCGATTAAAAAAGAAATTTGTCGTACCAAAGTATTATTTTGGGCACTTAGGTGTGAATGTTGAAGCTGTTAACTTCGATTTATAACAGCACACGAAAATCAGGACATGGAGAAATGCCCGTGTTCGTTTGTGCTTGTTGATATCTGTGAACACATCAATTTAAACCCTTCAGTTTCAAGTTGCAGTTGCAAGTTGTCAGCCCTTGTGGTGTGTGCGTTCTTCCTATTTGTCCTGGTTTTTCTGCGCTGCTATATATTGAAATAATGAATTTCCAATTCGCCGAAATTTCAGTTTTATTGCTGAAACGCTAGTATTTAGCAAAGTACGAGTTTATGCGTGTATCTTGTGTTCTTCATACTGCATTAAACACATTCATCTCGTTAAGAAAGCCACAGAAATCCTGCGAATTGTCTGCTCATACGTAAATATTGTTTGGCTCGGCTTCGTTTTCGCTTACTTGCTTTTCCAAGCTTGCCCGCGTCTATCCATGGCCTTTCCGGTGACAAATAATGCTTAGGCTTCAGTAGGCAATGGTGAAATTTTCTCGCCGCACGCGGCCCCTTCAATGCGATCGAGCCGGGCACGAGCGCGCCTCGACGGAGCATTGCGGTCGACAGGTGAACGCCGGCCGCCGCAGTTGAGGGCAGCGTGCATCGCCGCGGTGCCGTGTCACCCTCGCTGTGGTTATGCGCGCGTCCTTTGTCCACAGAGCCTCTCGCATGCGTTCTGACTGCGCCTCGGTGAGGCCCAATGAAAACGCGCCACGCGTCTAAACGTGCTCGCTTGCCCGCGAGGTGCTCATTACTCGAACGACGTTCAGCAGCATTCAATTGGACATGGGGCCACCCCAAAATCTCAAGTAGCCCACACCTAAATGTCAAGTTGACCTACTCCCAAATTTAAGTAGGTCCAGCCCCAAGTTTCAAGTTAGCCGAGCCGCACATTTCAGATGTGCCAACCTCAAATTTTAAGTAAACCCAACCCAAATTTAAAGTTGGCTGACCCCAAAATTTCAGTTGAGCCACTCCCTAGCCACAAACTTCAAGTTGACACCCCCCCTCCCCAAATTCAGATTGACCCACATGCAAACTTCAAATAGACCCATCCCCAAATTTGAGTTGACTCTACCTCCAAATTTAACTTCGCCCACACCCACATTTCAAGTCAGCCTATCCCGATTCAGGTCGGCCCACCCCGAAATTTCAACTTGTCCCACCCCAAATTTTCATTCCATTCCAATTTATTTTAGTTTGCTTCGTCAAAAAGGAGGAGATGGGGCTAAAAGTCGCAGTAGCGACTTCACAAGGATCCCAACTCCCTATTACGTAGCAGTACAGCTGTCGCGGTAAGCGAACATCCTTCATAGCGACAAATACTTGGAACACTGATCACAGTAAATACGCGTACAAGGAGGTGATTTTATATTGCATAGACAAATAGAAAACAAAAAAGAACTTTTAAGCGAATAATACAGTAAGAGGACACTGCTATACCAGGACAGTTTGTCCCGACAAGAACACTTAATAGAAACGTTTAGATTGTCCGATATTCGGGTAAACGCAGGCGGACGGGGCGCTGGGGCGGAGGCGTAAACGTGAGCGTTCTGCATGGTGCAGCCACCGGGAGGCGCACAGCTCAAAGAGACAAAAATATGAAAGAGCGTAGGTTTGGGCATGTTGGTATTCCATAGCGTTTAGGTTTTTAGCGCACGAAAAGGAACGAGAGACAGAGGTACGACGCGGACACAGCGACAACTTCCAATTGTTTCATTCTACGAAGCGGTACACATATATATAGGTAACAGACAACAGCGTACGCATGCGCATATATACTGGTTTCTAATCAAATGAGACAGCATTGAGACATATGTCACGAAAAGTTAAGATGATATCGAAGTTGAAAAAGCGACCATGCATAGCTAAAAAAAAAAATTTTTTTTGTAATTGCAAGATTAAAATGCCATCTACATCAAGTCACCCTCTTGTCATGTTTAAAAAGTCGAATTCTTTTTTTGAAAGATCGATTGAAGGCACGCGAACACAAGCGTTCCCCAAACTAGCGATCTTCGCGGCTTCAATAATCTCACGTGTTGTTTGCGTTGGGCTTCTTCCTATCACAGTGCACTGATTATAAATGGGGCTGCACTCATGCTTTCTGTAGGGAAAAGCCAGATGCCCCACTCCTCCAGGTTCTCCTTAAGTTCACCCCTCCAAGGTCTCCTTAAGACCGCAAAACGCGGGTGACAGGATGAGAAGTTTACTTCACCGGAAATTGCGCGAGTGAAGCAGAAACGCGCAGTAATACCGTACATCGACGATATCTCGCACAGACTGAAGAAGATTGGCAATAACGCAAATGTAAGCGTCATTTTTTAGCGCCAATCAAGCTGTCCAACTTGTGCAAGGCCAGCTAATGTGGTTCTGAGAAGAACAGTTGCCGGACAAATCATAGGGAAGTCTATGTTCTTTGTGAGAACAATATCGTGTATGAACTGCCCCTGTCGTGCGGCAAAAAAATACATCGGCCAAACAGGGAAGGTGCGCAAATGATAGGCTGCGTGAACACGTAAATAATGTTCGAACTGGAGGAGTGGGGCATCTCTCGGGCTTTTCACTGCAGAAATCGTGAGTGCAGTCCCACAATTTACCCCTCTTGGGTCTTTAAGGTAATAACATGAAATGAAATGAAATTTATAATCAGTGCACTGTGGCGTGATAGGAAGAAGCCCAACGCAAACAACTCATGAGATTATTGAAGCGGCGAAGATCGCTAGTTTGGAGAACGCTTGTGCTAGCGCGCCTTCAATCGATATTAAAAAAAAAACAAGAACTAGATTTTTTAAACCTGACACAGAGGGGTGCTTGATGGGAATGGAATTTTAATCTTACAATGACAAAAAAAATTTGGGGGGCTATGCATGGTCGCTTTTTCATCTTCGATATCATCTTAACTTTCCATTACACACGTCTCCTTGCTGTCTGATTTGATTAAAAACCAGTACATATGCGCTTGCGTACGCTGTTGTCTGTTACCTATATATATGTTTACCGCTTCGCAGAACGAAACAATTGTTGGAAGTTGGCGCTGCGCCCGCGTCGTACCTCTGTCTCTCGGCCCTTTTCGTGCACTAAAAACCTAAAAAACAAGAACTGAGCGTATTCTACTTCGCTGCGGGTGTAAATTTTTGGCACTGGTGTAATCGTGTTGCTGCCAAAAATTTACATCCGCAGCAAATTAACATACACTTAGTTACTGTAATATTAGCTCTTTTTGTCTCTTTGAGCTATGCGCTACGCGGTGGCTGCACCATGCAGGTCGCTCACGTTTACGCCTCCGACCCCACGCCCTGTCCGTCTGCATTGACCCGAATACCGGACAAGCTATACCTCTCTAATGGCTCTAGTAGAAGCACACAGAGGATGAAAGCCCTGCTTAAATAGTTTATTTATTAGTACAGGCATCGTGTAACGTAATGATTGTGTGTAACCGTATTCTCTGCTGGTGGGCACAGCCCATGGTTCTTTGAACCTCATATTCTTTACACATGGTTTTATGTTTCAAATTCGCTAAAGAGAGAGAATAATTTTCGTTATAACAGAGGAAGCATTTGTACATCATCGTTCGTTTGTAGTCAAATAAAGAAAACACCAGTAAAATATCGTATTTGAAAGGTAGAGGCACGGGACATTTGGGGGGCTATACACCGGACTGCACTTTTCTGAAGGATATGCAGCTTTTTTTTTCAGATTTGTAGCCACAGTTGTACACTACACAATACTACACTCTAGAAGAGAGGAGACAAGTTAACTATAAAGCAAAATTTTAACTTTCACGGGAAGTATGTACCTTAACCTTGATATAATGCCGAAAGCACTGTAAATTTTCGTTTGAATGTGCTCAGTGTGCTCATTCCAGTTTAAATGTTCTGAAAAATTAACTCCAAGAATTTTTGCGGAGCTTACAAAATTTATACCGTCATTGTCTAAGTGAACGTTAATTATGTGTGATAATTTCTTGCATTTAGGTCGGTATAATATCGCCTTTGTTTTTGCAGAGTTTATTATTAGGCGAATAATTAAGAGAAAACAAATCCGGGCTAGTGTTGCCAATAAAAGATTTACCAGAGAGAGGTTTCTCAACACTTTGGTCATTGCCTTGATAGCTATACACCTTCATTCAAAATGCTATCCGAGATAGCTGGCAATCTGGCTGGGTAAATGAACGCGTTTGTTTTGCGCCATAGCACCTCCGGCGTTTGCGTATCTTTCTCGCAAAATAAATTGATTTAATGCGGATATTTTGCTTTTTTAGCATAGACGTAAGCTGATTTCTATATGCTTTGAATTCTGCTAGCAACACTGGGTCTCTTGACTTCACAAATTTTGCGTACATGGTGTTTTAATGCTGTATCATCTTTAACAATCAACGAGGGCCTTTTTAGACTTTCCAGTGCGATATAAGAAAGTGGGCCACGTCCGAAATTCAGGTTGTCTTACCCCGAATTTTAGGCTGCCTCACTCCCAAATTTAAGTTGGGCCACCCCCAAATTTTATTTGGCCCACGCCCAAATTTAAGTTGGGCCACCCTCCAAGTTGGCCACGCCCAAAATTTACGTATGCCCACGCTTACTATGAGCTTCCCCAGGTATTTTCTAAGGAGCCCTGGGTATCTCTGTGGCTATTCTCTTTTCTTTTATTTCTTTTTGCATTAAATTGTTCCTTATAACTTAAAACCTTCCAATCATCTACATTTACATTATCATAACGATTAAATGTCAACTTTTCAAGTTATGCAACTTTGTGCAGATACATGACATTACATTTTTCGCGTGACAGGGATTGGGACCTCGCCAAAGAATGCTTACACATTAAAAAAGTGTCATGCAGCAATTTTGATGTGGTTGAGCCTTATACGCTCTTGTTCGGCGCTGCATTAACAGAAGCGCGTCAACCGCCACCGGGACGAGCGGTTGAGGAAGATGGCCGACACTCTGTCGTGTGTCCGGCTGGTCAAGTTCTACGCCTGGGAAGACGCAGTTGTCCGGGTGATGAGTCGCTTCCGCGAGAGGGAGGTGTTCTTCATCTTCCTCGCCAACCTTCTCGATGGCTTCATCGACTCTCTGCAGAACTCTTCCAGTTCCATGGTGAGACCACAATGTCCGACTTTCATGCGGCGTGAACGAACTGCACCGGTTGTTACAAGCGAGAAGCATCTGTACTTGTGTACCACAATTAGAAACAGCGCAAGTGACAGTTATGCTTGCAGCACACCGAGTTTTAGAGCGACATAAGAGTTACCCTAGCGTAAAACTATTTGTCTTTGTCGGCCAACAACTAACCGGTCACTTAGTACTTCTAAAAAGAAATAAAAGGAAAAAGAAAACTTTGAAGAATGAGCGATAGCTAAAGTTGTAAAGATTCATAAAAAAAAGATAGACTGCAAGAGCAACAACAGGGCAAAAACCTGCGTCCACCGCCTGCAGGGTGCCATGGTCACAACTGCTTTTGGCACCCCTGCACCACCGGTTTCGGTATTGTATGAATATTGTATAGAGCAAGCATGTTCCCACTCTTTTCCTTATTTCGACATTTGCATTACGATATTCTTGTTTATTTCCGGAAATATCACGAAGGTAATCACGAAATGCCTTTCATTACAGATGACCATAATCCTCCTCGGAACGTACGCAGCTGTTAACAGGCCGGCTACACTGACAGCAGCGCGGTCGTTCTCCGCCCTCTACATGCTGTCTATTATGGATGTTGTGGTAGTCAACATGGCTTCTGTGCTCCGCAATCGAAGTATGGTGCGTATTTCGCAGGCCTATTCAAGCTATCATACCACATCTGAATTTCAGCGCCGGATTTATTTCACGCATAGTCCATGCATTACTTGCGTGGAGAGGCGTCGCATTGGCCGAGATTTAATCAAAAACAGTAGTTACGGACACTTCCAGGAGACAACAACATATAAATAGAAGTTAGGTCTTCACTAGCTTTGCGGCCCTGCGGTCAGCCATAGCAGCACTGTACAGTATAACTTGAAGTCATGGTTAATCGAAGCAGCAAATTCCATTGCAACTATCACGCGGCGACAGGGCTTTAATGGGCTGCCTCTGACTAGAGGCGCAATTTACGAAAGCCGACTGCTTCCCTAATTGAAATGGCTAAAACACCCATGTACTGCGCGTGAAGCTTTAAACAAACAACCAGTCTTATGTTTTTGTACTCGTGATGACTTCGAGTGCGACATTCTTTTGACTTTTTTTAAAGGACATTCTTTAAAGCGGCTTGAGTCTAGACCGTTTTCGGAGGCAGACTTTCTTCTGCCATGGCATCATACGTGGCACTTTCGCAAAGCAACGCGTGCGGGAAGTCTACTGATTTCAGTGACTCACTGTAGCTGTGTGAACCACTTCAAATAAATGTCACTTTCTTAAACCATCGGTGTATTCCTAAAAAAATCTGAGCACTTGATGTTCCTGCCCATAGCGGACACGGTGCATAGTGCATGCCTGAAAATTTTCAGCAGTTGAAGAACGGATTTTCAAAGTGATGCCGACGCCATGGTTTTGAGCTAGTACAGTTGCAAAATCCTTAGGAACGCAGAAGACCACGAACTGGCATTGCACCATTGACCAGCAGGTGGGCGCTCGAATTTGTCGGTCAGTGTTAGCCGGTCACTCACGTGACGTGTCATACCTGTGTATTTTATGTTTTGTGTGGAGAGACCTGTATGTCCCAATTGAGGGTGATGCTTCGGCAGTGCCGGCAAAACTACTAATCCTGGCGTACCGACCTCTCAGGTGTCGGAAGGCTTGCGAAGAATGACGAAGACTCTCACCGCTGAGGAAGAGACCTTCGAAAGGAATAATAACAAGCAGAGCATTAACTTGAAAAAAGGTTGGTGATTCTCCGCGTTGCCTCTCTTTTCGCTGACCGCCTGCGTTTGTTGCGTTTGTCAGTCTAGTGTTTCTAGAATGCTACTCGTAGGGATCACATAATAGCGGTCGAACAAGTAACGTCGCTGCAGCCAACACTTCGAGAAAAGGACAAAAAACAATCGCCTTGGGGCTCCAGCGACACTGCTTGTTCGCCACTTCAGGTGATCACTTCAAGCCTCTCTCTTCCTGTGCCTTATTTACCTGCCACTTGACCTTCTGTGTTTGCTACTTCACAAGGGCATTCGAGTAGTGCAAAAGGAGCGTATAAAACAATGTGCCGCTTAATGAAGAGGCTGCCAGCGCAGCCTCTTCATTTAAACGCTGGCTTTTGAGCACGGCCACGGCAGAAGGAAACTCAAAAATTTATGCTTGAGTCATCTTTTGCGCGACTGCGTGTTTTGGGGTACCTGCACCACCTACGTATTAATCAACAAGTAGTGCTAATCTGGAACAAGGTCTTGGGCTGGCGTGGCTTGGCTTAAGGATTATTTGTGACTGCTGTTGCTACTCGCGGTCTTTTGTTGCAGCATATGTTGGCATTTTTCGCATTCATATGTTTGACACACTAGCCTGACGAACTATTCGAGTCCCTTCTTGGAATGTCTTGTTAGCGCATGCTGTCGGAGTTTAAAACTGGCTTCTGACTGGATGATCTCTGCAGTTATGCTTAAGTAGAATAGAAAATAGCAACATCTGCACTATATATGTTGCCCGTGTAGGGCGTTTCGTTTGAAACTTGCATTGAAGTAATTGCTGCACACGTTTCGTTTAAGAGGAAGCTTTGCCTCAGGAGCGGCAGCTAAATTCACGGGGAAAGGAGGAATTGTACGCCTGGGCATCCGATACACTGAATTTGGTGCGGTTTGTAGCATCCATTAGAAAAAAATTCAGATTATGCCGACAATAGAAAGTAAATGAAAAGAACAGAAAGAACCAGCTAATAAATTAAAGTTTTGTAACTCAGCAATAGTAATAAAAAGCTGCTCCTATCGATAATCTAAAGCTAACATAAATTATGCGCCGATCCGAAGTTTAGCAATAATTTCAAGGTACGTCTTTCGCAAAACCCTAATGAATATTGTACCAGGTGAGTTATCAAAGCCATGTTGAAATGGAAAAAAAAATTCGCAGGTAACTAATATGTCTAATAAATTCAGTTAAGCATACACTGATATATCGTATTTTCGTGCTTTAGGCCATGTAAGAGACCCTGCTTATGTCTGCTGATGTCTGCTATGTCTGCTGATGTCGGCTTTTGAAACAGAAACAAAATTTCAACCGTTCTGCGTCAATTTATTTTGTCGCCGATTTTGGTCTATGCTTGTAATCGAGGATGAGGTCATAAATTTCTGCTCCCTGTTGTTGGCAAAGCTTAACCATTTTTGGTAAAAGTGAATATATATATATATATTCAATTCAATTCAATTCAGTTTATTCGGACATACATAGATGGTACAGGATGTCCACGAGGCGCGACAAAAGGAGGCAACAATGCCTCCTGATGATGATGATGATGAAAAACCTTATTTATCCCTCTTTAAAGGGAAGGGGGCAATGGAATAGAGGGTGGGGGAGGAACTACTTGAAGTAGGCCTCCTTTATCCTCTCAGCCCACTCCAGGATGGCCTCCTGAAGATCGGGCCTGGAGCTGCGCAAGGCAGCCTCCCACTGCTCCTCACTAGATATTAACTGCTTGAGGAAAGGGGGAAGGGGGTGCTTAGACAGGGTCTTCACCTCGAGATCACACATTATGACAGCAGGTCGGCACGACAAATTACTGCATTCTGCAGATCTCACTACATTGCGAGTTCAAAGAAATCAGTGGAAGTTCAGAAATACAATGCTGTATCACATATGACAAATTATCCTATGATTTAATATTATACATTGAATTCATCATTATAATTCACGGAAACAATGATGTAGAAAATCGTTCAAATAGCACTTGCTCAAAATAAAAGAAAGGTACAATTCTAAGCAAAAGAGACAGGAGAGGAAAGCTTCATTTTCATTTTTTCCTTAAATTGAGAAAGGGTTTGGCAATCATTTATGCAGTTGATCATTAAAGGATAAGTGTTACAGAGTGTAACTATTTGGTTGTCTATGCTCTGAGTACCATAATTTGTGCGTGACTTCGACCAAACCATAGATACAGTGCGCAAGTTATGGGTAAGGTTCCTGTTTAAGTACTTCAAGCGGAAGGATGTAAAATCTTGTTTAATGTAATGAAAAATAAGTACAGCCAATGAGAAGATGTAAAGGCGATAGTACGGCAGTACCTTAACTGCGTCGTACAGGGATTCTTTGATAACAGGTGCGGAACGGAGTACCGTCTTCAACGCCCTGAACTGAAGCGAGAAAAGGCGGTCTGAATCTGATTTGTTACATGTACCCCAATCTAGCTGACAGTACATAAAGTAGGAGTGAACTACGGAAAAATAAATCTGCTTTCTCAAGCGCAGAGGTAAAAGATATTTTACGCGTTGCAACAAACCGATGGACCTAGATGCTTTCAAACGAACCTGATCCACGTGATCTGTCCATGTTAAGTCATATTTGAAACAGACGCCCAGGAAGCGGCAAGAATTTGTTGGCAATAGATTGGTATTATAGATCTGTAATTGGACGTGATGGTTCAAGGGCTTGTTCTTGGGGCGGAAAATAATATATTGTGTTTTCTTTATATTTAAGTTAAGTTCATTGTTGTTTAACCCGATCTGCAGCTGACTCAGCCACTGATTTGCATGTTGTTTAAGTGAGGCTAGATTTGAACCAGAAAAGAAGACCTTAGTGTCATCCGCGAAAGGATAATATCAGGTGTCAGGGGGATGTTAACGAGATCATTGATGTATAAAATAAATAACAAAGGCCCAGGAATAGATCCTTGTGGCACACCGTACTTAATTATTCCTATGTCTGACAGAAATTGATTCATACTGGTGTATTGTTTTCTTCCTTTGAGATAACTGTCTATCAGCTCATGTGCTTTTCCTCTGATACCATACTTTTCCAGGTTTTCCATCAAAATTTCATGTTTAATAGAATCAAAGGCTTTTCGGAAGTCAAGGAAAATACCTAGTGTATATAGTTTTTGTTCAAAGTTTTTCAAAATACGGTCCTTTATGAATAGCAGTGCTGTCACCGTTGATTTTTCAGCCTGAAATGCATATTGTTGTTTACATATTATATTATGGGCATTTAAAAATTTGTTTAACCTCGTGTATATTATGCGTTCGGGGATCTTAGAAAAGAGCGGCAAAACAGAAATAGGTCTGTAATTGTTTAGATCATTTTTTCCTCCTCTTTTGAATGTTAAGGTTGTATCGCGTTTGAAGTAATGAACCGAGGCGACTTGTTGCTGAACAAAGAATGACCAACTGGTCGTTTATTCATACGCTTATGTACTTGCGTAGGCACCGAGGGAAAGGAGAGCCAGGGAAAGAAGTGGCAAACGATATCGGCGCACATGCGCGATAGCCCATTCTGATACATCTTTTCTTCATACAATTGGAAGACTTGCTTGTCTTCACACAAAAACACACACACACAAAAAAAACAATTAAGCTAGCAGACTTGACGAAAGTTTTCGTCGTAGCAAAGACGCTTCGGCTCCCTCCGGGATCTGGTAGACCGACGAATTGTTGGCAGTGCGGATGGGTTTCCTGGTGTGTCTTCTTGCCCGGCTGAGTCAGGAACCCCGGTCATTTGCCGGCTTGAGCAGTGGTCGGCTGCCGCAGTGTCACCTGCGTCGTTTACCGGTTCAAAATCTTCGACCGGTTGTAATACGTTATTCGGTTCCGGCTCAGTGTCTTCCCGGCTACTCTCGTAGTCGTTCACGTTTGCGAAGTGCTCGTCTGTTCGCCGTAAAATGTTGTCGATTGCGCCTCAGCTGCTGGTCGTTCTCAGTTTGGACCATATACGAACGTGGCGCTGCTTCTTTAAGCACCGTTGCTTTGCGTGACCAGTTCCCATTTTTTATCCGAACGACGTTTCCTGCTTCAAGAGGCGATAGCGGCTTGCCCCGCAATGATTGCCGATGTTTTGATACAGGGCATCCCCCATCAGTGTTGAACTCGGGAACAGTTGTCCGAAGACGACGACCTTGCAGCAACTCTCCGGGAGACCGTCCATCTTCTAAGGGGGACGATCGATAAGCCAAAAGGCCCAACCAGAAATCCTCACGGCACTCCGTAGCTTTCTTGAGAATTCTTTTAACAATCTGTACCCCCTTTTCGGCTAGGCCGTTTGAGCGCGGAAAATTAGGGCTGGATGTTATATGTTCGAAGTCGTACCGTCTTGCTAAAGCCGCGAAGTCACTTGAAGCGAACTGGGGCCCGTTGTCAGTGCAGACTTGCGCAGGAATGCCATAGCGAGAGAATATGGCAGATATCTTAGAAATGGTTTCCATCGCTGTTGTGCCCACCAACCTTTCAACCTCTGGGAAGTTCGAGTGGTCGTCATACACTACCACGTACGAGTGCCCTGCGTATTGGAACAGGTCAATTCCAACACGGTGCCATGGTCGTTCCGGTGTAGGCCGTAGCAGCAGGGGCTCGCTCGGTTGGCTGTAGGCGTATTTCTGACACACATGGCACGTTCGTACCAGGTTCTCAATATCACTGCTGAGTCCTGGCCAAAAAAACTAGCCTACGTGCCCTGGCCTTGCATTTGTTCTGTCCCAAGTGACCCTCGTGTATCCGCCGCAGAATTTCGGCCCTCATGGTTTTTGGTATGACAATCTTGCTTCCTTTTAGCAGTATGCCATCCACTGCCGCCAACTCGGATGTGAACGGCTTAAGTTCCCCTTGAATGGTCGCACCAGTGTTTAGTTGTTCTATAACGCTGCTTAAATACGGATCCGTGCGAGTTTCTTCTTCCAGTCGTTGCTTTGTTCTTGTGCTTACAAGGCTTGAGACCACTTGAACTGCGTGGATATCCACGTCTTCCGTTTCTTCAGCGCACCCAGGCAGCGTGGCAGCACGGGACAGCATATCTGCGAGCAGCAAGTCTTTCCCAGGGATGAATTGCAAGACATAGTCATATTTGAAGAGACGGATGAAAATCGCTGCAGCCTTGGTGGCATGTCCACAACACTTTTTTGAGCGATAGCAATCAGTGGCCTGTGATCAGTTTCGACCAGGATCCTGCGACCATACACAAACTGATGAAACTTTTCGCACGCAAAAACTATAGCGAGCGCCTCCTTTTCGATTTGAGCATACCGCGTTTCACTCTCACTCAGAACCCGCGATGCGTACGTGACTGGACGCCAGTCGTTTCCGTGCTTTTGCAATAAGGCGGCACCAATGCCGGTTCCCGAGGCGTCTGCCGTTACCTTCGTTTCTTTATTTGAATCGAAGAGTGCTAGAAGCGGTGGGTGTATCAGTGCTTCGCAGATCTGAGCCCATTCCTGCGCGTGCGCTGATGTCCATTCAAACACCACGCTTTCCTTCATAAGGCCACGAAGTAATGACGTCTTTTCACTGAGTGAGGGTACATATTTGCGAAAGTAATTGACGACGCCCAACATTCTTCGAACCGCCTGCTTATCCTTCGGAGGTGGTATGGCATGTATGCTCTCAATTAAGTCTGGGCTGGGACGGACACCATTTTTGCTGATCACGTCACCAAGAAATGTCACCTGTGTCACGCAAAATACACATTTTTTTTCATTAAACGTCAGCCCAGCTTGCTCCGCTCGCTTTAGTACGGCTCGAAGCCTTTCCTTATGCTGCTCTGTCGAGTCACCCCAGACCAGAATGTCGTCAATGTATACGCGTACTCCTGTCAGGCCTTCGAATATTTCTGTTAACGTCTTCTGGAAGACCTCGCTCGCGGAAGAGATTCCAAACGGCAGCCTTAAAAACCTGTAGCGCCCAAAGGGCGTTGCGAAAGTGCACACGCGTGACGTAGCATCGTCCAATGGTATCTGATGGAAGCCAGCGTTTGCGTCAAGCCGAGAAAAGTACTTTGCGCCCGATATTTCGCTTTCAATGTCTTCCCGGGATGGCATCGGGTAATGTTCCCGCATTATGCTTTTGTTTATGGCCCTTGGATCCAAACATATGCGAAGCCGGCCATCCTTCTTTCTTACTACAACTAAAGGGCTTACCCAGTCGGTAGGCTCGTCCACTTTCGCAATGATAGAGGCCCCTTCCATGCGGTTCAGTTCTTCGCGAAGCGGTTCCTTCATCGCCAACGGTACCCTTCGGGCAGGCTGCACCACTGGAACGGCATCCCGTCGCAGTACCATCTTGTACAGTCGCTTTACGCAGCCGGTTCCGCGAAATAGGTGGGGAAAAGCCAGCTGGGGAGCGCCTTCTTCGCTCGAGTCTACTGCATTCACTGTTTGAATCAGTCCGAATTCCCGACATGCTTTGAGACCAATGATGGCATGGCGACCTTTCTTCACAATAAAAAATGTAACGTCACGTTCTTGGCCGTTTATGCTCAGGACTTCTGTTGAGACTCCCACATGCTTGATAATGCTTCCGTTATATGCCGTTAAAACTGCTGTGCTTTTTCTTAGCTCCATTGATCGATTGGCACGCCTGAACACAGACAGAGGTAGTAGGTTGGCTTGCGAGCCAGTGTCTACTTTAAATCGCAGTTCTTGGCCGGCTATCTTGCCGCGAACTGTCCAATCTGCTCCCGCGCCGTCAGTTATGCCGCACACGCCGATATTCAAGATATCGAAGTTATCATCGGCCTTTTGTGCTTCGTCGACTTGGTTTATCTGGCGTCTTCTGCAATATGCCGCGAAGTGGTTCTTTTTCTTGCATGCGTAGCAAAACTTTCCGCGAGCCGGACATTCTTCTGGCGCATGAGTTCTTCCGCATTGACGGCATCGATATTGTTTTTTGCTGTCTCGTTCAGTTTCCCTCGTGTACTCTACTTGCAGCCTTTCCTTCGACCATGATGCATTTTGCTGCGCAGAAACTTCGGCTGCTTTGCACATTTGCTCAGCTTTCTGCAAGCTAAGGTCCTTCTCGCCAAGTAACCTCTGCCTGAGCTTTTTGTCGTTGATGCCAAAACCACTTGGTCCCTTATCATGGATGGTTCAAGCTCTCCAAAGTTGCAGAGTTTCGCTTGCTTCTTGAGATCCCGCAAAAAGCTTTCAAATGGTTCTGCCTCGTCCTGCACTCGAAGGCGGAAAACGTGCCTTTCATAAACCTCATTTCCTTCGGGGAGACAGTACTCTTCAAACTTCCTGACCAAAGTTTGATAATCTTCTTTGTCCTCACCTTCTGCAAACACGAAGTTGTTGTACACGTCCAAGGCATCGTCACCTGCGGTGCTGAGAAGTATTGCCGCTTTTACAGCTTCCTTCCTCGGCTTGTCTGACGACGTCGCTGTGATGTAGAGTTCCAACTTCTGCTTAAACAGTAGCCAGTTTCTTCTCAAGTGTCCAGAAAGCTGCAACGGCTCCGGGGGCTTGACGGCGTCCATTCTGCTGCCGCGACAAACACTTCTGACACCATGTATCGCGTTTGAAGTAATGAACCGAGGCGACTTGTTGCTGAACAAAGAATGACCAACTGGTCGTTTATTCATACGCTTATGTACTTGCGTAGGCACCGAGGGAAAGGAGAGCCAGGGAAAGAAGTGGCAAACGATATCGGCGCACATGCGCGATAGCCCATTCTGATACAAAGGTTACGCGTGCAACTTTCATTTTATCAGGGAATATACCGGTCTCTAATATGAGATTACAAATATATACTAGAGGACCTACAAGTAATGGAAGTACGGCCTTGATGGGGCGTGCACTAATATCGTCATTTCCTGGCGAGCACCCATCCTTCATTGCCTTTACAACACCTACAACTTCTTCCTCCGATCTAGGTATCAGAAACAGTGAATTGCTATTAGTGGAAGGAACATATGAAGTGATAAGCGTTAACGCTTGACTCATGCGTGAGCAATTTGGCGAACCTGCATTGAGAAAATGTTCGTTAAACTTGTTTGCAAGTGGTACACCTGAAAATCTTTTACCATCGATGTAAAAATCCAGCGGAATGCGTGCTTTGCCACCTTTTATGATGTTAGCTGTTTGCCACAATAATTTAGGACTGCTCATGACTGTGGAAAATTTGTTGTCGTAGTAAGCTGATTTTGCTTTCTTAAGATCTGAAGTTAAGTTGTTACGGAATTTTTTAAATTCCGTGAAATGAACCGGATCTTTAGTTTTTATGAAACGAGCAAACAGCCAGTTTTTTCTGTTGATACGCCTGTATAATACCGGAGTAATCCACTCTTTTCTTATCCTCCTGTGCTTTTTTATAGCCACGAGTGGAAAAGCACTGTTATAGTGGCGAAGCACTTTCTCTAAAAAAATGTTATATGCCTTACACGGGTTGCTTTCACTATATATATCATCCCAGACTACGTCAGCCATCAGTGAATGGAACTGTGCAATGTTATTTTCATTGATTATTCGTCGGAGGAATTTAGTTCTATCCATTTTTTTTCACCAAGAAAAAGAAGGCAAAAAAAGGAAGGTGATCACTTAAGCTCGTCAAAATTACACCGGATGTTATTTTATTTAAAGGTAAGTTAGTGAAGGACAAGTCTATGAGCGTTTCACAGTGTTGACTGATTCGTGTGGGCTTAGCTACAATATTTTCACAACCATATGATAACATCAACTCGAGGAGGTGCACCTGGCTAGCATTGCTTCTTAATAAATCAATATTCATGTCACCAAAGATAATAACATGTCGTTTAGTGAAGGTAGCATATTCAAGACAGGACTCAACGTAAGTAAGAAAGGTGCTAACTAATCCGTGAGGGGGTCGGTACGTGAGAAGTATAATTGTATTATGATTGGTCACACCAACTGTCTCAAAATCATCACAAACTACGGTGAATTCCGGAAGAACCCCATAATCAATGTCTTGCTTTATATACAGAGATACGCCACCGCCACGTCTTTCTTTCCTAAATGCAGAGACGTTGTCATAAGCTGTTAACTGTGTAACATCGCTATTTGATATATACCATGTTTCTGTAAATCCAATTATGTCAAAGTGACTATTTATGAGCTCGAGATCAGCCTCAATTTCAGCAATCTTATTTCTGAGGCTTTGTGCATTTAAATGATTCAAGGAAAAATATTTGCAATCGCTATTTTGATTTATGAACGTGTTAAGGGAGTCGCTAGTATAATACATCGTGAAGGTTAACAGTAACAGCAGCAATAAAAAAGAAACCAACTTAAGCAATTAGCTCAAGGTCTTGTTCAGAGGCAATCCTTGATGCCCTTGCGCCAGGTTCTTTCCTTACAAAGACCTTTCCATCGGAACACCACGAAAATTGGTAGCCTTGTTCGCGTGCTCTTGATTTGGCAAGCCATAAAAGCTTTCTGTTCAGTGCCGTCAGATTATCGAAAAAGGAAATGTCTTTATCACACTTCTTCAGAACTTCACGCTTTGCAAGCCAGTTTACTTTCACAGATTGTCGGGAAAACCTTATGAGAATGATTGGCACTTTGTTCACACGTGCTGGCAGGCGATGCAAACCGTCCACATCACACTCATTCAGCAGGGGCAGCTCGAGTTTCTGAGCAAGATTATTCAGTTTTCCGAGAAGGTTTTCTTTTTCGGTGAAAGATATGCCGTGAATTTCCATGTTGTGACGCCTACTGTATTGCTGCAATTCGTTTAGTTCCTTAGTTAGCCTTGCAACTTCATTTTTGTCTTGGTGTGCCTCTAAGACTTCTGCTCTCTTGCTAAGGCTCTCGATCTGCCCCTCATGTCTGTCAGACGTTTGTAGGAGAGCATCATACTTGTCTGACACATGTTGAACAAACTTTTCAATGTTACCGACAGTTTCCTTTAGGTTTGACAAGTCTTCCACTTTGGCAGTTAGATTTACCAGACTGCCATTAATCGCAGCAAGTTGCTTAATGACAGTTGAAGGTAAGTCATTGTTACGTTGCACTTTGCGCGAAGCGGTCATGCGACATGTTGGACACTTCAATGTGTTCTTTGCTTCTTCATTTTTCGTCTTGAACGCGCGTTCACTTATGCCAGAACTTATACACTTATATAGTACTATTTATTTAGTACGACACTATCCGGTTCACAGGCGCTGTGACACTCAGAAAGTGCTCATTCATCTGGAGCGGCAAGGACAGAGACAGAGAGCAGGCACCTGGAGAGGAGAAGCCGGTACTTTGCGACGTCAGCATTGACATCACACCAGGCGCCTTTGTCGGCGTTGCTGGGCTCGTGGGAAGTGGAAAGAGCGCATTGTTGGCAGCTGTGCTCGGCGACCTGCGCTGCATCGAGGGAGACATGCGTGTTGGTGTAAGCTCATCCATTGGTATTCGATGGCGAAAGCAGCACAAGGAAGCTGTAGAACGCGGGCGCGTCCTTTATTTCAAAATTCGAAACGTAAGTGAGAGCAGAAATGATGTCATCACACAGTAAAAAAAGTCTAGTTTAGCGTAGCTTTCCGTCGCTTTTTGGTAGCACCTTAAAATGCGTAGATAGCACTCGGTGGTGCCTGTAGGCTTCGTACGTGCCTACGGACAGCCATAAACTATTTAAGACTATCAGTAGGTGTGTAGTGTACTAAAGGGATAGCTTCTCCGATTCTAGCACAAAATGTGTTGTGTCAACCAAACAAAAGCAAACAAGCAAGCAAGCAAGCAAAAAAATGAATATAAAAATAATTCTAATCACAAGTTCGCCACTTTTCTACGCGGACAGATCACCCCGTAGTTAGAATTAGCAGTGTTGTGGCGAAATATTCTGAAGCCTAACAAATAACGTTAGTGTTTCTTTCTGCTTTTGTACATATTTTGCTACCGCAAGTCGGAATTATAACTAAGACTAGGCCTAGCCGTGTGCATTTCATTAAATGTCTGTGTGGCTGGCCAGCAATGAAAAGCGAAGGCTACTGATGCGACAACTGTCTGTACTTTTGTTAGGAAAGCAAGGTTTCGCACGTTGCGGACATTGTTGCGGAACAGGAGGAAATACGGAACGTTGCATTGTGCAACGAGGAGCCAACAAAGCGCCAGAGCTAATGCTGGGACTTTGGATTGAACAAAGCTTTCAGCTATATTTCACTGCACAATTCAAGTGGAATAGTTGCTGTGTTACCATACACCTATAAAAGGGAAGTGTAGGAATGAAAGCGTTAACGTTGCGTACACATTACCGTAATATCTCCATGCATGCCATTTCATTATTTTCATACCCTTCAGGAGTATAGCATGCTAAACATGCCTCCAGGCAAACACCTCCAGGATTCACCGAAGAGCCCCTCTCGCTCCAGAATACCCTGCACCGCGACTAACCAACTCTGTAAAGTGCACGGAATGCTGGGGCTCTTCTCAGCCGATCTGCAACTAAAGCCGGCTGCGTGTTTCAGAGAAAGCAGGATGGTTCACGTATTGTGAGCCGCTGATCCTTCTGTGAAACTTCCATTCAGCCGACGTCGCGCAGAGGGCGACCAGCAGTGGGCAATGGACGAGCATACCTTTCGGTTTAGCATATTTAAAGCGCTTGAAAACAACAAGAAACCGAAAGAGAGAAGCCAGAGACACCGAATGGGCGCTGATCAATTCTATCTGCTTTGTGTGGTGGGCTTTTGCTTTTCCAGTGCTTTAAGTATGTCAAACTACTCAAACTAGCCCAGTTGTCTGCCTTAATTACCTTTCTCTCGTGCTATATACTGGTTGTATGACGAGACCCGCAACTTTCGCACTACTGTACGCCATTGTGAAGATGCAGCGTAGTGCCTATAGAAATAACACCAGCATAAGTAACACCCGGAAGGTGAGAGATGGAAATTCAAGATGATGAGCAAAACAAGAACAAGTTGAAAGCGGGAGCCAATGTTTCGACAAGTGGACTTGTCTTTCTCAAGGCGACATATGCTTTCCTCGGCACAGTGTATATAGGTAGGCTTCTTCTAAAGGGGAGAGGGGGTAATGCGGGTGGGTGCGGCAACAAGCGAAGGGTGTGTCAGCGGCAAGGGTGTAGAATTGAGAATTAAGGAGCGCTGCGCAGAAGACCAGTCACACGGCCGTCTGTCAGCCACGTGTCAACGGCTGTGTGCCAGCCGGCGTGTCAATGGCGTGCACAGCATCTTTCTATGTGCGTCCCGTCCTCTATTGTGCTGTCCGGTGTACGTTTTCAGCGCTGTTTTTACATTCTCCTTCTATTTATTACCTGCCTCGCTGGTGGTCGTGGGCTATCGTGTCTCTGAAAGAGATATTAGAAGGAACGGCAGAAACCGGTGCTCGTGAAAAAAAATATATAGAAAATACTGAAATGGAATAAATAAATGACTAATTAAAAGGAACAAGAAAGGAAGAAAGAACTGTTTTTCACATAGGAATGTAAAATAAAAGAAAGATCATTACAAAAATAGTGAAATCATAACAAATATGTCGGTAACATAAGTATACTAATGTAACACTATAACTGAAAAACGACTCTTCTCGAATGGAGAGCATGGTTCTACTGTTTCTAGCTGGACGAGAGGATTTATATACTATGTAATTAGCAAGACGGAAGTCACCACGTACTCTAGCCTCTTGTATTCACAGCACAGAGTAGCTGTATTGTGCTACTAACTTGCGCAGCAGATTTGGATCGAAGGCTTTTAGCGTTCCACTGAAATATTGCGACACTTTAGTAACGACTATTCAGGATTGCCATCTGGTAGCACTTATGTGGACAGCTGGCGCATTAATGGCTCCATAGACAACAGTGCCTTTACCTTTGGAAGGCTGTTCGGTTGAGGTAGAGCTGTGACAATTCCTCGAACTGCAGCAAACAGCACGGGTCGAATCATCTGTCCAACACTGAGTGGCGCGGCTTTATCCTGGAATGCCTATGTTCCAGTCGCCGTCTGATGTGATCGTTGAGGGGTGTTCTGAGAAGATCGCTGAGATTGTCTTAGGTTAGGTCGTAGATACTGTTGCGATGTGTGGCCTTCAATGGCCGTAGCAGAATGATGACTCCGCTCTCTCTGAGACCCTTGCGCAGCTTGCTATGAATACGATGCTTCTTTTGATTTTTGTTCAGTTGCTGTAAACTGGCGATTATTCGCTGGGCTAACTGCATCTAGATTCGGAAGGGGCTCCTTGTATAGTGGTTGCTTCCCATGAACGAATTCATGTTTACGTAGCATGGATGTGGCCTTGTTCTGTGGACATCCTGAGAAAGAAGCCGTATGACTATCCGCATAATTTGCACATTTAGGTTGTCTCACAGACTTGCATTCCGCATGCTCATGGTTCTCAGAGCAGATTTTACACCGACGTGTCCAACCAGTTTTTTGCCAGGTGTCCAAACCTCTCACAACACCTCAAGGCAGGACCAAGGTATTCTGCCACCGGGTGGCCGGTGAAGCCCAAGTGGATTCTCGTAGGCATTGGCTTGTCATCTCTGAAGTGAAGGATCGAATTGTGCAAAGAGCGCGATCCAACCGTACCATCCTCCAGACGGTAGTATCTTGTTTGTGGCAGACTGATTTTGCTCCAAAATCTTTCAAAATCTAGAGCAGTTGCCCTTCAGTGTACTGAAGTGGCACATGACGAATCTTTCCGACATTTCAAGTGTACGAAGCCGGTATGTAGGGCTTAGCTCTTAGTCCTGCGACTTCGTGCAGTAAAATCAGTTTTTTCGCTGATGCCACTGAGGTAAGACTCACTGAAAAACTGCCGTCTCTGTTTACTCGGAACATTAGAACTTTTTCCTTTGCCGCCGAGACAATCATGCAGTATGATTTGGATTCACGTGCCAAAAATTGTGTCCTTCTGATGGTCGGAACACTACCAGGATTCCTTCTCTTCTTTTCTTTTCGTAGGTGACGAATTTGACAGATTCATCACCACAGTCAATGACTCCATATTCGCTTACGTCATAGTTTGAAGGACTGTCGTTCTCCTGATTGGATGTCTCATCAAGACGAAGTCTCTTGGTCTCACCTTCGCTGGGCTCCACCATATGATCATCGCATCAGCGCTTTGATCAACACTCTAAAGCAAAATTACACGCTTTGGGTTGTATCTTGCCACACAACAATAAACATAATCTGTCTCGTCCGTATTTCCTTTCTTTAATGCTGCGAGCCCGGTACTTCCCAGTAATGAACTGCAAGCGCCTTATCAGCATGACATAGCGTTCCCGACAGGAAAGTAGCGGGCGCGGCGTTTTCAAGACAGGAAACGCAAGCAAGGCAGATGACGATTATTGTTGTGTGGGAAGAAAGAACCGAAAGGGTGTAAAATATTTTTAGAGTGTAGCCGTGCTGGCTTGATGATGTCATGCACACGGTGTATGTTGGCAGAATCGTGGACGCGTTCCTGCGATGCCCTCACGTGCCTCAAAACACGCTGGCGGTCATAGGGCTCGTGCCGCCGTTCTCGGCTGCCGACCGCCGTCGCGGTTGGAGACGTCTGCGAGGGAAAAGGCAAACAGTCAAAGGAAGGTAAAGTCGTCAACCTGTCTACACAGAGCGCTCACTTCAATATCGCTCCTATCAATTGCATTCTCAAGTTTTTGCAGCCTGCCACTTTATCTATGCACTCTAATTTCTTCTCAGTGGTTAGCAATCTGTTCCGTGCTTGAATCATAGTGGACTCGGATGAGGCCTGTTTCTCTTGCATTAGCGAAATGTTAAACACAATTGTTTTTTGCGTTTATAATAGTTCCTGGAACATTGAATCCGTAATAGGCCCAGGGTTTACCTCGACATTAACTGACAATGAAAGCAAAAGACTTGCTAGGGCAAAACAATTATTTAGTTTATAATAGTGTGTGGACTCCGCAACACAATTAAGCAAGGATCGTCACTACGATAACCAAATTTCCAGCCACCAACCTGCACAAGTAGGGGCACACTAGGTGACATCGTCACGACTTGGTTGCCGTGTCCACTTCTACTAAAAGGTACAGTTTAATGCAGCACCAACCTGCAAGTATCGAACTTGGTTACACTTTCTGCGATGCCGCTTGTCACCACTACCACAGAGCAAATGCACCGATGCTAGCGGAGCCTTGTTCATTTAAGGTAGCTCGATGACGTCACCGCTGGATGTAATCGTGGAACGATTCCTCTGTCAGCACCGGTGCCACGTGGGTGATGTTTCCAGGGAAGGATAGCTGCAACTGCAAGTATCGAAGAACTTGGTTACACTTTCTGCGATGCCGCTCGCCCACCACCACCGCAGAGCAAATGCAGTGGTGGTGGTGGTGGCGAGATACATAATATTGTGTCTAATAACAACACACCTACCTAGTCACTATCTGAATTCTTAAATAACCACGTGTCAAAGATAGCTATGACGCTACCATGTTTTGTTCAAGACACGCCGCACTTCCTTCGAATTATCTACGGCATCAACGCCAACCAAATCCTTTGCGACCGCGCAATTCTAGTCACTTTGGTAGTTTCTGCCCTTTACACTAACATACCCATGACTGAATGAATTGAAGCCGCATCGAAATCCCTCGCAATCAATCCCCAAGCAACCGCTTCTAAGTTTACCTGTCGCGCCTTAGGTTGGTTCTCACGCTCAACTATTTTGAATTCGATTCTATTCACTACCTGCATACTTTCGGCACTAGCATGGGAACACCATTCGCTCCCACGTACGCGAGCATTTTCATGGGACAGATTGAAGCTGTCCTACGAAACAGCCTACAACAGAATCTGACTGACCTCCAGCCTTTATAAAAAAAATATTCTAATGCACTACAAACATAAAGAACGTCCTACGAAAATACCACCCAATATTATCAAGTAACGAGCGTCTCAGAAAAGCATTCCCGGAGGTATCAAGGGTTACCTATCACCGCAACAGAAACTTTAAAGACAAGTAACTGCACGCAAAAATCAGCCACCATTGCTCCTGCGTAATAAAAGCACGTTGTCAACCCAGGGGCAAAATCTGCAGGCACTTTCAAAGTGACATCAGAATTAAAAGCGCCACAAATAGTTATACGCACGAAATCAAATGCAGCTTTACTTGTACAAGTTCCGATCTTATTTATATGCTTGAATGTTCCTTCTGTAAGAAACAATATATCGGTGAAACGTGGCAATCTACGAACGTCATCTTAAATGGACATCGCGCGGACACAGCGAAGAAGCTTTCCAAAGCCGTCGCCGAGCATTTCAATAAACCAGGTCATAACTTTGATGAACTTAAACTCTGCATCTTACAGTCAAATTTCCGTTCTAAAAAAGAATGAAAATACAGAAAATCATACCTTATCCATAAGTTCAGGACATTGCAACCCATAAGCATAAACGTTTCAAAGGGAGCTTGGTAGCGTGGTAGCTTGGTAGCTTGGAGCGTGCTTACAAAGGGGCTTGGCTTCAAAGGGAGCTATGCTAAATTTCAAGCTAGAGGCGGCAACACTTCGTTTGGTTGCTTAGTTCTTTGTTTTTATTTCCTTTCTTTTTTTCTTTTATTTATTTATTAATTTATTCCATTTCAGTATTTTTTGTATATATTTCCTCCCGAGCACCGGTTTCTGCCGCACCTCCTAATATCTCTTTCAAAGACACGATAGCCCGCGACCTCCAGCGAGGCAGGTAATAGAGGGCTGCCATGCACGCGTTGACACGCCGGCTGACACACGACCGTTGACACGTGGCTGGCAGACGGCCGTGTCACCGGCCTTGTGCACAGCACTCATTTATTCTCAATCCTACACCCTCGCCGCTAACACACCTTCGCTCATTGCGGCACCCACCCGCTTTACCCCATCTCCACTTTAGAAGAAGCCTAGCTATATATACCATGCCAAGGAAAGCATATGTGGCCTTGAAGAAGACAAGCCCACTGGTTGATACGTAGGCTCCCGCTTTCCCCTTGTTCTCGTTTTGCTCATCGATCCGCATAAATAGAAAGTTAACATTTGCATCCTCCGGGACAATCACCATGACGCTGGCGTTGAAGCACGCAGGGTACTTTTCCTTGTTAGCAGTCTCGTATTTCGTACTTCATAAGTTATAACCAGCGAATTCCTTCCAGGCTCCTCACATTGTGACCTTGAAAGTAATGGTTATCAGTGATTCTTACGTCTCAAAGTTAAAATCTCGATACCTCCAAAATTTGCCAGACGTTACTGTCAGGTTCCTCGCATGCTTGTGTAGTCTTGATTTTAAAGTCATATTTAAATGCAGGGTAGTGTGGCTTACCTGCCTCAGACGGCTTGCATCTTCAACATGACTATTCGAGACAACGTGCTCTTCGGCAAGCGCATGGATGCTGGCCGCTACTGGCGCGTCCTTGAAGCCTGTGACCTCACGAGGGATCTCGAGCTGTTGTCTGCTGGAGATCTCACCGAAGTCGGAGATAAGGTGTGGCCCTCTAAGGTTGCCTGTGTCCTAGTTTTGGTCTATTATTATTATTATTATTATTATTATTATTATTATTATTATTATTATTATTATTATTATTATTATTATTTCGCTTATTTTGTGCCGAGCTCTCTTGACATTGTGATTTTCCTTAATCATCGGCTAAAATGTTTTCCCCATCAGCCACCAGCATTCTTGGTGTCCCTTAGAAGGTTAATGTACTGGGTCACTTTTCAAGAACAACTTTTGCTAAAAAAAATAATACATATTGGGTCTCAACGCTGTCTTATTCATAGGTCGTTCTCATTGCGTAGTTGGGAAATCAGCATCGTGGTAAAGGTTTTGTTTGCAGAAAAGATTCCTCTTGACTTTCGCTTTTAGCACTCTGTTCTGTTCCGGTTTCTCTCGCTGCATTTTCTGACCATGGAGCCACAATAAGGTTATCAGAGCTGCACACGATATGCTCTTGTTCTATTAGACGAGTGACTTGGACGTAGGCTTCACCAATGAATGTGTGCATGACAATGTTAGCTTGACTATATTAACTTGTTTGTCTACTGGAAAATACTAAATAATTAATATCTCAGTCGTAGTTCAAGTACGGAACATTAATAGGTAAACAATAATTATTCTAGTAGCGATAATGTGTTATGGTCAGACATTTAGTTCCGACAGATTTGTTTCGTTTCTACGCCAGGTCACTTGCTTTGACAAACCAGTTTTTTTACTTATCTTTTACTCGCATCTTCCTGGTGATCATTGTTTTACTCTTATTCTTGATAATGCTATTCGCATTTTTTATCAGGCAGTATAGATGGATGAGTCGGCAGGTTATTATTTCGCTTATTTTGTGTCGAGCTCTCTTGACATTGTGATTTTCCTTAGTCATCGACTAAAATGTCTTCGTAGACGAACAGCACGAAACGGACGAAAGACACACCCAACACAGCACTCGTGTTGTCCGAATCCTTGTCCGTCGTCGGTTTCGCGCTGTTCATTTACGAAGACTTCTTTCATTTAAAGCTTCAGTTTCTGTTGTCATCACGGAGCCATGATTACGTCTCGTCTTCATTTTTTGTAACCGTAACGTCAAGAAACGCAGCGAAGCGCAATCTGCCGAGACCGTGCAATACGCCGCATATATGCCCCGTTCTATACTGACGCGTTGCGATTGCGTTATAGGCGACGGGGGTGAGTGTAGTTTCCGTGTGGTTGCACTTTGTTTTTTTTTCTGCGTGACCTACCTCGGGCAGGGCGAAACCCTGAGCGGAGGCCAGAAGCAGAGGCTGGCACTGGCACGTGCGGCGTACAGCGACAGTGACGTCTACCTCGTGGACGACACTCTCAGCGCCTTGGACGTGCACGTAGCCGCCAAGGTCTTTGCGCGGGTACTGGGACGAGATGGACTGCTACATGACAAGGTACTGGCTTCACGTGACCACCTAACGATGGCTTAATGTTGTCCCAGAGGTGGCCAGTATGGAAACTTGTGCCATTTGTTTCGGCATGTGTAATCCCAAAGCCGCGCGAAATACGAGAACGGAACGATGATGCCTGCGTGCAGACGTGCAGCGCCCGTGCGTGTGTGTCTGTCTCTGTTCTCTGTCTTCGTTGGTTCGTATCTTTCACGATGCATTCCCACAAGGCAGCTATTCTACCATGAACTGCATCATCTGGTGCTGAAATTGAAATTAAGATCCCTTAAAACTAAGCAGAAAGAAAGAATGCTGCACCATACGTGGCACATTTTTGAGAATGTTTATCCGATTGTGCTTGTATTTGTTGTATCGAACAAACAAACACGACAATAAAAAACAAGAATGAAAATAAACAAATATATGTTGCGGTATTGTAAAATGGCGGAATTCTAAAAACTCATTCGAAGGAGTTGAGAGAAGGGGAATTCGCACTCTGAAGGTCAGTTTATTCACATAAGTTAAGGATGTTTTTAGATAGTTAATTTTTGCAGTACACATTAATGAGCGATGTTATAACACTTTTGAGGCAATATAGTCAGTTTAGTCGGAAATATTATATGCACCGTAAAGCGTAAAGTCCCTGTTACGAGTAAGGGCTTCTACAATATTCACTCGACGAAGTTATTGTTTGGAAGTTCTTGTTCTTGTCTACACGGAAACTAATTTTCAGAATTTTAAAAATTAATTTACTGTTCGACCCTTCTCTGTCGACAGACCCGCATCATGGTTTGTAACCAAGGCGTGTTCCTGAGACATGTCGAACAGTTATTCCTCGTGTGGAAGAAACGAGTGCTGCCATTCCGAACCTTGCCGGAGCTGATCAACGACCGCAGGGCGCCGAAGACGCTGCTGTTCGGGAGCAGGCCGGGTTCATCGGTCGCTGACAAGCGGGACAGCGGGTAACTATAGAATGCGCATCCTACACTCTGCCGTGCACTCCACTGCCGTCGACACATCGTCATCATCATCATGTCCACTACGGACCAAAGGTCCCTCCCAGGGATCTCCAGTTACCCTTGTCTTACTGACATTACCCCTCTCATAGTGTGGCCATTGTATACTTTAGGTAGCAATGCTGTACCTATATGCCTTTTGAGTGTCTGGCCTGCGCACAATTTCTCAGAGTGAGGTAGAAATTAAAGAGCGAGAGATTAATTTTTCTTTCCTGTCTTGCAGATATCACGAGGAAACGATGGACGAATACAGCGTTTCCGGAAAGCTCATCGCAGTTGAAACACGAAATAAAGATTTAGTAGGTATAACCAATTCTTTCTTTCTTCGATGCATGCCATAGTAGACAGAATCCCACGCTTTTATTGGAGCGCTTGTCCTTCTTTTTCCCGTAACCCTTGCAGTGAGTGTTCCCAAAAAGAAAAAAAAAACGGAAGGAAAAATAAACATTACTTGGGAAGCGGGACTCGTTTCTAATGCGTTCTAGTGGTTTCTAGCTTTCTAATGATTAATGTTACAATAAACTAGCTCACTATTGCTTTTATTCACCTCTTATCCACAGTGATAATGAATAGCGCGGTAAACAAGGGATGTTCGTGCCGTGTTTCTTCCTCGTCCCTTGCTCATCGCACCATCCTGCGCCAGTACAGAATACCAACTCGTCCGCCATTCAGTACTTCTTAGTGGTGGTAGGTCCATGGCTGGAATTTTTACTGCTTAGCACTAGGTGTGCTATCCCCTCTGCGGGCCTTAATCCGAAGAATCTTAAACATATATAAAGATTGTATAAGATTCAGGAGCACGTTCAAGAACTAAGGAAGATAAAATGAGTCCGGAGCCGTCAAATAATTTGACCTTCATATAGCCCATTCTGCAACTGTAAAATAGAATTCATTGACAGTTATTTTTTGTCATTGTGCTTTTAATGCCTTAAGGTCCGCTCTACATATCGTCGGATTGTGCACATTGAAAAGAGGAGAGGCGAGAATGTGCCTTGAGACACTGATGTCATCGGCGTGCCCGGTAGGAGCGGGTCGACCTGCGGGAGTCACCGCCAAACCCCTTTTGCCGAGTTGAGGGTCGAATTGGCCGAGAGAGAGGAACACGAAAGCGAGCGCGCGAGAAATCTCGTCCGAGTGTGTAGTTCACAGTTGTGCACTTGGGGTCGCAGCAGACGCCAGGTAATTTGTCCCCGAAGCAAGCTCTCTCGGCATAACGACTAGGTGTTCTACCCACTTTCCTTGCTGTATATAAGATATGTAAATATTGTAAATATATTCATTTTACCAAGAGCTTGGTCATCTTTGGCGGCTACGAACATCCGCCGTCTGGGGTGGGCGGCTACAGGCGGGAGCAGCCTGTGGATATTTACTGATGCTTGCGGGCTTCGTGGCATCACTCGTTTCGCCACACCTGCCTTTCGAACCGACGAACGAAGTCTATTTCCCGAAGAACACGAGCCCGCCGTGGTTGCGCAGCGGCCGAGGTGCGACGTTGCTATACCCGAGGGCGCGGGATCAGATTCTGGCCGAATTTCAATGGGCGGCGAAATGCAAGAACGCCCGTGTACCATGAATTGGGTGCACGTCAGTAAACCCCAGGTGGTGAAAATTAATCCTGGGTCCCCCAATGGGGTGGGCCTCATCATCAGATCGTGGTTTTGGCACGTAAAAGATCAGTATTTAATTTTAAATTTACCATAAATAGTAAGCGTCACGTTAACCAATGTTGGCAAACTTTAGAAACGGGTACTGCATGTTCAAACACGCGTAAGAACTGAACGAAAAAAATGTGGTGAAACGAGCTACATTCAAGCGGCGAAGAGAGGACTGCATAAGTGCCCGCGAGGGAGAACAGAAGGGAGAAAGTTTATGCTTGTGGCCAGTTTATGTGTTTTTGTTTTAGTGAAAGCAGCAGAATATAGCTTACTGAGCACCCGTCCCTTGCAACATCGTTATTAATGAAACGAAGATGCCAAGGAGGCGCAGTATATACAGAAAAAGAGCAAAAGAAAAATACCCGACTGGATTGAAACGCCAAACACTATATCATTCGCTAGATAATTGATTTTCATCAGTAATTTGTGCGAAATTAAACTACGCTAGCCAACCGTAAGAGATAAAAAGCAGGTAGCGCTAAGTATTACTTTATCGATTTCAATAGATGCAATTGACCGAGAGAAAGAAAGGAACGCTTTGGCAACATCCATCGATAGGAGCACTACGCCTCCCTATATTCATCAAGAATGAGTGATACAAACAGAGATATGGAATACAGGAAGAAGGGAAAGAAAGAAAAAAAATCAATATGACAGCCCACTAACCCTAAAACAATGAGAAAGAATTGAGTACGGCAATAGCAACATAATCAATCACTGAGGTCACAGTAGTTATTTAAGAAATTATAAAAATAGTGAAATATTGTCCGAAAACTTCTCAATTGCAAACAATTCGGCAGACACACTTAAGAATGATTACGTGTGGAAATGCGAAAGCATTGCACCGTTTGTAGACCTCGGAACGTCATGAAAGAGCTCCTTGCACGCACGCACTATAGTCGTCCAGAATCGTGGAGCGGGACTTCACCTCTATCGTTCAATGGTGCGCACACAGTACTAATCCCAAAAGGCAAAGATAGCAATAGATTACGTAAAGTAACGGGATACAGGCCAATTACGTTGACAAATGTCGACTACAAGGTTTTCGTGAAAGTTCTTGCAGCCAGGCTGCAGGGAGTTATACGGAAGTTAGTTGCGCCGCATCGGGCATGTGGCATCAGGGGTAGGAAAATATTTACAAATATTCATACAGCTAGCAGCATCTTAGAATATTGCGATAGCGTTCTCCTCAAGGTAGCGATGCCTCAAATAGATCTAGCTAAGGCTTTTGACATGGTATCACACAGTGCTCCCCTTTTATTGATTAATTATGTAGGACTTGGTTCCGTCATGCGTAAAGGCATCAAAATGGCATATCAAAGCTCGTGTACCGATTTAATTGTTAGTGATGAACTGCCACAACGCATACAAGTACTCTCTTCCGTTCGACAGGGTTGTCCGTTAAGTGCTTTACTTTCTGCTTTATTTTTGGATCCGCTCTGTAGAAAAATAGTTAATCAGTGGGTTCAAGATACAATCCCCTGAAGTTCGTCTTCTAGCTTATGCCGATGATGTTGCCCTATTCGCTGCGGCTAAGGAGAGTGTTAGCTCATTATTAATAATTACTGAAAGGTTTTGTGAGAAAAGTGGCAGTGAAATCAATAAGCGAAACAGTATTGGTCTCTGGCATGGCCATTGGAATGCGACGCCCGTTGTTTTTGAAAATATCCGGTGGTTCACGACACCTAGTACTTATCTGGGGGTACCTTTGGATGGATATCGTGAGAACGAGTCACTCTAGCTCGAAAAAAAAAACAGATGAAATGCGTGCGATGGCCGAAGCATGGGGTGGCCTTGAATTGTCTATTTTTGCACGTGCCACTATTTGTAACGTTTTTCTCGCTGCGAAAATTATGTATCTTCTGCAGGCACTGTATTGTACACGTAAGCACAGTCAAAAATTTCACCGAATCTTTGCCACGTTTACCTGGTGTTCTACGTTGGAGCGAACATCACGGACAAATTTGTTTCGTCGAGTAAAGAAAGGTGGTCTGTCGGTGTGCCACTTGTTTCTTCAGCAATTGTATCGTATTTCATATTAATAATGGACGAAAGAGACCCGTTTTTGTGTTCTTTTTTCAAACCATGTTAACAGTTTCTATGCCTGACTTTTTTGTTTCTTCAGCCATTGGCCCTCATTACACAATTTCAAGGTTCTTGCGTGAAGTTGTAACGTCCTATCGCTTCCTTAGGGCAAGATTTTCCCTTGTGTATCTCTCCAATGTAAAAAGAAAGCGTTTAATGAAGGATATCATAGAGAGTGTGTTCTATGTTCCACTGCATCGGTTATTGTTCCAGAAGGACTTGGGCAAGACGTGCTTAAAGGGGTTCAAAATATGTGGATACCGGCAAACGATAAAACATTTTTTTTTAAGCTTCACACGGGAACCTTGCCTGTTAAAACGGGCTTAGAGGAAAGAGGGATTTATGTGCCATGGGGAAGCAGATGCTTTCTGTGCAACAAGGCTGAAACGATCGAACTTGTCTTCATTGATTGTAATAATGCCATTTTCTTTTGGGATATATTACAGAGAACATTAAAGATAGACCTACCCCTCACTACTGAAAAGATCTTGCGCCAAAAAACAACACACACAAGAAAGACGACGACACCACCAAGCACCCGTGGTGTCGTCGTCTTTCTTGTGTGTGTTGTTTCTTGGCGCAAGATCTTTTCAGTAGGCAAGATCACCAACTAGCCCAGCAGTTAACTCTTCTAAAGTATGCCCCTAAATCCACACGGCATTCGTTTTTTACCACCTGAACGCGATTTTGAACAGATGGATGTTATCTTTTTACTTGGGCTGTACGCAGTCTGGCGCAGTCTGTTGGCATACAGACAGTGTGATGGTAAAGGCCGATCTGTGTATGAATATTTTGTGGAAATGGTTGTGAAGGTACGTGCCATGTACAAAACGAATGGCTGTGACGAATCTGGGGTGTCAGTGCTTGATACTTTAACTCATATAAAACGAGTGTGATCTATGATCACAAACTCTTCTGGTGCTCGTAGCCAAGCTGGAAATAAAGAGAGAGAGAAAAAAAAAGCCGCCGTGGCGTCGAGGAAGCGTGCTCGCCTCGCACCCCGACCGAATGCACCGAAGTTTCTTTTCAAAGCCGTTTATTTACCTTGTTTAAAAGAACCTCCCCTAGAAATTTTAAGTCAATCTCCCATCATTTATTGATGTGTTTTCAAGGCGAAAGCCTTAGATGTTTCAAGGTCGTGTTGTGGGGTACAGCAAATATCACGTGACCCAAGGAAGGCCAGAAGCGAACCAAAGCATGTACAAGTGTGTATGACATAAATTGTGATTAGCAAAGTTAATTAAGTAGTGATTGTAATCACGAGGGCTAGGGTGGACAAATGTGTGTTAAGGAGGAATAGGGAGGATTACAGAAGGCTTTACAAAGCTTTCGCGTCTCTTAGGCGATAGCTAAGGACCCCTGGGGGCTTTTACTCTGTGCCGTAGGCGATTTTTGTTGCCCACTTTCGGTCACGCCCACGCCAACAGATTTCCGCATAATGGGGCATATAATCTTTTCACACGAAAAATGTTCTACAAAGAGGAAACCAAGTAAGCTGTTTTTTTGCTAAAATAACGAGGGTGCGAGGAGCCTGGCAGAGTAGCGACGCACAACCACTGGGGCACAGGCGCTAAGTAGAAGACACCACAAATGACACAGAGCAGGCGATAGAGTAAGATAGACAGAGGTATGGACTCGCATAACAATGCCGATTGACTAGTGTCCGGACAATTCAAGCATGGTGTAGCAACGAGTGGGTGTTGTTAAATCCAGTACTACACTTAGCAACAACCGCGCAGCACAACGGTCGCTGGGAACCGCTCCCACAGATTGACAGAACGAATTAGCGAGTCTTGATTTCTAACATCGTTTTCTATGTTATGTTCCTTGTGTCAGTGTCTCACTGTTCCTTCTGCAGACTACCGTTGAGCTGCTCCGGGCCCTGGTGACAATGTCAGGCGTCTGCTTTCCTTTGGCCATTCTCAGTATCGTGGCGCGTGCAGTGGCCGTAGCGTTGTTTCTCTGCTGGATCAAGATGTGGACCGACGCGGCCGGAACGCTGGACAACGGAGGCTACTCTGACGCCACTTGGGTCACGGTTCTGGGTGCTCTGTGCGTCTGCGACTGTAAGCGCACATCTTTGCTGCCAGTCAGTCACGCATTCCCCAATATGGTCGGACAGAAAAGTAGCCTCTAAAGTGAACGCGTGAACTTGACACTGCAGCACAGGGCAGGAAAGAAAACGATAATAGAGCTACAATGCGCGTGATGAAATCTATGTGAAGCGAACTTATTGGAAGGTCAGGCATGCCTATATGTGATTCCTGCAGCTGCGAAGAGAGGAACGAACACGTGTTGTGCTTTTGGGATCGTTATGGCGCCGAACGCGATGCTCTATATGGACTATGTTAAACCGATTAGTCAATAGATGATATTCAGAGACAAATATTTTTTGGGCTATGGCGCCGCGCGTCGTCGGCTTACAAAGCGGCGTGGGCATTCCTACGGTTCATAAAATCAGCTGGCCTCACTGACCGATTGTAGGCGTGCTGTTATGGACAGCCGAACTCCTTCGCATGATAGCACTCTCCTCCCTCTCTCCTTACTTTCTTTTCATTCCTTATACCCCTTCTACTCGCGTAGGATAGCACACTAGACGAGCGTCTGGTGTGCTATCTTCCTACTAGGGCGAATCAGAAAGTTCTTTCCCCAATGTTTTTTTTTTATCCAAATTACGGCGAAGTCATTTCAAAAGAACTTCTTCTTGGGCAAGTTGGTGTTTAGATTTCCTAGGAAATACAGTGAAATATACTTCAATAAAACTTGGTGCTGGAATAGTTGGTGATGCATTCTTTAAAACTGATGGTAGCGCTAAAAAGGAACGGACACACGAAGAAAAGACGACACGACGACGAGGAAACGCTACTGACAACTGGTTTTATTTTTCGCAAGAATACTATATTTAAAAGAATCACAATACATACGCACAACCGAACTACACCAGCCTTCTTTATCGCCATATCAAAAACAATGTCATGCACGCGAAGCGAGATGATAAAACTCCCGAGCAGCAAGAAGTGAACACAACACCAATTGAAGAAAAGCCATACCGTTATGGTTTTTCAAATTTCCCCAGAAGTGTGCGCTCAGCCGAGTACAAATTAATTGAAGCATCGCTGATGCATAGACCCGCCTTTTCTTGTATGTGGAAAGCTTCCAGCAAAACTCTAGCTTTTGCACTTGCACTTCTGCCCAGAACCTTTGCTTCTTTAAACCGTGGCACGCACTCGCAAACCATCACATGTGAAACTAAATTCGCAAGTTTGTCTTGTTTTGTTATGTTTTGAGAGTGTTCCCTTAAGCGGTCATTGAGGCAACGCCCCGTCTGCCCGATATAGCACTTGCCGCAGGACAGGGGAATAAGGCATACCACTCCTAGGGCACACCTGATGAAGACATCTTCATGCTGCTTTTTGCAGCCGCGCTGACCTTCACCGCAGATGCGGGGGCACAGCCTCGCCAACTTGTTTGGCGCAGAAAAAACAAGCGGCACGTTGTGCCTGCTGGCCACCTTTTTGAGGTTGTGTGAAACCTTATGAATGTAAGAAGACCAAACCTGAGGTGATGCCTTACATTCATAAGGTTTCACACAACCTCAAAAAGGTGGCCAGCAGGCACAACGTGCCGCTTGTTTTTTCTGCGCCAAACAAGTTGGCGAGGCTGTGCCCCCGCATCTGCGGTGAAGGTCAGCGCGGCTGCAAAAAGCAGCATGAAGATGTCTTCGTCAGGTGTGCCCTAGGAGTGGTATGCCTTATTCCCCTGTCCTGCGGCAAGTGCTATATCGGGCAGACGGGGCGTTGCCTCAATGACCGCTTAAGGGAACACTCTCAAAACATAACAAAACAAGACAAACTTGCGAATTTAGTTTCACATGTGATGGTTTGCGAGTGCGTGCCACGGTTTAAAGAAGCAAAGGTTCTGGGCAGAAGTGCAAGTGCAAAAGCTAGAGTTTTGCTGGAAGCTTTCCACATACAAGAAAAGGCGGGTCTATGCATCAGCGATGCTTCAATTAATTTGTACTCGGCTGAGCGCACACTTCTGGGGAAATTTGAAAAACCATAACGGTTTGGCTTTTCTTCAATTGGTCTTGTGTTCACTTCTTGCTGCTCGGGAGTTTTATCATCTCGCTTCGCGTGCATGACATTGTTTTTGATATGGCGATAAAGAAGGCTGGTGTAGTTCGGTTGTGCGTATGTATTGTGATTCTTTTAAATATAGTATTCTTGCGAAAAATAAAACCAGTTGTCAGTAGCGTTTCCTCGTCGTCGTGTCGTCTTTTCTTCGTGTGTCCGTTCCTTTTTAGCGCTACCATCAGTTTTAAAGAATACAGTGAAGTCAACATATGCGATAAACGCGAAGTCAGCATATCCATTCCCAGCAGTGGACCTTCCTCGGACCGGCCCGGCCTTATCTGCCGGTAGCTCCGCGGCACGACGCCGCTGTCAGTTGTTGAAGATGGCGGTTTTGCTTTGCACGTATCCATGGCGTACGAGCAACGAAGCGTGATTCGTTTTCTGTGGAGCAAGGGGCGAACGCCCATCAAAATTCATGGGGAAATATGGAGCCCACGTATGGGGAAAGGTGTCTCGCTTTGAGAAGTGTGAGGGGTTGGTGTTGTGAGTTGGCAAAAGGTCGCGAAGACTTGCATGGGTTCGGGGAGGCCGCGTGCGTCACTGAATGGCGACACAGGGGATCTCAAATTTAGTGCTGCGATGGTACGTATGTTTGAACCGGTGTAGGGACTATGTGGAAAAATATTGTAAGGTACGTAGAATAGTACCGATGTTTCTAACTGCCTGTGTGTAACTTATTTTGGCTAATAAAAGATAGGGGTAAGGACTTTCTGATTCTCCCTCGTACTTTTCCTCCTCCTATGTGAAGCGAAGCTTTCTATAAACAGTCAATTAAGTGTTAGAAAACGAAATGTTATGCGTATAGCTGTCCTTATTGTCGTCTAAATGCAACGTGTAATCTCACGTAATGCTTATGTTTATGTACTACATTTTTATGAAGCTATGCCGCAACCGTCTAGTCGGGAAATAACTTTTGAACTACATTGTTCAGAATTCTTTTTTTATTATTATTTATAGGTACTGCGATCTGAAATCTGATCATAGCAGGGTGGGTATACATAGAAATATGCAAGGGACATGTAAACACATACAAAATGCATCAGATATGCAGGCATTTGCAAACATTGGTGAAGAATAGATAAAAACACACAAGCAAATAACGCTCACAAATTCATAACATTTGCAAGCATTTTTCAAACATTGATAAGGATCTGGGTAACAATCTCAGAATTGAGATTATTCCAGTCTGTTATTATTCTAGGAAGAAAAGAATATTTGAAACAGTTACTCCGTGCGTTCAAGGGGGTCATTGATAAAGCGTGCCTACGTCTCGTGTTATAACCTGATGAGTAAGTAAAGAACTCGGAAGTGTTAACCTTATAATGGCCGCTTACGAGTTGGAAGAGGAATCGGCAGATACGGTTGCGCTCAGTCACAGGGGGTAATCTACTGCGTCTTACGAGCTCAACAACAGACGCAGGGCCGCATGAATTGAAAACAAACCTAACTACTTTATGCTGTACACGTTCCCGTTTTTAATATTGGTTAAAGTGAATGGGCCCCAAACAATTACGGTATATTCCAACAACGGACCAATGTAGGAGTTGTACGCCAATAAACGAACACTAGACGTAGATGATTTCAGTTAGCGCCCCAGGAAAAACAGATTACGCAAAGATTTTGCAATAACAGTATCTATGTGCTTCGTCCAGGAAAGCTCATTGGGTATCCATAGGCCCAAATATTTGTACTCTGTTACCTCTAATACAAATACGTTGTCAACACTATATGCAAACTGAAGAGGTTCTTTTGGTATGTGTGATTCTCATAAAAAACAGTTATATCAAAATTAATAGACATTTGCCATTGTTCGCACCAAGCAATGACTTTTCCCAGGTCATTATTTAGACGCCCCTGCTCATCAACAGAAGATATCTCTTCATACAAAATACAGTCATCTTCATAAAGTTTCACGAAAACTGAAAGTTCTGCGACTATGTCATTAATAAATAATGTAAATAAAAGTGCTCCCAAAACCGATCCCTGGGGAACTCCAGACGCAACCTCTGCATTGTTAGAAGCATTGTTTAAGGGGACAAATTGGTGCCTGTTAGTAAGGTAGGCTCTGATCCAAGGAGGTATCTGTTCATCTTTTATATAATACCCCAATTTATGGATTAATCCGCAATGTGACACCTTGTCAAACGTTGGCGAAAATCCACGAACACAATATCTGTTTGCTCCCCTTGATTAATCGCCTGTGAGAGATCGTGCACAGTCTCAACTAATTGAGTACATGTAGAAAACCTATGTCTGGAACCATGTTGGACATCTGTAAGTACCTTGTGCTCTTCTAAGAAACCTAATATATGTTTATGAATTATATGCTCTAAAATTTTGACTGATGTATATGTAAGAGATACTGGTCGGTAATTGTCTAAGTGTGTTTCTATCAGAATCTATACAAGCAGGAGTATATGCGAATTCAGACCGTGGCACATCAACGAAATCATGTCGCGAGCTCGAAGGCGATGTTTGTTGGCTAAAATACAAGGAAACGGGGTATGCGGAGAGAGAAGCACATCACGGAAGACAGTGGTAAGGTTGACTACTGTTCGTTCGTTTCATTCCTGCGTGTTTGACGTAGTAGAAACTGGAGTAAGCACGCGCAAGTGCTTTTTCAATTATATTATTGATTTGGCAAGGCAGCAACAGCCACGCTGCGGGGGGATTCTCAAATAAAGGTTCACTTTAAAAGAACCCACTGAACTACAATTACTCCTCCTGTATTTCGTTCATGTTGCTGCGCTGCTACGTTTACTTCGTTCGCCTTAAGATGGACCAACAAGTCCATATTGGTAGCTTGATGGCCAGTAATTTTCACAATGTATTATATTTCTTCGTAGGGTATTATTTTCTCCATTCGACAAACGGCGCAGGTTTTTGAATAAGCGCATGGCTTGTCGTAACGTCTTACCTGTGTTGGTAACATCTTTCAAAAATTAGCCTGAATATATATTTTTGCAATCAGTATGAATATGGTTTTGTAGTGGTGGTACAAGCTATTCCCGATCACCGAGAATTCGCACGGCAGAGTGCTTTTGAAATTCACATGCTAAGCTTCTCTGAGCAAGTCACCCAGAGGCAGATGACACCTAAGCTGTGCAGCCACAATTCTACGTGAAAGTGTACATAAGGCACGTTGGAGCAGACCCTTAAGGTAATGTGTACTACATGGTGCCTTAAACTAAATCACCTAAAAAGTTAAGTCGAGTGTCAAAAGAGACACGTTGCTAAAGAAACGAAGGAAATGAAGACAAATATGCTGATTCGATTGTAAGGACTGTCGCCCCCCTGATGGCCACCTTCCCTGCATGGATAACACAGAATACCTGGCAGATCACCCTGGCAGAAGACGGTTTGTCGTAGTTTCGGCTCGTATGAGGAGTGCTCCTTTTCGGCGCCGCCTGCCGGCATGCCCAACACCTCTTAGACTTAATATATACTGATGGGCTTGTAGGTGAGCCATGACATTGAAGCAGCGCACTAAAATTGACACGGTCATGCACACTGAAAAAGGACATACACAGGCGCTGGCCGTCTGTTGTTTGACTAATTGTTTGTACATCTCGGGCTTGTGAGGCTACAAAGCTGCTTCTCACGTATGTCTCCGGACCGTCGGGACGCAGAGGTGTTCCGCAATAGCCCCATTCGGCTCCGGTGTGTGGCATCGGCAAGCTCGATCGTTGGTCCAGTGGCCAAAATTAATCCGCAGCCGCGAACTACGGCTTCTCCGTGGAGAAAGCTTTCTCCAACTCACAATGTTCCTGTTGCATCGGCAGTGCTGTTCGGCTCCCTGGCCGGCCTTCTGCTGGCGCTGTCTTTCCGACGACTGTCCTCGGGGCTGCACGCCGCCATGCTCCGGCGCGTGCTGCTCTGTCCGGTTTCCTTCTTCGAGGCGACCCCTCGCGGCAGATTGCTGAACCGCTTCTCCGCCGACCTCAGCTATGTCGACTGCCAGTTCTATATGACAACGAAAGAAGTGCTGCAGACTATCACGGTGGTACTTGCGAGGCTGGCGGTCGTGGGGACGCAGGCTCTTACAGCATGCCTCCTGGGACTAGTCGCCACGGGAGTCTACCTTGCCATCGTGGTGAGTGGGACACAGAAACGCTTTTCTACTCACGAGAAATTTCATAGTAACTGGTTTAAAGAGTATCTCGCTCAAAGATTATCTGGTCTGCATTAGGTGACATAATCTTGCTTTCTTCAGCATGTTTGTTTGGCACGCGATCCATCGCATCTTATTCTCTCTCTCTCTTTGTCGCAAGTCGCCAGAAAAGAAAACAATTTTTATAACCCACCTCGAATGCGGTGGGACCCTTCAGTTATTATCTAGTATATTATTAGTTATAAAGTGATTAATGCATAATTAATGACTAATTGACCGTATTATGGGATTTTACGTGCTAGAACCGTGATTTGATTACAAGTTACGCAGTAGTGGGGGTCTCTGCGTAAATTTTGACCACCTGTGGTTCTTTAGCGTGCCCCCAATGAACGGTATATGAGTGTTTCTGCATTTGGCCCCGACGGAACACAGCCGCTGCAGCCGAGATGGAACCCGCGACTTCGAGCACAGCAGTGCAGCGCCATAGCCACTGCGCTACCATGGGGGCTGTTGTCACCATCATGCCGTTGGCGTCATGCCTGGCAAATAATACCTCTGCTTTGAATGGCACCGAAAGGTTACTATGTGTGGGCCTCGGAAGTACCTCCCGAGGACGGTGTCTTTAGTATCGTCCCTTTTAAATGCTGCTTCCCGTCGTCGAAATGGAGCACCACTTTAGCTCGAAAAACCACCTCGAAGAGGCCCGGAGTGTTTGTTTTTTCCGGGCAGTGTTTCCTCTTGTCCTGACTCGTATTCGCAAATTGAAAGCCGCATGTGTGACCAGTTGTGGTAGCTCTCGAGGTCGTGGGTTCGATTCCCGGCCGCATTTTGAAGCAGGCGACCCATGGCAAGAATACTTGCATAATTATATTAGATCGGCCGTTCCTGCGTTTAGCGTCGACGTATATCGGTGTCGTGCCTCGGCGTAACCGAGCGAATGAGCACAGCGAAAGATTAAAAGATAGCGATGGCGAAGACAGCAATTGACAGCCATAGCGAAGAGAGCCCGAGGAGGGAAGTGGAGGAGGAGGGTATGGCGAAAGCATGAGGAGGAAAGCGTAGTGCAGCGGAAGACGTTTTCTGCGGCAACGATTTCTAAAAGTTGATGCCATGGTAGCTCGCCGTGGTCTGGTCACCGATGACATGCCGCGAGTGCATCCACTGATATATGGAAGCAAAGGGCTACATGAGCGGAGGTCTGTCTGCATTGGCTGCAGTGAATCGCACCCACGCGTCACCTACGCACTGCCTATCGGGATCTCCCAATTAGAGGGGCAGTCGCGTCACACTTCGCGCCGTTTGTAATGTGCCGCACGAGACAGATTGTCTGCGGCAGCCAATATATCGCGAAATGAAAACCAATATAAAAGTGCCTCGAATTCTGCATTAGCGAGTATCGTAATTGTCGGTAAATGTTTTTAATGTTTTTGTTACGGAACCCCAGGTGGTCAAAATTATTGCAGAGCCTTCCACAACTGACGGCGTTGTGTATTTCGTAGGCGAAGAGTTGATCTGAGACGTTAAGCCCCGCGAATAAATCAATCAATGAATCGATGTGATACGTATTAGGCTTGCAAAATGGCGAATAATTTGTTTTGAGTTGAGTCACGTGCAAGGGAAAGGCTGCCGCATGTCAAGGCTCCTATATGCAGACTATTCGGTGTAAAAAGTCCCGCAATATGCTACAGACGCGCTCGGAAGTCGAACGTGCTTTATACGTGGTTTGCGTGGTGTTCGCGCAGACAGTGACTGTACGGGCTTCCAACGCACTTCGCTCCCTGGAGACAGCCTGCGTGTCTCGCGTCCTGCAGCACCTCACCGAGACTCGAGACTCCATGAGCAGCGTGCGCTGCTACGGTGCCGTGGCGCTGGTCTGCCGGCGCTTCTGCCGGCTCCTCGACGGCGCCCTGAGGTACTTCTGGGCACTGGTGGCGGCCGTGCGCTTCACGCGCATCTGCGGAGGAGTCGCGGGACTCAGCGCCGTCGTCACCACGGTGCTCGTCCTGTTCTTCTCGACGGTGCCGCCGTCGCCGAGCGAGGTCGGCCTGTCGCTCAGTTCAGCCATGTCGGTGAGCCCCGTGCGCGCCGATTCGGCAGCGCAGTCGCACTCTGTGTTGCGCTCCCGCTGGAATGACGCGTCAAAATAATGCAAGAGACAATGCAGATCCAACGCCTTGTGGGAATAAGTTTTAGGTGAATCATGTTGCGAGTAGCAGGCTGTCTAGCTAGCATCGTTTGGGAGTATACGCAGTGTTGCCACATGTCGCAACGTGTCCGTGCTATCCAATTGCAATTGCGGTTTGTATAGCGAGCATGCGTACCTCTGTAATGGTCGGGCTATTGCGCTGGGAAACCCTGGTTCGAATTCCACCATCGAACATATGTCTATTTTTGAATAAAGGGTGCCGAAACGAGCCTGGACTGCAAACTTACGCGGATTCTTTAGCAGGCGACAACGAATACTTCGCATTATAACATACCGTGTGTTGGTTTGTCGCTTTCAAGCATTCCAGAAAACGGTCTTGAGAGGATGATTTGGTCAGCGACTGAACATGCGGTTGATAACGCTACTAAAGTGGCCCGCCGGAATTGAAGCGCTAAGCCAACGCCCCAGACAGCAAAAAGATAACGCAAGCTGCTCGTGGGGCCGGACCTTTGGTGACCTCGGAGACTTGACGAAAGGCGGGGGGGGGGGGGGGGCACATACACGACGCAGACGCTCTTTTTCCGACCAGTTTTGGTTTCAAGGAGCCTGCCAAGGGGAACTAATTGTTCGCGTAGCTCCCACGTGAATTCCGCTATTCCAAATTTTATCATTGAGATAGGCAGTGTCGAGGACGGGCTTCAATGTACTTATTTGCTGTAGTTACCTAGTGTTGACAATTAGAAAGTTTACAAAATGAATTACCGTATCTTCGCTAATTACGCACGTAATTGCGGAAATTGCTATGTATCTAGAGGCTGCCAATCCGCTCACTCGAATGGTAAGCACAACCGTACCGTGATTTACATTTTTCTAATTTTAAAAATTTGGTGCAGCAACGAAGAACACCCTGTATAACGCATACTATTTCCTGCTAAAATTACTAAAGGAAATTCTGGCAGTACAATCATGCGAATAATGAGGGAGGGAGTGGCCGAATACTGCACCAGGGAGATGAATTCCTGTTCTGGTGAGCGAATGTCTTGTTGAATCTTAGTGGGTCTTCCTAATTTGGTTGTACCTGGATTAGTATAGCCCCACTCGTTCTCGGCATCTTTTGCCGGTGTCAGGCGTCACTTTAAGCCTGGAAATGTAGTGCACCGGAGGAGGTGAAATTTAAGCTCGCCATCCTCAAACTAAAAAAAAAAACGCCATTCGAAGCAGTAATGAACAAATGGCAGAAGCTCCTCCTATAACTAGCGATGACGTCAGAAGGGCCTTGCAAGACGTGAAACGGGGAAAAACGGCAGGAGAATATGGAATAGCAGTCAATTTAATCGAAGATTGAGGAGACATAATGCTTGAAAAACTGGCAGCGCTCTATACGAAGTGTCTATCGCCTTCAAGGATCCCAGAAAATTGGAAGAATGCAAACACTAATCCACAAGAAGGGAGTCGTTTAAGCATTGAAAAATTGTAGGCCCATTAGCTTACGCCCAGCATTATATAAAATATTCACCAAGATTTTTTGCGATAGAATATGGGCAACACTGGGCTTTAGCCTACTAAGGGAACAGGCTGGCTTCTGGAAAGGATACTCTACAATGGATCACATCCATGTCATTAATCAGGTAATCGAGAAATCCGGAGAGTACAGCCTCTCTATATAGCTTTCATAGATTACGAAAATGCATTCAAATCAATAGAGATACCAGCAGTCAAGAGGCATTACGTCATTAAGGAGTACAGAGCGCTTACGTAAGTATCTGGGAAAGTATCTACAGAGATTACACAGCTACCTTAATCCTTCACAAGAAAAGTAGGAAGATACCTATAAATAAAGGGGAAAGACAAGGAGACACAATCTCTCCAATGCTATTCACTGCGTGCTTGGAAGAAGTATCCATGCTATTAAGCTGGGAAGGCTTAGCGGTAAGGATCGACAGCGAATATCTCAGCAATCTTCGGTTTGCCGATGACATTGTTCTATTCAGCAACACTGCAGACGAGTTACAACAGATGATTGAGGCCCTTAACACAGAGAGTGTAAGAGTGGGGTTGGCGATTAATATGCAGAAGACAAAGATAATCATGAATAGCCGGTATAAGGCAACAAAACTTCAGGATTGCCAGTCAGCCTCTACACTCTATGAGAGAGTGCGTTTACCTAGGTCAAATAACTGCAAGGAACCCTGATCATGACAAGGAAATTCACTGAAGAATAAAAATGGGTTGGAGCGCATACGACAGACATTGTCAGCTCCTGACTGGAATCTTACCATTATCATTCAAAAGGAAGGTGTTCAATCAGTGCATTTTATCGATGCCGAGATATGAGGCAGAAACTTGTAGACTGGCAAAGAAGCTCGAAACAGGTTAAGACCCGCGCAAAGAGCGATGGAACGAAGAATGTTAGGCATAACGTTAAGAGACAGGAAGTAGACCGGTGAGGATCAGAGAGCAAACAGGCAAATTGACATAAAGAGAAAAAAATTGGAGCTGCGCAGGTCATGTCATGCGCAGGTTAGATAACCGTTGAACCATTAGGGTTACAGAGTGGGTACCAAGAGAAACGAAGCGCAGTCGAGGACGGCAGAAGGTCAGGTGGGGCGATGAAATTAGGAAATTTGCGGGCACTAGCTAGAATCGGTTGGCGCAAGACATGGGTAATTGGAGATCGCAGGGAGAGGCCTTCGTCCTGCAGTGGAACTAAAATAGGCTGATGTTGATGATGATGATGATGAATTGTGCGAATTACGTTGAGTACATGAATTTGGCGTGTCTTCGTACCTGTGGCTTCAGATGTACCTTTGGCTTATTTACTAGTGCACTGTACCTGCCTTTATAGACCAACATGTTTAGAAAATTATACTTTTCTAAACACTGAACGTAATAAGACTACGCCTAGGCATCGTCACCGCGAGTTGTTGTGTTGTGACGCAATATTTTCTCAAATACGATCAATTTGCAAAATCACAACGCCGTTTAAAGTGAGAGACGAATTTTGTGCAAATACTTGTGCTAACCACCAATCCCATGCTGAACTACCGTGCTTGTTGCTCCCATAGACAACCACCGCCTACTTTCAGATTGCAATATTAGTAGGGAACTTGATGGCTTACTGCGTACAGGTAGCGTTCAATCCGTAATCGCAGAAGAGAGCTTTCCAGTTCGAGGATAGCCGAACAATTGTCTCAACCATTGTTCTAAACAAAAATAGAAAGGAGACCTTTCTTTTTGGAGTTACCTTTCTGAAATAGAAAGAGGTCCTTTATATTTTCATAGGTTATGTCAACATTTGTACGACAGGCTTAAGTCTGCTGGCACTTGACTGTATTTTAACCAATCTAGTGCAGCAAGAATTGAAAACGAAGCCTCTAAAATTTAAGGTACAGACACAGTTGTGCTCGCGGGTCGTGACGTATCACATTTAGGATCCGTCTGCCGTCACCGGAGTTGCTTTTTTTTAAATAGCCAGCACAACTAAATAACGAAATATGTATTTCTAAATGCGTATTAGTAAACAACAGACCTAATGCCGTCCCTTATTTTCCCGATAGATTCCGATGCTACTGTCGGCCATCAATGCGTCGCTTTTCTTCTGTTTTATGGCCACTATCGCTTTCGAGCGCGCCGTCGAGTACACCAAGCTACAACCCGAGGTGAGAAATGTTCGCTCACGCATATTTTGCTTGATACAGCACTCGTAGCGAGTCCTCACTTTAACAGAGCACTGGTCGGTAACACTGCTGACCGCACCGTAGAAAACCAGAGGCAGGGTTACTGGCTGCTAAGAAAGGGCTACGGATACAAAATGCGGTACATACTTGTAATCCTCAACAAACTGACTCGCACAAATATCGACATCAGCAATGTGAGCAATTAGGTCCCTCTGGGATTTCTTTTTATGATTATCTCTTCTCTGCATTACACGGTTGCTCATGTCAGTACTAATGCTCTTGCTGTGACCAGTGCTTTGTCTTATAGCAATATATTATACGGGGTGGTCGTTTTTAGGCTTTCTGGAAGTTTTGGAACTCGCTTGTGGCAGATAGCGTAATTCTTGTCCTTGAGCTCGAATATTCCAAGAGGCAGACATTGCTAGCACGAGAAATCGAAACACATATTGAATTAATTAGCAAAAATTCGCTCATTTACTTCCTAATTAATCACGTTACTGCACAACTTGCAATTGAGCAATAGTAGCCGGTGAATTTTAAGGACATATCCAATTGAGTCTTCAGGATAACAGAAGTTTCGAGACATTAGTTCCCAAAGTGTCGGATGAAATACATGGGCGTTACAGTTGCTTTTCTGCTTCAAAGCATAAAAGAGCGTTTTGTGAAAAAAAAAGAAAGCGGAAAAATACAGAATTTTTAATTCAAGTTTGATGGCGCATATATGCAAACTGGTGTCATTTTGTAAATTCTTTCCAAGTAGATACGCTCGCAATTTCAGTGGATACAAATCGTAAATTGCAATATGTGCCATACATTAGTTATTCAAGAAGTTGATTAGTTATATCTCTAATTATTTGAGTATGTGTTTCAATTTATCGTGCAAGTAATGCCCACCTTTCTCAATAATCCAGCTCAAGGACTGCAATTACGTTATCTGCAAAAGGTGATTTTTAAAAATTCTGGGAAACACAAAAATGACCACCCCGTGTATAGCATTATATATAAGCAATTTAATTTACTTATAGTAATTGTATTGTATTTTTATTGTAACCATTGACGTCTAATAGACACTAGATTTTATTTAGTATTTCAACTGTTGCTTTTTGTGAATTTGAACTTAAATTGAATCTGTTCTACAGCAACGTTGCGAGGATCACCCGGCGATAAAGCTGCACGTTGCAGCTTGAGGGGAACATGCAGCCACCTCCTACACAGAGCGGCTTTGTATTGCGACTGACCGAAAGCACGCGTTTTACAAAACGCTGAAGAGAGAACATTCAGACAGAAAGGCTTTAACATGCCATTAATGGGAAGCGGTGCATGTGTAGTCCACTGCCTGCCGTACGAAGAAGGGTGGGAACCTCTTCAAGCGCCATTCGCTTTTCTTTCTTGCCTACGCCATTGCAATTTTTAGAGATGAAAACAATGTTTATTATTACAATTATTGCGCTCATTGCAATAATTTCACTCATTACTATTAACTCTGCACTCAACAATTTCATCCTCTATTAAAATACTCTCATTCATCAGCAGCATGGATTCATATCGGGACGCTCCCCAACTACCGACCCCGCTAGCTTCATGATGCATGCCTCACCAAGCAGTGTGTAAGAAAGGACAGCTGGATGTTATTTATGTTAACCTCAGTAAGGCGTTTTATGTCGTATGCCACAAAATACTTCTCCAAAAGTTGACACAACTAGGTCTGCACCACTCTGTCACAGCGCTGATAAGAAGCTACCTACGCGACCGGTACTGCTACGTTAGCGTAAACGGTCAGACGTCAGAACTATGCAGAGACAAGTGGAGTTCCTCAAGGGTCTGTTCTGGGCCCCCTTCTCTTCTCGCTGTTTATTAACGACGTTTCAACAGTCATTCAGAACACTTCAATTTTGTTATATGCTGATGAAACGAAACTTTTCAGATCGGTAAAAAAGCATTAATGATTACGCCGCTCCTTAGAAGGACATGGCAAATTTTGCGTCATCGTTCGCTGGAAATAAGTCATAAATGCACCAAAAACGAAAGTTGTAAGCTTGACCTGGAAGACTAACGGGACTTTATTTCCCTATAGCATTAGAGACGTTGTCCTGCCAAGAGCTCGGGGAACAAGGGACCTTGGAGTGTACTTCGATAGCTGTCCGAGTCTCTCGCCCCACGCTATACAAACGAGGCAGCGTGCGCTTCTTACGCTCGGCACAGTATACGTCGGGTGACGAGAGGCTTGAAATAACCTGCGCCATCTGTAACATTATATGAGAGCGTGGGTCTTCCAGTTCTTGAGTATGCCTCCGTCGTTTGGGGCGGCACTCGCAGGTAAAATTGTGAACTTCTCGAAAGTTGACATAAAAAGTTCACATCTATGTTTAAACATCGACTCTGTCAAAAGCCTCCCAGCTCCATAGAGCTAACAAAGACGCACACGTTACCTACCCTCACCTGTAGACGCAACAAATTGGATGTTCTTTTTCTTCACAAATTAATACAAAAAAAAAACTGCTGCTCGCACTTGCTTTCTAATGAGTGCTTTTACATTCCGCAGAAAGGCACAAGGAAAGAGCACGCCTTTCAGTCTTCAGATTTTTGTGACCCTCTATCTAGAGTGCAGGTGACATATAAAGCCCATTCAGAGTGCCTGGATATCTTCGTGCCTAAATGTGATATTTTCCTGAAAGGAGTTGGAGAGCAATTTCAATAACTGAACAAAAAACTGGAGGACGCTTAAGCTTCGCCTTCAAGAGTGGAACGCGACAGCGTTCCCGTCGACCCGCCAAGGGAGGTAAGACGATGGGCTACGGCGCAGCGACTACGCGCCCCGCATCGGACGCGGTGAGCGTCGAGCAACGCAGCGTTCGGTGCGGCAATGAAATTTGCGCCTGAGCAAGCGACGCACGCCTGAGCCTTAGAAACAGCTCGTTTCTAAGGCAACACCGCATTCACTAGAGGCGCGTTTGTACCGCTTTGAAGCATCGAACTCGCGACACCGACGCCGACGACACCGGCTTTTCTGCGACACGAGCTCCTTAACGCTGTCGCGTTAAAACTCTCATATCTCTTGTGTGTTCCATCATTCTGTAATGCGTTTTCTGTTTCTCCACTTTTGCTTTGTCGTTTCTTCGTGTACACATTTTGTTGTATGTTAAAATTTGTATTCGCGAAATTATTTTTTATGTGTGCGCGCCTGTGTATGTGTGTATATGTGTGTGTGAGCTTGCCCTGTGAGCTTGTGTGTATTACCAAGACTGATTGATTGATTGATTGATTGATTGATTGATTGATTGATTGATTGATTGATTCATTCATTCATTGAACGCATTTTATTATTATTATGCTGTTGTCGTTGCTTATTAGGTAGGTGTTTACTCACTTCTATTTTCTTGTTCATATAATTCTTTTATCCCATAACTTTTGTGGTAATGGCTATACATTTCTATTCTAGAACTGATACAGCGCAACATACAAAGGAAGAAACAAGCCGAGCCTGCCAGATAAAGGAACATTCAATGTTGCGCTTTACCAGTTCTAGAATGCAATACCAACTCGCCCAATCCTCAACCCTAGTATGCATTTCTACTTCTGTTTGCTTTTCTTTCTCTGTGCACCGTCACGAAGACACCATTGTTGTTCTCGGACACGTTAAATAAATAATTGATTAATTCACTATTATTATTGATAATGTTTCTTTTTCACAACAGCACTTGCAAAATAGTAATTGAGCATTCTCTCAGTGGCCACATGTCATGCGCTACTGCAGTTATTACCGCTACTGCAGTTATTGAATAGCCTCGTTATTTATCAGCAGGAAATCGTAGTATCTTATTGATAGCTTTACCGTTATTTCCCGAACAGAATAATATTACTGTAGCAATTTTAAAGGTGAAGGCTGTGCGCAAATGCGGAGTACACATCTTAGGTCTTATATATCTCTATATTTCAGTTGTAAAGTGCCGGACATTTAAGCCCATTTGTCGTAGTCGAATAATCAAGCGGACGCCAGGAAATATGGCACATCACGGGAAGAGACGAATTTAGTACGAAGGGCACGTTTAAACAACTCAAGTCGGCGGTGACAGTGCTCCTTGTGGAAACATAGCCAATGTCAAAGAGAAGTAACTTTGCCAATATCTGACTTATTGCATTTTGCGTAATAGTTCTTGCCGAAGTCGCCGCTATCAATTTAAATGAGATGAACCGGCCATAATTACTTGCCCCTTTCAAATGCTGCTTAATCTACATTCGGGTGGACGTCACTTAATCTGTTTGTCTGCTCTCTCGGTTTTAGGACGCCTGTGATGCGGTTGAATTGCGGGCCGAGGGCGCGCACAGTTTACACACTTCCTGGCCAGACCACGGAGAGATAGTGTTCGAAAATTTCACTGCGTCTTACAAACCCGGCATCTGCCCGCCCATCTTGAAGAGCCTCACTTTTGTTATAGAAGCTTGCGAGAGGGTAAGCTCTTTTACTGTCTCTAATATACCCTCCTGTTATGTAATGTATTTATGTAATACGTTGTTATATTGTATATGTATTATGTCTTTATATCTTCGTAAATATACGCCCTCCAGATACTTGCAACGGATACTTCTAACATATACATTTATCGCCCTCCATGAAGTGCAGAGCGTGGAAATTAACGCACTGCTGTGATCTCACGAAAAATTTAAAATATAGAGCTTTTGGCCGAAGTTGACAAGCGGCTACACAGCTTGATGTTGCCACCGTGCGGCTCGAAAGCTTTGGAGATGAAGGCGCGTCTGCATTGTCGACAATGATCGAGTGCCACGTGAACGATACGGCTGTTTTTTTATTCTACATTTTATTGCATCATTCTAATTCAGTCGCCATTTCTTGCCTACCACATCTTCTGTGAGGTAATGGGACATCCGGTTCACATAACAAGTCAAATTGTTGTGTATATAATTTTGGGTGTAAATATTTCTGTATATTGCGCCTTCGTGGGAACCTATAATAGCCAACAAGCAGGTCGATACTACCACTCTACGAAGTCCATCAATGAAAGAAAAAAAAAAGATCAACTTGAAAACAGCGAGATTAGACGTACTCAAAATGTCGGGCGCACGTAACCGGATTCAGCGCATCAGGAAACCGAAAACACGTTTGGTTTCCTTTGTACTTTATTTAGCCTTCTTTTATACGGACGGCTGATAGCGTCCCTTAGCTTTGAGTTCCCACTATCTAAGAATAACTAATATGAGCTGGACTTGTTAACTTCATAACATGGGTGCCTTTGATCAGATTTCTTTTTTTTTCGAATGATAGGTAGGCGTGGTCGGGCGCACGGGAGCCGGAAAGTCGTCCCTCATTCTTGCCCTTCTGCGGGTGCTGAAGCCTTCAGAAGGACGCATCGTCATCGATGGCATCGACATCTCTTCGGTTTCTCTTCGACAGCTGCGCTCGGTCATCACAGTCATCCCACAGGTGGGCAACCCTTTCACGGGAGTTGTTGGAAAAGGAAATTATGCAGGTCCAGCGCTCGTTTCGATATATATACGAAGTGATGCTTTCGTGAATCGGCGAACTGCTACGCCACAACACTGTTCATGTGCTGCAGCGCGCATTACAGCATAGCGTTTACGCGCCGGCTCGTCAAACCGACCGACAAGACGCGCCGAGCTCCGGGATAGAAGGCGTAGACAGCTTGGTTTCAACGGCGAAATTATGCCCTCGAAGGCGCGTATTTGTTGCAGTTGGGGCATTTGCGTACCGCTTGTTGAATCACTGATTAATTCTGTAGGGAAGAAATCGGCCACCTGCACATCTGTAGTACAGATAAGGCCACATAGGAGCACGACTTTGGGAATGCTGTCCCCTATGGTCGGCATGACAGCAGCAGGCGCGGCCAGCAAAGTGGGTTCAATTCCAAAGCTTCGCCTTAAAAAAGTACACAAGCGAAAAGTTTTTCACGTTTTGTTTAGGCATCTCCAGCGCTACCCTTAAAGAGCGACGAATATTGGCAGGGAAGCTTCGCGTTGAGCCTGCAAGTTCTGCTCCCACGGGGCGTGAAGGCTTCTCTTGCACTTTTGTTTGCCTGTTGTCACCACTATAAATGTTGACGTAAATTTAAAAGAAAATTCCGCGGTTTTACGTGCCAAAACCAAAATACGATTATGAGGCACGCCCTATTGAGTGACTCCGGATTAATCTTGACCACCTGGGGTTCTTTAACGTCCACCCTATGCACGGTACACGGGCGTTTTTGCATTTCGCCCACATTTAAATGTGGACGCTGTGACCGGGATTCGATCCTGCGTCCTCGAGCCTAGCAGCGCACAGCCGAATTCACAACGTCACCATGGCGGGTTTAACGTAAATTGAACGCGCATATGTATTTAACAAATATTTCAATGCTAGAAAGATGTTCAAGTATTTAATGAGTTTCTTTGATTCAGTGTAGTTTCAGTGGCAGTACTGATATCTCTTCGCTAAAATTTAGCTCCTTTGTTTCCTTGGTTTCTGTGCTCTTCTTGGGTTTCGTGCCGAGTAACTTGCACCTTGACAGTAAGTGCGAAATATGGTGCACTCTTTCGTACAAATCACTGGGTCCTTTATTACTAAACGAAATCTTGCGCATTTGTATAATATTGTTACGGAAGGATAAAAGAAGGGAAAGGAAGAAGATCTCGAGAAGCTGGCTGCTGCGTGTCGTTGCTGGTCAGCCATCTTAACTACATTGACTGTGCTTGTATATATATTGTAAATACAGTCTGTCTATACTCCCGAAGTCCCCGTAACATATTGGTGGGGGGTGCAGGGTACCACGGCTAGAAACGGAATTCCACAGTGGACGTCGCATCACTGTCCGCACCATGAATGACAGTGAGCGCGCGGGATCAACGTCGTTGCTACCTACAACGTCACCGTCGCCAGCTGCGTCGCTGCACTTTCGGTTGTCTTTGTTCTACCCAAGGATCCTGGAACTTTATGCAGGACCGATGGCGCCGACGTTGAAGAGAGGGTGGCCATGTACGAAGGCGTTAGTGGAATCAACAGATGGGACCCTAGTCTTATGCTAGCTAACCACGAGGAGGAGCTAAAACCACGAGGAGGAGCTAACCAGCTAGGACCAAAGCCGATCACGACACGACAAAAGCTGAGAAAGTAGGGCATGTGCTCAAGGGAATTACTGACGACGCCTTTATTCTGCTCATTTGCAAAAGCTCCTCTGCAGTTGATGCTACCATAAAGAGTGCCGACTATTCGAGCAAATCAAAAGCCTACGCGTCCTGCAACCATTCGCCAGACTTCCAAATACTGCCGCAATGTCGACGTGTGAAGATCAACTCGCACAGCACCATGCGCCGCCATCAAAGGACGTGGTGCGAATCGTTAGACGTGGACTAGATGCGATAGCGTCCGAAGCTTTATGTTCGCCTAGCCCTGATGCTACCCCTTTTTCAGTTCCTCTCGTTCAAGCCATCGTTTGCCAGGAACTTGAAAACATTGGTCTGTATTCGGTCTGTGCTGTCACCAACCCAAAAGCCAGCGAACGCCCTTCTACATTTTAGCTACACCCCGGCGCTTCTGTCCGCGTTATCGCAACCCGACTGAGTGGAGAACTGCGGATGACCAGCTGATATGTTTCACCTGTCGCCGCATCGGTCATGTCGCCCGATACTGTCACAACTCGTGGCCTTCAGCACCTCGCACGCCGACCAACCTGAGCCGAGTCCAACAGCGCCGACAACTCTGCGAGGAACACGTGGTACAGTCGCTCACCATCGCCGCGCGGACACCAGTCTCGTTCAGCGCAAACACGTCGTCCATCTTCCCGTTCGCCGCAGCCACGTCGCCTTTCATCCCCTGTTGCTTTTGACCGCACCCTTTCGGAAAACTAAGAAATGCAGACCTCGGACGTGGTGCTGCATTGCGTTCTACTGCAGCAAATCCCCTGTCTGTACCCACAAAGAGAAGAGTAGTTGACGTTAAAATAGACGGTGTACCTGTCCAAGCACTCGTCGACACTGGAGCCCACGTGTCTGTGATGAGTGCTAGCCTACGTAGACGTTTAAAGAAGGTCCTCACCTCAGCAGCTGCCCGTGTGCGTGGTGTGGCCGACGGTGGCGTGCTGGTTGTTCTTGTAAAGTGTACGGCACGTATTAGTATAGCCGGCCGCCCTACTTCTGTTTTCTTTGCTGTGATCGACAACTGCCCTCAAGACGTTATCCTTGGATTGGACTTTTTCTCCACTTATTCTGCTCTCATCGACTGCGCGACCGGCGTTCTTCAGTTAGAACTGCCTCAACTCGCCGATGCTCCGAGTACCGCCCCACCGCACTTGTGCCCGCTTCAAGATGTGCGCGTGTCACCCGGGGCAGTCACTTACGTCACTTTACGCCGCCCAGCCACAGGTTCTTGACGGTGAATATGTGCTTCACCCAATCATCGAAGTGATTTTGAACCGGAACGTTGCTGTTACGCATACGTTGGTCACGTTTACTAATAACGACGTCGTTATACCGCTTCTGAATTTCAGCATGTGCCCTCAAGTGCTTCCGGCCAGCATGTTCTTGGCCAGCGTTTCTAGTACTTACGAATTTGACATTGAGAGTCTGAATGCCGAGAGCAGCTTATTAGCGCCAATTTCAGCTCACAGCTCTGGCTCCTTCACGGATGACATCGCGAAAGTGATTGCACCTGACCTCACCTCTGCACAGGCCATGCACTTACGTCTCCTGCTTGAATCGTACAGTGACATCTTTGATTTCGGCGACAGGCCGAAATCAAGCATCTGTTGTTCACCACCTTATGAACACCGGAGACACGAATCCTATTCGTCGGCGTCCCTATCGTGTGTCGCATGCTGAACGCCGAGTCAGCCAAGCAGAAGTGGACAAAATCAGCCAGCCCTAGAGCTTCACCGGTCGTCCTTGTGACAAAAAAATGGTACCTTGCGTTCTTGCGTCGATTATCGCTACGTAAACAAGATCACACGAAAAGACGTCTACCCGCTACCACGCATCGATGACGCCTTGGACTGCTGGCACGGAGCTAAACACTTCTCGTCCATCGATCTTCGATCCGGCTACTGGCAGATTTCAGTTGATGAAATGGGCCGCGAGAAGACGGCCTTTTTCGTGCCGGAGGGTTTATATGAGTTCAAAGTCATGCCCTTTGGCCTATGCAATGCTCCTGCAACATTTGAACGTATGATGGATTCTATTCTGCGAGGCTACAAGTGGACCGACCACCTGTCTTTGTTACCTAGACGACGTGATTGCTTTTTCTCCCACGTTCGGCAGCCACCTTACTTAAATCGCTGCCATTCTTGCAGTTTTCCGAAAAGCCGGCCTACAACTGAACTCCACGAAATGTCAATTCGGGCGCCGTCAGATTACCGTGTTGCGACACCTCGTTGACGCGTCCGGTGTCCAACCAGATCCGGAAGAAGTTCGCGCTGTACGCAAATTCCCTGTGCCACGTTCCGCTTCTGACGTCCGCTGCTTCGTGGACCTGTGTTCTTACTCTCGCCGTTTCGTCAAAAACATCGCCGAGGTTGCTTGGCCTTTGACAGATCTTCTAAGGAAGATCATGCCATTCTCATGGGGCCCGGAGCAGGCTCACGCGTTCGCCGCTCTCATAGGGTTTATAACCACCCCTCTCATACTTGCCCACTTTGATCCATCTTAACCGACCGAAGTCCACACTGACACAAGCGGCGATGGCATCGGCGCTGTTCTCGCCCAACAACAGAATGGTACCGAGCATGTGATAGCCTACGCCAGCCGCCTGCTGTCACCTGCCGAGAGAAATGCTCCATCACCGAGTAAGAGTGCTTGGCTTTAGTTTGGGTTGTCGCGAAGTTCGGTCCATATTTGTAAGGCCACACGTTTTCGGTCGTTACAGACCACAACGCACTCTGCTGGAAATCTTCCCTCTGGTACCCGACAGGACGGCTTGGTCTCTGTGCTTCGCGGCTCCAGGAATTTTCATTTGTTGTGAACTATAAGTCTGGACGTCTGCACAAGGATGCTGACTGCCGCTCTCATCAACGCGTGGATCCTCCTGAGCCTGCTGCGCATGATCCGGTGACCTGCGTTATGGCTTTTACTGATATGACCAACATGCGCGTTGAAACCCAGCGCAACGAATGCTTACAGTCCATCATCGCCGGAGTGCAATGTGGCAGCACCGGTGGCACGTGCCGCATGTTCGTGCTGCATGACGGCATCCTCTGCCGCCGCAATATCAACCCTGACGGCCCTGTGTTCCTTGTCTTTCCTCGTCATATGCGATCCGTCGTTCTCGAACAACTTCACGGTGGGACACCTTGGCGTTTTGCATACATACGACCGCATACGATGCCGGTTCGTCTGGTCGGGTCTTTACCGCTCTGTGCGTCGTTATGTCCCAACTTGCGAATTGTGTCAGCGCTGGAAGAAACCTCCCCTGCCACCTGTCGGACGACTCCATCCAATTCAAGTTCTCTTTGAACCATTCTTTCGTGTAGGCCTTGACCTGCTTGGCCCTTTTCCGACGACGACTAGGGTGAATAAGTGGATCGCCGTCGCTACTGATTACGCTACACGCTACGCGATAACAAAGGCGTTACCAACTAGTTGCGCAACAGACATAGCTGATTTTCTCCTCCACGACGTCATTCTCCAGCACGGTGCACGTCGACAGTTACCTTCAGACCGTGGCCGCTCGTTCTCGTCTCGAGTTGTCGATGACCTCCACCACTCTTGTGCCACTGAGCACATGCTGTCCACCGCCTACCACCCACGAACGAATGGTCTCACGGAACGTCCTTAACGAACACTCACAGAGGTGCTGTCGATGTACGTCTCCAACGATCGCCGCACCTGGGACGCCACGCTGGCCTACGTGACATTCGCGTAGAACTCGTCTCGACGTGACACCGCAGGATATTCACCCGTTGATCTTTTTTATGGTCGCGACCCCACATTGCCGTTTGACACCATCCTCTCTTCTTTGCCAGGTGTTGCAACTGAGTACGCTCGTGAAGTCATCCATCGCGATCATATGGCACGTCAAGTCGCCCGATCTCGTTTACTAACCTCGCAGCATTACAAAAAGAGCGTTAGGACCGGTGCCATCTCGATAAGCACCGGTCCTAACGCCAAAGGTGCTTCGCCACAATTCCCCACAGGTGCTTGGGTGCTCTAGAAGAGTTGACTGTTGGGCTAGTTGGTCGTCCATATTTGAAGTAGTAGCTTAGCGCAAATAAAACCACAGACACAAGGAAGACAGACAAGGACAAGCGCTTTGAAGTAGTAGCTTAGCGCAAATCAAACCACAGACACAAGGAAGACAGACAAGGACAAGCGCTGTCCTTGTCTGTTGGCCACCATGTCCTTTGGCCACCATATCGTCAGGTCGGCCTCTCCCAGAAGCTTCTCTCTCACTGCACAGGGCGTTATGAAGTCTTACGTCAAGTTAACGACGTAATTACAAGATTTCGGCGTTGCAGTTCGATCCATCCTCAAGTCCGACGCCTGCTGACGTCATGCACGTTTCGTGGCTGAAGCCATACTTCGTTCGCAATTCTTCGCCTACCATGCGCCGAGGCGGCGCTTCAGCACCCACTGGTCCTGTTACGGAAGGATAAAAGATGGGAAAGGAAAAAGATCACGAGACGCTGGCTGCTGCGTGTTGTTGCTGGTCAGCTATCTTAACTACATTGACTGCGCTTGTATATATATTGTCACGTAGGTGACGGTGAGTGGCCTGGCACGCAGCCAGACAGAAAGGGACACTGCGTCGGCGGTAAACTTAACAGAGTTTAATGGGCGAACTTGTGCCCAAAATCAAGCAGACATCTTGGTGACGGCGAAAGCAGCAAGCGCGCCTAGGCCGTTCGTCGAACCGAGCCAGCGCAAGCGGTGGTCCCGTATTTATAATTTTTGCGTCCATGATCGAAATGAGTCAAGCGAGGCCACTTGCGTCGCAGCGACGCCGCTCGCGTCGCTGCAAGCCGGAGTAGACGCACGTGACAATACCCCCCCCCCCCCATTAAAATAGAAAGCATCGCCCTGATGCTAAACAAAACAAGAAATTGTAAGCTTACAATCACACATGCAAAACGAAAAAAGAATGCCCATTAAACCGCTAACGCTTAAAACACTTTTTGAGGCGTGCGACGTGGACCATCTCAGGTCGCGAGCGACGTCACTGTGACTGTGTCACCCCATCGGGCAAAACCTCGTAGACCAGCGGCCAAAGTCGTCGAGTTATCTTGTAGGGCCCGAAGTAGGGACGCAGGAGCTCCTCACTAAGACCGCGGCGACGAATGGCTATCCACACCATAACGCAGTCACCAAGTGTGTGCTCTTGGTCTCGCCGTTGTAGGTTGTAGAGTCGGGCGTCGACGTTTTGCTGCTCTTTAATACGCATTCGGGCGAGCTGGCGAGCCTCCTCGGTGCTTTAAAGGAAGCTGGCAACGTCTGCACGGATTTTGTCGTCGTCAACGTGAGGCAACATCGCATCCAGCATGGTGGCGACTTGGCGGCCGAAGACAAGCTCAAATGGCATCATCTGCGTTGTCTCCTGTGGCGCGGTGTTGTACGCGAACGTCACGTACGGAAGGACTTCGTCCCAAGTCTTGTGCCCGACGTCAACATACATGGCGAGCATGTCGATGAGGGTTTTATTTAAACGCTCCGTAAGGCCGTTTGTCTGCGGGTGGTACGCTGCAGTGCGCCGATGGCTCGCGTGGCTCAAGTGCACAATCTGTTGCGTGAGTTCTGCTGTGAATGCCGTACCTCTGTCGGTAATACGGACCTCAGGCGCACCATGACGGAGAACGATGCTCTTTACGAAGAATCTGGCGACCTCGATTGCATTTCCCTATGGTAACGCCATTGTGTCGGCGTAGCGCGTCAGGTATAGTCCGTTGCTACCACTATTCACCTTTTCCCGCAAGTAGACGTCGGGAAGGGGCCAAGCGGATCCATCCCTATCGGCTGGAATGGGTTCCATGGTGGCTCGATTGGTTGCAGGAGGCCGGCTGGTCTTGTAGGCGGTGTTTTCCGACGTTGGCAACCTCGGCAGGTTTTCGCGTAGTATGCGACGTGTGCGTTCAGGCCCGGCCAGTAGCACTTTTCTTGGATTCTTCTGAGAGTTCGAGTGAATCCCAGATGCCCTGCGCTCGGCTCATTGTGAGACGCTTCTAAAATCTCTTCTCGTGGCTTGACTGGCACGTAGAGTAGGTATGGCGCTTTGTACGGCGCGAAGTTTTTCTTCACAAGCACGTTGTCGCGCAGGCACAGCGACGAAAGCATGCGCCTGAATGCCTTTGGCGCCGAATCGCTCTTGCCTTCGAGGTATTCAACGACATAGCGTATAGATCAGGATCGGCACGTTGATCTTGTGCGAAGGTGTTGGAGCTTATGGGCCCAAGAAAGGCATCGTCGTCATCGTCGCAGGGCGGGACGGATTAAAGGAGGCTCTCGATAGGCAATCGGCGTTACTGTGCTTTCGGCCTGACTTATACACGACAGTGACGTCGAACTCCTGCAGTCGCAGGCTCCAACGAGCGAGGTGACCTGACGGGTATTTCAGGTTAGCGAGCCAGCATAGAGCGTAGTGGTCATTGACCCCCTTGAAGTGCTTGTAATTACAGTCTGTCTATACTCCCAACATCCCCGTAAGAATATTATGCAAATAGTTATAGCGCATAGCTCACTTCCTCCCCAGGAGCCGTACCTCATGAAAGGAAGCCTGAGGGACAACCTGGATGCTACGCAGAGCCACTCGGACGACGAGGTCTGGGAGGCGCTCAAGAAAACGCACATGGCAGACTTCGTGTCCAAGCACCCGCTAGGACTTTTGCTGGAGATCGATGACGGAGCTGAGAACCTCAGGTACCTCAACGTTGTTCTATCCTCGCAGAAAGATGTAACCTGATTGCCAGCATATTATCGTGCAATGAAAGCGCCAGATACAACCACGCTGCTGGAATAGATGAAACGAAGACAGTAAAAACACATTGACAAGAACGAGGTTCTCTTGTCAGCGCCCTTCTTGTCGATGTGTGTTCCTTGTCGTTGTTTTTTTCTCCTTAATTCTTCTGCTAGTATAAGTGACAAAAACACACAAGGAAAAGTTCTACCCATGCACACACCCGGACCCATGCCTCTTCGTTTTCACGTGTGTGAGTTATTAAATAGTGCTCAATAATTAAGACGTCCTACTGCTGAGTACGAGGTAGCGGTTTTGGATTCGGGCCGCATTTAATGGACGCCGCAATAAATGTTCCACTCGTTCTGATCTTTTGAAACTCAACAATGAACTACTAGGCAGTCGAAATTATTCAGAAGTCGTACTTTGCAATGTGCCCTCTATTCCAGGCCTGGTTGTCGCACATAAGGATCGATAAGCCCAAATCTTGCGCAACTTCTGCAAGCTGCGACAAAACACTGTGACTGTATACGGTGATAACTTCTGAAAAAAAAAAAAGAGCCCGCCGGCATATTTGAAGCAAACTTGTTCAGACATGTCCCGCTGCATGGTGCGGTTGTTTTTCATGTAACTTCAACACTCAGCCCATACATTTTGTTTGCCCTAGTTAGTGTCACCTTGCCCGAAGCCTCTCGTCTCTCATAGGTTAAGTCACACGCATATAAACAAAACAAATGATAAAAAGGCGTAGGTGTGCTGAGATATCTCAAAGGGAACAGTTGCCAAGCGCATAAAAGACCGCGCCATCGTGCTAGGGCTAGTTTGTGACCGTGCGGAATGTGGTGATTTACGAGCAAGATCACGTACGTCAGCGGTAACAAGCGCAAGAGATGCATCGGCTTGCAAGTTCTTTGATCGGCGGTTCTTTCAGGCGCAGTTTCATGCACGTGAGCCTTTTGTTTCGTTGTGCTGAACGTCAACTATTGGTAAAAACGAAGAGCCGCAACTCGATCTTATGTTTTTCTCTTCGTTTTCTTTTAGACTTCATATGGTACTCATTTACTAGCTATCTCGACCACTCTTGAAACCCAACGCTCATTGGCAGTCTCCTTTGCTGAACACCATTAGGATTAACAACGTCAAACAGCCACAGTCATCAATAAATGATTCCTTAATTCATCAGATTACTTGGCTCTTGTATACTCTAAAAATTCGCATTTCCACACTAAGCCGCGGGCAAATATATCTGGCCAATTAAGAAGTAGAAAGACATTTTTCTCGCCTGCTTTATTCTCTCTGTGTTGGTCGTATAAGATTGGTCTTTAGTTCAATTTCACCGTGGAGCAGCCGCCGCAAACATCCGCAATCGTGTAGAGACGCGAAAATAACCCGAAGTTGCGGGTCACGCTTACGTTTAAATAAATAAATAAATAAATAAATAAATAAATAAATAAATAAATAAATAAATAAATAAATAAATAAATAAACAAATAAATAAATAAATCAGTGAGGTATTGAGTGAGTAAATTAATGAGTCACTCAGATAATGAGGGAATCAGCCAAGCCATTTGATAATAAATCTATACAAACATAATGATCTGTGAGTAAGCGAGTGAAACCATCAATAAAGCAGATTGTAAGTAAGCCAGCCGGTCGGCCAACCAATCACCAAATCTATCGCTTGATCAATAAATGAGTAGTGAAATAATCAGAGAGTGGTCAATGAATCAGTCGATGAATGGGGTATGCGCGAGTCGCTACACAAACAATCGATCGATCCATCCTCTCCGCAGCGGCGGCCAGCGGCAGCTGTTGTGCCTGGCGAGGGCGCTACTCCGCCGTCCTCGCGTCCTTCTGCTGGACGAGGCCACGTCGCGCATGGACGGCGACACTGACAGGCTGGTGCAGAGGACCCTGCGCGATGGCTTCTCCGGCTGCACCGTGCTGACGATCGCTCACCGGCTGAACACTGTGCTGCACTGCGATAGGTGGGACTGCAAACGCGCTGCATACACGAACACGCGCCCAATTTGGCACGGACAGACAAATGGAGAGACAGACAGATCTATCTATCTATCTATCTATCTATCTATCTATCTATCTATCTATCTATCTATCTATCTATCTATCTATCTATCTATCTATCTATCTATCTATCTATCTATCTATCTATCTATCTATCTATCTATCTATCTATCTATCTATCTATCTATCTATCTATCTATCTATCTATCTATCTATCTATCTATCTATCTATCTATCTATCTATCTATCTATCTATCTATCTATCTATCTATCTATCTATCTATCTATCTATCTATCTATCTATCTATCTATCTATCTATCTATCTATCTATCTATCTATCTATCTATCTATCTATCTATCTATCTATCTATCTATCTATCTATCTATCTATTAAGCAGTAGCAGATATATAGAGCTATTTATCTAATCTAGTAGATAGCAGTAGTCAGACAGCTCTGTTTATTCAATCTACCTAGCAGACAGTAGTAGATGGATAGTAGACATGTCTCCAATCAATCAATAAACTAATTAATTAATTAATTACTCAAGTAATAAATAAATCAATTTTTTTAATAAATACAAATACTGCAAACATAGAGGTATGCAGAAGGAGGTCCCGTAGTTAAAACTGTATTCAGACTTCCTATTCATCGTTAGCGCCTAGGTTCATTGGCAAGAAACAGCAGCTCAAAGAGTACAATTGCAGTAATGATAAATAATGAAATACAGATGTAAGTAAATGGGGTAATTAATAGACAATATATCGGAAGTAAGCAATATTGTGAAATTAGATAAACTAACATAAAAGAGGAGGAAAGAGAAAAATTGAAGAAAAAATTTAAAAAGCTTAATTGCATGTTGGAGTACATAAGAATGGCAGGACTAACATCAAAATCGAATTATACAGCGCATGATGTCACTTACATTTCACATAACAAAAAATTTTGCATTTCATCACAAAATCGATGGGCTTTCTGGAGTTTTATGACAAATGGTAATGTATTCCATGATGATATGGCTACAAAGTGAACTGTCCGTTTGCCATAATTAATGCGCACTTCGGGCAGAATGAAGTTATTATGCGGCGCAAAACGAGTTGAGTTAGTATTTGTTAACGATGATATAGGAATTAGCGACAATGAGATTTTTTTCATTTATTAGTTTGAAAAGTGGCAAGGTTGTACTTGGCAAGGGCTGCAACGTCTAGAATGTTATTTGCTTGTAGTAACTGAGTGCTGGCTACAAGTGAAAGTGTGCGCTTAATGTAGTCGAGGCGTCTTGTCGGGATTTTAGTCTAAGGGGATCATAACAATGTATGGAAATCCTTCAAGCGTTGAGGCCGCTTCAGCAGCTATACCTGTTTCTCTATGGAAATGCAGAGTACCATAACTTTATGTACATGCGCTTACAGCCGACCACAATATGACGAGGAATGCTGGAGCCGATAAACAAGCAAATTTTATCGCAGCCAAGAGGATACTACGCTGCATTTGAAACGGCCAATCTCACTACTAGCCATTACCAGACTTTTCAGAGCTCCGGTGCTCCGGAAAGCTTTTGCAGACATTGCTACATAACGCTTTCCTCGGATAGGCCTCACCATGAATCGCAAGGTCACGAGGATGAAGCAGGAAGGAGAGTGACAATGTTTACTGATGCTTTTTTGCTTTTTTTGTGCAGGATCTTGGTGATGAGCGAAGGCTGCGTCGCTGAATTCGGCACCGTAGCGGACCTTGCTGCTAACCCGAGCTCTATTTTCGGCGCAATGGCACGGGCTGCAGGCATTGACACTCCGTCGTTACAGAACAATGGTTATTCCGTGCGCCTTTGAGCAACCGAGAGCAGAAGCGACACGGAGTAACCTGGAGGGGAATGGAACCTGCATCTCTCGGGCGTTACGTGGAACCTTACCTTTAACTCGGCACCTCTTGGGCGTGTCAAGGGCTGGGTGAACACATCTTCGCTCTTTCTTGAGGGAATGACCATGATCAAGCGACAAGTCCGCATGAAACAATGTTTAAAAAAGCAGACGTCCAAATTCTATGAAAGATTATTACCGAAAAAAGAAAGCGTCCAAAATAAACAAAATTGGCGCCTAAATAATCTAAACCTCAGTTTAGGCTAGTTAGTTCATTGCTCTAAAGATTATGTAAATGGCAAAAAAGCGAGGACGCGGTTTATAAGCCACAAATACACACATGTGTGTCAACCGCCCATGATAACTCGTTGCTCAAGCGATGGGAGCGTGCAAATGGTTGGCTTCCCGGATATTCTTTTTCGCAACGTGGGTACTCCTTATGCATCCGCGAGACAAATGGCTGCGCGGACGACTGTCCAGCGTAGAGTAATGATGCCGCCCAGCCGGCTGCAAAAGCATGCACACGACGAACGAGGCAAGTAGACGGCGCAGCCGAAAAACACTGTACTGTAGATTCAGCAGCTTTCCAAACACCAGCAGTAGACTGGTTTGGGAGTAATTTTAAGATGGAGGCAGCGATGGCTGTTCTTTACGTCTGAAGTTGTAGATGACGAGTATTTGCTGTGGTCATAATGATCCAAGAAAAAAAAAACCATACACGACTTGTCGCCAGACCTACAAATGATTCTTGGCTAAGTCTATGGTGTTGAGCAACCAGAATCCGGACGAGGGAAATCGCTCAGCATTTCACGTCTGTGTAGGACAGATGACAGCAATCCCTCTAGCACAGAAAATACGTATTTGTTCCGTCTTGTGGACATACTATTATCAGTGAGCTACGCAGCCGACCGGTAGACTTGCGCAATATTAAAATAAATTCGTTTCATATGAGAAAAAACAAACAAAGCTGCCGTTTTTTCTTGGCAGAGCCTAATCTCTTCACAGGCAAGAACAGAAAGGCAATTTTGTTCCGATCGCAGCGCAATTATTAAACAGAACAAACAAATTGTTCTCTCGAGCATCAGATAAAGCACTGTGGCCGTCGTTATGGCTAATTCAATAAGGACACTTCAAAGACCTAGCATTGCTAAAACTTGGTGCACTTTCACGCATCTCTGACGTGACTGTTCATTTATCGCGAAAATGTGCGAATCCAAAGTATGTGCCACACTTATCGTTGCCCCGACTGAGCGACACCGTGGAGGAAAAAAAGAAGGTAGTGCTCTAGTGGGCTTTCTTAGGCAAATAACACTACTGTACACGCCGATCCTTCACACGCGCAAGAACATCAATAATAATAAATAAAATGAGCGCATCAAATTAAGGAGCTTTTCTTGTCAAACAAAGACGCAATGCTGCGAGATCTCTTTAGATTTCCGGTATTGACGGTTCACTAGATGCTCACAAAAAGCGTCGCGTCGTAATGTGCCACCTGTATGAAGAAGCCTGGGACGCGCCTATGTAACAATCATATTTCAGTTCTATTTATCTTCACGCTTCTTTAGTGAGACAGAGTGGCTCTCTGCCTACGATAGCTGCAGGGCCTGCCAGCTGTAAGAAGTTGATAATACGTACGCTCTATAATCGCACGAAAATAATTTTCCCATTATACCAGTCTTGCGATATATACTAGAATTTTTTTCTTGTACTTGTCGCGGTAAAAGCTTGTCCTCCTTGCGTGGAGGCAGCCTAACCGGCTTTGCAGGCATTTTTACTAAAGTTGCTCCCTCTCTCTTGCACTTGACATCTTTGAAGGTGTACGAATCTAGCTTCAAAATGGCCCTGCCGTTGTAGGTCGTAACAACAAAATCTGCACTCCTCTTATTTAAAAGTACTGTAGTACTAATTATCAATTATCGCGCCTTAGTCTAGCGCGTGTATTCCCTGTGAATCACTTTGGGTTAAGTCAAGTTAAGACGACGCCGGAGCCCAGAAAAGACCGTCCATCGCTGAGGCGTGATGCCGTGTGCTATACGTCACTCAATATTGATAATATCATTAGCATGGCGAATCGGCCGACTTGACTTCTTATCAGTGGTAGCAGCGCGCAGCGAAACACGGGCACAGAAAAATAAAATAAACGGGCGGTTGCCTGTCCCGTTTATTTGCTTTCTGTATCCTCGTTTTGCCATACACTGCTACCATGGATACTGAGGGAAAATATCGCCAGTCGAGAAGACGCCGCTTGCTTGGCTCAATCGATAAGTGACTGTTGTGGAAATGCGGTGGTGCGTAGTTAAATTCCCGCAATAGGACAAATGTTTCTTCAGCTACGGAGATTTCTTTCTCAGTAAGCCATATTCCTTTTATGTTCGCGCTACTTTCACGTGGACGCCAATATCTTTGTGGGCACTCCTTGCCGGCTGTCGTACCCTCGTTATTTAGCTCAAGTATCAAACTCTGTGTCTGCAGGAGTGTTGTCCATAGTCGGCAGAGAAAAACCCTGGAACCGTTGCCGCTTTCATTGGCTCGGGGGTGCGTTAGGTCTGCACCGAGCAGATTCGAGCAACCGCTTAGAAAAGCGCACTCCGTCATTTCAAGAAACGCCTGCTGTGCAGGTGTCGATGTGTCCGCGGTTGGTAAACTTACATAGGCAGGTACGGTATAACGTAGCGATTCTTATCGCTCGAGTTGATTCCTCTATTTAGTAACTTGCAACGAAGAAGAACCAGCGATCAGCCAGGCGCATCTCCAGTGTTTTAAATCCAACGAAGAACTGCAACAGCTAGCAGCATCACCGAAGAAACATCACCAGCGGTTACGTATATGCGGCCGGTTTTGGCTGCTTCTGCGCCGAATTCGACCTCTCCCTCCTTGCGTACCCTGTAAATAAACACCTCGGCAATTGGTGGAGTTGGTGGGTACGACTCCATCAACCCGCGGTTCTCCTTCGTTACCAACCGTCTTTATAAGCAGTGGTTGGTGTGGGGTGCCGGCTACTCCTCTGACATGCTAGCTGCGCTCGTAATGTTCCTACCGGAAACGACGACTGCATAATAATAATAATAATAATAATAATAATAATAATAATAATAATAATAATAATAATAATAATAATAATAATAATAATAATAATAATAATGAATAAGTAAATGAGAGAATAGCGGCATTTGCGTCAACAAAATTTCCGTACACTATTATAAACCCATATTCCCACAATATAAATATTATTGGGTGCTTGCAAATGACGTCTCCCCTGAGTGGTACACATTATAAATAACACTTACTTATGCAGACGCGAAGGCCATAGACACATGTAAATACAAGGAAACGCTTCAACACACATATTCGGCATTTCTTAAGAACAATACCAGCAAGAATGAGAATGACCCGAAATGGACTCGACCCAATTCTTTTTTTCTAATGTTTGTGGTCTTCTAGTTAACGCGTGCAGCTGTGCCATTACGGGGATCGTCTTATTTATGCTAATTCGATTTGTATTCATTAGTAACTTCACACACTTTGGGGTACGCCTGTCTGTTCATCTGTCCGTTTGTCCGTGCCTAACAGTTCTCCCACTAACTTGAGTCACTGGGTAGAGCATCGCGCTGCTGCGCGGAGGGGACGGGGTTAGAAACCAACCCTTGGAACAACTTGTGTCACCGGGTATGTAATACTCGGTATGTGCCGCTCTTCAACAAGCCTCCACAAGCAGCAGTGCAGCTCGAAGAGAGACAAGATCACTGTTGACGTTGTAGCGATCGACATTACACATCATCACATTCATCCGCTGTGCCCCGCAAGTGATTTACGTGAAGAGTACGCCCCATCCGACAACATCTCCTCCTCTGCTCCCTAGGCCTGGGGCAATTCAATCTAAATCTGACAAGGTCACGGCGGAGAAAAAGACAACTTAGTCCTCACTACTAATTCAACAGCTAAAGCCAGAACAACAGCAGAAGTCACAACCGAAGCCACAGCTGATGCCACAGCCGATGCCACAGCCGGCGGCGATGGGGCAGCCGGTGCCACAACCGGAGCCGGAGCCACGTCAAGTGATACAGCTGCGCACGGCTGTAGAGTGCACAGCGCGCGTTCCTGACAAATTGCCCGAAGAAGACCGGCAAGTGGTTATTATGCTCCAGTCTCTGACGAATACTTTTCGAATGCTCTTAAATAAACTGCACACTCCGTCCGCGCGAAGTGTAATGCAAGTGTTGGATGCTCTCACTTCAGTACTTGCATCCCTTGAGTAAGCATCATGGCTCATCCGCATCATTATATTCGCACTGAGGCTGTGGTTTAGCTTAAAGATATACTCGCACTGCAACGTACTGCTGACGCCCACCGGCTCATTGGTCTTCACTGGTGACTTCAACGTGCATCACCAGCTAAGAAGCACCAAGACTAGCTTCAGACAGCAGAATGACGGCAACCTAAGGTATCGACGGAGCACTTGCTTTAACTTGACTGATTCCCAGGCGCTTTGCTGCGTGCACAGTGTTCCCTCTATCCCGCTTTCCTCTTTCTGTTCCCCCTTTCCCTTCCCTCAGTGTGGGGTTGCAAACCGGACGCTCGTCTGGTCAACTTCCCTGCCTTTCCTCTCTTTGCTCTCTCTCTCGCTCTCTCTGCGCAGCTGTGTACTGAATGCACACTGGCCAAATTGCCGCTGCCACGAGCAAGTATAACACATAGAGCTGTCAGCTTTTCGTGTCTTGTGCTAGGCTGCACCTAGCCAAAGGTTATTTAATTGCTGTTTCAACAGAGCGTCTCATTTTAATCGGTATATTGAATTGCACGGCGGGGTCTGTATGATAAAACCGGAAGTTTTCCGCAGCATTTACGAACCATGTTTGCTTAGACAATCGACCGCCTATTTTGCGACACAGCTTTCGAAACCCCGATTTCCCGGTGTCTCGGTACAAAGAATGCCGGAATAGAACATAGATCCTTACACGAGCCACCGTCATAGACGTGAATGCGATCCACGATTGTAGTGCAAAGATGGGTAGACTTGGTAGACTTGGGTAGAATTGTTCGACTACAATCACAGGCATGCCACACTAACGAGCTGTTCCAGGAATCGATGTAGCAATGTCAAGCATCGGGACTATAGCCACGCGTGATGCGTAACGCTTGCGGGCCAGTGTTCACCTACGGGCCCAAGGGTGTTACACTATAACTCCACGTGTGCGTGCGGCAGCTTGATCCTGAATTGCATATTCTACCGCTCTAGATCGTCCAATGCTAGTGATGACGTAATCAAAGCGTCGGAACGCCGTTCAGACCACGTATTGCAAGAAGCAAAAAAAAAAAAAATCGCCGACGATTACGATACTCCATAATGCAAAATTTGAGAACATGTGCTCTATCTCTCTCTCCTTTCCCCTTCTTTCGTCCCCCCATCCCGCTCCCATGTGTAGGGTAGCAAACCGGTTAAGCTAAACTGGTTAACCACCCTGCCTTTCCTTCTCCACTTTTTCCTTCCTTCCTTCCTTGAGCACCGCTCTATACGTGCTTTCATTTCGCGATATATTGAAGCAAATAATTTGAGAGAAACATGTACCAGAGGGGGCGATCGTCGAAAATCTGATCTGCGGGTCAAGCGCATCGGCTTTTATACATGACTCGTCGAAGGTTCCAGTGTAATCTTTGGTGCCACTTGGCTCCCAGAAAGTACTACACAATCTGCATCGCACATACAATCAGATGAGAAAACAATCGCAAACCATGACAATCAAAACAAGCGCAAATGAGAGCAGACCGAAAATAACAAACAAGCGCAAGCGAGAGCTGACGCGAGCAGACGTTACTACGAAACGAGCGGTCCGGCTGAGTCCACATACGAGTACGCATCGAGCGATCGGGAAGGCCCGCATAAAACTAGTTTTCCGCTCGCACGTTACGGAAGACACCGCCCTCATTAGTCTCAGTTGTCCGCTGCTCGCGCCCTTTTCTCTCCCTCTCCACGCTCGCTCTTTCGTATCTCGCTGCGCTTGTTCGGTCGGTTCCGCCGCCGCTCGCTGCTGGAACGGGTCCATAAGAGCTGCGCTCTAGAAAGAATGTCGCAGTTTCGCTCGAATGTAGAAGCATTTATTGCGATAGCAAATAGGCGGCAATAATAAGTAGGGATAGTAGTTTTATCGGCCGTGTAAACTTGTAAACATTCGCTTAGTTACTAAATTAACACGCATGGTGTCACGCGTGCACACTCTAACATGAACGCATCTCACTCCATGACTACGGACACTCGCTGTCAGCGTGAGGAAGAGTGACATCGAGCGAGTTAACGTTTCTGCTGCCTGTCGGTTCAACGCGAACTAAGCGGCAGAAATACAGCGCACACGAAGCTAACGGCCGCCGGGCCACCTAGACACTGCACCCATCGCAGAGGGTCTTCAAAATAGGACCTGCGCGGCAGCGCTCAACCGCGCTCAGCCGCTGCCGGAGTGGGATGTCTCCGCCTCCCCTCTCCCCCACTTGTGTCTTGCGCTCGATGAAAGACAGCGCTTGCACACGCATTCCCCCTTGCGCGCGCGAGCCACCAACCTCGGCTCACCCTCGCACCCAGAGCACATGACGCGCGGTCACGATTTTGTCCCACTTGTAGTTTATAGGGAACATCACGGCAACGGGGGAAATGCGCCCGAAGTGTCTACAGCGCAATTATAGACATATAATTGCTGTCGCAGAAAAAATTAATAAAACCCTACGTCATCACGTACCAGGTCCCCGGTATGCACAGCGTGGTGGAAGCAATGACCCCGAAAAAACCCCTCTGTTACCTGTCGCCATACGGGGTGGAAGAGCAGGGAAGCAGCGCTCATTGCCTGAAGGGAAAAAGGCTCCGCTCATGTCTTCGTCGCAAAGGAAAGCTTCACAAGCAGCGGTGGCCGGCTCCTTAATACAGCAAGGCCGAAGTATCCAAGCAAAATTTTGGCAATCTCGGTCGCATAGACAACGCCAGTACAGCGCTTACAGTTGAAAATAGCATCTGTGGATGCTATTTGTTTTGCATCTGTCTCGCCCATAAGCTTTCTTCGCTGGGATAGCCCTCCTGTCTGGCTGACGCCATCTCTGCGTTTCTTGCTGCTGTGGGTCAGGCTTTATCGCGATACGGCAAGCGGCGTGCTCTCATTCCTTCGATTAAGTCTTTGTGTGGCGCGCGCGTTGGCTGTACTGTGGATGAGTGCGCTCTGCCATGGTGGGACCGGTGCCTGAATACTTCACGCAAACCTCGGTCCCCGCAGCATGGACGTGAAATGTATTCAAGGCCTACGGACGAGCGTGCCTCCCGAAACCGCCCCCAAGCGTGTGAAAGGAATGGTAATGTGACTGCACTGTGGCTCATTTATTGCATGTACTTTCTTTTCGTTAATTATTCGTGCACGCTTTCTTTTCCGTTAGTGTAGTTATGTAGCACTTAGATTTGCCTTTGTCAACGCTAGAATCTGCTGTTTCTGGAGGGCAGGATGTTTAGTAGCGCGTCAGATATTATTTTGTCCTCGTGTTTCTTTTTGTTCCCACTTTCTTCGACAATATCGTCTTTCATATCCGTGTGAATGCGAGCCCTCGTCATGGTGCGAGGGAGCCGACCATGCAATGAAAAAGAGCGATGTCCAGGTGTTTCTTGACGTGATAAATCACTGCTAAACTCTGTGACAAAGGATAGCAAGAACAAGAACGAACGAGCAAATAGTCGTACACGAGTCATCAAGACTTGCGTTTATATTTTATTTAATTTGGATGAAATCCCGCACACGACGTCTGCCTAATGTTATGATCTGGACTGCATTTGTTCACCACTCGTCGTTCGTGATCATCGATGAGTACTCCTAACAAGAATGTCGGTTCGTTTGTTGGGGCCGTTCGGATCAAAATATTTGGAAAGGTGATATGAAAAAATAAGACACGTTTGTGATGGCGCCCTTTCTGAGAAAGCTAATCTGCCATCGGAGATTATTCGAACGGCTGCGATCACCACCACGGGAGAACTTGCTCATCCGGTATTCGCCGCTGCCAACAAACGCGTAGTAAGCGCGGCCGAAGTGCTCGTGAATTGTTTATTTTGGTAATGAGTCTAGGGGCTTGGTGATTCCATGACGCAAGGTTTTTTGAACGGCCAATGAGGTTATGGCACAAACACTTTCTATAGGCTGTGCTTGCTCTCATTCGTGCCTTTCGAAGTCTAACAGATCACGTGCGCGCGACGTCAGTCGGGACTGCTGGTACGCGTATATTCTATTTGAGCGTAGTTATCTTCGTGCGCGCATTGCTTCAAGCTCTACGATATCTGTATCTCGCGCTCTTAGTACCATTGTGAGCGCGAGATGTCCTTGAGCGACGGGAAGTACGTTACACGAAGCATCTGCTGGTTTCAAAGCAAACTCACAGTACCTGGACTTTCTGCTTCGCCACGCAAAATTAAGCAAGTGCGATAGGAATAACTACGACGTAAATTATGCCCGAGTGCCGGGAACAACGCAAGCTAGCTTTTAGAAACAATGCGGCGGGCTCGCGACAACGTAATTTCCAAATAAACCATTGCGTCCCAGGCGGGTGTGGTGCCTCGAAGCGCGTATGACCAGAGTAATGCGAAAGAATGCGGAGAGAGGCACTGCGCCAACGCGATAGAATCGGAATACCACGCAAGTACGCTACGTGCCGATCGCAACGCGCGTACGACGCGTGCACAGTATCGGGGTAGGCAGCGTCAACTCCTGCGCAATGCGTTCGATGATCGACGCGTCAGACGAGTCCCGGCTTTGCCCAGCAGAGTGTCCGCAGATTCCACGTCGCTTCGCTCAGCCGCTACCCCTCGCTATGGCCGCGGTCTTCGGAGGATAGAAGACTCTGTGGATGGCGTTGAGCAGGGGACTCTTGCGACCGCACTCTCCCCGGAAGTCGTCCATGCTGAGGTCCCAGGCCGTGAGTCCGGCGAGCCCCACGTCGAGGGCGAAGCGCGCCTTCCGCATCAGCGAGCGGGGCCCGTCGAAACAGACCCACTGGTCGCCCGCGTAGGCGTACACGCCCGCTCGGGGGTCCAACATCGTCGTCCAACCGCCGGCCTTGATGGCGCTGCATATCTGCGAGCGGGGGGATGGATTTCGAAAGTTGACGAGCCACTCGCGCATAATCACGAAGTTCATCGCAACACACAGCCTATGCCTACTATATAATAAGTCCGACGGTATTGAGAATTTGGCTGCTGAGAAGCCCACTGCCCTTCAAACGTTGGCTAAAAGGAGGCAAGGGCATGCGTGCACACAGATAGACACACGCATGCGTACACGAGACGGGCTGGTACGCACAATATGCAGTTATATAAGATAATCAGAATATTGTCTGTTTTACTTTAGACTGCCGTTTGCAAACGAGGCACTGGAAAATTTCCGGTTTTGCGTGGTGGAATGTTGCGTTAACTTTAGCGGACAGGAAAGGCAAGGGCACCTATGTGTAAACACAAGCCTGCATGTGTTAACAGGAAGCTTTAGCTCGAGCCCAGTTCAGATACCGCTTATTAACATCCATGTAAAACGCAGAAACGCCATTCTGAGATAACCATGCACTGGGCCGGGTTTAATGAAATATGTTGCATTTCAGAGAAAAAGTTAATTTTTAGCGATGGTTGCATGCGAAATATTGATTTAAGATATTAATGTTTTCAAGGGAATTTTCCAAATTTGGTAACCTTGAAAGAAGTAGAAGCAGAAGCTTTACAAATTTGTAGCTCTTTACCAAGAACAGCTATTGTATTTCTGTGAACTGTATCTGTTAGAGCATCCAAAGACGACAAATGTTGTGTATTAGTTTATATCCTACATAAATTTGTTACATTGTTTACAAAGATTTTCCAAAGTCCCACTCACATATTAGTGGTCCATTCGAGAGCCATATATAATAAATCAATTTCGTCCACTTTATAAGTACTATTAGACGCAATTTACGTAATTGTGTTATCGTTTTTCATTGCTGACTTATGGTGCTGTAAACGTGATATTTTCGTTTTCTGAAAACATGCAATTTTACTAAACTTTATTACAAGATTGGCTGCCTAAGTCAAGAATTCGCTATCAACAGTCACTAATTTTCACTTTCTCGTTCAAACGCAACAAATCTAATCAAACTTGTTGCCAGGAAAAACGACTTTTCCTTTAATACCCATCTATTGAGATGTGAGCACCCTCGAGGGCTCGTTCAGGGAATAGCTCTCTCTGGCTCCCTCGTCGTGGATTTACCGCGTCAACACAAAGCGCACGTGCTGTCCGCGCAACCGAAATTTCGGCGTGGGTTTGTCACCTAATGCTAACGGTAATATTACGTTGGGAAGCCTTCGATGCAAGCGCAGTTCTCACAATTCCTACATGCGGAACTTGCAAGGGTAGAATAAATATTTCGTTAAATTTTCATAAACGTTCAGTGCTATTGCGTAGGTTGCGAAGATGCCAAGGTGGAGCTCCGCTCCCTTGAGCCATTGCCCTTGGAATTCGTCGCCTGCCGGTACATGCCGCCGTGCAGTGTGTCGTCGGAAGGTGCACTGTCGGAGCGCTCGGGGCAGGCAACCCTGTGGCGGGTGCAGGAGGGAGAGCTCCGGCTCCGTTGCAGGTGTATTGGTTGACGTAATTATTGGATGAGATAACGAACGCTATTACCTAAATTCCACTGCAACGTATATACGCGTTCAAGCGTATCATCCCTTTAAGATAGTGAACAGCTTTCTAAAAGCTGTTCGCTTTTCTGACAGAAATCGCCACCGGCTTCTGCACAATGTCTTGTTATAGGCGCTAGTCGCAAATTCTTAAATACCTTTTGCCTTAGCATATTCGAGAAAATTGTACACATATCTAATTGAGGCGTGCAGCGCGTTTTTTTTTTTTATTCGATAGCTTACGGGGACGTGCTGTACGCTGCACATATATATTGTGGCGCAATCAAAGTAAATGACGTGTTTACATCCTTATTTCTTGTCGAAAATGAACTGTGAAAGCACAAAACCGGCAGTATCATACGTAAGTACGGTCACAACCAACGCAGCGCTTGTGAAACCGTCTGTGAGCAGCACGATTGGTCCAACGCCGTGTTTCTGTGTCACGTGTTCTCTCGGCGTGACAACATCGTCTGCTCAAAATCGAGCAGTTCCTACGATAGGTTTGAGTGCGAGAGCCCGTCGCGTGACTCGTGCTCTGCACGGGCGGAGTTTTCCGTACCTCGTAGTAAGCGAGGGTGCCAGGTGTAGCCGTGACCGGACCGGGCTTGCCTTTTCCCTTTGCGGGCGCTCCGATGTAGTTCAGGCGAGGGTTGGCCAGAGTGTACGACCGGGCGTAGAACGGGACGCCGAGCACCAACTTCTCTGCGGGTGCTCCCATAGCCATCAGGGTGCTCACCACGTACTCCTGTGATAAATTGTTATCGTCAGAGTTTTGAAATCAAAATGGAAAATGTTTCCTGAGAGCTGGAGGGCGCGAGTGCTCGACCCTTTTGCGTCACCGTGATATTGGTATTTTGTTCAGAGGGGGAAAAAAAAAAGCCAGGTGCAAGAAATGCGAGACTGAGAAAAATAAGCGAGAAGGAAGATGAGAAGATTGTTAGCGTTTCACTTCTTTAAGAAAAAATCTAGAATCAATATTTACACAGCTTGGTTTGAGCTTTTCAGTTATAAATATCTTTTCTCTAGGAGCCTCCTTTCTTGGACAGTGTCACAGGGATATTTGCTCAACCGTGGAGGATTTTATATTTGCTACAAAGAGATTGTCTTGAATTCTTAAACATATTATTTTTGTTCATTTCTTCCAGTTACCTTTACCATTTTCAGTTTTTAATAAAGATAGCCTAATTTCATCAAAATCTTGGCCAATCCCCCACAGTGGGTGTGCGCCATCGCATAAGGAATACCATACCATACCATACCTGCGCTGTACTTCATTTTGCAGAGGCGTGGCGGCAATGGCTGTGCCCAATAATCCCATTTCAACGTGTGTCCCGCCATGGTGACTCGGTCACTATGACATTGCACTGGTGATCACAAGGTAGTGGGTTTAATTTTCATCCACGGCGGCTGCATTCCGAAGGAGGCGGAATGCGAGAACCTTAGATTCAGGTGCACGTTAAATAATTTCAGCAGATCAAAATAACTTGGAGCTCCCCACTGCACGGTGTCCCCAATAACGCATTGCGGTGCATTTGCGGGACGTAAAAAGCAGCGATCTTAATTTAAATTTCACCTTGTATGACGCTAAACGTGCAATAATGATCAAACTGCTATGAGTAGATTGCATAATATTAATAGCTGCAATCGATAGTGATGCGGTGCCCGTGGCCACTTTTCCACGAAGGGGGACTTTGGGTTCATACTTGAAGTACTCCAGTCCGGTTCGAAGTGAACCAGGAATATTAATAAAATATGTATAAACATAGGCAGGCGGTGGCACTTTTAATGTCGTTGTATTCTTCGATGTAACTCTTGTTCTCTTGGCACCCCATATATTCACGTTTCCATGTTTCTTACCCAGAGTTTTCGGATTTCCGCGGCTGTCGTGTCCGTGTGTGTGTCACGTGCCCAGGAACACATTGTTGTGCGAACCCCCGGTACTGTACATTCTTTGTACGTGAACTTTAAAACTGATATCGGAGTTTTCTTGTACTCGTTGTTTCTGTCATTTCCTTGTTTTGTGAACAGTTGCTGCCCGTATGCGTACATTTCCAACGAAAATGCAAGGGACAAAAGTTGTTTTTGAACGCCCCACCACGGTGACTCTCTTGGCAAAATTGTGAATTCGGTGCGGGAAAATTCATAATCTACATAACATGCTCTCATTATTTAGTTCTTATTAGGTACAAAATCGTCACAAGCTGATTACATCAGAGCACAGCGTGTAGGAAGGAGATGGATACGAAACTTTATTTTACCATAAGGGGAGCTAAGTACAAATATACTTAAGAAACGTAGGTACAGTTATGTGTAATTGTTATGATTAAACCATATTTAGCCCCGAACGCAATTTCTGAAGAGTCAAATAAATATAACACCGTCAGAGACATAAGAGCAAGAGATAAGGTGAGCATCTCAGAATGAATGTAGAAGTTACCTTAGCGGGTACTGCAATTGCACGCATAATACACTGCAGCGCGAATACTGTACAGACGACAGTCCTTGCAAAATTAGACGGCAATCGAAAATGTTCGCGGTGCGATGGATGGATGGATGGTTACAACTTTCTTGTTTGTCCGGCAAGGTTTAACGCGACCCGGGCTCAGGTCTCCCACGGAGGAACGTCAAGGCCCTGCCTCAACGCCGCCTCACGGGCTTGCTGGACTGCCCACGTCTGGATTCCGAGGTCTGAGTTGCGCAGAGCGGCGGCCCACCTCGACGACAGGGCCTCCGGAGTAACTGCCATCCCTCCTATAACTACATTGCACTCCCACAGCATGTGTTTGAGTGTTGCTTGTCCTTCCTGGCAAAACTTGCACGTGTCGTCCTGAGGCTTATCTGGGAAGATACGTTTGAGACGGAATGGATTAGGGAACGTGTTTGTCTGGAGTTGTCGCCAGGCGACGGCCTGCCTCCTGTTCAATTTGGGACTCGGCGGTGGGTATATCCTTCTGGCGTTCAAATATGCACTGGTGATGTCGTTGTATCTGGTGAGCCTGTCCCGTTCTGCTCGAGAAGCGTTCGCTATCGTGCGAGAGGCGTTGCCCTGTTCGGCGCGGCGGGTCAAGTCTCGCGCCGTCCGGTGCGCCGTCTCGTTTAGGTTCGGCAGCGCGTCGCCTTGCGTGATGACGCCTTCCGTGGTGCGAGGCTACAATAAATTATGCTAATGCGTGACTCTCAGTAATAAAGACTTCGTAACGTTTTATTTAGTTCGAATAAATGTGCCTCAGCCTAACAACAACAGCAAAAAAAGCCCTTGTTGTGCAGTAGTTCATTGCCAACGTAAATTAACAACTTGAAGTTTTCAGAACAAGTAAGGGTACAAATATGGGTACTGCTCGGCTTTGAAATCGAAGCTATGAGCACTTTTGGGAGGCGCCTAGTATATTCTTAGAAGACGGTAAAGCTATGTGCAAGTGATGACATCATTTCTGGTACTTAAAGGCTGCAGGCCGATTCCAGTAAAAGGGTTACTGGTCCCCCCTCTTAACCCTTTCATGCACGGGCTTTCACTTTGGCCTTCGTCGATAACGCAGTATAACATGCTCTCACTTTCGCGCGATAAGGCAAGTGCAGAAAGCGCAAGGCTGTTTATTGCTAGAAGTGCAAGGGCTTTCAGACGAAAGAAAAGGTTAACGTGCGCTCTGACCATCACCGCGTCTTTTTATGACACAGGAGCGATAAACAACGGCCGCCTCAAGACCGTCGGCGCATGTATCCAAACATCGTATTTTCTGCCCCCGCTGTCGCAGTAGTATTTAGGTTAGTTAACGCGGGCACGAATCAGTTGCTTCTGTGTGGAACAAGCAGACAGTATAAAGAAGGTGGACCCGCTATAGGGTGGCTTTGTGGCAATGACGATCAGCTCTAAAGAACGAGGTAGTGGAAAATCTCCAACCATCTGTGGTTGTACATAGCACCGTAACGGCAAGCATCATGGCTCTTACAGTAGCTGTTGAAACTCTTTAACTGTGCCAAACCTATACGTGAACTTCAGGTGGAATAAAACTTCCGCCTACGTGGTTGGAAAGGGCTGCGCACCTTTCCAAGGTTGCTTGCTAGATCTTAACCTCCTCGGTTCGCTACGATGAAATGTGAACATCGCCGGTACGAGCGTCTTGAAGTCGGAGAGGGGCATCTTGCAAAGCGCGCCGATAGGTATAGCCAACTTGTTCGTTTTAAGGCATAGTCACGGAGTAGCAGCCTAGCTTTACACTGATTAGGCTCTTTATCATTCACAATAATTTGCCCCTGGCCACAGTAAACTGAACGAGTCTGCCTTTAATGAAATCCAACTAATGAAACGAAAACCGAGATTCAGGAAAAACTCTGACGAAGTAGCCAGTCATTTTCGAAGGACGAGAAGTTAGGTTCTATGGAGCATTTGTTAATAAGAGTAAAGGAGTAACTCCTGCGTGAAAAGAAAGAAAAGGAGCGCGCGTGGCACACTTCTCGCTGGAACGCAAAGGGCGGCGTGTGCCACGCTGGAAGCCCGGTCGGCCGGGCAACCAGGTCCTCGGAGTTTGTGACATCTTTATATTTAAACAGCACGAAGTTATCAAAAGTTACCTGCTTGCAATAGTGCAACTCCGCCTCTAGAGTTCGTTCATCAGTTCGACTATTTAGGTGTTCTAAATTTTTGCGAGAAATATACAATGCCGCCGGTGAGAAATTTCTGACTAATTAGGTTAATTAATATTACTTATGTTTCAGTTAAAATTGTGGTGAAAATGCAAGAGGGCAATCTTTGAACCTTGACCAATCGTAATTGACATTTAAATATGGTCGTTTGTTAGGAATCATTTCACCTCATGTTATCCTTTAACTGAAACAAGAATGAAGAACTGGGCCGAAGGTACCGAGATACTTGCGCCGACGCTTTGAACTGTAATATATAACGTGTTCGTCAAATGGATGAACATGTTCTTAACATAATTACGTATCGTTAAATGTTGAACTCCAACTAAAGTACTGAATATTGTGATTTTTCGTGAAAGTATTCTCGTTGTACAGATGTACTGGGAACATTAACGATCCCATGCAGAAGTACCTGCCAGCACGGATTCTTGAACTTTGGTACCAAATGAAAAAAATTATAATCACACAAGATAACAACGTTGAACAAGCCCTGATAACAGCTGTTCAGCTGAGAAAATAGGATAAACTAAAAAATATTTCCCGTCATGGCTGTTTTTGGGAGTGTTTTGAGACTTACAATGCTCATTTCTGGATCGGTCTCGTCCGTGGCACTTTGGAGGGGTGAGTAGTGAGCAACGACAGGGCTCTGGGTGCCGAAGTAGTCGTAGGCCATGACGCTGATGAAATCCGTCTGGCTGGGCGTTCAAGAAATGCAAGAAAATCTTACTGGCACTGACTCTCAAGTTTGCATAAAAGAAATATTGGCTCGCCAACCTGGGCGCCTGCGAAAGTGGATGTCGAGCGAAGCTGTTGAAAACCACCACTGCAGCTGCGGAGGGAGGAGCACAATGCTCTGTTGCTGAATTCCTCCTCTGGCGCGTTATTCAGCCACAGTAGGATGTGAACGTGCGGAGTTCCCCTGTGCTGGAATTCCACAGCAATGCGACCAGCGGCAGCATGCCGCTGCTGGTCGTATTGCCGTTTCTTTTCCCCTTGCCACTCCTCGTATTCACGCTGTTCCTCGGGGGGTCCTAACTACCCGAGCGGTGGTGCAACATCAATGAAACCAGTTGCTAGCCTTGTTATCTTATTTACGAAACGCTAGAGACGTCACTCCGCACGTCGCAAGCTGCCGTCGACGCGGCAGCTTGCGCAACTTTGCCGGGAAACGTATGCGGGGAGCGCCATACATGCCTCGCAATGTAAGCAGGAGCGCCTTATCGTAAGTTCTGCGGTTCGAATGCTTACATTGTGCGTGTTCTTCTTGAAACGAATGCTGTGCTGTTTATTCTATGCACGATACCAAAGAATGTGTCCACTTTTCTCTTCAATGGCTGATGTTTATTTTTTTTTCCCGTGAGGACGACGCCGCGAAAAATCCCGACCAACTAGAGGCTAACAGCTTCGCTCTAATGGGTTAAAAGCTGCGGAAAACACAATATTATGCAGACAACACAACGTGTTGCAACGATGACGAAGTAGTTTCATTTTCCGCTTTTAATGACACGTTGTTTTCCTATAAGACAGAAAGACGGCGTCCGGTAAACACGTGCACTTTTGACGAAAGTTGCAGATCGTGTGCTGTTAAATAACCCAGAAAAAATGAACCTAACTTGGCGGAAAGCATCTTACAAGCCAACAGAACAACAGGCTTCTTGTGGCGTCCACCGGCTATTTCCTTAAAAAAATATGTGAATTGTGAGGATTCCGACAGTATATTTAGTCCCCGAGTGCACTTGTCTTTTTCTTATAGGTACGGGAGAAAAGTATGACAGATGCGGCACGTTTTACTTATCGCGTCTTGCAAAAGAAGCTTGTCAAAGCCTTTATGAGAACACGGCGCATCGCACATCTCGGTCTTAGTTTATACAAGTGTAGCGGAGGTGAATGCTTAGTACGTCTTTGAATGGAAAGAATAATAGTGAGCAAACAAGGTAAGGCCTTAACACGTTCACATTTTGACAAGCACAGTTTTTTTTATAAACAGTTTCTGGCGTTCTCTTTTAGTAAGACGTAATAAGAAAAGAAAGAAATGCTTCTAGGTTCCCGGTGACCGATTCCTACAACTTAATTACTTCAAACAGTAGTTTTGAAGCCGTGACTCCTCCATACGCCAAAACCATAAAACGATACTAAACCGAGCATTAAGTCACAGCTAATGCGATAGACTGGCGATCCTAAACGCACAAGGACAGAACGTCTTAAGCGATAAAAATGGCGTAAACGTACGACTGCACTCGTGCCACGGCTGCGAAAATGCGGAACCAAGACAAACTCTGCCACGTGAACTTAAACTGTGCTCTCCCAAGTCTTCGACAGATGTGCATTATCACTATGTCACGTGGCGAAGACTTCAAAACTCGTGGACAAAGGCGGCGCTCTGCGTAACGTTCGATGTTATCCAGGTAGCTGAGTCACGGGCGCTCACACGACATGAGCGGTGCATCGCGTCCGTCAATTAAGCATTGCCTTTCATTGTGCATTGCGTCGCGTCACGACTAAGTCAAAGCGTGGCGATCGTACGAAGAGCCGATCGAACGCAATCAGCCCACTTTTAAGCAAGTTACTGTTCGCAGAAAACACAGAAGGCAGAATATTCTTACTTGAACATTTCAGCCACATGATAGGCTTTTCTGATGACTTGCACGTTTCCGGCTATTGCAGCTGTCAACAGCAAAGGTGGGTTGAACGTGTCGAACGCCTCTCGGATGTCCTTTAATACGAAAAACAAAAACATGAACTTCTTTACCATCCATTAACAACCTGCATTTTCTGTCATACACAAAATAGAAAGAACGGTACTGCGCTCGATACTGTATTGTGATAGCGTTGGTGCTTAGTCAGGTTTATTAGTCAAGTCTGTAGCATAAACGTTAGCTATTCTAAAACTCTGGACCGTTGCGTGTTAAGAACACCTAGGTGCTAATAAATGGCAAAGAGTGTTTTAATATACTGAGGTAAGGAGGAAAGGCACAGAAGAGAGAAGGCAGAGATGATAACCAGAAATGCGTCTGGTTGGCTACCTTACTCTGGGGAACGGGAGCGAAGGAATAGATCAGATAAAATACTACGGACTAACGAGATGATCGGAGACGAGCCCACATTCGAGCGCTAGTTCTGTTATGTTACCCAATGATTTGTGTGTTCGTCAAAGACGTGCTACCGACCCACCAGTGGAATCCTCCCGCGCCCCTTGCGCTATGACGAAAAAAAAAAAGAAATATGGGGAAGAATGGCTTCGGGAAGGCGAAAGCGCGGTTTTTAGTCCCCTATGTTATTTCTTCATCGCAATCTAAGTTGCAGATTCGACCCACGCAACAATCTCAAAAGCAGAAAATATGTCGCGATTACGCTGTGATTTTCGAGCAGCCTCAGTTCTGGTTGACAAATGACTATATTTGAATTCTATAAAATGCAAAAGCGCTATAGTGCGTTCTAAGGGCTTCTTAGCTTTGAACATGACATAGCTTGGTGTGATTTGGAAAATACAATATGTAAATTAGGCTTGTGGTTGTTAGGTCATCCCACTGGAATCACCAGATTTCTTCCTCAAGGTCTTGCAGTATGCACCGAAGACGGATAAGTTCAAGCCGATAAATCGCTCCCTTTTTTACTGCCTTGTCGGCACTTCTGCCGTCTGAGGTGCACTGTGTTGGAAATTATACTGCACGAGCTTGGCCTGCACTTCCTGTACTGTGATTTTTTCGAAGATACATTCTCGGGCACATGCACAGGAATGCATACAATGCTACAGAAAATTTCCCTTGTCACTCCCGCCGACTAAACCAGTAACATTATTTTAATGCGAAACATGCTTTGCCTCATTCTTGGTACATTGGTAGTGGTAGGCAGGTAGGTAGGTTCCTGCTTCACCTCGCTTTAATGAAGGAAAATAATGTGTGACTGAATGTGGAGTCGAACCTCTGCCTGGGAGCACTGCAGCCGTGTTTTCTAACTACTGGACTACGATCGCTTTTCTTTTCTCATTGAATTTATTACACATATAAAACATACGTGCATAAATTATTTAAATTTAGGCCAAAACAGCCACGGCTGCGTCTGCAAGAGCACTACAAGCTCTTCGCACTGGAATTATTATAGCAAGCAGTTCTTTAAAAGGGAGGCACAATGATACACTTCACCAACATTGGGCGCCATTGGAAGACTATTTGTCTTTAGCTGTGAAATCGTCTTAATGAAATGCGACCTTGAGGACAGAATTGGTTTTGCATTCCGATACCACATGCGAGTTTTCCACAAACTGTGTAACCCTATAAGTAGCAGCATACCAAAAGGCACATCTCTGTGGCATAGGATAGCGCATGGCATGATGATTTACATCGATCATTCATTAAGGTCCTCCGGAGTACTTCCCATAAGCTATAGGCCCCGATCGCAGGCATACTACCCTCGTTCCAAATGCAGCCCGCTCTTTGAAACACTCGGCGCGTGCGACGCGTGCAACTTTTTCGGCTTCGTTCTTCGTGCACAGCTCGCGCTTTGAGGCACCGTCTCAGACTGCACCATCTCCGGGACCGGCCCAATATAGGCAGCACTTCGCTCGTAGCAGTTTACGCTACCTAGAAACAGTGCGACGTTGTGCCGACTTCATGGTCGCCCAAGTTAATAATCTTTTAACACTTCATCGCCGGAGTACAAATGCCATCGTAGTTTGAACATACACCACTTGACTTAGCTGTAGGTAAGTACGAATAGGGAGCACGTAGTCGCTGATGATGGCACAATCCGTGTTTTTCTCGCTTGCGCGCAGCAATCATGCAAGCTCGCGCCGAGCGGCCGGCGTATAGATATTGTGGCTTTGATGCCATACGATCGTCTTCGACATCGACGCCATTGTGCTGCTGTCGTCACTCGTGCGCTCGCTAGAGGTGCGCCTGTAGCGTGCGCCGCAGCGGGCACGTGACGGCGCAGCCAATGCGGATGAACTGGCCCCGCGTCGTGAGTGTGTGAAATGAGTGTATGAAACAAGAAGCCTTGCTGTCCAACGGAACGTCGCTGAGCGATCCTTCGGGTTATGAACTCGTCGCGGCCAAACGAGCGCATCGAGACGCGAAGAAAGAAAACATGGATAGGAAAGGCAGGGAGGTCAACCAGAAGAGCATCCGCTTTGCTACCCTGCACTGGGGGTGGGGTAAAGGGGAATATAAAGAGGAAGAAGGGGAGAGAGTAAGCACTGAGTGTGTGTGGGAGGGACACTATGCACAGGGACACTGCAAACGGTCTCTTAAGGGAAGACACATTTCACTAAAGGGACTCTAATGCTCTCGCAATTTTTTTATTTCTGTATCTCATATAGGTAGATTTCTTCTTATTCAGTTTAAGTAAAATTCCAGAATTATACCAGCCACGTGTGACTGCACAATTATACACATAACTTCCTTCTCCTCTTTCATTTATTGAAATATAAAATTACCTTCAAATAATGCATTTTTCCTGCGTCACCAAATGTTTGGCTATTCTCCTTCATTCGATATGCACCACGCTTCGAAATCATCATCACGACCACCATCATAACATTACGGGGTTTTACGTGCCAAAACCACGATCTGATTATGCGGCACGCCGTAGCGGGGGATTCCGGAATTTTCGACGTGCACCTAAATCTAAGTAGACGGGTGTTTTCGCATTTCGCCTTATCGAAATGCGGCCGCCGTGGCCGGGATTCGATCCCGCGACTTTGGGCTTAGTAGCCCATCATCACCATCATGATAAAGCGGTCGGAGCTGGCGCGAACTGCCAGATTGACTTCAGTACCGCACGCCAGATGAGGTCCAGTTAGTACGGGTTCGGGCTTTGTGACCTATTTGCAATGTGTTAGCCTGGGAAAACTGGGACAATTCACGTCTCACCAAGAAAATATTCTCGCCGCCGTCGCCTCAGGCCTGCCTGAGGCGACGGTGGTGAGAAGAGTGCAGAGAAGAGTGCCGCAAGCTGCGACGTTCCGATGGGACCTCATGTCACAAGTTCGTGCGACCGATCTAATCTCGCAGCTTTTGCAAGCATGCAATAGCGCGCGTGGGCGAGGTGAGGTCATGTCGTAATGCTGCACTTTCCGGCATCCTGCTCCGGTTCCGCTTATTACTCTGTGATAAGTACAGCGGGAAGAGCTGGCTTGACTGCGTCATTCTCGCAGCGCAGTTCTCTTCAAGATACTGTGTTAATGAAAAAACAAAACAATGGATCACCACCTCCAGCCGAGTATCACGAATTAACACTGCAAACAAAAGGAATCCAGCGTCATTCAGGTTGGAATAATTATTTTATAACATGTTAACTTCCATCCCGATGAAACTGGAATGCTGCATATAGTTTCTGGACAGTGAATGTTTTCACGGGTGGCTATATATATATATATATATATATATATATATATATATATATATATATATCCTGATAGCGTTTTTGATTTAACGATGATACTTTAGCCGACCTTCATTGCATTACAAATTCATTAACATTGACTTAACACATTGCTTATCATGTTGGATTAGCACATATTCCATCCACTTTCCTCAATTCAGCATTGATTGATTCAAGCCATCAATTACATAGCTTCAGTTCTGTCCACGCCGATGGCCGTACATTCCTCCGGTAACATGAAATCATTTCAATCATTGATTTCGTTAACTATCACCTAGTAATTACAATATTAAAACATCTAATTAGCCGCATCCGCGCTAGTGCATTTGACAAGGTAGCCCTTCATAATTTTATTAACTCCAAAATTTCCTTGAATGCTAACTTCTTGTTGCGAAAAGTACGCACTATGTAAAAAAAAAAAACATGACCTAATTTGCAGCAAACGTGTTTTGTTTTAGTGTATAATCACTTGAAAATATTTACACCTTTCAGTAGATTTAAGTACAAAAAAAAACTGATGCTGTTTGCAATAGAAAGTTGACATTGCTACTTATTTTTACTGTTAGCGTAATGTCTCCATTTTATTTTACTGAACAATGTACCAGTTGCATCGTCGCTGTGTCACTCACTCCTCTCCATGCTCTCCGAAATCGGAGGTCCTCTGGCTGCGCTGAGGTATGGTACCTCCATCTGTTTGTTCGACCGCATATGTAACATTTTTCGCAAACAATAAAGACTTTGATTGATTGAGTAATTGCGTGTCTGATTGATTGAAGTGGGGTTAAAAACGCATCAAAATATTGCACGGGCGTAGGAGAGACAGCATGCACATCTTCAGCATAAACGCAATCACTGTACAGCATGGAATTGTCGCTGCCCTACAAGCACAACATCAGACTGTATTGAAATCTGTATTGTTATTCGTGCCTTGCTATAAATATTCTCCTAAATCTAGCGGCTTCTCATGTCACCACCGTTCTCTCATCGTGCTGTTTGTGATTTGTTTTCGTCTCGCATCACTAAATCGAGGAGCCACTGACTTCCCGCCGTCGTTCTCGCTTTGCGTTGCTCTATTAAATTATTTGACGCTCACTTGCTTACGGGCTGGCGGACGGGGACCGAAAGAAAGTCGCGCTCGAGCCTGACCTGCAGCAGCAGCACAAAGTTCCTCTTGTCCGGCGTGTTGTCGCGACAGTCGCCGCCGACGCAGCTCGGGTGTTCCCAGTCGACGTCGAGGCCGTCGAAGCGGTGTTCGGCCACAAAGGTCGCCGCGTGGCGGGCGAAACTGCGCCTGGCCGTGGAGTTGGCGGCTAGGGTCGAGTACTTGTCCACGCTGGAGCCCCGACCTCCCAGGGAGAGCAGAACTTTCAGCCGACGGTTCACTTCCTTCAGTGCAAGGGTCCGCTAGAGGGAAAACAAAAGTCGGAGGAAACGACGCAATTGCGCGGTAGAACGGCTAAAAGACACAAAACACTGCGCTGCAGATGCCTGAAATTATATAACTTTCTGGTTTTACAAAGTAGTAAGCATAGTACAGAACGCCTTCTTCGTAGGCTTGTTCTTTCTTACCAGAAGGTAACACTACTGCACGAATCATCATCGGCGCACCTTATGTCGAATGCAGGACGAAGACCTCTTCTAGTGATCTCAAATTATAACTGCCTTATGCTAGACGACACCCAGTTATGCTTGCAAGATCCTAATCTCATCACACCACCTAACCTCTGCTGCGTTGGCAGGCCTCTCTTTTCTCTTAGCACCCATTATACTACTCTCGGAGACTATTGGTTACTGCTTTATGCATACCCGACTTGCCTAATTGCACTTTCGTATATGAATGAATCAGTTGATATTTGCTCCGATAGATGGTGTCAACTACTCCTTTGCACATTAACAACATAGAAATGTATTACACTACACCACAAAGGTAAACAAGACACAATACGAAACGACCTATTCTGAAGATGAGTGTCATTTTTTATCCTAATGTCTACTAGAATCTCGTCTATTTGCATTTGTTCTCTACTCCCTACGGCTTATCTATTGTTTCTCACTGGCCTCTTTGTTTTCTTTCTTTTTTCCTTTTTATTACCGCTGTCACCAACGGATCGAACACTTGTGGCCCCGTACTTAGTTCCTCAAGTTTCTTTCTTATCCTCCAAGTTTCTGTCCCAGAAGTTGATACAGACAGAATACCCTAAGTACTATAAAATTCAATGGCGTGGATAAGCGGCCGTTATTGCCTCGAGAATCTACGTATGTCGGGCAAATTGAGAAAAAAAAGAAAAGCATCGTATTAGCTGTAGGCACTACTCTTATTTGTCCCTGCCTATCTGTGGTACTAGTACTGCCAGCTTTAGAGTGATGAACTTGTATTGCCGTTATCGTATTAACCTTCCGCCTGGCTGCAAGCAACTGGCGCTTTTTATGGCTTTAAGAACTATTACAGTTTAACTGTTCTTTAAAGTTGTGATATTATGCCGCTTAAATGTTTCTGTGGGAACTCTACTGGTGTTTGATGTTGTGGGCGACATATGGACTGAAACATTACAAAAATGGGAGTAGACGGACTATATATTTCATGTCTGATATCTACGTTTCTATGCCTTGACTGCTAGAGGAGCAGGCTGAGACCAAACAACAGCTCTGCAGGTGTACTAGTCATCTGTACTCTCAGGCATAATGCATGTGTTACCTAGTTTGATAACCCAACTGGAAAGAAATCATCTCGTTGCCCTTCGACTAATGTTTGGATTATCTCCTGAGGCGTAATCTGTCGCATTGCCCGGTGAAGAACATCAGTTACCCCTGAGGTTTCAAGCAGACCAGATAGCTCTATATCTGATTGAGCGTCTGCACCGCTCACCGAATGGCCAATCGCTCCTTGATCAACTGATTATCCGCCAGCTTTCTCGCATGGGGAAAATTGCAGCATTGTTTATGGATATTGCTGGTATTTCTGAAAAATGCTGCATCAGTTACGCCTCCGTCTACAACAGATATCACCAAACAGGTATTCCACGTTTATCTATCGATCCCTGACATACACAAGAAGTCTGGTATGCCTGTTTCGGCAATATTCCAAATGGCTCAGTCGTACACGTTCGAAAGATTTCCAGATTATCTCTAAGTATTCACAGATAGTCAGGGCACCTCAGCAGCCTTTTTCTGCCCTTCGACTCGAGCAGGACGTATATATCACGTACCCCATCCAGCCTCGTCAACAACTGCGGAGCTAGCAGCGATTAATGGTGCACTGAAATATATGCAAGAGGAGTTGACCGCACCGAAGATTTGCGGACTCCCGCGCTGCCATTAGCAGATTACTACGCAGTCTAATTGACTGTCCAGTTGTGCGTAGCATTACTGACTCTGCCAACAAAATTGCATCACATGGGGTATCTCTTGTTGCCCAGCGGATGGCCTGGCACGTAGGGATCGTCGGAAATGAAGAAGCTGATTCGCTGGTTTCAACTTGCGCTCATAATGACTTCAGTAGGGCGTACTTTTGGGCTAGTTGGTCCGGTGCATCAATTGAAGTCATAGCGCTGGATTGACACGGACAAGAAAGACGACAGGACGAGCGCATGTCCTGTCGTCTTTCTTGTGCGTGTCAATCCAGCGCTATGACTTCTATTCATAATGACTGTGCCTGTCCTGAATCGTTGTGCAAGCTTGGCACTGATCTGGTGATTCGTCGCCACCTATATCGAGCAGCATTCAGACCAGCGCGTCGCAAATGGAACGTTTCCGCCCCGTGTGCGCGGTCGAGGCTTGCCTCGTCGCGCTAGAGCCCTATACTTCTCAAGCTAAGGGTTGGCTGTGTGCACGTGTTCGAACGCTTATACAGACAAGGACGTGTAGCCAGTCCGTCGTGTACATCTTGCAGTTACTGCAAGGCAGTTCAGCACCTGATATTGGGAGTGTCCCGCTTTCATTGCGCAGCACAAGTCACTAGTGAGGGACTATCATCTTCTTGGCCTGCGGTGTATGACACACGACGAATGCTTGTACCGTAGTGGTTGCACAGCTCACGACGCGATCAGGAGCATCGCGCTCTTACTTTTCAAAAAAAAAAACTAATTTTGGTTCACGTTTGCAGCTTATTTCAATTTTCCAAATGAGAACACCTCAGCCACTATTCTGTTTTAACATTCTGTAGTTGCGTGACCTGCAGTGACCGGCCCTACTGTGTGCGACCTGTGCTGTGCGTGTTCTACTTTATTCATTTAGATTTGTTATCTTCCAGTTTCTTCCATCCTTCGTCCCCTTCCTATCTTCGATTCCTGTTTCTGTCTCCTCCTTTCTGAAGAGTACGCAGGCGTTGTGCCCCTCCCGGTAGCAGTTGCCAACCTGCTCCTCGCTTTCCCTTTCCTTTCATGTGTATATATGTTTTCAAATGGAATAATAATAATAATAATAATAATAATAATAATAATAATAATAATAATAATAATAATAATAATAATAATAATAATTCGTACAAGCACGTATGCCGGCAAATAATGTCCTGTGCGTGTAAAAATGTCAGCATATACATTTGGGTGCCGTATTTGTCCGCCCATCTTTGCCTACGTGTCTCTCATATTTCAAAAGCAGCGTTATTGGCGATACCTGTGAGGTTGAACGCAGCCAAGCTTTCACGAAGCCAGCCAGAAGCCGTGAAATTTATCCAAGGTAGGTAAAGCAACCTAAGTAAGCGGTGAAGCGACCAGCTTTGACTTTCACCAACAAGAGGGAAGTGCTGGCGCAGATAGTGGTGCATATACAGGGCTCCTTTTGATCGTACCTAAGGCCGGACACACTGGTATAAATTAACGGAGAACTTCTTGCGAAATCGTTGTGGAGCTCATGTCTTAATGTG